>NC_071498.1:127414902-128039902 GCF_028408465.1 Anastrepha ludens | reverse complement strand
ATTGAATCACCGCACGATACTTGATTTTTTCCATTGTAGAAAATACTGTGACACGTCGATGCTACACGGCTTGTAAACAAAGAATGAATTCACAGATTGAAATAAAACATAGCAAAAAATATTTTGGATAGTAGCAATGCCTTCTTTGATCGAACAGCAAAAACTAATTAAACAACCAAGTATACGAGTACGTAGTGAAGAAGTAGCGATTAAAAGAATTAAACCTTAAACCAAGCGCATTCGTTTTCCATATTTTATTGAAGTGAAACTTCTGAGGCGCCGATGGACGAGCGAGAATGGAGAGTAAAATTTCAAGGCCATGCAACGTTTTGGGCATTTTCGTTCCGCGAGAGAGAAAAAAGATATAACGTAGAGGAAAAGGAGAGAGAGAGAGCTATTCTTTATATATATCTTAGATACACTTTAGGCTATTTTTCCTGAGTTTTTCCTTGTGGTTGCTAACTTCTAGTAAGAAATAGCACTGCCTACTTTTTGGCGCTTGTTTGTAAGTACAAACTTGTAGGAAATACAATACATTTTTGGTGCCTACTTTTTACGTTACATTTCCTTGGTGCCTACTGTTTGGGGCGTTTTTTTGGTCTCAATTTTTTTAGCTGTTTTTTTTTGGTACCTACTTTTTGGCGCTTATTTTCGTTTCCTGGCTGGTGCTTGTGCGTACTACAAAGTGCTATCCATTCCGATGTCGGATTTATTGGTAATGCCTTGCGGTAATTTGTGCCGTTGCTGCGATCCTGGAATCGCTGCATTTGTGCGGGTGATAAACCCTCGGAGTAGTACGCGTTGTTGCCACGGTTTGTGTCCGGCATTTACCTACACCGGTCGACCTTTCTCCGTTTTTTGTAAATTTTGTCTATTTGTATTCTCTGCAAATGTTGTTAATTTATTAAGATATACATTCTTTCTCTGTCTGTCATCCTCTCTCGGGTCTCTCTCTCTCTCTCTCTGTCTCTCATTCTCTCTGGGGTCCCGCCCTCTTTCTTTGTTTGCCTCTCTCTCTCATTCTTTGTCGGGTCTAGCCCTCTTTCTTTGTTTGCCTCTCTCTCTCATTCTATCTCTCTCTCTCTCTCTCTCTCTCTCTCATTCTCTCTCGGGTCTCTCCGTCTTTCTTTGTCTGCCTTGAACGTTTCACTTCTGTTAAATGTACTACACGCACTTTTTAATATAGTTAGTTTTTAAGAAAATTTTACTACTATATCTGCAAAAAAAAGTCAAAAATCAGAGAAATTTTCAAGTAAAACTTGCATTTTGTTAAACTTATATTGAATTCACCATAAAAGTGTATACCGAAAATTTTTCTAAAAATTCTGCATAAAAATAACGAAATTTTAATAAATTTTTTTTTTCATTTTTATGAACTTTTTACAAAGTTTGGAGCATTGAGTTATATGGTTTCTGTTGCAGAATCCACTACAATTTTATAAGAACATAAAACAAGAAAATAGTTAAAACTTGGTAATTCGGCAAATGCAGGCGTAAATGTTATGCAATAGCAATTTGAGAAAATTTAGCAAATTTACAACCAAATTTTATACAAAAATCATTATAAGCGGGTAAGCGACATTGCAACATCAGCAGCAGTGGCATATGGTGTATGTAGGTATGTATGTACATATGTATATAAAAAATTGTGATGCAAGAAAATGAAGCGAAGACGAAAAGCACGCGGTGAGCAAGGCAAGTGCTGCAGTGGCGAAGTGGCAGCATTAAAAAGCCATTAGTAAATAGAAATGCTTAAAATAGCATTTACAATTTCATCACATGCTTGTATAAACACACACACATACATATACGCAAATACAACTACACTCGCTGCTGCAAATCAGAATATTTTCCATCTTATATGAAAGTCATAAAACATTTTTCAACGCGACTGAGAAAAACGGAATAAGAAAAGTAGAAATAGAAAAAAATTTCCAAACCGATTGAAAGAAAAGTGCAATTCATTTAAGTTTAATAAATACTAATGAATGTAGAGGAGAAGTGGGGGCAAGAGAAAGTCCGCATATAAGAGCATACTCTCAACAACAGCTGAACGAGACAGGCTGGCCAAGTCGCAAAGCAACAAAGTTCACTACTTAAACGATTATCAAATTAGTGTAAAGTGTTCTGCACTAAAATGCAGTAACTTTCACGTCAACATCAATGCCAGCAGCTGCAGTCAGTTAGTGGTGGATGGATGAAAATGTTCCAGGGCAGCCGCTTACTAAAGTAACTAAATGCGAGTTTGAGCGCCTCAAAGTATGTCAAGCATTTGACATGCTTTTTGACAAACACAGCCGTTACTCCAGCACCAGCCACCACCGCCAAGGCTCTGCCGACTGGCAGCGCTAACTAGACGCCTGCCACATTCATACAACTCAAAAACATATATATATATATTATATATAAAAAAAAATTAAAAAAAAAACGTAACAAAATGTGAAATGAACGGTACGCCGGCGGACATTGAATGCAAGTACAATTCAATATACGTAGTGCAACCTTAGTTGTGTGAATGAGTAGCTGCGCATGTCAGGCGCACTTAGTTAGTCAGCCAGTCAACCAGCCAGCAACCGAAGACACCAACGACTTGCTGTGTCATTGCCAATAAAAATGCATTCACTTATATGAACTTTTGGCGCTAAGTGAGCTAAAGTGCCCAGCAGGCTTCGTCTGTCATGAACGTCGTTTGCAGCAGCATCAAGCAGCCAGAAAATCTGTAGCAATATGTTTCCACCAACGCACAATACAAACTCACACACGAATACCACAAGCAATTTGCGCGCATGTAAAATTTGTGTTCAACGTCCAAACTTCCTTCTTCCACTACATTCCATCTTTTTTTTCGTGCGCTGTAGTGGGAAAAGTTTTAATTTTTTTCCTAATCTCTTCAAAAAAAAATAAATAAAAATAAAATCGGAGAAGCAGTCAACAGTTTTGTTGCAAATTGATGACGACCTTTGTAGATTGAGTGCTGTAAATAAGCAGCAAAAGCAACTTGCAGTTTCAGGCTGATGGAGTTTGCTAAGTAGCAATAAATTTGGAAACATTTTTTTGTTTATTTGTTTGTGGGAAAAAGTGGAATACGATTTGTAATAGTTCAGAAACTGAAAGTAATGCGCCACTTTCTCGTCTTCTTAATATATACAATATAAGTAGCGGGTGTTCTTTTAGCTATCGATATTGATAATTATGGTTTCACAGCTGAGAATAGGAAACCGTGTCGACATTTCTGTTCTGTAAAGTTTGGCAAGTTATCATGAGTCGCTTAACGCTTCCAAATAGTGGAAATTTACTTTGAACAAACAAAAACAACAATCTCTTCACGAAATTCATTGAGCGAAGTGTTGAAGAAGACGTCGAAATGTCGACTAGTAGTCGTGCTCAAATTGTTGGCCTTTGTGCGACGACTATATGAAAAATTTTACTTAAAGATTTTTGGGTTGCATGCCTATAAAATACAGCCGGTGCAATAATAGAAGCCAAATGACCGTCGAATGCATCGCATTTTTGCTGATTTGGCTCATTTAATGGTTTGAGGAATAAGTTCATAGCGTTTTTATATTTGCGTTTATTTTACAACGATTTGTTTGCTGTTTGGCAAAGGGTAGGTATTCAATCGATAGAACCTTTTTTGCTTCACAAAACTATGTTAATTGTATTTTTGAGTTCTTTAATTTCATATTAGTTTTGTGGCTTAGAAATGGAATACCCAGGAGACAAAAATCAACATTTTCGACACCTGCTCTTCTTTGCTTTTCAACGAGGTCAAAAACCTGCCGAAGCAGCCCGGGACATTTGCGACGTGCATGGAAAAGGTGTCGTAGGAAATGCAGGACGTGCAAGGAAACGCAAAGTTAAAAAATGACGACTTTGATGTCGACGACACGTCCCGCAGCGGAAGATCTTCTGAATTCAATGAAGAACGTCTCAAATTACTTCTGAGAGAGAACGGTAGCCAAACCGGTCCTTAATTGGCGGAAAAAATGAGCTGCGATCATAAAACGATGCTCAATCACCTTTATTCAATGGAATTTATTTCAAAGTGGGAGCCGGGGTGCCTCACGAGCTCAACGAAAAAACAAAAAAAAAAACCTTCAAATTGGTTCTCAGCATCTCGCCCGCCATCGAGCAACATGCGGTCATAAACAGCGCTTTTTGTACCGCATCCTAACGGGAGATGAGGAATGGTGTCTATACGAGTACATCAATATGAAGCAAAGAAAGGACTGGGTGGCGGCAGAAGATACGCCAAATTGGAGAGACAATCGGGATCTTCATCCAAAGAAGATCATGATATGTGTTTAGTGGGACTGGAAAGGCATGGTGCACTGCGAAATGCTCGAAAAGAATGCCACAAGGAGCTCTTTATTGCCTAGCAACACCGCGTGAATGAGGATATTCGACTGAAAAGACCATACTCCTTCACGACAAACCAGGACCCATGTTGCACAAGTCGTCAAAGCCACACTCCCTCGAATGGAAGGTCATTCAGCATCTGCCGACCGATTACGACCTTGTCCACTCCCTGTCAAATCATACGAAGGGCGTTACCTTCGATAACAAAGAGGTCCTTGAAAACTGGCTCAACAACTGCTTTGACCCCAGACCAGGCGATTTTTAGCGGAACGACATCGAAAAATTCGTCGAAAGGTGGGAAGAGGTTGTAAACAGCAACGGCGAATATTTAAGTGATTATCTGATATAATTATTATTTTTTGTTTAAATAAAAGTCTTCATTAAAAATGCTACGAACTAATTCCCCAAGCTAATAGATTTATTATTCAGATTTATTGAAAAAAAATTGTCAAAAATCGTACTTTTCGAATGGACCACAGCACGTAATAGTAGCATAGAAGCCGCGGTGGATATATGTATGTAGGATATCCTATTAAAAAAATAAATGCCATGAAATTATCTACCAAATTATAAAACAAATATGTTTATACCAACAAAATTTCTGTTTCGTTTTATCATTTCAAGTTCTGAAGCTCTTAAAAAAATACCCGATATATATATAAAATTATGTTCTTCTATTATAAATACAACCAATCGATAGTTCAATTTAGTTCAAGTCCAGTAGTTTGTATGAAATTATGTCGCACCAAGGAATGTTGTAAATAATTTTGCTTATTTAGCTATAAAAAATGTGAAATAAACCTAAACTTAATTCTGTTTACAAATAAGCTACGAAAAAGTTGCATATTTCTCTTTGCATTCAACTAGGAAGGTTAATATTGACTACTGATTAACATAAAAAATTCTTCGAGTGCATGCAATTGAAAGTATTGGCAGTTTTTGTGATGTAAATTTCAGCTTCAAAAGCCAGTCAGCAAATTAAATTTGTAGGATATAAAAATTTTTGTAGACATTAAACAAAATGTATTTCTCTTATTAAGGCATGCCATAAAAGGGGGTTTAGTTTTAGATACTATGCGGCCGACATAGCTGATAAGGTTGGTGAGTGGCACCACCAGTCGGTTGAGCATCGATCTGAATATGAAAAAACAAATGAAAAAGGCGAATTTCTTTAATAACAGGCAATGGCAAAACTACCAGTACATATCTGTCAAGAAAAAGCTGCTTAGCGTCTCAGAAAAAACCATTTCTCGGCCTTAAACTGTAGATCCCTACTTTTGTAGAGCCATATAGAAATTGAAGGAGAAGAAGCTGCTGTTTTCAAGTGAAATAAAAAGCACTAAAATCATAAGTTTTTTTGGAAAATCTGTACCACTAGAGAAACTTAAAACCATCACTTCTAAGTGGTAAACTAGCATTTGTTTGCTAAAAGTGCTCTGTTAAACTTGATGCAGTGATATCTGAACGCAGTTGTTAGATAGGCAACGGATTGCGGCCTGTCTGTGAATCATCTTAAGACGGAGCTCGTCTTATTTACGAGGAAATATAAAATACCCAGAGCTCAACTTCCCTCACTAAGGGGCGCTTCTCTGATGCGTTCTGACACGGTGAGGTACTTAGGTATTATCGTTGACCGCAAGGTTATTGAGGAAAGAGTGAGGTGAGAGAGAATAGAGTTGTTTTTTTAGCTATATAACACTATTGTAAAGCCTGTCTTCTTATATGGAGTGATAGTTAGGTGGAACTCACTAGAGAGGACGACATTGGTTAAGAAACTGGAGAGAGTTCATAGGTCGGCACTCATTGGAATCAGTGGGGCGCTTCGAACGACTCCTACTCTGGCGCTCAACGCAATATTAAATGTGGTATCCGTAGACATCGCAGGCAGAATTGCCGCTACGCGTACCGCAATCAGACGTAGGGGATCGGGCTATAAGCTCAACCTCACTTATGGGCACCCAAGCATCCTTAGAAACTTCGACTTCATCTCCCTGTCAACGGATCAGTGTGTACTCTCGCTTAGTCCCACCGGAACCTTCTCCACTCATATGCCATCAAGGGAAGAGCGGACGGGGGGGCTACACTTGGGGACAGGGTGCGGTGAACTTGTTCACGGATGAATCGAATCTGGAAGGAAAGGTTGGCGGAGGAGGTTTTTGCGAGGAGCTCCCCATCAGACTCAATTTCAGATTAACGGACCACTGCAGTGTGTTCCAGGCAGAGGCAGTCAAGGAGGTAGCTGATTGGCTGCTCGCATGGATACTAACAGTCAGGAAAATAAATATTTACTCCAAAAGCCAAGCGGCAATAAGGGCCCTTGGGTCAGTGACATTGCATTCGAAACTTGTCAGGGAATGCCTGACCACACTTTCGACTGCGTCCGAATTCTTCGACATAAGCCTCATCTGGGGTCCTGGTCCCAGCGACATTGCGGGAAACTGTGATGCGGATGACCTGGCCAGACAAGGGACATGTGAGGTGATCTCCCCGCGAAAGGAGATCATTGGTATCTCCTTGACTACCTGCGTCCTGATCCTGGAAAGATGGGCATCGCGCCAATTCAGCAAACGTTGGGTAAGTACACAAACTTGTAAGGTCGCGAAATCTTTCTGGCCACGTGTGGACCGAGGGCCCTCGGGCGAGGGTGACAAAATATCAAATATCTCGAATCTCGTGGGCTTTCTCACAGGTCACAATGCGCGAGGAATGCATGCTGTGAGACTTAGAATCACCTCAAGTCCTTTTTGCGATGGATGTAGGGAGGATGAGGTGAATCATCTCAGCACCTTCTTCTTGGCTGCCCCGCTCTTGCGGGGCTAAGATCCAGGCATCTTGGGTCTTACTTCTGCTGATATAGCTGGCGTTGACATTAAAAATCTGATGAATTTCATCAGCAGCACAAAGCGGTTGACGCAAACGCAGCACAGTCATCGTTCGTAATCTAGACACTATAAACCCACCCTCCTAAACATCCCAGCACCATCTCTCCCCGCCCCCTCTCCGTATCCCATCGGTCTTTCTCTCTCCCCTCACCTCTTTCATAATGGTAACACAAAGGACGAATCCGTTTTACCTCGTCCAAGTGTGCTCATTTCTTGGGCAACCATACCAACCTCACCTAACCTCGCTAAAAGTTTTCGGAGAATTAAAGAAAACCAACCGCCATTTGATATTTTCAGCTAACATTACTGTCAATCTGAAACATTGTGGGAGTCTCTCTCTCTTTATGTTATGCTTCAACCGAACAGCGAAATGGTGTTCTATTTTCTCTCGGCGTAATCGAAGTGACTCAACATCCAGTCAACTAACTATAGTCAACACCTTTTAAGTATTCGATTTATTACACAAAAAAGAGGTTGTCTGTAAAGTCGGTTTACTGACGATAGTTTAACGTGACAACGTCATAAGAAAATATTGATGGAATGGTTGCAATTTTCAAAACAAAATTTTAATTTTATTTGTTTGATAGATATTTTGTATGGATATAGAGGAGGAGGTAAATGGAATTGCAATGAAATAGGTCAAGTTACATTTACACAAACGTGAAAAATGACGAAACATTTATCAAATTCATGAAAGATATCTTCAATTTCGATTGTGCATCAGACGTTAATAAGTCAACAACACTAAGAGGCACCATCATCGATTTGCCTTTTTCAAGACACTTTACACTCGAAACACTCCCTTTCATTTCCTACTTTTTCTATATATTCTCAACAGAGAATTGGTTCATTACCATGCACACAGGAAGAAGGCATATGCAAATACAAGTATGTGAATTTATTTACAAATGCGCATATACATACATATACATACATATATATGTTCACTCAAGTAGGACAGAGCCAGATGTCACACGTTACCGAACGCGGGGACCGATTGTGCTCTTTGTCGTTCGTTCCGCGCTCTCGCTTGCAGTTCAAGCACATTAGTTTACATTTGCTTGCGTACGGAATAGATTCGTATATTTGATATGTCCATATGACTTGTATGCATCTTTACATATAGATTTGTTCTTTTTGAAAATTGCGCGAAATTGTATATGTACAATATATGCATGTTTATATACATATATTAGTATACAACATATCTTATAAGGTATATGGTAAATATTACCATACATCTTTTCCTTCATATATAATAAAAATAATAATAATAATAACATTAAAACAACAGGTATTATTAACAAACTTGGTTTTATTTCGAATTCTTCAGGTAAATCAAATTAATAATAATCAATAAGAAGGCATATGCAAATACAAATACGTGAATTTATATATATACATTTGCGCATATACATACATATATACGCTCACTTAAGTAGGAGAGAGCAAGATGTCGAACGTTGCCTTTCGTTTGCTTTGTTGTTCGTTCCGCGCTTTCGCTTGCAGTTCATTCAAGGTAACGACAATAAGCAAGGTAACGACAAATGAGCAAGGTAACGGCAATGAGCAAGGTAACGATAAATAAGCAAGGTAGCGACAAATGAGCAAGGTAACGACACATTTTTTCGTGCGTGCAGCCTGTTAAATCGAATTATAAGACGTTATCACGTCAAAAAGTTTAAATCAAAGTAAATCATTGAAAATTTATCTGTTTTACAATTAGATGACTCTCTCGACTCAGCAGTGACAAATATAAAGGTGTAAAACTTACATTTGACATTTATTACGCAGCGCGAGAGCACCAATAAAATGTGTGTGTAAATCAAAGCTGCGTAAAATGACTAAGGTAACGCAGAGAATATGCCATTGAATCAGAGCTGGTCATTTCATAGGCTCCTACGTTCACACGTACACGACAAAAACTGCGTTGCTTTAACACACACATTAGCGTAAATTAATTCTTTTTAGGAATATAAAAATAAGTTAGTAACACTTAGGCTATGTTCTTCATTATTCAAAGTCACTAGTCACTTCAAAAACTAACTAACTACCAGAGAGTATACATAGTTAGAGAGTTAAAATAACTACAGTTAGACTTACTATGATACATATATTCGTAATTTGAGAGGGAGAGCGAAAGGGGAAATTACAATTAAATATATATGTAACTCGTAATCTTTGAAGTAGTGATACCGACGCTTATTGGTTTGCTGTAATGGAGATCAATGAATACCAGACTCTCACGCAATCAAGTAGCAACAACTATTTGACGGATGAACACTTACAAGATCTCTTAAGGATTACTAGAAATGAACATGAAAGTAATATTGTAGCAATAATTAATAATTTGAAAATTAATGCATTTCAATTTCATGGTTTAATTTACATAAATGAAAAATGCTGAATTTAATTGCCTTAAAATGGATTATTTATTTTAAGTTCGAGCTTTTACACTTACATACTTAAAACTCAACTCTCAATTTTCATTTATTTATTTCATTTATACACAAATGAGCCTAAGTCTAGTCTTCTTTAAATTATTTAATTCGTTTGAATCAAATTTAAAAGATTAATAAGTTTTAATTAAACTTTTCGCTTTAATTCTAATACAAATCTGAACGCTTTAGGTACACATTTATTTCATAGAAACTCTGCGTTTGGAGCGAATTTAATTTTGTGGGCAATTAAAAGCATTCGATTTTATGCCACAATTCATTAATTTCATATTATTCATGATATATGCTTCTAGATTATATTTAGGTAACTTTAGGCAATTACTATTAAATACAAAAAAAAATTAAACAAATAAATTTCATTTATAACAAAAAGCAAAATATTAATAGTTTAGAAAAATTGTGTGTTGCAGTGTTATATCCCATTAGATTTTGGTATAATAAATCTCAAGTTTGTAGTGGCTCAAAAATCGCGTCGATTTTTGTCATTTTTTTTTTACAATTGAAACCCTTTCTTGCTCTCACAATGTCTTCTAAGAAATATAGTTCAATTATTTTTGTTTTATTTTGTAAATTTATGAGGGTAACAGCAGATAATAAAAATGTATATTAAGAAAAGAAAATATTGAATTTAAAAACGAAACTCGCACTTGAAAGACCCTACTCTAGAAAATCAAAAGAGACAACCACAAATGCTATGTGATAAGATTGATTGTACGCGATATCAACTAAATCAAGGTTTTAACTGATTTGTAAGACTAACGAGCGCACATAATACACCTCAACCAATACATATGTACCTATACATATATACATATATGAATGGGTAAACAATGATTACCTGCAGTGCATATGAGAGAGCAACTATGCTAATGTAAAACCGGCAAAAGGAGACCTATGTAAAAACTGATGGCGATAATAGCTTCTCTTATTAACATTTCCTGTAAGTAATTTGTGTTACGAGTGTAACAGAGAAAACTGAAGAAATTTAGTTGCCGAGCGAAAAATACTAGAGTAAATAAGTGAATCAAAGAAATCAGGCAAATTAACAGATAAAACATGATAAAAGAGAGGAGGTACTTGAGTTAGGTATTAATGCTAATATATGTAGCTCTTTGTTTATTGGGTTGCACATTAGGTCAAATGAGCGTTTTTGCTGTGCAAAAGTGCTAAGAATGAAAGCGCCGTTTTTTTTCGCAATTATAAATACTTCAAAACAAAGGTGCGTGGATTTTATTTTCACTTAATAAAAAACACTCTTACACAGCACGCGTCAAAGTCAATCGACGTAATTTTTCGTATAAATTTGTTTGCGATGCTTGGTGCAGCGCTTGGTGAACTTTGTGTCCGCGTTTCTCGAGTTGTGTTGAAAATAATTCATTTGTGTAAAATGGAAAATAAAGGGACATGTAAGTATATATATGTATTTAATTAAAACGCTTTATATAGGGTTCTTCAATAGGTGTGCTTCAACTTTTTTCCGATAGGGAGGGCGAACGACGCAATATTTTTTATTTTTCGCTTGTCATTTGTAAACTTCATTAGTATACATTTCATCATGGAACGCTACACACTTGAGCAACAATTGCAAATCGTGCAAATTTTTTATGAAAATAATCGTTCTGTTGCTGCTACTTTAAGAGCATTACGGCCATTTTACGATCCATTTAACAAGCCGTCCCGTTTTGGGGTTATGTGAAGTCATTGGTCTACAGCAACAAGCCGGCGACGATTTGTGAGCTCAGAGCCAATATTGAACGCGAAATTGCTGGAATTTCGGCCGATTTATGCAAAGGAGTGGTCGAAAATTGGGTTCAACGATTGGACTTCGTAAAACGTGCACGCGGTGGCCATGCAAATGAAAACGAATTTCATACTTAAATGTATATGTTCAAAGTCGATAATAAAAAAAAATTAGTTAAAAAAGTCAAACCGTTTGTGTTTTATTCAAAAAAGTTCAAAAGTTGAAGCGCTCTTACTGAAAAACCCTATATTTGTGTTGCTATATTTGTTAATAACTTATTAGCCTAGACTCTATAAAATTTTGATCCCATTTGACCTCTTTCAAATTAAAAAAAAAGGATGGGATGCTATTTAATGAGTTATTGACAATTTATTTCAAATTGCAATTTTTTGAGTTTTAAGAGTAATTCCACTTTTCTTCAGGCATATTTGGTATAAAAAAAACACGTTTTGATTGACATTCAAAAAAGAGAAAAGATTGATGCCGTTTTTAATCATGTTCTTAGAAAAATTAGGGGCATTAATATTTCTGATGAAATGAAGAATGATTTAATACAAAAAATACATTTGTTTACTGTAAAATTAACGCAAAAGTGGAAAAAATACCACAGGAAGATCTTTAAGGATCAAAATCATACCATCTTTTTTTGTCAAATTATGAGCAGATTTAATAGAATCACTAAAAACCACTAAATGCGGCCGCACTTGTGCTCAATGCATTAAAATTTACAAATATTGAAAATGAAAAACTATTTTCAAAAACCGAAACGATGCTCTATATCAGCAGCAGAGCTAAAAATCCTTAACTTAAGAAGTCTTAGATATTTTTTTAATCAACTAACTCCTTTGATTATTATTAAGTTCGACAGCCCGGAATACTTCGTTGGATATAAAGGGTTTTTCAGTTGATGCTAACCTTACGACCTAAATCCAAATCGAGCACGCCCAGAAGCTAAATTAGCTCTACCTTAAGGCTCGGTTCCCTCTCCTTCTCTAAGCTAAACATCCACACATTAGAGACAACTGAATCTGTGACCGATGAAGCAGTGCCACCTACGATCATGGGAGAATTTCGGCGTCATTCGGAACAGTGTACAAGAAACTTCAAGGCCGCGCATTTTGCATTGTGTATAAGATTGAGATATTTATTCAAACGAAGCTCAATCCCATAAGATCAAAAACCAAAGCCTAACGGTTCTACGTTCCCATAACAACCCGGATTTACATTCCCCATGCATACATATTTGGGTAATGTTAATGAAGGTACAACAACAACCACAGATAGAGACGAGTGTTCGCTTACTTACTTATATGGCCTGATAAAGGATCACAACCCGTTACCAACTGCAAAAAAACGCGCCGACGTCTCTGCTTTGCGCGCCCCTTCTCCAATTTATTACATCAAGCGATGATAGGGCTCCCTTGAGCTGGTTCTTCCATTGGAGGTAAGACCATCTGAACACCTTCTTTGCTGCAGCTTCTGTTCAGCATCCTCGCCATGGCCCAGCCAGCTCAAGCGCTGTTCGCTAATTGGGCTTTAGAGAATCTGACTACGACAGCCGTGAGAGTACTTTTGGCTCAGACGTAACAATTGGGCAAGCAAGTGAGAGAATGGCGTATACGGTAAATTCGCTCACAAGAATGCCTTGCTTAAGCAGTCAGTGAGTAAATTTGTTTATTGCTTCCAAAAAGAAATTACCAATTATCACGTCAGTTCATAAGCTGATTCGGTCAAATTCATCGAGGGCTTTAGTATCCCCTCCATCGTGTGTAAAACCAGATATTCTCCATGTTCGCCCCAACGTCACAAAAATCAGTAGGGGACCATGCCATGCCAAATGTTTACATTAGTGGAAATATCAGAAAACCTTTCTAAATTGCAGCAGATCACAGTCTACGTATTAAAAGTTTTTAATAACTCCTTCACAATTAATATTTTTATTGCAGTTTTATTTATTTATGAACTTTTTGCGAGCAAAAATCACTCAAATATTTCTTCAGCAATGTTTGTTGTTTTAGGTTTGAGTTGGTCAAAAATGAGAGATATGCATTTGAAAGGCAGCAGAAATTCGCTGCTCTTTCACTTTGTTACGCTCCCTCTTTTGCTTACTCTTTAAAACTCTGCGAGTACCCGAACAATTTTAATAATTCGCAAAAGTGTTTTTGTTAATTAACAAAGTTAGTGTAGATGTGTTAATTCAAAAAATTAAGAAAAAAACTATATGGATAATAGCAGAAAGAGAGATGCCATGAAGAAGAGTGACGCGAAAGACCAAAGCAAACAAACGCTTGCGCACCTGCCTAAGTAACAAATTTTATAATCAACTAATTGAGAAGGTAGCTTAGGTGGTGCAGCGTGACGTATGCGTGTCGTAGAGCGCACAATCAGCTGTACTATTGACTGTGTCGCGTTGCCACTTAACATTATTACCAACTTGATTGATTTTTCTAAGAGTGTGAAAAGAAAATCTTAATAATTAGTTGGCTTGTTTTTAAAAAATAAATGATTGGCGCTTAAACCGCTGTTAGGTGTTTGGCCGAGCTCATCCTGCTTCGGTGATTGGCCATTGCTTGCTCTCGTTCATATTTGAGCAGAAGGTATGTGGTTCACAACATCAATGGCTATCGCCCGTACTAGAATATTCAATTATTTCGTATTTTTTTGATTAAAAAACTGAAAAGCATCAAATTTTTCGGGAAGGTCAACTTCAGCGCCGTTTTTAAAATTATTAACCCTTTATAAGGCAGAAGGATTCAGAGTAATAAAATAACTTGCGCTTACATTTTTGGCATGTTTTTATTTATATAACAAAAATAAACTTAAAAGAAAAACACTAATTATTTCGGAAGTTTTGGAAAAATAGGTGGTAAAAATATTCCCACTGCCCGTCAACAGAACCACATGCAAGCTGAATTTGAGACATTATTTTCTATGAAATTGTGCAAAACAAGGCGTGATGCAAAGAGGGACATTACACTTGCTGCATTTTATTTTGCTACGCTTATCTTTGACCTTTGTGCTGCACAATTTACAGCGTCGGTAAGTCTCCAACTCTACTGGCATATGGTCACCTACGTTTACAAACCGCAGTTCTTCAGGTACTGCATTTACAGTTTTTTGATATACCTCTGGGCATGCTATGCGTGATTTCTTGCAGATATATCTAGGCCAGCTTGATCTTCTTTTTCTGCTGCTATATCCACTAATCAATCCTCTGGCAACAGCCACCCGAAATTCTAAGTTGGTAAGCTGTTCTACTCTCGACGTTAGGGAATATAAAATGAAAGAGTTTGTCAAACTTGCGTCCACCAAGAAGTAGAATATCCGCAACCACCAGCGTTTACTTCTCCTTCCGACAGCATACGTCCCCTTCACTTGGTCAAAACGGTCGACACCGCCCATTCTTTTTGTGTATTCTTTCACTACCGTAGGACAACTTACAACTTCCCTGGTGCCATTTTTTTGCGTTCTTTGTACAGTTGTTACTTCCACTTTAGGATGAAATGCAGTTGTCAACAATAAAACCTCTTTAGTATATTGCCACACAGTAAATGCTACATCTTGTTTAGTTCTCTACTTGAATGCACCTTTTTTCAACTTTAGGCTTTTGTTTCTGCCGTTTCTTTTTGTGTTATTTTTTATTATGGCACGTAAAATTGCTTTATTTCTTCTTACTGTTCCAGTGGCATAAATATTTTTTTCATACAAGTACTGCATGAGAGAAAAATCGCAAAAAAAGTTATCGAATGTAACATGAGACTTGAAATCTTCCTGTGCTAATTTACTTGACAATTTCTTTACGACATTAGCCCCTAGACCCTCTTCTGTTCCTTGTCCTGTTTTACCTGTATATATAATATTTCATAGTTATACAAGTACCCTGTGCTACTATCACAACAGCACCACACTTTATAGCCCCTTTTTATGGGCTTTAGCGGCATGTACTGCTTCAAACTGGACCTTCGTTTGAATAGTATCATGCTCTCATCGATACAAATTATCAAAATTTACATCTTCTCTACTTGGTTGTTGACAATTATCGTTCAAATGCAAAGTCTCTAAAACTTTCTTGAAGAGTTTTACTGGCATAACTTCAGCTATTTCATTCACACGAAATCCAGGATCCGATGACCAATATAAATCGATATGTGGAAGAATATGATAACCCATTATAATGAGAATACCTAAAAAAGCACTAATTTCCTGTGTGTCAACAGGCTGCAATTTTTTTATATTTTGCTGCTCCGCATACAAGTTTGTCTGAGTAACAATCAAATCGAAGACTTCATCACTAAAAAATTTTTTAAATGCGCTACTGGACGTGCTCTCCTATTCAATAAATACCGAGGTTTTATTGTCACCTTATCAAATTCATCGGGATCTGGCCTGGATGTCCAGAAAACCTTGCCCCATGACTCAACTTCACATTCAGATTCATCAGTCAATTCTTGTTCTAAGGGTGATGATGACTACTATCAAAGGCTCTTCTGGCTGCGAATTATCTAATTGTGAACATAGTGCTATTGTAGATGTACCTGACTCGGAACAACTGTTAGGTGTAGAATTCAAATGAGTGGGAGAATTTTGTAAAAGGTCACTTGAATCAACAAGTGCTTGAAGTAACCGTTGTATTGTATTCACGTTGAACTCTTCTGCCTCATCAGACTCAAATCCGTCTTCTGGGCCATCATCGGGCATGTCCAACATCTGCTCAATATCATTTTCATTCAAATAGCGCGGCATTTTTCATGAAACCCTGAGAAAAGAAGGAACTAGTTCAACAAATGTACATAACACGCCACGGGCAGAGGGAATATTTTTCCCACTGAGTAAAAAGTCTTCTCACATCTAAATACGATAGTAACTTGTAAGGTAAAGCAAACAACGTGTAGAATAAACATAAATACATAATAAATAAACAGTTTCTTACCTCCTTTCAAATAAAAAATATGAAGATTCACGGAGTAACAAATTTTCTTTCAAAATTACCGCAATTTTTGACAGCTAGTGCCGCCAAGAAAAAATATGTCACACAAACGTCATTTTTTTTTTTATAATAATAAACCAGACCTTCTTAGTTGCCAGTGCAACAAATTAGGACTCCTTTGATAACTTACATAAAAAGATAAACAAAGTTTTTGTTGGTGGTAAATATATCGCCTCTGCCTTAAAAAGGGTCAAAGTTAAAAGAAAAAAAAATGTTTTTTCATTTTGTACTTTTTTTCCTTGTTCACTCCTTTCGGAAGCATAGGGCCTCGACAAGACTCAGTCGTGCGTTAGTTTTGTTAAACTACAATAATTTGATTTCTGTTAGGGTAGGTGATTAGCCTGCCGCTGCTTTCGTATATAAAAGAAGTTAAATAAAAAGCCTAAAAAATATCGTTTTTCATTTTTTATTGTAAAAAAAAATTCTGAAAATACACTAAATATTCGAGCTCTAGACCACCGGGACCCCTTAAGTCAAATATCATATCTTCTATTTCTATTTAACGTAGTAAATAAATGATGTGTCAATGATTGCACTTAGCTGACTCAAAATTTCACGCAGACTTTCCGGCGAGTCAATCCAAAAAAAAAAGCAACAACGATAAAGTCAATTCAAAATCAAGGTTTTTTGGCCGCTTTCTTTGCCTGCTGTGTTTGGCCACAACTGTGGTAAATAATGAGTATTTCGCGAGCGTACCGATGCGTTTGTTTTTTTGTAATTAAACAAAATATTTCTGCTTTGGCAACGCTGTTACCTAAACACACTCATACTCGCTCTCTGTTTCTGAGCTCAGCACAATTTCGTGCTCAAGGCAAATCCACACTTCAGTGTCACACCGATCGCAGCGGCAACGAAAAAGTCAGCAACATTTTGCTGCTATCTCAGCATTGTTCATAACGAAATCGTACGTTGACTCGAACGAGTCGTTGGATTGGTGTTCGATCAGTGGATGGCGTGATCAAATCAAACGCCTTAAAATCAAATTTCGAAGCGCATAGCAAAGGTGAATGATAAAATTAAAAAAATACACATCAAATTTATTTTTAAAGAAATAGTGTAGAGCAGCAGTAAAACGAAGCGCCGCCAACTGCAAAGCTGACTTCTATGCGCCGGTCGAAGCAAGTTTAAATCGAAAAACCAAACAAAAAATCAGTGTCGAATCGGGTCGAGTGCGTGCGCGCCTGCATACCCCAGACGTGCAGACGTGGTCAAGTGCGTCGAGTGCAGCGGCGAATAGGCGGTCGGTCGGTCCGTCACTCGATCAGACAACACCAGTCGGGCATTTAGTTACACCGATTTTGATTCAATCTATACACCCAGATAGGCATTGTAAAGCGGAACGAACGGGTTAGTTGGTGTTATTAGCATTTCCATGTAAATGCAGTTTTGTTTTTGTTTACAAACATTTACATTTGTATGAAGTTTACAATCCAAGTTTACGACCGCCAAATATTGACTCGGTTAGATGTTGCTATTATTGTTGTGGCAGTGACAAGTGGTGCAAATGGCAATTAGTGTCCTATTGTAGCAAAAAAGGTGAAAAACTGTAGGCGGGTAAACAAACATGAAAAGTGCAGAAATTTTTAAATAATTAAAAACTCAGAAATGTACTTCGATCAAACAAACGTAAGGGTTTAAGTGTAAGTTTAAATTCTATGCGGACTTTAAATGTGCGATAAAGAGATCGGCTTAGATAAAAAATTACAAATTAAACATTTTCGATAAAACTTAATGAAGCTTAAATGAATTTAAAATGAAAAAAAACTATAAATAAGAAAAAAATAAAATGTATTGTAAATAAAAGAATATAAAAAACAAAATATATAAAAATAATGTAAAATAAAATGGCATAAAAAATGAAGCTTTTTTGAGTTTACAACGTAAAATAAAAACCAAAAAAATAAGAAATCAGTAAAAAACAGTAATAAATACAAAAAAAAAATAAATAAAAAAAAATTAAAAAATATATAATAAAATTAAATAAAGTAAAATAAAATGGACTAAAATCATGACGATTATTTACTTAAAATAAACTGAAGTAAACTATAATAAAATAATAAAAATTTTAATTAATTAAAAATCAGTCTGATAACTTCAAATAAAATAAAATGGAATGAAATAATGAAGCTTTTTTGAGTTTACAACGTGAAATAAAAACCAAAAAAATAAGAAATCTGTAAAAAAAGTAATAAATAAAAACAAAAAGTAAAAAAAAAATTAAAAATATATATACATAAACATTAAAAAAATATATTAAAAAAAATTAAATAAAGTAAAATAAAATTAAAAAATAGGCCGAAATAAAATCATGAAGATTATTTGCTTAAAATAAAATGAAGTAAGCTAATATTATAATAAAATAATATAAAAAATAAATTAAATAAAAAATCAGGCTGATAACTTCAAACAAAATAAAATGGAATGAAATAATGAAGCTTTTTTGAGTTTACAACGTAAAATAAAAACCAAAAAAATAAGAAACCAGTAAAAAACAGTAATAAATACAAAAAAAAAAAAATAAATAAAAAAAAATTTAAAAATATATAATAAAATTAAATAAAGTAAAATAAAATGGACTAAAATCATGAAGATTATTTACTTAAAATAAAATGAAGTAAACTATAATAAAATAATAAAAATTTTAATTAATTAAAAATCAGTCTGATAACTTCAAATAAAATAAAATGGAATGAAATAATGAAGCTTTTTTGAGTTTACAACGTGAAATAAAAACCAAAAAATTAAGAAATCTGTAAAAAAAGTAATAAATAAAAACAAAAATTAAAAAAAAAAATTAAAAATATATATAAAAAACATTAAAAAAATATATTAAAAAAAATTAAATAAAGTAAAATAAAATTAAAAAATAGGCCGAAATAAAATCATGAAGATTATTTGCTTAAAATAAAATGAAGTAAGCTATAATAAAATAATAAAAAAATAAATTAAATAAAAAATCAGGCTGATAAGTTCAAACAAAATAAAATGGAATGAAATAATGAAGCTTTTTTGAGTTTACAACGTAAAATAAAAACCAAAAAAATAAGAAATCAGTAAAAAACAGTAATAAATACAAAAAAAAAATAAATTAAAAAAAATTAAAAAATATATAATAAAATTAAATAAAGTAAAATAAAATGGACTAAAATCATGAAGATTATTTACTTAAAATAAAATGAAGTAAACTATAATAAATTAATAAAAATTTAAATTATAAAAATCAAGTCGATAACTTAAAATCAAATAAATTGGAATAAAAAAAAATAAAAATCATTTTTGAACTTACAACGTAAAAAAAAAATACAAAACAAAAAAATAAGAAATCAGTAAAAAAGAGAAAAAAATAAAAAAAATAAAGGGTGGTTAAGTTTCAAGGGCCGGTGTTGATTTTGAATTAAATACAATTTTTTTAAGGAAATTATTGTAATTTCTCTTTATTATGATAATAATGGTATGGCTCAATTACGTATGGAATAAAATATCGGCCAAATGGCCGCCGCGGCCTCGATGGCACACCACCATCCGATGGTCCAAATTTTCGATGAGGCATAATTGAGGTTCTATGCCGTTAATGTGCCGAATTATCTCATCCTTTAGCTCTTGAATTGTTGCTGGCTTATCGTCGTACACCTTTTCTTTCAAATAACCCCAAAGAAAGAAGTCCAACGGTGTCGTTGACGTTTAGGTGTGGTTCACATTCAACATCGGCCCTTGAAATTGAACCACCCTTTATATAAAAAAAATTAAGTAAAGTATTGTAAAATAAAATCAAATAAAATAAAATAAAGCAATAGGCCGAAATAAAATGGAATAAAATCATGAAGATTATTTACTTAAAATAAAATGAAGTAAACTAAAATAATGACAATTTAATATCAAATAAATTCCGATAACTTAAAAAAAAAAAAATTGTAAGAAATAACAAAATGCAATGAAGTAAAGTAAAGTAAAATAAAATAAATTAAAATTAAGAAATAAAATAAATAAAAGTAAAAAGAACTTAAATTAAATTAAAATACACAAACAAATAAAATATTATACAAAATAAAGTATTTCAAGTAAAATAATATTAAAATTCAGGCCGCTAGCCACTTTTGCTAGTTGCCTTTATTGTGTAATATAACCAGTTACAATTAAATCTCATGTAAATAATTAACTATATTAAATAATAAATAAAATAAATAATGCAGGCGAACAAAAAAAATATAAATCCAAAAATATATCGAATTTTATAATAATAAGAAAAAGATGAATGCAAACAAACCACGATTTAACCGCACAGCATCAGGGAAGCCCCTAAGAACCAGTTTGAAAGAGTACAGTACTCCATCAAATCACGAGAAACACCAATAAATTTGTAAATTGCGCAAAATGTTAACATCTTCAAGCATTAAATACAATTTTTTTAATATATTATCATGTTGAAAAAAATTTTTTATACAAAAGGAGTCATTTATGAAACTGAAATTGAAATGAAATTCAAATAATATTTTCGGTTTGATAAAATGTTTTTATTATCATGTTGAGAAAAATTGTGCTAGCTTCAGAAGTCCTCACTTTTTTATACAAAGGGCGCCATTTATGAATATATATATTAATATTTTATTATGGCATGTCTTTCGGAAATATGCACGTATGTATGTATATATTTTGCCACTAATAAGTAGTTTTCTTTAATGAAGAGATAAAATCGGATTTTATTCCAATGTTTCTAGTTGCTATTTTTATCTACGTATGAAAATTAGTAGGTGTTAATCGGATATACTTTTATGTGCATAGAAGTGTATATATGTATATAAGCACATACACACGGACATATGAGTATTGATACTTATTTGCGGCATTGTGTATAAAAATGATAGACTACGAGTGCAGGTATAATAATTTAGAATTAAAGTGATGCATTAGGATTTTTTAATTAAAGTGTTTGAGTAGCAATTTGAGCAGCGATAGCAAATTACTTCACAGAACATAAAAGATTATAAAAAAAATATATAAAATATAAATGTATATATAAGTACATATGTTTATCTTATTTTCGGCTCTGAAGATGTTCTTTACTGAAAACTGGAGCTTAAACTACGAAGCTAAGAAACGCTAATGTCATTTTGAAAATTTGTCCAACCAACTTGTTTGGCGCTATTAACTAATCACTATGAATAGATGGTCGTTGTTGTTGTAGCAGCTTACTATGTATAGATGGTCCAACAAATGGCTACAAAATAATATGCATAATTTATTATAATTTTTTATAAGGCTATTAAAGCTAAAATACAGATAAGTAGCTGCGCTTGAAAGGGGAAATTTTAACAGCTTCTGCTCAGTGGTTGGCTACCGCCGTAGCCGCCTTTGTTTGTGTGTTTTGATATACAGAGAGCAAGTGATGGGATTCATCGTCACTTCGGGCATAAAACACCAAAATCATAAACAAATGTGTGTGTGTGTGTGTTTTTTAATAGCTGTACTATTTATGCCGTTAATGGCAAAGTTCAAAGTGCCTAAGCACATAAAAAGTGTTTTTTTTTTACGAAAATTTAGCTGTATTTTGAAGTCGAGCAAGTAGCGGGGAAATTAAGAAGCTCACTAACAAATTAGCGGAGAAGTTCAGCTTGCACAGCTGCATTGGTTATATGGTTTATACTTCATTGTTATTGCTTTCGGATTACATTCTTGAGAAAAGATATTTGATTATTTTGTAAGAGGTGCTGCACTTGCCAAGCGTGGCAAGGAAGTTATTGGTATCAAAAAAATCAATCAGTGGCAAAAATCATTGCTGGCATTTGAATTGGGTCATCGAACGTATGAAAGTTTATAAAGCGAGTCATACTATATGTAAAGGGTTTTCCAATAAGAGGTGTTATTTTGATATTCAAAGAAAAATGCTATTTTTTAGTATAAATTATCAGTTGTTTATTTAATTATAAAGAGGGTGGTATGCCGTTAGTAGTGGAAAATAACATCAGGCAAATGACCACCACGACCACGCTTACAGGATAATATCCTTTCCATGAAATTTTGCATAACCGAATTGCAAAGTGGCCATATGCCCTCGTTAGCCTCACGAATTCCATCTTTGAGGTCTTGAATCGATCCTGGGCTGTTGGTGTAGACCTTCTCTTTTACGTGGCCCCAAAGAAAAAAGTCACAAGGTGTTAAATTACAAGTTGTCCAGAGCAATGCCTTCCAATTCCGGCCATAAAAAATCGTTAATCATCTCTCTATAGCCTTTTATATATTTAAATAACACCTGTTATTGGAAAACCCATAAGTTCTCTATTGAACAGAGTAATTGCAGGATAAAGATACTTTTTATTTGGATAATATTTCTATTCCAATACTAATATAAGCTAATAAAGTTTGTTGTGAGAATGCTGACATAAGAATTTATGTAGTTACGAAAGCTTGAAAATTTTCAAATATGTGAAAAAAAAACCGGCAAAAAAATTTTGAAAAATCAAAGTGATTTTTGGGCCACTTGAATATATATTAGCAATATATCTATAAATTGATTCAAAATGAAAACGCAATACGCTTTATAAAAATTCAACGAATCAGATAGCTAGGCACATTTACAGAATGCCCAAATGAAGAGCTGCCAGTATAGTGTTCCATAGGCAAGTGGTTGCACAGAGTGGTCGAGGTAGACCAAAAACGCTGGATTGATAAGGTCACAGCCGACTTGCGGAAAATGGAGTTCGCAAACTGGAAAGGCATAGCCGAGCATCGATCGGAGTGGAGAACCGTGTGGTGGAAGCAATGATCTGCACACAACTGTACTGCTATTGATGATAATATCTATAAATGTTTTCCTTTAACTCCCAGTGGAGCATAGGGCGCCATGGCCATGTGGAGTTGCCTGTATCTCCAGGGGGCGGATAGGGGAACACTCGGCAGACATGCAAGGTGGGTGGAAAACAAAATACCACTCGCCACATTTGGGCTGCAGGGCAACCCGAATTCCCATTCAAGAACAGCCACTACATCCATTGAAAACAACCGTTTGGTGCGGCCTATGGGCTAGAGGAATCATAGGCCCATCTTTCTTCAAAGACAAGGCTGGCGCCAATAAAACTTTTTCACTCCGGATAGTGAAGTCCGTAAACCCCACAACATTTGGTTCCAGCAAGACGGCCATTGCGGCTACTTGCCATGCATCCCGTGAAACAATGGGTTTAGTGCGTCGTCGTTTCGGTGCGCAATTTATATCTCGTCTCGGACCATTGGATTGGCCACCAAGATAGTGTGATATCACATCTTTGGACTTTTATTTTTTTAACATTCGAGGCTAAAGTTACTAAAATTATTCACGAGATACCCACCGAAGTGCTCCAGCGAGTCATTCAAAATTGGCGTTTACGGATGGCCCAATTAGGGCGGAGTTCCAGCCCACATTTGAAAACGATTACTTTTAAAAAATTAATGTCATTAACGATTCTCTACAAAAATAATAAAGACTGTCCAATCAATTTGAATTTTCGTTGTTTTATTTCAATTTAAATTCCGATACCTCTAAATTGATCACCCTTTAGCAGGTATGTTCGATGAGGAAGAGCATGAGGAAAGAGGAAGAGACAATCTTACACCTTCTGTGCCCATGTCCTGCTCTATCCAGACGGAGATTTGCTATTCTAGGCAGACCTTTTTTTAACGAATTGGAAGATCTCAGTTCCGCAGAAATAGGAGATATTCTAAAATTTTGAATCTTTGAAAAATACACAATGGTTTTAGGAGAAATAGGGAAAGCTCCCCACGCGGCACCACAATGGGCTATGAGCCTGAGTGTGTCCCACAGGACAACCGCTTCAACCTAACCTAGCCTAACAGGTATGTCAGTAGTTGCCGTAATTGTTGATACCGAAATTATTTCTGAGACAAAACCTTCTTAAATTCATGGAAAATTCAATAAACCTGTTGGTGCATAATCATAGTCCCGCGCTAAAACCAGGTTTAGTTAGATTTCCACCATTCAAATTATTTTTTTTTGTGTTACTTAGTAAAAAAGTTATTAAAAAAAATTGGATGATTAAGTTCGCGCCACCTTGTATGTCTATAATAGGTGGCAAAAATTTACCAAAAATGTTGTTCTCAGATCCAGTGTTTTAAAAGGGATCGCGCTGCTGGATATAGACAAAAATCGGTCAAAGTTAGACTGACGGCCTAAATTCCAATTATAGTTAATAAAAGTTAAACCTCTAACCAAATATCTCGCTATTTCTGTATTATGTTTAAGCATACGAGGATCGTTTGAGAAGTCCGTGGAAACATAAAAACTGTTAAATTGCTTGGCTTGAACTTTTTTTATTTTTCGAAATAGGAGACTATTATTTTGTGTATGAGCCACTTCGTCCAACGTTATTCCAGTTTGTTGATCCCTTCCGAATAATAGGATTCGTCCAAGTCGGAAAAATAGCCATCCGTTTCTGCAATCACCTGCGTGATTTGAGTAAAATCTTTTTCACACCAGCAATTTCTTCAAATCGGGGAGCAAATAGTAGTCCAAGGGATTCGAAGGAGCCAAGTTTGGAGAAAAGAGTGCATGCGAAACGAGTTTTAATGCCATTTCCATTAATTTTTGTGACCGCAACAGCTGAAGCGCGAGCTGTCGGTGGGGTTGTCGTAATAAAAAATTAAAATCACTCGTCTTGCTCGACTCCAACGAATGCCAAACATAAAGAAATCGACCGACCTGGATGAAACTTGGTGTGTGCGCTTCCAAGAGATGCTAATAACTGAACATAACCTCAATACACGTCAGTCTCCGTCCATTTCTCTGACCTTGCACGGACTTTTCACACAACCCTGGTATGCACCTATACCAGTCGATCAGTAAAGTCCACAAGCCATGAAAATTAGTATTCTTAAGAGACTTTGTGATTATGTGATTGTCTGAAAGGCAGTGATTAATAAAAAAAAAAAATGAAAAGAAAAAAAAAACTACCACTCGATGGTACAAAGTCTCACATAAGAAGCAGAATTAGGAGCGATTTTTTTCTATCATACATTTGCATAAACTTTAAAAATGTGATTTTTAATTTTATCAAAGAGAGAAGGCAAGAATTAGCATAAGCATAAACTTGTGTATGTACCTACGTTTGTGCCTTTATGGATTGGTAAACAGTCAATCGCTCAATGGCTCAATAACTCAATAAAAATCGTCAAAGTCAAGGTGAGCGCAGAGCAGGTTTTTCCTACTCAGCTTCTTGCAATGCGATGGAGTCCATACCATGGCGCTGAGCGTTTGTGTTTGGTATTTAAATGCTTTAAACTATACGTTGACAATATCACGTGGCTACTTAACACAAACTGACCGTTCAGAAACAGACAAAATTTGTGTGGTATGCTCGTGCATGGTAGAAGCTCACCGTGAGTATGCCATGTATGTGTGTACATATGTACTTGTATATACATATACACGCATGCACATATATGCCCTTCAGTAACGTTAGCTTGGCTTTTGGTTATTGGATTCTATGAGTTAATTAAGAATTTAAATAAGTTAAAGGCCACTCTATAAAGAAAAAGTAATCAGCATTTGTTCACAAATTATCAGCCAGCACTAAAAATAGTAATAAAAAAAAAAAAAAAAAAAAAAAATAGTACAACAATGCGCTGAATATGCTGAGAACCTTCGCTTTGCCATTTAACTTGACAACTTTCAATACAAATGCCGCAAGAGAAATTACAAAGCAAACAACAACAAAAAAAACAAAAAAATATTTACAAACCGAAATGCAGAATATTTCGCACTTTGCTCGCCTGCATGAATATGCAATTATGCATCGCTAACGGCCACTTGAGAGCGGCAAGTGAAGAGGCCACTCAGTGCAATTGTGCATATTCCAAACCGTATAGCGTTTTTCTTCCAGTCCCATTTGGAGAACCTTCACTTAGCACACACACACACAGACGTATTAACGTACTTTAGTACTATGTACGTATGTGCATATGTATGTGTCTGTATGTATGTGGCGTGATTATTTTAGCAAATCATTAATTTTGTTGCAACATGACTTTAAGAAAAAATCATAATCAACATTTCACACACACACACACGACTTAAGATGTGAGTGGGAACAAAAAATTGTTTAACAGTGATTGTTGATAAATCGAATGTAAAAGCTAAGGGTTCATTTGGCAGCTGTGATTAAGCAGATTTTAGGGAAAAATCTAACATTTGCTGTAGTTTTTCAACGGCGGCAAGACCCCAAATTACACAATGCCGTTACGGCACTTTAAGTCAAATCGATCAAGTGATTTAGGTTGTTGACAAGTGGCAAATGCGGTTGGCGCAAATTAATCGTTCAAGCGTGAAAAGAGCGCAAGCGCTACCTTGTGATTATCCAAAATGAAATACATACGTACATATGGAGTGGCGTTAGTTGGTTGCAGTACTCAATAAATTTAGTACTTTTGTATAAACTTTAAATGGCGCTTTGCTATTAGAGACAGAATTTGGACAGCAAACTCTGGGCGCTTGTATTGAACACTAAACACTGTTGACTATTTTCTTAGACTATTTTCTAAAATCATGCAAATTTGTGTGAAAGCATACTAACACGACATATTTTAATAAGAGTAAAGCGAGTGCACTTTATACACAGTGAAACAAAAATAAACTGGGGCCCTTGTTTCTTCTGACTTCAATCCTTTGTAACTTGAGAATGGTTCTATCAATTTTCAAAAGGTGAAAGACAATATAAAGTATGCAATTCAGTGGTTGATAGTCCCCGTTTATTTATTTCATCAACAAACAAGAGGCTTACAGACTATTTTATGGGTAGATACAAATTGAAACCTTATGAAAAGAGTCTTATAAGTAGCTTCTTAAAAGTAAACTTAGAGTAAGAGAAATCATAGACTAAGGAAACCTAAGACCTTCTGAAAGGACCATTCATTCCATAAAAACTTGTGGCAATACCCACAAAAACAAATCATTACAACGGAAAATGCGAAGACCAAACACATCAACAGGAGAACACGCCTAGACTCTAAGGACATTCGATTTATTAATAAGCAACGAGACCGATAAGACGGAATGGGATCAATGAATTTCATCGAGCGCAAAGCAAAACGCATAAAAGCTCTCTGAACAGACTTTAATCTATTAATATAGACTGCAATGAAACGGTCTCTAAAGGAATACCGCGTATTCTAACCTGGACCGAACTCAGGATACGTACAACAGATTGAGAGTATAGGGATCAGAAAACGAAGAACTATTTCGACGAATTAAGGCTAACATTGCGCACGATTTAGAAAGAATAAAGTTTATGTGGGTGGGATGAAGTTGAACTTGGAGTCAAAATAGACACCCATGCCTTTTAATTCACTAATTGTCTTTAGCGGCGAGTTTGAGATAAAGCTTCTGGACATTTAATTTCATAATAGATTTCCAGATCGTCCGGGTATAGAAGAAAATTACACAATGAAAAACAGGAAGAAATGTCGTTGAAATTTTGAAATTTGAAAAGGTCGAGCCAAGTAGCACCACGAGATTTGGTGGCTCCTAAAACACTCAGGCTAAAAAGCCAATTGTATTTAAAGCTCTGGAAAGGGGGTTGACAGTCAAGGAGGGAATGAGAAAAGTATCAGAGAAGGAGATAGGAAAGAATAGAGACAGAGATAGAGATAGTTAGTCCTGTAAGAATTTTCCAGATTCTTTGGCAAATCTGTAAATATCCTCCAATTTTAGAGAACGAGTATTACTCATTCCCATGACATCGAAACCCAAAACTCGTAGCCGTGCTTTAGCAAAGGCAGGACACTCACAGAGAAAGTCTCAGTGCTATCCGCCTCCTGCAAGCATGACAGGCACACTGGGTCCTCAATGATTCCAAGGTGGTCATATGCTGACCCCATGGATTGTGCCCTGTAATGATACCGACCATCAACCGAATGTCTTTCCTTCTAAGTTTAAGAAATATCGTTAATGAAGAGAATAAATAGTAGCGGACCTAGGGCACTACCTTGCGGAACACTACACGAAGCAATAAAAGAATAAGGCGATACATTATCAAGTCAAACGACACAGTGCCTATTATTGAGGTAGGAAATTAACCACTTAAGAAATTGAGAGTGAAAGCCGAAACGCTCAAGTTTAGCAATAAATATTGCGTAAGATACCCTATCAAAAGCCTTAGAGAAATCTGTATAGATCGCATCTATTTGACAGCCTCTTTCAAATGTTTCCAAACAGTCCTCTGTACACATCCTTTAGTTACACATCAACTAACGAGCAGTACAATTTTGGTAATATAATGAGAATTTTGTGTAGAGATTTTCATAGCGCCTTTCTTAAGTTAACAGTCATCATGCCAGATCATGTGGTTTGATTCGCTGGACTCATCGGGTTAGGCCTGAGGTGTTAACTTAGCTTCCTCATGCTAGCTCCATTCCACCTCAGTGCTCAGATCTCAATCCCATTGAGCACTTGTAAGACACGCAGGTACCTTTGAAGCCTGATGAAGTGGGCTTCTGCTTGTTTTTGAATTTCTTCAGCGACTGTAGGGATCTCGCGATGGGCACGATGAATATCCTAAAAGTGCTCAATGGAATTGAGATCCGAACGCTGGGAAAAATTTTTGGGGCAAAACGTTGCTGGTAATTGTAATTTTTCGACAGTTTTGGGAATATTTTGCTCCAATATTTTAAGATGATTCATTTTAGTAATGTTGTTGTTGCTGTTGTAGCAGCATAAACATTCCCCATACATACATATATGGAAATGCTGCTGAAGTGACAGCCCTTGGCCGGATATAAATCGTCCGGTAACGTAGAACGACTGTCGTGGGAACGTCATTTTAGTCATAGTGCCATTCGCCGTCACTGCTCCCCCAATCTGCACATGCCCGCCACCATGTTTCACAGCACCGACCACCTCAGACGGATTGGGCGCTGTACCTGCTCCTCTCCAAACAAAACTGCGGCCATCCGACCCAAATAAGTTGAATTTCGAAATTTTTAAACGTCTTACACACATTCATCCTTGAAAGAAGGGACTTTTTTCTAGGCTTTGCGCTCTGTACAGGTTACTGTGCAGAAAATTTCTGATTGTTTGTGTGTGTACGTCCACAATTGACGAATTCCGAGTGGTTTGGCAAGATTAACTGCAGAACTTTTCGGATTCTCGTTTATTAAACGTATAATCCTTTTCTTGGTCACATCTGAGTTAATTTTAGAAACTCTTTCAGTACGACTTTTTCTAGTTAAATAATGGTTTTCATTATATTTTTTTCAATATATTAAATATTGTCGAAGAGCTCTGGAGAATTACACACCAAAATAGCATCAACAGTGAAATAAAGAAAAGAAAATATGGACTGATAGGGCATACTCTGCATGCCGCCTTGACTTGGAACCCGCAAGGAACGAGAAGAAGAGGCAGACCATTGATGACTTGGCAAAGGACTATCCGTGATGAAACTGGCAAATCGTGAACTGAGTATTATGTCTAGAAATAGAAATGTTTGGAAGAAATTAAACATATTCAATGCAAATGATTTCTTAAAAATCTGTGAAAAATTTCCCCCAGTTTTTTTTTTTTTTTTTTTTATCACTGTGCCTTATCATTTTACCTTTGACACGGGACATTTATATTTCAAGGAGACACAATTTAGTAATCCTTCTCACAAACTGTGTTAGAAATGAAAGAATATTAGCATAAGTGTTCAGTTTGCAGCCAATGGTACCTGATAGCGGTTATAAGTCAATAACAGTGACTGTTGATTGTTAGCTGTATGCGGGCGTAACTAAGTATTTATTATGTCAAAAACTAGTCACGACTCGTAATTTACGTTAATGAATATTTTCTGATAAATCACAAATGTAATTGAAGAATGTCAAATTAAATTAATATTGACACTTGGGCGAATTTGTTCATGATATGGCGTATTTTTGTTTTTTTTTTTATACTAAAAATTGTAGAAGCGCAAATAATTTTAGTAATTAGAAATGCATTATAAAAATGCGTAAAGATATATGCACTTATCTACTTATTTTTAGATAAAAAAATATTATTTTTTGTACGTATTTTTGGGCAATAATAACACAGGTCAACAACGTTTTGTTTTGGAAACTTTAAAATGCGATATCTCAGTGAGAAATAAAGATATTTAAGCAAACTCAACGGCATTTAAAAGAGGAAAACTTATACTTTAAAATACTATGTTTACTTTTTTATGAAGAGCAAAATCTGCGTAGCTACATAACCTCAAAAATGGGCAAAAACAGCGTTTTTTGCACTTTTAGGTTAGGATATATCAAAGTCCTGACGTGATAGAGCAATTTAAACCCCGGATTCGGATTCTACGCAAAAAATTACTTCGAAAATGACCCTACACTTTCCTAGAACATTCCGAACCCATTTTTTTGCAGACCTGTGTAATTTAATGCCACAGGCTGAGAATAAGAATTATGGTTTAGAATTTCAACTAAAAATAATAAATAAAAATAATTAACTAAAAAAAATACTTTTAAATAATAATAATGATAATAGTTAACATGTAACGCAGCATGCAACTATAGCACCGGGTAGGTAGGTGAAGCAGTTGAAGTACCATTCTGGCACTATCCACTAAACCGCCGGGACTTATAGACAAGTTTTGACATATATCTATTTTTTTTAACTAAATTTTTTTTTCTATGGAATTATAGAGCATTCGCTTCCAAAAGTCAAAGAAATCAAAGTATCAAACTTAAAAAAAATTAAACAAATGCCCTTCAAAATGTCTTACTATTTAATCCTAATTTTTAGAAAAATTTCGAGAACGCAGTTTTATAGCCCATTAATAGAATAAAATGTTGGTCTGAAGTGGCTCCAAAATCGCGTTGATTCTTGATACTTTTTTTTTGAGTTTCGTAAATTTTCGCTATATAACGAATAAAAGGTTGTCAATAAGTCGCGCACAACTATTTAAGGAATGGACACGAAAAATAATATATGTATTATAGATATATATATATTATTGAAGTGAACCTTCTTAGGCGTCGATGGACGAGCGAGAATGGAGAGTAAAATTTCAAGGCCAAGCAACGTTTTGGACATTTTCGTTCCGCGAGCGAGAAAAAAGATATAACGTAGAGGAAAAGGAGAGAGAGCTATACCATATATATATCTTAGATACACTTTAGGCTATTTTTCCTGAGTTTTTCCTTGTGGTTGCTAATTTCTAGTGAGAAATAACACTGCCTACTTTTTGGCGCTTGTTTGTTGGTGCAAACTTGGAGGAAATATATTTTTGGTGCCTACTTTTTGGCGTTATATTTCCTTGGTGCCTACTGTTTGGGCGTTTTTTGATCCCAATTTTTTTGGCGTTTTTTTTTGGTGACTACTTCGCTAGTGCGCGTTGTTGCCACGGTTTGTGTCCGGCGTTTACCTACACCGGTCGACCCTTCTGGGTTTTCTGTAAATTTTGTCTATTTATATTCTCTACAAATGTTGTGAATTTATTTAGACATATATAATTCTTTCTCTCTCTATCTCTCATTCTTTCTCGGGTCTCTCCCTCTTTCTTTGTCTGCCTTGAAAGTTTCACTTCTGTTATGTGCACTACGCTACACGCACTTTTTTATATATATATATATATATTTGGCACGTACACCCTTCTTGGGTGTTTGGCCGAGCTCCTCCTCCTAGTTGTGGTGCGAGTCTTGATGTTGTTCCACAAATGCAGGGACCTACAGTTTCAAACCGACTCCGAACGGCAGATATTTTTTTTGTTTGTTTTTGCTTTGTTTCTTATGAGGAGCTTTTTTTCATGGCGGGGGTTTGCCGCCAGCTGAGGGGCGACTGTTATTATAAAAAACTTTTTCTTCATTTTGATCTTTTACCGGGCTCGGAATCCACGTTGGCCATGCTAAACAAAAAACTCATATGAGTTCTTGTCTTTATAAATAAAATTGCGCAATGTAGATTTGACTTCGCTCATTAAGCGAGGGGCATAAGTTTTTGTTACGGTATCGGCTGCTCTCTGCCAATTCATTTTAAACTGCCGCTTATTTTTAATTTTTAGTAATATTCTTTTAACAATTGCCCAATATTCTTCAATGGGTTCCAATTGTGGACAGTGGGGCGGGTTGTGGTCCTTTTGAACAATATTTAGCCCGTAGTTTGCATACCAGCATATGGCAAGAGCACTATAATGACACGATGCTAAATTAGGCCAGATCCGAACTGTTTTATGAATGGGAGCAAACGTCTTTGCAAACACTCCTTCAGATAAATTTCTTGATTTATAATGTCCATGGTAATGAACTTCTAGCTTTTCATGCCATACTGGCAGATGTCTTGCAAAAGCAAATATTTTTTAGGGAACTTTTAGAACACAACATGCCAATTCCGCTTCGGGTCGCTCGCTTGCTTCTTGTTTTCCTACGGAAGTACCATTTTAATAGGAACTTTTTGTTGACAAGTTATTCGTGTGGTACTGACAACATCTGACTTTTTCGTGAGACCGGACTTATACAAATATCCAGTTTTCTGGCTTATCTTCACTTCCTCTATCCCACCTCCATCCTCGGCCAAACACGTAACAGAAGTGTACGCGCCAAATTTTTATTTATTTTGTTTTATCCTTTCACGTTCTTATTACGAGAACATAACCCACCACTTTGCTATTATTATTATTATTCGACACTGTATTGGGTCCACAAACATTTTTAGTCGCCTACTTCGACTTTTTTCTTTGGTCGACTTTGGTCGTAGAAGTCCCAAATGAAGCATCAAGTTTTCACTTTTTACCTGTACTTTGAATCGCTGTAACACACAAGTGGTGGTGCCACCCAACACAAAACTGTTAAGGAACTTTTCAACCTTCAACTTTTCAATAAAAATTTTTAGAATTTTTCTGGGTATGCAGTTTTAGAGCTCATTGAATTTTAGTATTCAAGTGACTACAAAATACCGCTTCCATACAAAATCCATGCTCGATTTTTTTATATGAAAGAAAAGGCCTTGTACAGTCAACAATAAAAACAAAATACGAAAAATCAAAAGTAATCACTTGAAACTTTCATTTTGTTATACTAAAATTTAAGGGATAGCCCATACCTGCAAAACCTAACTCACAACCATAAAATTTCCATTTTAATTATGCAAACAAAGTACTTCCTTTAAGAGAGAACTTAATCTGATAGTAGGTTTGCTCAATTCTAAAAAGGTTTCATTGCAACAGGGGTCTCATCCTAACAGTAGGAACTATAATTAGCCTCAGAATTCTCGTTAGAGACTTCTCGCAAACATAGACGCCATATTAAATATTAATATTAAACACCTCTTCTTCTCGTATTCATTCGACTACTTTCAGCTGCATCTTTTCTTTGAATCGAAAAAGAAAGCCAATACTTAACGCAAATGCTGCTCTTTTGTTACGCACACATTAACAAAATTATAATGTTTACACTTCGGCCAATGGGCACATATTAGTGACTAACTAAAGCCATACGGTCAAGCATTGCTATTGAGAAATACAGAATGCGGCGACCGCTACACGGCTCTCAGATGGCTGACAGCATCACGTTGCCAACCTAGGCACAAAAGATATTAATCAAGAGTGGAAACAATTTTTTAGCTGTTCTGTTTATTTGTTGTTGATTTAACCCATTAAATCCCAACCTTATATAAAACAATTTTTTTTTTAAATGCGTTTATAAAACGTTTATTGAAATAGTGTAATTAAGCTCCTTAAAAAAAAAAAACACGAAAAAAAATCAAAGAAATGCATTTTTTGGGCTGTACCCAATCGAGTACAATGGGATAATATGTATATACATTGTCTGTATATGAAAATATGGAGTATTAAATAAAAAGACACTTTCAAAGACTTCCTTGGTTATTAGTTCGGTTAACAGTATGGAAGTTTTTGAAACATTCTCTCTCCACGCAAAGGGCTACATTGCATAACTCGCAAATCCATCGAATTCTTTGGTGGCACTCCCTGCACCTCAGCTGATTCGATATCCTTTTGGGAAAATGGTTATATGAGGAACCAGCTATTGATGCCGTTGTCGATTGTTTTGAAGATATGTCCCGGATATTATAATTGCGTAAATAATTTCGCACAATTTCACGTTGGTATTGCAACAAGTCGCATTGACTCTTACTTGCCATTTTATAAAGCTTCCATGCGTTTACTACGCACGAGCTTATCATTGTGGAGAAAAGAGGCCACCACCATTTCTTTCCTCTAAACTTTATATTGTAAGTATTCAAAGCTTGGTCGTGGAGGTCAACTCCTCCCATTCCTGAGTTGTATTCCGCTATCAACTTCGGCTGATGGGCATTCACCTTGCGCCTCTCTTGTCTTGACCATCGTTTGACGGTATGTAAAGGTTCAATTCTATCAAAGTTTGTTCCCACTGTCACAACGCTATTGTCATTCCACGTCACAAAAAGTATTCCTGAGTCAGAAAACCTACAAAATTTGATACAAAACAACTATTCAAATAAATCATTATGATAAACTTACATAAAATCAAACGGGGAGACCGTTGCTTGTTTTGTAGTTCTTTGTTCGTTTTCAGAGGACATTTTTTGGTCCGCCGTTCACGAACAGTCCCAGTAGCCTTAAATCCTTGTTCTTTCAAAATTCTAAGAAGGTCATATGACGTAAAGAAGAATCGAAAAATACGATTCCAAGGTTGGAATATCATCACGCAATATATTATCCTCTTCAATGTCCTCCTCGTCTGTGTCACAGTGGGTATTTGGCGGTATAATAGTGAAGTCGAAGTGACTACGGTCGCTTGATTCAATATAGTCGGTGGCCGCAGAAAGGTTATGAAACCTCTTTCCGTAAAACTTTTTTACATCCATTACCAAATCTACATGAAATATGCACACAAAATATATATGAATGTTCCCACTGTACCCATGCGAGTACACTAGAATTTAAACCTACCGAAATGCACTTTTCCACAACTTTTTTCGTTTTTTTGGTATAAAGTCTACAAATTATATGTATTATGAATATTACAACACTGACCTTTTTCCGTGATAACTTAGATTTTGTCAAACAGAGAGCTTATTGCAAACTAAACCATGAAAAGAAGAAAAATAGCAAAGGTGCACGCAAAGACAAGTGAATAACGGATAACGGGACTCAAAAAAAAGAAGGAGAAACATGTGTATTCCTTTTCGACATTGCTCTGTGTTATAAAGTGGCGAGTACATTTAAAAATTTGTAAGCGTTGGCTTTTGACGTCGTTTCGAAAAAGATGCTTTTTCTGTACTCAAGCGAGTACAATGGGATCGAATGGGTTAAATGCGAAATCATGTGACACGGGAATTATAAAATGAAACCCAAAATACCCAAACAAAATAATTTTACCTACATAAATCGCTACCAAATATTTTCTTATATTTCTAACATTGCCATACAGAGAGACTAAGTCACTGTTGAAAAGTATTTTTCAAAAAAAAAAAAAAAACAACACGTATGAATATAGAATGATACTGAAATTAGTTACACTCATAAAAAGAGGTGTTAAGTCAAACCCTTTAAACTCACAACAGTGCAACGCTGCATTCGCAACATTAGCTGTTGAGCTGCAAGCAAATAACGCCAGCACAACAACGTTAATGCCCCGATTGCCTAGCCGAGGGTATTTAGGGCATATGCGTTCAAAGAAAAAGCAACAACAAGAACAATAGCATAAAATCAACGACCGCAAAAAATACGCTGCGAACAGCAAAAACATCAATCAACAATCAATTGAGTAACACAAAAGTTGACAAGTGTCGAAATGGTGTTTTGGTCAGCATTTTAAATAAAAATAAAAAACAGAATAAGAGGAAGCAATGCAGGGCGACACATGCAGGCGATAATGAAGTGCGTAGGGAAAGAGAGCGAGAGAGTGAGAGGCGCGATGTTTGGTTTTGTTTTGTTGGAAATACTGCAAGTTGGATAATTATAGAAATTAAATACAATAAAATGCAAAGAAAGTAAGTAAATATACAATAATTATCAAACAATGATAATAAAATGGAAGACAAATTGAAAACGTGTGAAAAGAAAAGGTGTAAATTTGTTGACAAATTTTCGTGGCCAACTACTGGCGGACAAGTGCGGTAAAAAAAATAAAAATGAAACATAAAAAAAAACAATTTGCGCTCACCTCACTCTATTACACGAACTTGCTTGCGGGAGTCGTTCGTTGGTTAGCGGGAGTGAAGTATGAGTCCGAGTGTGTTGGTGTATGTATTGTGAGCGGTTGCGGCTTTAAATAATATTAAATAACGATCAAAAACGTATGAAATAATCAGTTTGCTTTAGCTGTGTGCGTTTGTTTTTATTGGGTTTTTTTTTTGTTTTTTATTTTAATTTCTAATTTGTTTTTATTTTTTATTTAAATTTTTTATTTGGTTTCTTTTTTTATTTCAATTCCTTGTGCTTATTATATCGAGTTGGGTGGTTGGCACAATTACTGTGTTGGCGACAGTGTGACATACAGTGGTAATCACTTTGTAATAGAATTTGTAGACGTTAACTAGGTAAACAACGAAATTTTCAGTGAGTATATGCATAAGTAATTAATTTTATTTACATATCTACATGCTGATTATACAATTGATTCGGGTAATAAATAGCAAACGAAAAAACAAATCGGTTAATGAGTACGTCGGTAGAGCGGCAAAAATTTATATTCGTACATCTTTAAATGCTTACTAAAAAAACAACAAATTGTATAATAACAATTCACTACGATTGCGCATGCGCACCAGGGCGCGTATGAGTTAGCACGATTTAAATGAATTAAAAGCAAAAATAATTCACAACGCAATACATACATACATACACACTTACATGAACAAAAAATTAAAAAAAATCAACCAACATCATTGCTCGAGACATTGCCGGAAACAAAGTTGGCATACCAATTTCATCTTCTGGACTACTGCTACCGACTACTGCCGTTTCACTACCCACCGCCACCACCAAGTCTCCGCATATGCATTTTATGTATTTCAAACACATATCGGGCCGGTTGGCAGGCCAGCAGTTGTGGCCAAATGGGTGAAGCGGCGGTGCGCAAGAATTCAAACGCGTGTAGCATTTTAATTCGATAAAAAAAATTACAAAAAAAATCACATGTACCTATTTGTACAACTTAAGATACGAAATGGCAAGCAGAAAAAGGGAGTGAAAATTTATACTTCAAAAAAAAAAAAAAAAGCACGCCAAACCGACAATAAAAACAAAAGGTTGCTTTTGCTGCCGTTGCCTTTGCGTGCGCTGACGCCATACTGCGGCTACCGCTATAGCCGTGATGACGAAGAATAATGATAGCTTTGGGCGCTGAAATGTGATGACGTTTTTGTTAATACATTCAAATTCACCTTTCATATATGTCTATGTGATATGTATGTGTGTATGTATATTTCTACATTTATTTTAATTCACACATTGCTGCCACAATTTACAGCTATTGTTTTTGCACTGCACTCTAAGTAGCGCATAACCAATGCAAAACCAAAATATATGCGAGAAAAAGCTGAAAGGTGTTGCATAATATGCGCCAGCATCGGCGCGCCACGAGTCGCACCAATTCCATGGCCAAGAAGACGGACAGCAAAGAGCTCCGCTGGTAAGCAGCCAACAGCGACACCACAGCGGCGATAAACAATAAAACCTTTTTTGTTTTTGTATATCAACAATAGAGTATTACATATATACATACATAGGGGAGTTCGTGGCTGATTATAGTAGCTCAGGTGCTGTCGTTTTTATTGCTGCTGCAGACCGAGCTGGAGATGAAGATGACGACGACGACGACGACGATGGTGATGATGATGTAAAATGAAACATATGAAAACCTTTAAACGACGTTCAAAAGGCGAAGAAACAAAAAAAAAAAAAAAATGAATACATATACAAAGCTACTCACATATTCAGATCAGATGCATATAAAAATGAAATAAAATATCCGCATAGCTCGTTCGAACTTTTTAGGGCAAATTAAAAATAACTCTGCTGCATTCAAATAAAATGCAGTTAAGTTTCGAGCTCAGTTCGCTTGCAGGCCACACACCATAAATTTCAAAACAATGGGAATGGGTGTTTGAGTGCGCGCAATAATCAACTGCAATAGCAAATTGCGAAAGCAGAAGACTGCTGCTGTACATTTTTTTTTACACTCAATTAAGATATTATATTAAATTTTAAACATTTATGGCTATTAAATACCCAATCAATCAAATCAATCAAAAATTATGCAAAATATAGCTGCAAGCACATTAGAAAATTATGGTAGGTTATGAAAGTAAAGGGTGCGCCAACAGCTGGTGATGTTTGTGATAACAACTGAACATAAAATCTCCACGGTGCAAAATGAATCGCTTTACGCTTCGTAATGTTTCGAAATAAACAAAACTTAGTAATGTTCTATTGCGAGTTATACAAAAAAAATTTCAGCCGGGAAAAAGCAACAACACTGCATTGTATACGTGAATACAGAAGAAAGTTCAATATCAAGTCAGGTCTATCAAGTCATATGGTTACAGTTTTACAATTGTTATATGCAGAAACTTCAAACCAAGTGTGGCATAATGGGGAGCTTTCACAATAATCATCATAAATATTCATTGCACTACAGCTCGTTGAGAGTCTTAGCGTCCTCCACAATTCGTCTTCATATGTAACATTGCGGTCCATAGTCAGACTACGATAGTTGTCCACTCCTATGCTTCTTAAATCGTCCTCAACCTCGTTTAACCACCGCTTCCGCGATGAGTTAAAAATTAGACTACTACTATCAATACTACTTCAAGTTCGTTCGGTCAGCTCAACCGAGAATATTGCGGCTAGTGCCAACAGTGTGCGTATGAACTCGATAACATCAATTTGTCACAAATCTCAACGATTCAGCATTAGTCGCACTAGCCGACAGAAAAAACTGCATAAAGGCCAGTGCATAGCCAGTTATAAGTTTCAAATAACTCAGAAATTGAGTACACATGACCATCAGCTTAGGTATCGCTCTTACCCTACAGGTTTTAAAGGAGCTAGAAATGGCGGAGATTTTGATTGAAAAATAACATATTCGAATTAGACGAAATTTAATCTCGACAGCTACATGAACAAGTGAGAAATCGCCATAATTCAAGCTCGTAAAATCCACTGGCAGTTATGTAATATACATAATAAGCGTAGGACTATTTGATGGAGGTTGTGAGCACCGTCAATATTACTGAATTTTCCATCGAAAATATAGACGGTAAGAACACTACAATGAGCGGAGAGCAATGAGGCGATAAGCTAGCCAGCGTATTGAAGAGTTAGATTTGTCGGACAAGTCTCCAGCAATCAATATTTTGCATACTAGGTTCGATGATCATATCATTAGTAGTTTTGGTGATGTCAGCGGGGTTCCAAGAAGTTACGATTTAATAAAGTTAACCTTTTTTCTATGGTGTCGTTAGCTCGACAAACGATGCAGGTGCTTAAGCCCAATATTATTTGTACTAATATTGAAATAGATGCCGAAACTATCGGGAATGTGCTGCGAAATTGGAAGGTTTACTTTCTGTAATAGAGTGAAAATCGTTCAAAAATATTGAGCGGCATGTTTTTATGGTATTTTTTCAAAAGAAACCAGTCCATGGCCTACCCTTTATTTCAGTTTTATTGTACATATAACTAAATCAACCCGGAAAAGATGGCGTGGATACCAGCTAAATTTCTGCAAAGAAAACTAGGCTGCTACAAACGTTTCGAAAACGTTCGAACTCCCTCAAAATTTGTCCCAGTATGTAGGTTGAAATAAAATTCTGACGCAAAGAGGAACAAGCTTGCACTTACAAGTAACACCAGGCTAGTGAGGTGTTTAAAGTAAGCAGCTAACAATGAGGCAAATGTCAGTTATAGGTCCAGGTTTTGCCGGAACTTTTAGGTGGCTCGGGGGGCACTTGATGATAGAATACCAAATTTGACTTTGGTTGACGAACTTCGGCTGCCACGTCCCCGGGCACTCGGTAGCAGAATTCTGCCTGCTCATTTCACATGTATTCACACACTCGCCCAATCAGTCGTTGTTCAGATGACAACGAAGCAACATTAGTGCATACTGCGTTGATTTTTTCGTATATCACCAACAGAAGCTCAGTTTTTTTGTAAACAAACCGCTATCTTGGTTACGCCAGCCAATCAAATTTCTTCAAATCCGCTGAGAGCCGATTAACGATCTCATATTGACCTCACCATCTAAATTTGTTTCTCTTCATGAACGGGAGAATTGTACAAAAAAAAAAAAAACGCGGAAACCGTTGATGTAGGCTTTGGAGCTGTAAAATGCACTTAGTTATTATTCAAAACAGTCGAACAGAGCAGTATTGGAATTCCTTATCAAGCTGAAAAGGAAGGAAATGTGATCACTGTTTGAGCTGATGACGGCATTTGCTAGAATAACTAGACGTGCTTGCATATCCCTCAAGAGATTTCCCAGATCCCAGGATGAATTGTGACAAGAGTAAGCCTTGTAACAACAATCTTTTCTTCCCGTTTTTCCATTCATACTTCCTGTCTTAGGTCCCAAGTACAATTAGAATAGGTATATGAAAGAGTAAATGGGTTTTCAATTAAGATATCTTAGTGCAGCCATCAAATCCCAATTAATTATGGAATAAATATTTCACATTCTGCCCAAAAGGACATATGCTTCTTAACGCTGATCAACAAATTGAGTAGCAAACAGTTTCATGCTGTCTCCTAAGTGCAGATGGTTTTTTTTTTATGAGGAGCTTTTTCATGGCAGAATTATATTTGGCGATTTGCATAGCTTACCGAGCGGCAATCTCTATTAGAAACATTTTTTTATATGATTTGGTGGGTGCCCAGTGTGGGCAGGCTTCCGAACCCGGGCCCTCCCAAATGATAGTTACGGACTAAAATCTTCGGGTACGGTGGCCGCTCATCGCAGCAAATAACAACAAATAATAATATAACAAAATACAGCAACGCTATCGCATCTACTGGCTTAGTCATGTTAACCAATATGAACAAGTCTGCCGGAATTAGCAATCCGTTTATTTATCACTACGTAGAAGGATTCTAGTCGGTGTTTCAATTAAAATTATTTATTTTAATATATTACGTTTTTTTGTTTTTAATAGTAAACTTGAGCATACATTTGTATATGCACCAACACATTAACCCAGTCCAGCGTGGTATGCATTGTTAGGAAGCGGCATCAGTTACAGCGGAAATTATTTAATCCAAACATAGCCACAAGACCTCAAATATTTGCTAAAGAAAATAATTATTTTTTGTTGTTGTTATATTTATGATACCTATTACGTAAACAAACTGTCCAAAAGACGAATAAAATGTTACACTTGAAAATTACGGAAAGTCTGACGAAGACGGAAAAGGCGAAGTATATAGAAGGTAATGCAATGCCAATCAAAACAAATGGCATGTAATGAATGTAATGAGTATGGCCAACAACACAACAACAAGTACAAACAAGAAACAATATATAGTACAATAGTAGTGGTAATGTATTTACAGTAGCAACGAATACAACATCACAGGTGATCATGCAACTTCCTGCAGCGTGAAAAATTTAATTCAGGTGAAAGTCACCAAAAACGGATTTGAGGAAACGTGATGCTTCGGTCAAGAAATAGCGATCCATGTAGTCATCACATATGCATGCATACAAACAAGAAAGAGTGCAAGTGAATTTTTTGAGACATGTAGGTATGTACTCGTATATGAGAAGTGATATAAACGGAATATCAATGGAAATAAGGTACAATAATAACAAAAAAACAAAGGAATAATAAATAAATGAAAAAATAGGTAAAAAATTGAAAAAAATAAAAAAATATAAAAAAAATAAAACAAAAATTAAAAAAATAAATAAAAACACAAAAAAAAATTAAATAAAAACACAAAACCAAAATGAATTAAAAAAAAAATAAATAAATAAAAAAATAGAAGTAAGAAAAAAGTAAGAAAACAGAAAAAATGAATAAATAAAAAAAAAGTAAATAGAAAAACAAAAATGAGTAAAGAAATAAAAAAAAATAGAAATAAGAAAAAAATAAGGAAACAGAAAAAAATTAATAAATAAAAAAAAGTAAATAGAAAAACAAAAATGAGTAAAGAAATAAATAAAACTGCATAAGTTAAGGGATTACATGGGTTTCGTGGGTTGAAAAAATCGACTTTTGTTTTGACTTATTAAATTCTACAACATCTCAAGAATATTATGTTAAATTTTAAAGTCGATCCGATTTACAGTTTCGGAGATACAGCCTTTGGAATGTGTGCGCTCCAAGCCACTTTTATTGTTACTCAAAACTTTAAACGCGTTTTTCTCGGAACCGTGTTTTTAAAGTCGGTTGCCAAATGTTCTTGAAAACTACTCAACCGATCTTGATGAAATTTTACACAGGTGTTCGAAATACAATTTACTCGTGCTTGAACGAAAGATTTTGTTTTTTTTTCAATTAAAAAAAAAAATAAATAAATAATTGGCGCGTACACTTCTGTTAGGTGTTTGGCCGAGCTCCTCCTCCTATTTGTGGTGTGCGTCTTGATGTTATTCCACAAATGGAGGGACCTACAGTTTCAAGCCGACTCCGAACGGCAAATATTTTTATGAGGAGCTTTTTCATGGCAGAAATACACTCGGAGGTTTGCCATTGCCTATTACAACTATTTAAAAAAAAAAAAATGTCAAGCAAATTTTACCGAAATTTTCATTTTTTTGCAAAAATGTCTGCCAAAATTCCAATTTTTACTTTTTTTTCTTTCCTTCGTTCAAGCACGAGTTTATGGTCTTAACTAAAGCACTTATTTTTGTTTTTTTTCATTTTTTATGAGCCTGTCAGGAGTTATGCTGACAACGCAGACGCACCTTTTTTTCGAGGGGTCACCGGAAATGACGTCACAATGGATGAGTTTTAATTTTTTTTTTTAAACTTTCAGAAATTATTCTTTAAATATGTATCTATACGACAGAAGAAAGTTTGAATTAAATACATAATTTTTTACATAGAAAAAAAATTCTGAAAATAGGCCTTTTTTCCCGACGATACATGGGTTTCCCCTTAAAATAAAACAAATATGTTTCAACTAAGTACAAAATAATAAAACAAAATATGATAAAATTAAACAAAACGAAATGAAATATTAGTTTAGGCAAAAAGAAATCCATTATTTTCTCGGTAAATGGCTGTAGTGATCGATATTTCGTAAGGTGAGGTTATACTGGCTGGCCGAAGCCACTCAGAGACCATACGATATCGTGTAAATTATCGTCCAAACAATTTAAAGATTAATCGTTGTCAAGGTGGCATTTCACACCAAAAAATTAAATTCTTTTGCTGTTTTTTGTTTGTTCCATTCAGTTGTAAGTTACGGGGTGTTAACAATGGAAGTCAACAAAGAGAAAATTTCGTAGATTTTACGGTTTTTCTTTGATAAGGGCGAAAATTCGAAGATGCAAGCCAGGCCGCTGAAATTGTGAATGATGTTTAGGTGCCGATACTGAACAGCTGATTACGTGCAGTTTTGGCTTCGTCGACTGCGTTCAGACATTTTTCATGTTAAATAAAATGCCGATAATGCCGATAAAATCACAGAAATAATCTAAGTTGACCGGCTTGTTAGTAGTTGAAGCATCGCCCAGAAGTTAAAGAGTGGCCATAAAACAGTCTTAAACCATTTACGCAAACATTTTGCGCAGAAACAATGGATTTCCCCCCCAAAACTTATATTATATAGAATAAAGTAATATAAGAAATAAAGTAAAAAAATATATAATAAACTTTTGCGGCTTCTAGCAAGATGTAGTACATCCGTAACAATGAGTAATTTATTTGTATATCGGGCTCAATTTATTTGTGTTTGTCAGAAGTGAAAGTTCACATTATAGCTGGCCGAGAGAAGCAGAAGATTGCGCATATCGGGACACCACTACTATTGATGCTCAGTGAATTGACAGAATCAGGGGTGGAGCTTTGTTTCTGTAGAGTTTGGGAGTTTCTATTGATTTGGCCTACTCTTCCTTTTCACAAACTAGTAATTTTCCCTCCTTTGGTTATTACATTTTCGGGTCATGACGTTGCAGCGAATTCGGAAAATGCAATATTATATTCTATCATTCTCGAAGGCGATATGAGTAGACCAGCTGATTTGTCAATCGGTGAAAGAGTGCACATTAGGATGTCAGCACAAAATGAAATGACGAAAAGCCGTTCCATTCAAACCCCCATCGTATGCTTCTAACTCCTACGGCATGTCGGTTATTTGATGTAGCCATTGTATGAAACTTTTTAAGTAAAAAACACGTTTCTTCTTTCTATTTTTTTGCCTGGCACCTGGGTGTAAATTTGTGGCAGTCAATTGTGTGATAGTGCGAGTGCTTGGTATTTTCACTTGAGCTTATTGGCTGGGTTTCTTTGACTTAGAAAATTTACAATAAACATTTTTTTTAATATATATCTTAGACATGATAATGCTTGTTTATTGGGAAATATCTAAATTATATTAGTACGACATTTTTCAGACTTTTTGATACGATTTTTTATGAAATTTAACCATAAACTTCTTCTATTCGCTACTTTTCTGCTCGCTATTTCTACTCAACTAGCTTCACTAAAAATTTGCATACGAAAGCAACAAAAAAGTTATCGCGCAAGATTCGCCGCTAGCCAGTATGAATGATTATACCTCATTCAACTGGTATAACTCACTATTTTACAAACAAATACAGTTTTATGCAGCTCTATTCCAGCGTTGCCGAGATATGTTCATTTATACTAGTTGCTTCATCTATTCGCCACTTACTAACGCTTGGCGAGAAGATGTCTCATGTTACATAAAATAATGGATTAGGTGATTTCAGCTGTGAACATTTTTTGACCTGCCGTGATATTCTAATGTACAAAACGCTGTTCTGAGTTAAGTGTCACCACTTTTAATGATAACAAAGTTATCGTTATAACCTAATAGCATGTTTACACGGGCATTCCCAAATATGTTGTTCGCTCACTCAATTACTGTTGAAAATCTTTCTGTTTAAACTACCGATTCGTAATCAGAATTCATAGTTGTTCGTGCTTTTCCAGTTCTTTCAACCTTTCTGAAGCAAGTGATAATTTCATCCTATTAAGAAGTTGTTAGAACTGCTTTTGCAACTGGAGATCCAACCGTTTCTTTGGACTTACATTGGCCCTTCCATCAATTTCGAAGTGCTCTTTGCTATAAATTATTTTTTGATGATTTTTGTTTTTTTTTATTCTATTATGCAAAAAATTATTTATTTATTGGTTTAGCTTTAAGCTCCCGTTAAAAGTTAGACAAGACAATGATTTGTACATAAATTGTAGGGTAATTGAAACTGAAATACCGACCAAGGCTTGTTTATAGAAGGTGGTGTGATTAGAGTAGTTGATTGCTTATCAAGAATGATAGAATACACAATTGCACCTTCCGAATTCGCCGTGTCGTAAGAGCCCATGAATAAACGAGCAAAAGGAAGGACAGTTACTTGTTTGTGAGGAAGAAGAGTGGGCGAAAGCAAGGCAAACAACGAAACTTAAGAGATTATACGCACACGCACATACTTTCTGGCCACGGCGTCTTTCGCATAAAAACGCAAACAACAAATTGCATCTGGAGGATTCATATTAATTTATGCTTTTACACACCGCATTTCGTTTTCATTAGTTTGATTAGTTTAAAACTCACAAATCAGAATATAACCAAGTCATGCAATGAATTTTCACAAACACGTAATTTTTCCTACTTTTGATTGTTTTGTTCGTTTGCTTTGTATTGCGAAGGGAGCTGACGTCAGACTTATCAAAATCGCGAAAAATGAAGTAACTGTATAATATATACTCAATTCGCCTTGATTGCTTGTTATTCAACTCGCCCTTAGTTTTATAAATGTCAGTAAAACTAAATGACGAAAAGTCGTTGTTGTATTCTGATTGCGCGCCAAACCAAGACGAATGTGGTGTTGGTAAATCAGCTGATTTGTTTTTTTCCCCCCCTTTCGCTGTGTCCATGTGACTGTCAGCACAGGCGAATTCATTCTTTGTTTTTCGATCGTGATTTGAAACGAGAAACACACAATGATTCTGACGAATTGGGGACATTCGTTAGAACAAGTCTTCCGCATCGATGTCAGTACCATCAACTTCACCATTCAGCATGGAATACCCAGTGAAACAACCACATATAATTCCATCGATACTGTGGAGAATCAATACGAGATTGTCCACTATCCAACTGAATTCTTGAATTCGCTTGATTTGCCAGGCACGCCGCCGCACGTTCTTACATTGAAAATTGGCGTATCCATCATTTTTCTTCGAAACATAAATCCACCACGACATTGAAACGGAACCAGACTCTCAGTCAAGAAAATGATGAACAATGTTATCGAGGCAACAATTTTGACAGGAAAATTCAAAGGTGAAGACGTACTGTTGCCACGTATCCCAATGATCGCGACCGATATGCCATTCAAATTCAAACGTTTACAGTTCCCGGTGCGACTCGCTTTCGCAATGACTATTAACAAATCACAAGGACAAGTGTGGGGATTAATTTCGGAGAATCTATGCTTCTCACATGGACAGCTCTATGTGGCTTGCTCACGTGTCGGAAAACCTTCTGATTTATACGTCTACGCACCAGATATTGTGTAGCCCACAGCACGTCAATAAACATCGAATTGAAACTAAAATTTGTAATGTCACAATTTTTTCGAAATAAGCAAAATCAATAAAATTGTTAAGAAAGAATTGAATATTTGTGTACTGATTTTTCTTTAAAGTTATTTTTCTTAAAATTTTAGTTGTTGGCGTAGCAACGCGCGCCGGGTATAGCTAGTTTTATATATTTGTCATTCATTCAATTCTTTTATTGTCTTTATCTTGACAGTTCTAGTTTTAAAAATGTTGTTGTTCGTATGCTACCTTGAATGGATTCGTCTTGCATGAGACAATTCGTGCTCAATATTTTTACTTAAATAAAATTTTAATTTTTACGTAAATAAACGAACTACTAATGCGTGAGCGAATTATGAAAGACGCCGTCGAAAGCTAATTTATTTATTTTGCATTATTAAACTCAAAAATGTTGATAATCTCACATATGAAGCCCTAGCGAAACACTAAAGTGATACCTCCTCTCTTTCTTTCAGATCGCACAATAATATAAAATTCTGAAATTTGCATACTCGCTTAACTTCTAAAGTCAACAAATTACAACAACTGCCAAGCTAAGAAGTGATACATCTACATACATACATATAAATTAGAAAATTATGAATTTTAGTTTTATAATGACATCGGCGTTTGGCTGCTGTGCAGCATGTAGAAGATGATCGAAGCCTTTGCTAATAATTTAAGTAGTTATTTGGGTCGACATCTATTCTATTGGGCAGTGTCCCAACCGGAAGTGAACGGTCTCAACCTGCGTCTCACCGAATTAATTAACAAATTCCACGGCCCACTTGAACGTGGCGTTCAGGTGTTGGACCATCTGCTAACACTCGAAGAGGAGGATTTCAATGGCCATTGGGGCAGCGCATACACGCACAACTATGAGCCGGAATATGCGAGCAGTGATGGCAATCAGGAGGTACTACAGCCGGCAAGCCATCGTGAAGAACTGCCAACAGCAGCCAGAGTGTTAGCAGCGACGAGTGGAAATAGTGGAACTAATAACAACACAAACAACAACCGTATCTCCTCTTCAAATTCAAATAGTAAGTTTAATGAAATTAACATGAAACTAATAATTTTTCGATTTAGCCACTTATGGATTTGTGTGTGTAGGCATAGAAACCACATTCAAGGTATTTAAATTTTTACCTGGAAATTGGTAATGAATTTCAGTAGAGGTCAACAACTTTTTTGGTAGCATTCAGACAGATATGAACTGCCAATAAAAGTGGAAAATTAGTATGATAAGTTCAGCTGACGAAGATGACAACAAGAAAGAAGAATATAAGGAATACTCAATTTTACTATGTATCACGTTTGTGTGAATAAACTGAGCAAACAAACCTCCGATGCAATTCAAAAACACTCTATTTTGGTATTTAAATTCAAAAGACATTTGTGTAAAAGATAAAATAGAGTTCATTTATTTTTTATACCTATTGGACTGGTGAGCCTAGCGTTAGCTTATTAGGTATTTAACCCTCCGTTGGACACCTTTTTTCGTACTAATCGAGAATAATTTTTAAGAGGTTATATCCACAAATCGATAGAAAATTAAATTTGAGGAAGTTACCTGGTAGCTCAAGTCGTTAGCTAAAATAGAAATATGTTAAATTCACGTCCAAAGTCGAAAAAGTCTGGCCAGACCCGGGTGCCCAACGGAGGATTAATCACATAACCGTTGCTTGTAACAGAAATGATGAAGTGATTCAATTCAACGATTTCGCCTATTTCGACAGTTTTAGATTTGTGCCATTAAGTCATGAAATTCTGAATAGGATTATATCTTGGACGAGATAAACCAAACAGCATTAGACTGTTAACCGGCTCTCGGCGAATTTGAAGCAATCAGCTGATTTGCATACTTAACAGAGGATGTGACGGTGGTTTTTTTACGACAAAACTCACATTGTGTTAGGGATATACGAAAAAATCAACGCTGCCATTGCTCATGTCACATCGTTGCGTCTAAACAACAACTGATTCGATGAGTGTGTGAATGCGTGTGGTAAAAAAAATTTAGAAGATGTGGCCAATATCAGCCAATTAGAGAAATTACGTGCTTGTGAAAATTCAGTAAATGGCTTGGTAGTATTCTGATTTGTGACATTTAAACAAAGCAAACTAATGAAAACGAAGTGCCGCGTGTTAAATTGTGAACGACGAATGAATATAATGAATGAACCTGATAATCTATCATCCTTGGTGTAAAAAAAACGAGCACAATTCTGCTGCCGAATTCCCTATGACGTGGCAGCCAAAGTTACTCACACAATTTTCCTTCGGATCGCCAATCGTGTAATTTATCATACTTGCATCTGTGTAGGCAACAACCCGAATGCCTTTCGAAACAGTGTGAAGCATAGAGTCAGCAACGGGTCAAGTAGCCAAACCACGAAAACCGCGAAATTCGTGTTTTTCGTGCAAAAGCGCTAAGTGTGCTGCCGCGATGTTTTGTGTGCCACGCGACGAATAACGTCTGTCCACAGCTCACGCTTGTGGGAACTACTTCAGTCATAACGACTTTTCTGCTTCAGGCGTGAAGCGAAGGCGTTTAGAGTCCAGAGGCAGTACAAATATAGATTGCCACATTTTTATAGTGTTAAAAACTTAGTATTAACCGCTCCTAGCATTACATACCTCATGGACTTTCATTCGCTATAAGACAATACCCATATAGAACGTGTATGAAAATCCTTAGAGCTTTTTAATAATTTTAAGAAAAGATGTATGTTAAACCCCCTCCGCTTTAGGACTCAAAGTGCAATAAGTTCAGATTTGGCGATAAAAAAAATTCCTTGCAATATGGGTTTGATAGTGAAACAATTTTCCTCGGGCCATGAGCCCAAATCATTTATCACGTCTAAAGTTCACATTCAAATAGAGGCTTCACAAAGCAGGCTGAAACACAAACCGAGTAACTAAGAAAGATGCATTTTAATACACTTGTTTCGTAAATGTTGAGTTCTATAGATGAACTTCTAAAAGAGAACCAAGACTTAAGAGAACTAGAAAACAATTTAAGGTTGATCTTTACCCGAAACCAATAAGAAAATTAAGGTCTTAAAAAAATTTTACTGGGACACTGAAGACATAGTAAGCTCTGCTATCACCATAAAAGCGACTGGTTCTAGGGCATAAAGGCACCTCTTAAAGAAAGGATTTCCCCTGTCCTGTCTCTCAACGCTTAAAAACTGGGTTCGAACATAAGATTGTGTTCAAAGCATCAGCCATTTCATGAGAAATTCGAACCCTAGCTTTGAAGAGAAAACATTTGAACAAAGTTTTGAAGCAAAAGCAATCCAAAAAAAAAAGAAGATAACTATGACTAAAAAACTCAAAAAAGGAGCTGCTTTATTTCAAACTTATTTTTTTTATAATATACTATTTTACAAAATTTTGATTGAAATATCATATGAAATTCTTAGGTACTTTTACCTCATTTACTTCCTATGGGCCAAGACGTATTCATTAAAAGTGGTGGCACTAGACCAACAACAATGTTCTGTATGTTTGATTGCCAAGGAAAGTATTGGCAAAGTAGAACACAAAAAATGGATTCGCCTTGTTTCATTCTGGGCCGACAGCCACATGGACACGGCGAAAGAAAAAAATAAGTCAGCTGATTTACCGATACCACCGTTAATATGTAGATTAACCTTGCTATGGACTGATGGAAGCAAACTACTAACACATAGAACTCATTTCATACACAAATGTGAAATAAGCTTTATTGCCAATGGCTGGCTCATTGTGTACACTGATGTATGAAGTAGAAATTCCGTCAGCCCACGAACTGGATCAAATTTGAATCAATTGTTATTTTTGTTTTTTTTTTTATTTAAAATTTCTGTTTTATTTAAAGCTAATTTAATTGAATGGAATATATTTATTTTTTACAACATAATTTTATTCGATCCTGTATTTCTCGTTGCGATTGATGTGTGCACCCTTCATGGATTCAGAGTAGTTCTCTGAACTCCACTTCCTCAATAAATTTTAGTGTTTATCCTATTTTATATAGTTTTATATCCTTCTCTGGTAAAATATGTTTACCCAGGTGTTTATCCCGCTTATGCATCAGTGCTGGGTACGAAACCGGCAAATGCTTAGCGGTTTAATCCTCCTCCCTACAGAACCTGTGAGTTTCATTGGAATATATTTCCAGGTTGGTAAGATGATAATTCAATCTACAATGCCCTGTTCAAATTCCTGTGATGGCTCTAAAATTATTCGCCTTTAATTCCATACAATCTTTGGGTAAGCAAATTGGGTAAGTTTAAAGCTACCTATCATTGATTTTTATTGCGATAAATCCGATAGATTGTCCTAATATGATTTCTTCTCGTTTTTTACTTCCGCAATAAAGAAGGAAGCTGCAAAGTGGGAACACAGCCCCGTTCCTCTGTAATTTATCTGTAATTATCTGCCATTTCGTTCCCAGCAATTTCTAGATGTTCTGAAATCCGTAGGATACGTACCTGATTGTTTTGGCCTAAGATATTCAGCTCATGAAATCATTCTAGCACCAGTTTTGAAGTAGCTTAGAAAGGGCTGAGAGCCTTGTTTGCTGCCTGGCTGGGTATCAGTAAGGACTGTTGCTGTGTTACTGTTGCTTGGTTGCGTTCCCGCTTAAAGAGAGCGCACTTTTCTATTACCAGCGGCGACAAACCTCCGTAAACTGTACACACGCCACGCCTAATTTGCCGATTATATTTTCAGTGCACCTCCGTAAAAACGCATTCAAAATGCTTCACACAAAATAAAAACAAACACTGCTCAAATAGCAGCTATGGGAGTAGCTGTAGAGCAACAGAAGTGAGAGTAGCAGCGGTCGCTGGAGTAAACATGAATAATTTCGCACGTAGCACTCCGGCTGATTCCAAGTTTTCCGCAACTTCTCCAACTACAGAGAGTGGTGAACATTGTTTTTTACTATTACCCTGAGCTACTACTAGCAATACCGAAACGTAGCTTGAAGCGGAGTAAAACAGTTGATTACGCGTTTTGCTCTACCTGCTCCACTACTCATCTGTTCACGTTCAGAGTAGTAGTGAGAGCAAAAATGAAAACTAGGAATTAGCGGCGCAATTTCAATCACTGCGCATAGCTCCTGCCATGCATACTCATAGTAACTTCGCTAGTGTTAGTTAATGACTGTTTGTTTCATCGAGCAATTCTCCCGGACTACATCCAGTGCAGTAATTTCAGCGTACATCCGCAATTGATTTACACCTCATACTAATTTTTTTTCAAATGTTCTACCCAAGAATTTTACTTCCTTTTTTGTACTTTTACCTCCATTTCATCTAAGTAAATTGCTTTTGGCCTCACAAGTACACACAAACAAATTTTTCATAGTCAATTCTTGCTTAAACAGTTAAGTGTTAGTCTAAGAGAACTACAGATATCCCTTGTATAACGCGGTCTTATACAACGCGGTTTCGATATAACGCGATTTGGAAAAATTAGGTTTCAGTACGCGAAATTTAGGCTTATATAATGCGAAGGGGAAAATACATAATTATAAAATCTGGTAACACTAATTTGCGTACCACATATTTATAATATGTAATGTATTTTTAATGTAAACCGAGAATTACCCTTTTTTGCCTTAGATAGATAGAATAGATATTAATCTAGCACCTTATTACGAAATTGAAAAGGAGCTTAAAAAAACCACCCACCAAAAACTGATAACAGATTTTGCAATTATAAAACCAGTAGAAGAACCACAAGGTCCCATAACTAGTTTCTTATCCAATAGCGAAAACTATGTTGAAGAAATATCTTCTGATGAAGCTATTGCTCCCCCAAAACGCCCACGTGCAAAGATCTTTGAAGACAGTGAAACAGATTAATTACCATATGAAGTTTGAAGAATAACAATAAAGTTTTTAATAAACCTTTAATTTGTTTTAGTTTGATTTTAAATTTTTTGTTTTGTGTTTTTAATTGTATTATAAAGTCTGAACTTTAGTATTGAGTTGAAATAGATGTGCATCTGTTATTTTGTATGTATTTTATTTAAAAAAAATCCTATTGGAACATAACCCCCAAATTTATATGAAAACTATGTTTTAGATAACGCGGAATTACATAACGCGCAATTCTTCTGGAACGTAACTATCGCGTTATACGAGGGATACCTGTATTTTATCTTTGATTGACGAGTTGATGAGGAAATGGTCAAGCTTTTGCTTACCGCCTACTCTCTTCTGTCTCTAATTAAATTTTTAATAGCGCGGGGTGTGGCGCATGAGACCTTGTTAGCGTTTTGAAGGCCACAATCACTAAAATTTTAGTTATTTGTTGATTTATCAACAAAAGCAAAAAAAACACTGAAAACCTTTGACAAATATGGAAAATGGGAGAAGGCAATGAGAAGAGTCAATACTTAAAGCGTAGACAAATAGCGAACAAACCGGCCAAACAGTAAAATTAATGTATTGATAAATATAAAGCATATTTTTAACAAAACCTTGCATAATAGCAAAGCGAAGTGAATATATTATTGAAACCAACTAAGTACGCACAGATACGTGCAGAAAAATTGGGGCAAATAAAAAAATTGTTGTTTTATAGTTTTCTTTTGCACGTAATGAAGTCGCATTTCTTGCGCCAGAGCTGTCAAATTATTGTGTTATTTTCTCAACAGTTGTATTCTGACCAGGCGAATGCGTGACGTTTCCTGCGCTCTACGAAAAGTGAGGGTGTCTCATGTGATATATGGCCCAGTACGGTTTGATTATGATAACTACCGCATTCGATACAGACAGACTTATGTTGTCAGATACATTAAAGCGCAAAAAATTCGATGGTACGGTCACATTCTGCGAATGATCAACCAAACAAGGCTACAAGGCGGCAGAAAAAAGGTCTTCTCAGACATACTGCTGGCGGCATCTCCTGACAAACAGCGGGAACTTAGTTGCGCGCGTAATAAATATTGATTTCAAGAACATTGAATGAATAAAAAATGGAGAGATAACATAGAAGATGTCATAAGAACTATGGGCATATCTGATGCCAAAAGAAAAGTTGAAGACAGAGGGGAATGGCCATGGCCCGGAACAGCCGTATTTATATTCGGCCAAGCATTCCTGCTATCCCTCCAGCAGCATTCCACGTGAATGTATGGGCAATATTTCTGCTGCTACCACAACAACAGCAACATTATTTTTACTTAGGTATTCACCTTTACCTATCTATGCAAAATAAGTGCCGAGGATCAAAAAAATATCAGCTTAGCATTTGCGACAGGGTTTCAAAAATTTATAAGTGCTGCACTACTACGCCTTTTATTAGGTGCCTCGAATGAGTCCACACATTTATGTTCTACAAAACTTATTTTGGTGATTTCTTAATATATCCTAGGAGTGATAGTCAGTGATATTCATTCCCACGATAGTCCAGCATACATCACCGGAATGGCCCAGATTTCAAAGTATTATCCAAAAGTGTACGTGGAGATTATCTGAAAGAATCGGATCGCACTACTTTCCGCATAACTGGCTGATTATATCATATATAAGTTAAAAAACAACAGGGTTTTTCTATCTTAAATAACAATATTTTCTGATTTTCCTTTTAGAGCAGTAAAACCATATGCAAATAAGGGGAAAATACCCATTTGGTCCCCCGCCTCTTTTAAAAAAAAGGGGTATAAGGGGGGGGGGGGGGGGGGGGGGGTATTCTACTTTCTAAAAGTGAAAACCTCATTTGGCGGCGGCTTATAGTTTTTAAGTTATTTGAGTTTAAAAATTGTAAAATTGACCAAGAATCCTCCTATTTTGGTTACTACAACCAGCCGAAGTGCTGCCAGACATCGTATAAATAAACAATTTTAGAAGATAATAAATGAATAGAAATACAAAATTTTACAAATTATTTCTATATTATATACGTCTATTCATATATATATATATATATCGCCGCAGCCGAAAATTTGGAATAAAAAATCGTCTATGCTGTCCACAGTATTTTTGCGTAAAACTTTCTTCTGCGTAGGCGGCCTTCGGCCGCACTTCAAAAAAATAACCCTCATCAGTCCAACTCCGGCTACGCAATCCACAGTATTTTTGCGTAGTACTCCTTTTCGCGTAGGAATTTACGTGAAGCGGAACTGTATTTCGAAAATCATATCGATATTGTATTTATATATATTTATGAACTCAATATATACACCTTAGAGGTTGTAAACCCCCATTCCCTCATTATTCTAACAAAAAAGAGTGTGTGGAAATTATGTTCCTATGTTGCTTCGTTTTCAATCGCATTCTATTTTTTTATTATTTTTTGCTTCTGGCAGCACTCCATTCAGCCATGCTTTTCAGTTATTGTAAATTTAGCTGGCGCGTCAAGTGCATAGATGACTAGATGTGAAACTCTTTTTCTCGTGAGAGCGCTGAAAAATGTGCATTTTTTATAACATTTTCCAATATTGCCACACCGGTAGAAACATGAATTGGGTATTTTTTAAACAAAGGTCTGGACTTTTTAGTTTCCACACCACCATTGAAGTTAGTATTTAGTGTGCGGTTGCCCAATAGCCTTATATCACTCGTAAACACCTACATATACTAAAAATAAGCGCAATCCGTATGAAATATGTACATAAATAAGCCAAAAATTTAAAAATTTATATGTAAATGAAATTATTTAAAACTGATATACATAAGTAATTTAATAATAATAAAGTTATGAACCCGAAAAACATAAGTTATAATTAAAAACATCACTTATTGCGATTTTTTAATATAACACCGAAATTGGGTAACAAAAAACAAATTCTCAAACAACGAACAGAATAAGTTAAAGCAGATTACCTTCAATTTTTGTAAAATATCTCAAACACAAATTCAGTTCCCTGACCTACGCTTTTCAACCATAGAATATTTACGTATATACAAATTTACATAAACCAACATACAGTTTTCAATAAAACTACATTATGTACATAAGACTAATTAAAAGTAGAAGTCGAATAACGAGCTTTGGATTATACAAACTCACTTAAATTAAAATTATTACATTTCAATTGAATTAATTTCAAGAAACATAATTATAAACATTTCAACACGTCATTTCTCCATTAAGCAAAAACGAACTGTTTTCGGCGGTTTTCGGTATTTTTGGCGCGTTTCTTCTGGCAGTCTGCCATTTCGCCTATCAGCTGTTCAAAATCCCATAATGTGTGAGTGCTGCCAAGTTTTGAAACGTCCTCATGGGCGCGCTCTCTCTCAAAATGAATAAGTTTCACATCTAGTTATCTATGTCAAGTGTTTGCAAGTTATAAATGCAATTTAAATTGTTAATTTATGGTATATATCAATAAAAAGAGTTAAAAACGTGTGTGTATGTTAATGTTGTTTGAATATTTATTAAAATAAATGTGATAAGTGCACTTATTGTATCAAAATTTGGTGAAGGTAAAAGACAAATTTTATCAACAAATAACTTAAAAACTATTATTAACTGAATAGTGTTGGTGCTAGTTTTAGCAAAATAAGCTCGAAATCAACATCTCCTATGAATTTCATTGGAAAATTCGTAATATTTCTCTCAAAACAAGTGAGGGGATACTGCATGGAGTCGGAGCCCAAATAAGTTAAACTAAACGTTGAAAACAAACATTTTTTTATAGCAAGCAAATACTACATTTTTGATATAACTCATTTTATTTTTTCAAATCATGCAATTTTCGACTTATGCCATACTTAAGTTTTTACATTCAGCATTCCTACACATCTTGCAACTCTGTTAACGTACACTATGACTATTCCACTCATACACATTTGCTGTGAACATTGAAAGTAAATCTAGTTCAGTCTGTGCTGCCACACACCACCAGTTCAAGAAAAAAAATTAAATAGCTTTATTATTTGACAATAAAATCGTCCATGGCTGTACTAGCTTGTAACGGTGGATGTAGTAGCTTTTAACGGCGGTAACAAACGCCGTAAAAAATATATAACATTTAAAAAATATTAAATTGCAAGCACTTACCGCATCGAACTCAAATTAAATGCTGCGGCAGTCTCCAATAAATTGGCAGCACTAGCAAAGCCCTAATTGTCGTTTCTCTTATGCACGAAATTCTCAAAGCAGAAATGCAGTGCAAAAGCAAATAGTCTTGATTGAAATGTATTAAAAATGGCAGCGATAGAGAAAACTTATGAAAAAACAGTAAAAGTGTAGATAAATAATAATTTTTATGGAACAATTGTTAAAGAAAGGAAGAAAATACTGTTGCTTTGAATTATTATGTTCGATATTGATTTGTTGGTGCTTAAACAATTCCAGTGATTTCCTGTGAAACCATTGCAAGTTTTTGTGTATACTTTTATTCCCCCCACCAATAATACTCAATCCTTGGTGCAGCACCTTTTTCAATGGCAAATAACAGTAGGCTTTCGCTGAAGTCTATTAACAAGCGGAACCAGGAGGCGATGTCGCATTCACAAATGAATGCCTGGATAAATGGTAGGTGTAAGAGATACTTGCCAACAGCGGATTGCTATAAATAACGAGCTACATATTTTGTTTAACTAACTACATACATATATGTATGCATGCAATGAACCTTAAGTTGCATTCGTATTGATTTTTTTCACGACTCCATTGCAATTTTCTGCTTGATATGTGTCGGTAAGCGAATATTGTGGGGACAAGATGAAAAATGAGTGCGTTAAATTGAAGTAGTTAGTGAAAGTTTAGGCAATTCGACGAAAAGTATTACAACGAAGGAGATGAGTTTATTTCGAAAAGGTGAAAATCACATTTTTGAAATAAAGAATAGTATTACTATGTAAAAACATAATTTTGAGTTTTATTACAAAACTGGGACACTATATAACAAAAGTTAAAGTGATGAACTTAGACATAACTCTAACCAATTAGGGCTTCGGCGCAGGTGCGAACATCTGCCAGTTAAATTCTGAAATGTTAAGCAGGCATAGTGCAATGTCTGAATGTCATAAAGAAACGCATGGTTCTATTGGCCAGAGGAGTAAACTCCAAAACATGAATTGTTGTTGCACGAACTTCATAATCATCAATGGTGTACGAGTAATAACGTCACTTGCTTTGTACTAAATTTCATTCCATTTGTTTATTGTACGATCACACGCTTGAAAGCAGATGTTTTTCTTGCTGCCAAAATGTTACAGGTGAACATTTATTCAGTAAAAGATTGCAACTTCCCCTCCAAATGAAATGTCACTATGTCTATGCACACCGATTAATAAGGAAGAAAGAATCGGCTATGTATTTGGCCCCAGAGTTGTATCATATTTAACGAGAAATTTGGCTTAGATGGAAAAATGGTAAATATGAAAATGATTAGGCACGAAAGCATTTAAAAATATTTCTTTCCAAAAAAGTTATAAATATATGAATATAACAGTGTTGGTTAGATTTTTTTTTGTATATTTTTAAATGAAAGACGGTCAGCCGACGCGTAGGAAAGACATCGGTGTAACAGGAGAAATGCAGAACTGGACAATGCACGTAGCTGCCGCGCATTTCCTAGTAATAAGCATACACGGAAAAATTAACCGACAATTACTGATAAGCTAAATTTTCTATACACCCTCAACGTTCAATCGATTTAAAATAAAATAGGCATATAGAAAAACTCACTTGAGAGAAATACATCAAATGCTGAGCGCCACTCGGATACATCACAACAAAATATTAACCTATTTTTTTTTTTTTTTAAATATATATTTTGAAGATATTTAAGCATATAAACAATCTAGAAAAAGGAAAAAAGTTAGAATTTGACTTGTATAATGAGTAAAAACACCACCAAGTCAGCGGCATTTAATAAAGCGGCGAAAGGGAATTTCGATTTTCGAAAATTATTTCGTGCTAACACAACTAAATTGAATTGTAAACATGCTCGTGTGTTATCTAGGTTTCAAGTTTACTAATCTCTTATCTACACAACTGTGTTTGCAAATATTATCGTTACAGTGGAAACGCTAAACAATGGCAATAGTCTATCGCCGCCATACAACAATTCCTCAAATTGTCACCATCAACAGCAACAACGCAGCGCCATGGTTGCATTAGGTGCTGGTTCCTCAGCAGGTGGTGGCGGCAGCAGCGGCGGCGGCGGCAGTGGATCTACTAGCGGTACTAGCAGCATTGCAACGGGCAGCGGTGAGCATAATATACAAATAACGCAGCCAATCAGCGCACCGTCGTCGCCACTTGCATCGCCGGGTGCTATTAGCACTTCAGCGCTCTTCTGTTTGCCATCGAGTTCATCGAATGCTATAACTGGCGGTAGCAGTAGCAGCGGTGGTAGTGGCAGTGGTTCATATGTTTGTACAGCTGGAGCGGCCAATCAGTCAAACAATTCAGCTACAAATGCAGTTGATACGGCCGACCCCAACTGGCAGGCCACCAAGGCGACGGTACTCGAGCGCAACGCCGCTATGTTTAATAATGAATTGATGTCGGATGTAAAATTTGCTGTGGGAGGAGAATTCGGTATGTTACACAACTCAATTGTAAATGTTCCAAAGTAAAAGTGCTTTTAAATTGTTTATACCAGCGGATTGCGTGCAAATTATACCGGCGCATAAGTATATCCTGGCCACGGGCAGTTCGGTGTTCTACGCTATGTTTTATGGTGGACTGGCCGAGAACAAACAGGAAATTAAAGTGCCTGACGTCGAGCCATCAGCGTTTTTAACGCTGCTAAGGTATAGCGGTGTATTGAAATTCAAATTGAATATTTTATATATTAAGGTGTTTGTTTCCCTTTCTATTGGTTTTCCCTATAGATACCTATATTGTGATGAGATTCAATTGGAACCTGATAACATTTTAGCTACGTTGTATGCGGCCAAAAAGTATATTGTGCCACATTTGGCACGCGCTTGCGTCAATTATTTAGAGGTCAAATTGACAGCAAAAAACGCCTGTCTACTTCTCAGTCAATCGCGTCTTTTCGAAGAGCCCGAGTTGATGCAGCGTTGCTGGGAAGTAATCGATGCACAAGTACGTAAATACACTTATTTTACCCTTCAATATAGCGCCCAAGCAAAATGATAAGCGCATTAGCTTAATAGAAACCAGTTTATTATTAATATTATTTATTTAACGAATTGGTGTCCTTTTGTGCCGATTATTTATCAACTCTTTTTTGGGCTTGTGCTAAATATTTATCTACTTTACGCTTATAGGCCGAAATGGCGATTAAATCGGAAGATTTTGTTGACATCGACCTGAAGACATTCGAGTCGATATTGTCGCGCGAGACGCTCAACTGCAAGGAGATCCATCTCTTTGAAGCAGCGCTCAATTGGGCTCTGAATGCTTGCCAGAAAATGGGAATTGATGCGAATTCACAGAATAAGCGCAGCATGTTGGGTCAAGCATTGCATTTAATACGTATGCCAACCATGACGTTGGAGGAGTTTGCAAATGGCGTCGCCCAAACGGGCATACTCACATCACAAGAGACTATTGATATATTTTTGCATTTTACCGCACAATCCAAACCGCATTTAAGTTTTTCAACACGCCCGCGTGCCGGTCTCAAAACACAAGTCTGTCATCGTTTTCAGTCATGCGCTTATCGCTCGAACCAATGGCGTTATCGCGGACGCTGTGACTCAATACAGTTCTCGGTAGATCGTAGGTAAGTATTGGACTAAGTAAAAATTATATTACTATTTTTAAGCAACACCTCTTATTCCCCTAGAATTTTCATTGTCGGTTTCGGCCTGTATGGTTCCTCGACTGGTGCTGCTAATTATAAAGTAAAAATCGAACTGAAACGTCTCGGACGCACCCTCGCCGAAAATGAAACAAAATTTTTCTCTGATGGCTCAAGCAATACATTCCATGTGTTCTTCGAAAATCCCATACAGATTGAGCCCGAATGCTACTACACCGCCTCGGTAATACTGGATGGCAATGAGTTGAGCTTTTTCGGCCAAGAGGGCATGTCCGAAGTGTGCATGGGCAATGTAACATTCCAGTTCCAATGCTCATCAGAGAGTACAAACGGCACCGGCGTACAGGGTGGCCAAATACCCGAACTGATATTTTACGGGCCCACAATTGTGACGGCCTTGAATTCACCCACTAATTCGCTGTGCCCCACGCCAATCGGAGCTGGTAGCAGCGGCGGCGACACGGGAGGTAGTGGCGCCTCGGTTGGCGGCGGCTTACACGTAAATTGTGATGACTTATTAGGCAGCGGTGGTAGTGATGGGGGTGGCGCCTTGAGTGCATGAGAAATGGCAGAGTATTGCAAGGGCGATGAATTGGAGCTATTTTGAAGGTGAAAACAAGGAGAACAAATAATGGCAACCTATGGTTTTTCAATGTGAAATTTAGTGTAAAACTGAGATGAATAAATAGTGTAAAGCAAGAAGTGAGCGAATAGACAACCAAATACAATTAAATACAGGCATTATTTACAAAAATACTTGAAACAAAACAAAGCAATGCCGAAATTTTATTCAGCGCGTAGGGCAATGTGAATGTCAAAACATTGCAGTTAAAGATGAAACGAAAAAATTACATAAACTGATTAACATTTACAAAATAATTCATTAAAGTGTCTAAGAAAAGTGTAAGCAAAGAAAAATAAGGCAATCAAATTTGGTAAAAACAAATTCTAAAAGCATAAAAGAAACACTAAGCAAAATATATAACTGAAATATGTATTGCATACGATTTTGAAAGACTTGTAGAATGTAGTATTTTGGATGAGACGTAAACGTAAACGTAAACCTGGCAAAAAAAAGTAAACAAAAAAGCAATTGCATATTACATACCTAGTGGAAGTCATGCATTTGACATAAACGAAGAAAGAAACATTTTACTACAAAGTTACTTATTTATCTATATTAGTATTTATGAAATCATTAACTACGCAGAGCCAAGTTATGAGTAGGGCGCAATAATATTATATTTAAAATTTGCATACATATTGACACACTAATACACATATACAACCATATAAATGCTGCTTAAAGGGCAAAATAACACCTTTTCCAATAGTTTTTTCATATACCCGAAAGGAAAGAAGAAGAAGAAAAAAGTAAAATTAAAAACAAAAAAAAAACAATTTATGCTTATCTAAAATACCATCTATTCATACATTTGAAACTAGAATGCAAAAATATATGCACAGTTTTTGGCGAAAGAGCATTAATGTAGTCAAATGAGTTGAGTTTGCAAGCAGTTAAAGAGTTTCATTAGTAAACCAAATACAATTATAACTTATAGTCGAAGAAATATTGTAATTAGCGCACTCTCGTAGAATTTTAGCGTTTGTCTTACGTGTATTCGAAGCGTACATACATACATATAATCACTACCGGAAAAGTTAATGGTTTTTAATCTCTGTACAACTGCATTGTCATCATTTAAGGACTTGCATTTATTTTGAATTTTTCACTGCTTATTTGTTTTTGTTTGTTTTTTTTTTTGTTTTGCTTCTCTTTGGTTGTATGGTGTTGTTGCGTTTCAGTCTTAAGATGGAAATAGAAATGGAAAGGCCAGCAAGCAGTTAATGCAACACTCAATCAATGCACAAATTATAATATAAATGATTTTTGCTTAAGTCAAAAGCAATTTTGTGCTTTTTGCGCTTTTATTTTATCTAATATGCTTTTTTGTACGAAAAGGAAGGATACTCCTTTTTTTAGTTTCGGTAGCTGCTATGTAGTAAGTTCTTTTTAATCTCATTTAATCTAAACTATGAATAAAGATATTAAAGATTTTTGAATTACTTTTAATTGCCTGTTTTTATTATGTCGATTGGTCCACTGCAATAACGGCACAACTCAAATTATAACAACAATTTTCAGTAGAGTCAATCAAAGCTTTCACTTTTCATAGATTAATAATTATATGTTTTGGAATAAATGCGCTCCCAGTCAGCTTGGTAACAAGTAAACCTATCGAGGTCGATGTTCCAGAGGAAAATTTGGTTATTTATGAACCCAATCGGCCGCATGGTTGCTAAATGGTTGGTGCGTGACTACCATTAGGGAGTGCGCAGCTTTGAATATCCGTGCATGAAACAGCAAAATGATGGAAAAAGCAGGCAGGTCCCTCTGTTTATGGAACAAACTAAAGACGTACGCCGCATATAGGAGGAGCAGCTCGGTCAAGCACCCAAAAAGGGTGTAAGCGCCTGCCATAAGTTCTGTTACAAGTTAAGTCCATTGCAGACATGAAATTATAATACTTTTTTAATGAAGTTAGTTTTATTTAATCATGCAAATATTAAAAACAGAAGTTTTTAATTTCCATTCGAAATAGACGCAATTTGCTTTTACACAAGCCTTCAAACGATTAGGCCATTCAGCTATTGGATTGACGTCGCTGTTCGAACCAAAGATTATTTGAGACTCCACCGAAGAAGTTGCTGGCATCTGTCGAGTCAAATTTTGTTCTTTTCTTCGCGCTGTCAAAAGATGACCAGCTCAGCGGAGATATTTTCTAATTAGTCTTGACATGTATCTGGTCGATACTTTCATTTCCCTGAACATGAGTTTCTTCTTTCTAAGGGGATTTTTGGAATTCTTTCTCGAACGCCTTTTATGGCTGCACTGGTTCGAATCACGCGAAGACGACCACTTCTTTTTCAGATTGTCACTTCAGACTTTTTGTAATGCAATCATTGGGATTTTCCTTAACTCCCCCCTGCATTATTAACAAGCGAAATTTGCCACGAAACTGAGTAGGAAATGCATACGAACAAAAGCAATTGTAACGAACTTTTAGTAACTTTTTCTCGCCGTATGCATTGTAAAATTTGTCACAGAATTTATGGCAAGACTAAGTATAGAGGTTCAAAAAATAAGAAGGGTCCAAACGGAGAAGGGTCTTAGGTGAGTGGGTATAAGGGGTGTATTTCACATAAGTGGTGGTTCCTGCGGTAGCAACCCGGCAGGAATCGCTACTACGTGTATGGTGATTCCACTAAAAATATCCCTCCTCTTCTCTTGGAGTTTTCCCTCCACCGCGGGACTGCTTCCACATTGCTTCGAGTTAGAGGGCCAAGACGGCGTCCTAAGAAGGGCACTTACTTACTGACCCTGCGTCCAGGGTCGCCTGTTTTGAGAAACGTATGCTCAATGCTCTTCAACATAAGTTTTCATTTCGTTGCAGAGCTGTTTTCTCTATGTTCCGCCTTTCGCATTTAAAAAAGGTGTGCTCCGCATCATCATACTCAGTATCTCGTTGCTGTGCGAACGGGCTATCGGCAAATCCCGCCAAGACTGGTATTGTCCTCTTTACCAGAAGGAGGAAGCTTGATGGACTCGCTCTGCCAAAGCTAAAAGGAGTCACAATCCAGCTATCCAAGGAAATTAAATATCTTGGAGTAATCCTCGATAGTAAGCTCCTATGGAAATCACACGTTGAAACAAAGGCATCCAAAGCACTGACAGCTTTCTGGCAGTGCAAAGGTGTCTTTGGGAAAACGTGGGGTCTCTCTCCTAGCAAGGTCCTATGGATCTACACGGCTATGATAAGACCCATTATCACCTATGCATCAGTGGTCTGGATGAGCAGACTCTCTCTAGTGGAAGTCAGGAGGACCTTATCGAGACTACAACGCACTGTGGCCATCTGTTGCACCGGAGCTTTTCCGACTCCTTCAGGCCCGGCACTAGATGCTCTGATTGGTTTACCACCACTTGATGCTTTCATCCAAGGAGAGGCCTTGAAGGCCATCTGCAGACTGAAACACAGTGGGAACTGGTACGGCCCTTGTCCGGCATTGGAACACAGAGAAGGCATGGGCATCGATCCAACGATTCTCTCCATGCCCCTTGACTCCATGCCATCAAGGGTCGTACTTGAAAAGAGATACAGGCTCAGTTGTGGGGAGACTCAGAAAATGAGCCCGGCAAACACTGTTTCGCATTTTTACGGATGGCTCCAGGACCGAGCATGGCTCCGGCTCTGGGGTCTACGTGGAATCCAGCGGGACAAAACTGCACTTTGCTCTTGGAATGCATGCATCTGTGTTTCAAGCGGAGGTGTATGCAGTTCAAGAAGCGATGAACTTTGTTGTGGAAAAACGATGGAGAGGCAGATCTATATGTGTCTGCAGCGACAGCCAAGCTGCGCTTATGGCCTTAGGCAGCCCTCCAACCACATCAGGGGTAGTGAAGTCCTGTAAGTCCCGGGACACGTGGGTATCGCGGGTAACAAGACCTCTGACTCCTTAGCTAAGATGGGCTCTGAGGCCAACTTCTTCTCCATATATGCAGTTTGGTAGGCTCACTTTTCCCATTCGCCACAAGTAGTTGTGGGAGGTAATAGTTAACTTCACCGTGCTTTCTTTCTACCCACTTTTTTAGATCGGGTATTAGTCTCGCTGTCCATCTACCGTCCCGTTTAGAATTCCATCTCGCCTGCCAAAGTGTGAGCGTTTGGATTCCAATATCCGAGAAGCGAGGAACAGGGATTCCTGTGATTTTTGCCTCCCATCTCCGTTTGCGCTCTTGTGCTAGAATATCTATAGGGATGGTTCCGCTGATTACTAACACCGCTGCTTCAGATATTATTCTGTATGAAGAAGCCACTCTGAGAGCGCAGATTGCAGAGTTTTCCGCCGGCATTGCTATGCTCCTTAACTGGAAGCATAATAACCTTGCTGTGGAACTATTCTTCGGGATACATAAAAACGCATCCCGTTTCGAGCTTCCTCCATTGCGAATCACTAAAGCCCGGTCACCAGATGGCGCTACAAAGCTCGGAGCAGACCAGACGGTCGCTTTATATGTCGCCAGCAACATTTCTTTGTACTTGTCACAAGTGCTAATGGATAGCGATTGGATGATCTTGTTGGAATTTTGGACCTTAATGGCCATTGGGGTTGTACGCGTCGAGAAGGAGAGCAAACTATCGAAGGTTATTCCAATAGTTTAAAGCTATTTACTGTCGGTATTAGTGTGTCGGTGATTTTAACCTTCAGCTTTAGTTTGAACTCCTTCATCCAGGTGGTAAATAGGGTTGTCATTAGCGTATGATATCAGTGAAACTTCCGCTGGTGGTTGAGGAAGCTTCGATATGTAGAAGTTGAAAAGAAAAGGTGAAGGGATACCACTCTGCGCGTTCCTTGCTTTATTCTTCTCTGTTTTGAGTTTTAATCTCGAGTGTCGACCACACAAGTAACTTGCGGACCCATCTGCAGTCTCGGCGGGAAGGTCGGCTGGTGAATATCATCTCGTGGCGTGGAATGGCTAACTGCATCGAAAGCCTTCGACACGTATGGAAAATCTTTATGCTGCTATTCCAACAATCCAGCGAAGCTAAAAACCGGCCAGTCATTCGCCTTAGAGGTTGCCAGCAAAGTTTCGTTGTCATTGGGTATGGTCTTGAGTAACTTGCGGTTTTGGACAATAGTGCCGATGGCAGTTATATGCGCTAAATAGAGCAAACTATCCAAAGTGATAACCAACAACTTAGGGTTGTGGACAGTCAGAGTTCATTTGCCATCGACTTGCACATTCAGTTGGAATTTGAACTCTTTCAGCTCATGTCGTAAAAAGGGTCACCGTGAATTTAGAAGGAGTGTTATACTCCGAAAAAGGGAAGAAGCGTGGAGGATAATCAATTACTTTACAATTACAATTTGAATCGATCGATTTACAACACCCATCGATCAATGACGACAAGCGGTCAACAAGGCTTTGTAAACTATCGCAACAACAATAATAAAGCCAACAACGTCAATATGGAGCAATCATTGGTGTAAGAAATCAATGGCCCTCTGGTATTGAGAGAGCTCCAAATGGATGAGCTGAAAAATAGGAGGGCATGGATATCAACGTATGGCAACTCACTCCTCCTTCGTTTAGATATTGGATCTCGGATTTCCGAACATCTCGTTGTTGTTGTTGTTGTAGCATTCCCCGTGCATATACGAGGAATGCTGCTTAAGTGACAGTCCTTGGCCGGATATAAATCTGGGACGTTCCGGTTACGTAGAACCGACTGTCGTGGGAACGAACATCTCCTGATATGCTGTTCACTAGACAGGGCTAGTTTACTGGGGCGGCAGCCCTTGGTCGGGAAAAACCCAAGTCATTCCGGCAACGTAGAACCGGCTGCCATCTCGTCTTTTTATTCGACGAAGAAAAGGTCCCATGCGGTAGTTTACGCGTTCAAAACCCACTGTGGGCATCAAACCCCAAATGGTAGAAAAGGTTTGTAATGAAAACGATTGCCCCCGGCGGATAATGACAAACCTTCGAGTGTACTTCTGCCTTGAAAAAGCTACTCATAAATCCCAGCTGCCATTCGGAGTAGACATAAAACTGTAGGTACTTTCATTTGTGGCACAAGATCAAGACTCACACCATGAATTAGAGGAGCTTGGCCAAACACACAACAAATGATGGGCAGGCAATTATATACATTAGCACCAGCTGCATTTGTAATGTCTGATAGCGTTTCAAAAACAAAACAAAAAACGGCAGGTTCTAGTTATTGTCGTACCTTCATTTAAAGTGGTTATGTGCCATGTATTGATTAACTTCATATGATATTTAGATATGATATTTAGAAGTGTAACACAGGTGTAAGAAGCAGTTTTGTTTTACTTCTTAGGAAGATACTTTGTTACTTGCAATAGTAATAAAAATTATTTTTCTCACTCACCGACAGAGGGAATGTTGATGCACAATGCGTTGGACAGTTTTAGATAAGTGCGACCCAATTCGTAGGAACAAATTTGTTGCACGTCACTTATGTCAATTAGTAAATCTGCAAAATATAAACAAAAATTTACAGATTACCGCTCACTTTGCTGCATATCATCCACTTACGTGATGTGCCTTCCGTACGGCAGGTGATGTACACACAAGCAGCGTAGATGTGCGTACTCTTACGGCCACGGGTGAGATGACGTGCCAAAGCCATTTTGAAGAAATTCAAAGCAGTATCGATGTAATGCTGTGTTAACTGCAGCTGTTGGCACAAATGTGTTATCTCCTTTTTGGCTTTTTTGATTGTTACCTCCCGCGATTCGGTACCAGAACCAACTTGAAATTTACCATAACCGTAATTGGTGGCACCACCGGTTGACTCGGCGGACACGAATTGACCTATCGCCGCCGCACCGCGTCCAACCTCTTCGAATTGTATCTCGGAAACGATAAGCGAATCTTCAAGCACAGAACCGCAATTTGTGCAGACGGCATCGCCACGTGCATTGTCCTCTTCGATGTCGGTGGAACCACAATTGCGACACTTTAAACCGGAAGACATTTTCGCACTTGGTTAGTGAAAAATCAGTGCTTTTGGGAATCGTATACAATTCGCAGGTTGCTAAATGAGTTATTAAAGTTTGATGTCTTATAATTAAGTAAATGCTTTTTAATGCAGAGTGGAATCCGTTGACATGCTGTCAGCTGTTTGCCCTTGCTCCAGCACACAAACTTGTTTACGGTGGCGTTAACTTATAAAATTATCTTCACATCACTTTCCAATTATTTCAAAAATTAATTAAGTTTCACACAAATTCTGTGTTTAGAAAACACTATTAACCGTCAGGCGATTGCAAACAATATTTTCGCAAAGTGAATGCTGCAAATTGTCAAAACATTGGAGGGCATTTGTTTATTGTGGATCTTATTTACAGGTGATTCACTTGAACGGTTGCATTTAGTGTAAGCCAAAATGTGAAATTTTTTTTAGAAAAGTACATATTAAAATATATTAGTATAATGTAACACGCTTTGAAAAAAGAGGCTGCAAAGGGGGGATGGAGGGGTGTATCCTCATCTTATAACTGAAAACCGCACACTCCGGAGGCTTATCGTTTTTAAGTAATTTATTGTTAAATTTGTGTAATTTAGCCAAAAGTTGGTATTGCCTGACACCTCAATTAGGAACATAGTTCGTATCCACAGACTGAAAGGATGTTTGCAAACTGCAGTAGTTTTTGTTTAAAAATGAGAAATACTTTTGAAAATAAAAACACTGATATTTATGAGGAAACGCATCGCAGGATGTTAAACACAGCAACGAAACTTGAAAAGAATGATATAAAAATATCATAAGATATAGTAAAATAACTAAAAACCAAACCAGCGGCCGCCGTAGCCGAATGGGTTGGTGCGTGACTACCATTCGGGTTTCAGAGAGAGAACATTGGTTCGAATCTCCGTGAAAGACCAAAATGCAGGAAAAGTTTTTTCTAATAGCGGAAAAGCTCTTAATAAAAATATCTGCCGTTCGGAATCGACTTGAAACTGTAGGTCCCTCCAAATGTGGAACAACATCAAGACGCACACCACAAATAGGAGGAGGAGCTTCGGCCAAACACACAAAAAGGGTGTACGCGCTAACCGAACCAATGCTTCGATAAGCTTTATAAAGGGGTATTTTTTTGCATAGAACTTTTTTTCACGTGGGTGGCCTTCGGCCGCACTTCAAAGCAACAACCCGCATCAATCCAACTCCGGTTACGCCATCCAACTTCGGGCAGAGAACGTAAATTCATAGAGAAGGCGCAGGAACGAATGGACAGGTTAAATGTCAAAACACATCAAAACGAGGGTAGGAAATTAACATAAGAGAGTTAACATAGCGGAGCGTAGTCAACATAGCGGAGCGTAGTCAACAGAAATAAATATAGCGTTTGCATTGAAATGTAAAATGCCATGATTTGATGTTAGGGAAAAGACAATAACAGCAGACTTGTACATTTTTCTTTCATGCTTATTTGCCGTCGGCATTTTGCATGCGCAAATGGATTATTTCTTGTGAGATGAATAAATTAATTCTAAGTAACGCAATAGCACCGTAGGCCTAAGTAGCTAGAGTGCTCTATCAGTTAGTGTTATATTTCATATTTCTCTAATAAATAATAATAATAATAATTCTAAGTATATGCATGCACGAATATGAAATTTGAAGTAACTCATTGACTAAATTGTATTGAATTTAGGTCTATTATCAAAATTATTCAAATATCATAACACAAAAAATAACTTTGTAAACCATTCATTTACATCAAGGTTTATTATTCAGCAAAGTGTTGAATTAATATAACATCTACCATCCATATTCATGTGGGCAGAAAAAAACATGACTTGCCTCAAAACCCAGCTCATACACCTCTCATACAGATCTACATATAAAGAATTCAAAGCAAATAGACAAACGTATGCAAACATATTTCTAATATACATATGTATGTATGTATGTATGCAAAAATCACATTTCTTTTTCATGCTTATTTCCCGTAGGCATTTTGCATGTCTATGTATTTCTTGTGAGATGAATAAATTAATTCTAAGTATATGCATGCATGAATGTGAAATTTTAAGTATCTAATTAACTTAATTGTATTGATATTAAGTGCATTATCAAAATAATTTCAAAATATCCACATAAAAAATTGGCTTTGTAAACCATTCATTTGCATCAAAGGTTATTATTCAACAATATGTGTCCTTTTTAAATTTTTATATCCATATATATGTACATTCATATACTAAATAGATATAACATCTACCATCCATATTCATGTGGGCAGAAAAAAATCTTGACCTGCCTCAAAACATAGCTCATATGTATCTACATATAAAAATTTAAAAGCAAATAGACAAACGTATGCAAACATATTCCTAACATATGCAAAAAAACTCATCTAAACGGTATTCGCGTACATATACATATGTATGTATGTATGCATATACATATGAATACATATGTTGGGACAACGTACATACATATGTACGTAAAGGTTTCTATTCTAAGCAAAACAATGAATATTCGTATATACCTACATATAACCGCACATACTTACTTTATGCCTCTACATGTGTATGCTTCCAAAACTAAAATTCTAAGCCTAGCGACTACAAGAACAAAATGCATTCCTAGGAGCTGCTGCGGCCATGATTATTTAGCCGCGACGGCGCTGAACAGTTTCAAATATTAAAAAGCACAACAAAAACAAATTCATTGATAAGTTCGAGCTCATATTTCTACGAGCAAAGTACTTTCATTCATAAAACGAGCCGTCCATATGCCAATTTTCACGACCATTCGAAAATAGTCAATATTGGAATATTTCGCGTTGAATTATTTGTCAATATTTGGTAAATCTTGAATTTTTGTCAAGTCGAGTGGCCGCGGCTCCGTATATATGTATGCATCAATATATGTATGTAAATACATTTGTGTATATGTACAATGCTGTGCCAATGAATGTGCGCTGCGCCTATGAATGCGCGCTGGATTTCTTGATTTCTGTCGCAAGTGCTCGCAACCTCATATGTATGTATGTCTATGGAAGTTTGTAGGCATGTATTTATGTGTATGCGTGTTTGCTTTTGCACGTCCATATGAACGATTTTTCATATGCAGATGTTCATTTGATTTAGCTGAACGAATATATTGATTTTGTAAGGAAATCCTGTCGAATTAAATTATTGGTATATGGTCATTTAAGTTCTTCTTACCAAATAAATATTATTATCCTTAAGAAAATGAAATACTAGTTTTTTTAATTTTAATTTTTTATTTTTATTCACAAGTAATTTAAGTACTCTTATATGTATATGTATGTATATATATTACAATACTATAAATAATAGGTATTTACATTTCCTGAAATGAAAACAAAAATTATATAAAATTGTGAAAGCACGAATTACGAAATTGTTCTCATACTATAACAATTTCTCACACGACTTCGATATTGACATCGATTAAGTCAATGCGATTTACCTGATTTTTAAAACACTACTCTCAATCCATCGTGATTAAGTGAAAATTGTAGTGGTTTAAAAATCTAGGCTCAGGTGCTACCTGAAAAAGAAGATAAAAGGAAAACCTGAAAGATAGAGAAAAATCTGAAAGATGCAGAAAACCCTGAAAAATAAAAAAATCTGGAAAATAGGAAAAATAAATATAAATGAATACATATAAGAATAAACAATAAATAAACGCTGGTTTTACTCCTCAGTCCCTAAATTCCAGTCTAAATTAATATCATCATCATCTTCGCAATTATTGCCTTTGTTTTCGAACCGCTGTCGTAAAATTTTCATAGATATCAATCGCGCTACTATATACTGTACTTCGTGTGCTGTGGGATGAGTATTAATACCCTGACTAGCTCGGACCCGATAAAAGAAATTTTCTAGACAATCTTGGTTTAACTTTCCAAGGAAAATAAATTTTAAATTTTGATGCTGTTGAAAAAGTTCTTCGCACAATTCCAGCATCGATTTTATGGTAGTACGAAAACCTTGGATACATTTAATAGTGGAATATGCACGCATTGTAGACATTGGACTAAAGAACTCGAAGTAACTTAATAGTCTTTTAACTTTGCCCCTATCATCCCGCTTCAGGGGAGACCTTAATGGATTTGTTGACTGGAAATGCTTTGCATCGAGTTCATCAAAAAGATCGTTCATTTCTTTAACAAATATCTGCGTGGGCTTGGCAAAATTTATCAAGTTTTCGTCATTACCAAATAAATTTTGACTACACATCATGTCAATACCTGACGCTACCGAATTGCTCAATACTTGTGTTGCGCGTGAAACGCTCATTTTTTCGAAAATGCTTGGATAAATATGAGCCTCCGTCAATTTTGGGCAAATTTTAAAATTGGAATTCTTTTGATCAATATCAAATAACTTCCTAATGACCTTAAAGCTTGCAGTGCCATGAGCGGTTGGAATATCATATTTCATAAATACATTACGGATGGACTTTATGAGATGGCAATAGTCAAACATACAAAAAATTTTATTGTTTTCGTGCATGAAAAAGGTGTTAATTTCAGAAATCTTCAATTGATTAAATAAAGTTATATTCGCGGGCCCTTGATCGCAAATCATAACTTTTATATTCAGTCCAATTTTCGTAATTGCGGAAATGTTACTCATCACAATTTGATGTAACTCTGTACCATTAAAACCATTTTTGGAAATATAGTAGGAAAATACATACTTCCACTTAGAGCACAACCCTTTAACCATAAAAACACTACATTTGTTCCCTATTCTGCTTTGACGTTGGCCTTCCCCATGGTCCACAAACCCATCAATTATATCCCTACTTTTATTATAAGTAAGATCCGGCTTGATGCTCATTTCATCAAATAATAAAATGCATATGCGTTCTGTGCCGGACATTTTGCTAGCAATTTTGCTTAAATTGTTAACGACATTGGCATCGAAACCTGGAACAACATACCTGATGGGGCGCCAACGCAAAAGAGATGATTTGTGTGGTAAACAAAAACCTAGATCGTCACGCATAAAAGAATATGCTTTAGTGGACATATAGTTCAAATTTTGTGCCAATGCCTTTTCGTCCTCATTATACCAACCTTTTTTGGTACTGACGATCATTTTTGCAAAAGTTGCTACAACTTTCTTCCGCAATTATTGCACGTTTCAACAACTCAGAATATTTATTTTTTAGGTCATTATTTTCTTTTTCAAGCTCCTCAATACGTTTATTGAATTTGACCGCGTTGCTCTGATAATAGCGAGCAGACTGAGCAAACCGTTCGCGAGTGATTGTGGTTTCTAAGTCCACGCAGATCTGATTACTATAACTAGCCTGCCTGTTTTCCTCTAATATAGAATATTTCTCAAACTCTTCCAGAGTTAAATCTTCTTCTACTTCCTTAACTACCTTACTATAAGTTGCAGTGGCGGGCGGGCAAACCCAATCAGAGCCAGCACTAGGCGAGCGACTTCTATTTACTGGCTCTAAATTGAAGCAAGGAAAAGCCCCTTTCAAGAGTTTATATTTTGTAACCAATGTGGGTTCAAAATGGCGTTGGCAAATAAAAACCCTGTCAGTGCTTGACACTTGCACGTTGCAAGCCAAGGCCCAATTCTTACGGGTATCTTCGTCCCTAGGAAACGCAAAAAGTATAACTTTATCCTTAGGCACGCAGCTCTCGATACATCAGCTCTTTTTTTTCTTTTTTTCGGTCCACTTGTTCGGTGGGACATCATCATAGCCTAATTAAAGTTTTTATTTTAATTTTTACAAAATTTAAATTGAGGTATATTCAGTATAATCATATACATATATAAAACAAGAAACCGCACCCTCCGGGGATTTATAGTTTTCAAGTAATTAATTGTTAAAATTGTGTAATTTAGCGAGAGGATATTGTTGTTTTGAATACAAGTATAAAAACCAGTAAAAATGCGTTTGTGACCATATATTTTATGAATTGAAGTGAAATTTAGAACAACATACATACATAGTTGTATTATGTACCAATTTATAAGTGTATTGTATTAAAATGCGTGTAAATATTGAAAGATATAAAAGTTTTTCATGAGCCACTCCCTTACATCTCAACCAAGTTTCATTAAATAAATCATTATACTTGGCTTCAAATTACCCATACGGCATTATCCTACACCCGATCCTTTAAATTCAAAAGTTTTTTATAAATATGTAAATAAAATAATGAGAATGTGCGCATTCAAGTTCAATTGGTTACAAGCAATCATAAGAGCTTTTCAATATTTGGCGCAATTTTCATATATGTACATATGTATATACATTTATCTAATCAAAATCAAATCTAATGCAATCATACATTTTTTCCAATATTTGGCGCAATTTTCATATATGTAAACCTAAAATAAATATGTCCTTTGCTAATATATGTATATAAACATGCATACATAAAATTTCGCGCAATTTTCATAACTTAATTACATACATATGTCCTAAATTACGCGCAATTTTTATAAAAAAACGAAAAAGAACAAATCTGTAAACATGCATACAAATCATATGGACATATCAAATGAACAAATCTGTTCTGTACGCAAGCAAATGTAAGCTAATGTAAACTACATTTTTTCACACTTGCGTATCACTCTCTCCCTCTCATTTCTCTCCGGCAGCCATATTAATTAATTTCCTACTGTTAACTTGTGCTTTCCTACCCATATTTTGTTAGGAGGAACGGGCCGGGACTGCGCCTTCTCTACGAATTTACGTTCTCTGCTTCGGGTACGACTTCCATAATATTTTGGCTGAGTTGTGCAGTGTTGCCACCCATTTGCTCTTCACAATAAATTTAGTGCTTTTTTATACAGGGTTTTCCAATAAGAAGTGCTATTCCCGTAAAAGATCAAGGGTTTCGTTGCTTGTGTGACACGTAGCGCCGTCTTGTTGAAAATAAATGTTGCACAGATCAATACCATCCAATTCTGGCCATAAAAAATCGTTAATCATCCAGCTCCATGTTGTTCCAGCTTCATTTTCGAAAAAGTAAGGTCCAATGACTCCGCCGGACCATATACCTCACCAAACAGAGGATAGAGAGGCTTTTCAACAATAAATCTTGAATTTTCTGAGCCCCAGATCCGACAATTTCGCTTGTTGACGAAGCCATCGAAGTGGAAATGGGCCTCGTCACTCAATATGATTTTTCGATCGAATTCCGGACCCTTTTCATGCATTCCAACGACCCAATCAGCAAAGACACGACGTTGTTGATGATCGGCCGGTTTGAGTCTCGTGTTAACTGGACTTTATAAGAACAAATCTTTATGCAGAATACAATGTAATGATGTTTGTGGAATGCATAATTCCAAAGAACGACGAGGAATGGACAAACCTGGGTTTTCTTCAACACTTTCGGCTACAACTGCAATATTCTCGGCTGTTCCTGAGTGACGTGCACGTGTTTTGTTCGAGTTTTACGAACCGTCTCTGCCAAATTTTCACCATTTTTATAGTGAAATTAATAATTTCAATGCGTTCTTTAAGCGTGTATCATTCCATTTTTGTTAATGGCATAGTTTCTATAGCTTCAAAAGTGACATCTACCGAAATAGTGGGCTATTCAAAATAACACCTGTTATAGGGAAAATCTTTACATCAAAGTGCGAAAATTTTAAGTTTGGCGTTTGTTTCTTATTTTTAACTTAAATCCACCGAAACTGTAAGCTAAAAAAAATTGTATTATTAAACAAAGGAAGGTTAAAAAAGTCACTCTGAGAATATTTTATTGTTAATGAAAATTTGTTGATTCTTTTAGAATTTGATGTTTTGAAAGTGTAAATTTAATTTTGTACTCCTTTGAAGATTACGCAAAAATATTACATCTTTTTCTCTCAATTCTTCTTAACATTGATAACTTTTTTACTCATTTTAAAATGCGTTTGAATTTACTGAATGCGAATTAAAACGAAGAGTACCTCATCTTGTTACATAACCTCAATTATAGCAAAAAAGTCGTTCTCTTAACAAAAAACTCATAAATTAAATTGTACATAACCATAAGCCATTTATTAAAAAAAAACGCACATGTTAAAGACAATTTGTCACGCATACAAATTTTTTTAAGTAATTCAACAAAATATTGGTATTTTATTTTCTTGGAATGGGCATTTTGGTGCGTTTTTATATCTAAAGCTAAGCAACATTGCAGTAGCGGGAGAGAGATTTGACTGCTGAAAGGAGAAGAACACCAACAACAACTGCTATCACGGGCAATGCGACCAGATGTTAAAAAAAGTAAAGCTAAATAAAACTGAGTGAATTATTGAACTCATTTTTAAAAACTGTATATGTTACAAAATCATAAGCATTATATTTTAATTAGAACAGGCTAGAAAAATGTCATCAAGAAAAAACTAAAACTCCGAAACTAAATAACAAACAAAAAAATGCTGAATCAAGTCACGATTTGTCACGCCATTTGTAGTTTGGCCATACTGCTGCTAAAACGACGCAGCTCATTGTCAAATTCGCAGAGCGCAAAGTAACGGTACCATTATAGGCCATCTCTTTATTCTTTCCCCCATGGTAAGGAGGCACAATAACCCCCATCGCCATTATCAACACTGAACTGAAATACTTAATTTTTGTTCATATTTTTATTTTCATTTACAGGCATCCGGCAACACTATACTGCTGTCAATTTCAATGAATGGTTATTCGCGGTTAAAAGTGGAAAGTGGTGATATCGGTAAATGCGTTTGTATTTAATTTTCATTCAAATATTTCGAATGGAAGTATAAAAATACGTAAACGCGCGCGTGTGAATGTACATTTTGTGAATTTAAGTGAAGTTTAGAAAAATATTCATTGTAATGCGCCAAACTATAGTAAAGTTCCTGAGGGCACTAATTGCAAAAGTGTTATTTCCGGAATAATTGGGAGTTTTAAATGTTGCTCCGGAACCACTCCCTCGGAACCACTTCCAAGTTTTATTATACCTACTTTGCAAAAAATTGCCCATGTCACATTATACTAAATCCAGCCCTATATGTAAGTAAATATGTATTTAAAAAGTCCCGTACGTAATCTTAAAAAATTCATTTAAAAGTACGTTCACAAAAGTAATCATCCGTTCACATATGGCAGATTAGCAGCAAAATTAACAATCAGCTGTTAATACTGCTTTGAGAGGTTTTTCTTCATAGAAATTGCTTTCATAGAATATTTTCGAATTTTTGGTTTGTTTAATTATTATTAACGCAATGAAGAAAAGACAAGGAGAAGGAATAGCTAATTTAATTGCACAATTTGCTGCTAGTAATAGACAGCGGGAGGAAATCCCTCAGGTTACCAAAAATTATGGCAGCAATACGCATGCGAAATTCGACATTAAATTTTATAATAAGCAATAACAGGCCAAAGCGTCTATGGACAACCGTTTTTTCTGTAATATGATTGCATAATTAATAATATCTAACACAAATTTTATTAGAGTTACGTCTACAAAGCTCTTTTCTTTACCGGCATACATTTTATATAGTTTTTACTTTTACGTTTCTCCTTACATTTGTAATTATTGATAAAACACAAGCAAAAATTATGCTTATAGTTTCAGATTATTTAATAATCTCGGATTTCGAGAGAGAAATTTAATCTGGCCTTTTAACCACGGATTGCGAGTTAATCTTGAAAAAGTAGATAATCTAGTAATATGTGAATTGATTTCATGTCAGATTTGCATTGCGTGAGGTTTAACGGATATTTTCTTTACCGATGGGTCCAAGAATGAAATAGGTTCTGGAGCCGGATGGTACTTAAATGAGAGTAATAGGTATGATTGCACTATGGCGGGAAATGTCAACTGTTTTCCAAACGGAAATTTTTGCTGTCCTGAAAGTCGTCGAATAGATAATCGAGAGGAGATGGGGTGTGAAACAGACTGGAGTTTTCAGTGATAGTCAGGCTGCACTGAGGACCCTGGGGAACGCGAAGCAAATCTCAAAGATTGTTCAAGAATGTAAGAAGAAGCAAACAGAACAGGCTTGTACTTATATGGGTTCCAGGACACTCCGGTGTTCAAGGAAACGAAATTGCCGATGAATTGCCCAACCGTGGATCAGCGGCTCCCCTACAAGAGCCAGAACCAATAATCGGAATCAGTTCAGCAGGAATCATAAAATGGATCAGCGATTATGTATGCAATTTACATAAAGAGCGATGGTCCGATCTAGAACGCTGCAGAACTGCAAAGTGTTTTGCGACATGTCCGAACAAAAAACTGTCAAACTTTCTACTAAAACTTGGAAGGAAAGACGTACGGTTGATGGTTGGTATTATTACAGGACACAACCCATGGGGTCAGCATATGACCACCATTGGAATCATTGAGGACCCAATGTGCCTGTCATGCTTGGAAGCGGATAGCACTGAGCCCTTTCTCTGTGAGTGTCCTGCTTTTGCTAGAGCACGGCTACGAGTATTGGGTTCCGATGTCGTGAGAATGAGTAATTTTCGTTCTCTAAAACTCGAGGATATTTACAGATTTGCCAAAGAATCTGATAAATACGCTACCATTCTATCCGCATATAGCAAGGAAATAAGAAAAGTTAAGAAGGGTAGCTTTTATAATGAAAGGAGGTTCATTGGGGATAAACTGAGATCACAGGGCGTTGCAGATTCCGCAGTCATCTGCACAGGATGGCCCACTGACCCTAGTCGTTTTTGCGACCAATCCCAGGAGAGTCCAAAACACCTTTGTTTTTTAATGTGACGCTACATCAAGAAATTGCTTTTCCTTTGCAATACGGCACATTTCAATTGGCTCATCCAAGGATTACAATCGTGGCCGACTTCCCAATTCCTTTAAGAATGCAAGAATACTGACTGAGGTAAATTATTTATGTTTATAATCTTTAAATTTCAAGATCGAGGATTATTGTTGTTTCTGAGGTAGACTAACAAATTTTTTGAGGATCAGTAAATTTTTAAGTATATTGGATTATCACTTCTTTCTGATTACTTCGATTTGTTTGAAACATGGACGATTTTTTTATTTTCAAATTTGTTGCGAATTAGTTACTGAAGTCAACTTTAGTTCTTGAGACCATGCAATTTTGAAATTCGGAAGCTGTATTATACCAAGATACCATATAACAAAAACCTAAAGTATCGACAAATTTCCTCTTTAGTGCATTTAATTTCAGACACAGACTCCAGGCTTATATGTAGTTTCTTTTGCAACAATTCAATCAATTTAAAACCAAAGAACGAACTTAATTACTGTATTGGGCTATTTACCCTTTGAACATTTTCTATATGTAGAAACTTTTCGCGTGGTACGTCTTTTACATGAAATTATTTCTTCCTCCATCGTATTGTAGAGAAGTCCACTTTCTCAACTACAAGCCGATCGGCACACTCTGTAGGTTCTTCAGTAGTGATACCTTCTAAAAAGTTAATCTCGATTTCTTTATATTTTTCCGAATTTTTTTTTTCAAATTATTCTCCAAAAGCTTCTCTCTTTCATCAAAAGACTCGGTTATAATGTCAGAAAAATTGATGCTGTGCGTGAAATTCCAAGATCGTAATGCCACTCAATGTAATATTGAAACATGCTTGGGTATTATTTTTAAATGTTGTATAGATCCGTTGAAAATATTTAAAAATCGCTCGAAGGCATAATTTGAAAATCGCCCAAAAAGGACTCTTGTGATCAATTGGTGTAAAGAAATATTGACTAAATTCAATCGCGGTGGATCTTTCAAGATGAGTTAAGTCCTATAAAACTTGTTCATTTCGTAGCCACCATTTGAAGTCGTGGGAAAAATTTGGGAAATTTGAGCATCCGAATTGGTGTCCCCCACTGATATTGTGCCCTCATCAAAGTTGTAAAGAATATAATTTAATTCTATAACCGCGTAGAACTTTAGTATCCACCCTAAGCACTTGTAATCTATCGGACCATTCGTTATTAGATGGTTTCCCTAGGACTACTTTGCATTTGTGCAACAGTGTAGGGCAATGCTCCAGTATGCGCCTCGTAGTTTTGACTTTGTTATGCAGAACTTCGAGGTTTCACACGAATAAATTCTCTATTTATTCATGTAATATTTCAGTCTACAATCTCCTATTGGAATTACCGTGATCACTTATAAGTTGTTCTGGAGAAACTAATGCAATCCCTTAAGCGTTTTCGGCTATAATACCTAGTATAATAATAATACTTTGGAGTGCTTTAAACCTAGTCGATTAGCCCAGCATGGTTCCTACAAGGTTCTTCCTTTTCTATTGTCAGGGGGCAGTGCCTCTTTGCACAAACCGCAGGAGGGTGCTGGATCTATAAGTGAAGTTGATGGGTTCCATTCGAAAACCCGACGATTCGTATTCCATTTCCAAATCGCAAACGTTTAATGCTCTACTTGAAACTTATTTTTTGGGTAGTAGAATGTGCGCTGAAGTGCGAAGCAGCATTGACATTAACGGTAGCGATGATGGGATATCTAAGTACAGCTGGTATAATGCTAGGCAGATAGTGACAGAGGAATCGATAAGCTTTTCCTTATCTTCTTTTAAAAACCTTAAGTCCCGGAATATCTCTAATAATGCTGAAGAAAGAAGGAGACATCAGACTGAGGGCCTGAAAAGGATCTCCATAGCTTATCTTGTACTTGGTCACATACCATCACAATTGCGCCGCGTAAGAGTAGTTTTTATTCCGAAACCAGGAAAAGACTATTCCCTAGCTAAAAGTTTTAGACAAATCAGTTTGACATCGTTCTTGTTAAAAAGTCTAGAACGAGTGGTAGAGAACCATATTCGAGGTATTGCCGGAAAACCCTCTTAGTAGAAATCAACAAGCTTACCAGAGAGGGAAATCATGCGAACACATGGGCGCGTTCGTGGACATTGAGGGCGCTTTTGGTAATGCAACTTTTGGCTCAATATATTCCTTTGCCGACCGTCATGGAATTAATCAAACTATTGTAAAATCAATACATTCCATGCTCTCTGAGAGGCTGCTAACCGCTGGTGAGAACAGTGACGAACTAACTACCGTCAAGCCCAAGCAAGGATGTCCGCGGTGTTGCTGTTCTTTCTCCGCTGTTGTGGTGCTTTGTCGTAGATTCTCTGCTAACGGAGATGCAGGAACCCGGATTTCATGACCAATTATGTGGGGACGATTTCTGTGCGCTAACATCGGATAAATTCTTAAGAAGGCCTTGAATGAAAGTGCAGAGAATTCTGGATAAAATCGACGACTGGTGCACGAGACAAGGTATTTCCGTCAATCCGTACAAAACTACCTTAGTCTTGTTCACGAGAAAACAGAAACTGGATGGATTAAGTCTTCAAGCACTGAAAGGTGTGACAATCAGTATCTCTTAGAAAGTTAAATATCTACGAGTACTCTTGGATAACAAGCTCAGTTGGGAAACACATGTTTCGCTGAAGGTGGATCGCGCACTGCGGATCTTTCAACAATGCCATAGAGGCTTTGGCAAAATCTGGGTTCTGAAACCTGCTGTGGTCTGGTGGATATACACAACACTTATCAGACCAATCATCACCTATGCCTCTGTGGTTTGGTGGATACGGACTATGGCTAAGTCCACACTTCGGGAACTATACAGGCTGAAAAGAAGTGTATGTTTGTGCATTATGGGTGCCATGAGTACAACCTCCGGCGATGCCTTAAATGCTATACTAGATTTGCTTCCATTGGATCTTAAGATACAACAGGAAGCAATAAAAGCAATGCTCCATAAATATGGTCTCTGGCGCGAAGATGAAACTTCGGGACACAGAGAAATCTTTAAGATGTTAACTGAGCAGTATCCACTGTTTTTGCCACCTAAAGACGACTTCATACCCTTAGTTTCATTTAGAAGGAAATTTAATGTCACATATCCATTGCGTTAGCAATGGAGTAATCCAGAGTGCATTATAAGAGGTTAAACGGATATTTTCTTTACCGATGGGTCCAAGAATGAAATAGGTTCTGAAGCCGGATGGTACTTAAACGAAATTAATAGGTATCAGGTATAGGGAGGAATGGCAACTGTTTTTCAAACGGAAATTTTTGCCATTCTGTAAGTAGGATAATGGATTATCGAGAGGAGATGGAGTGGGAAACAGATTGGAGTCTTTAGTGAAAGCTGGGCTACGCTAAAGCCCCCGGAGAACGCAAAGCAAACCTCAAAGATTTTGCAAGAATGTAAGAAGAAGCTTAATTCTGTTGCAATACAGAATAAGCTTATACATACATATGTGGGTTCCAGGACACTGCGGCATTCAAGGGAATGAAATTGCCGATGAATTGGCAAACTGTGGATCAACGGTTCCCCCACATAGACCAGAGCCAATAATCGGAATCAGTTCTGCAGGAATCGCGAAGTGGATCATCGATCATATACGCAATTTACACAAACAGTGCTCTCGGCCTCAATTTGTAACATTTCTTATAAAACTAACTGTACTGCTGTAAATGTACCTACTGTGAATAAATTGAATTTACTGAAATCTACCTTCTAAATAATAAAAAATAAATAAAAATTTGTATTTTAAACACTTTACTTTGAATAATTATATGGAATCAAATAATTTATGCCACTTCGTTTTCCATACTCCCACTCTGTCTCAAACGGCCTCAATTACGCCATTCGTTACCTCACCGTTTGATCTTATCAACAACAAGCACTTAACCATCGACCGACCCCCAATAATAGCGAAATAAGAATATTCATTTTTTATACACTGCGCTGCTGCTGGACTGTCATTGATACACTTTGCATACATCTACGGTTATGTAGCCTGGGAGCGTACGTAGAGACTTTTCCACATCAACGAGATGAAGTTGTCCAACATGTTAATCAATCCGGCGGCTTCTGTCCCGTCGCGAGATACATGGCAGTGAAAAATCAGTTCAGAGGCAATAAAGGAAACAAAACAAACAAAAAACAAGAAAAAATATCCGCATTAAACTACAGCAACTGTGTTCCTCAAACTAAAGTGACGCTGACAAGGTTTCAAGCTGATCATCAGTCGACATGGCCACGTTGGCATGTCTTCAAATTGCGAGACGGTTTGAATTTCTAAAAGTTCTATATTTAATACGTACACACACACACATACAGGCGCTCCATAAGCAAATGAGCTGCAGCACCGAATTGTAAATATCTATACATATGAAAATACTAGAGATCGATTTCAGCCGAAGCCGAACCGAAACCGAATCGAACCTTTTAAAGCGCTCAAGTAATAAACAAGCAATTATTTTCTAAAAATCCAGCATTTTTATATTAATAATGAAGCAAATCAGGTATATGAGTCTCATACACATTAATTTCAGCTCATACAGATAAAAAGTCTTACAAAAGTTACGGCTTTTTTGAAGTGAAACTTCTTAGGCGTCGATGGACAAGCGAGAATGGTTTTGGTTTTTCAAGGCCATGCAACGTTTTGGGCATTTTCGTTCCGCGAGAGAAAAAAAGATATAACGTAGAGAAAAAGATACACTTTAGGATATTCACGTCTCCCTTTTGCGCGGTGCTTCGTCTTTTCTTCCGCTCCTACACTAAGGATCTAGTCTAAGCCGTACGACGTTACTCGTATTGTAGGAGCAAGAGAGAACCACGTATACATTATATACAAGGCGTTATAATATAACAGAGAGAGAAAGAGAGTGAAGCGTAAACATACTGCACTAACACCATATTACTATGGTAGAGCGAAAGAGAGCAACGTTGATATACCACGTGTATTATTATTAATTTTTGTGATTTGTGATTATTTATATTTATTAAAATTTGTGTTCTGTGATTATTGAACTGCATCTGTGAAGAATTATTATGTAAGAATAATTACACTATTGAAATTTTTACAAAATCCTTTCCAAAATCCAAAAACCTTTTTAGCATCACCAAACACTGACTATTTTTGTAAATTTTGCCTATTTGTATTCTCTGCAAATGTTGTGAATTTATTTAGATATACATATATATTCTCTCTCTCTCTCTCTCATTCTCTCTCGGGTCTCTCCCTCTTTCGTTGTGTGCCTTGAAAGTTTCACTTCTGTTATGTGTACTACGCTACACGCACTTTTTTATTTGTATGTCATCTGTGACTCTATGATAGAACAACGCGTTAAAATTATTGAAACTTATTATGAAAATAGACTATCTTCAAGAACTGAACGACTGGGCTCTGCAACACAAACTATGTTTTAATACTAGTAAATGTTATCACCTAACGTTTTCCACGCCATGAATCGCCTTTCGTCAACTTTTTTTTTTTGGTTTTACGAGGAAGAAGCATCAAAAGCCTTTACCCTGCCAGTGTAACCCAAACCCTTTAACCCAAGCTAAACCATTTATCGTCAATGTACCGAACCCCTCCCGGTACAACCGTTAAGTAAATCGTTGGTAAGGCGGTTGAACCCTAGACTCTACGTCAGTGACTCTTCACATGCAGTCCGTCAAAATTTGCATGCACTTTAATCCTGCTCTAGCGTTGTTTATTCCCGAAGGAAACCACCCCAGTTGGGCCCGTCCACCTTCTCCCACCATACTTGTAACACTTCGACTTTAGAGTCCGCTTCTTTGTCAAGTATCGTCTGTTTAGCTGCCGCTAACTTCGTGTATGTCTGCATGCTTTAATGGATGTTGCATACCGCTGATTGCCGACGAAATTTTATCCCACCCATACTTTGAAGACATCATGATGTCGACTATGTTTCCTGGTACTATTGGATCTTCTGATTGTGCAGCTAAATTGCCTCTGATATTCGCAAATCATGGGCATACGAAAAACACATGCCTTGCATCTTCCTCTTCGTCAACTTATTATGTTTCAAATGTAACGCTTGTCTCAGTCAATGAAATTCGTGAGCTTGGTGTTATTTTTTAATCTTCTAATGAACGTGAACATTATCCATATTAACTCTATTATTCCGAAGACATTTCCCAACTTAGCTCTTAGAAATATAATGCTTTAGTCCGTTCGAAGTTCGAGTATGCCACCGTAATCTGGAATCTGATGTATTCCTCACATTTTCTTAGAATTGACAGAGTTCAACGTGGGTTTGTCCGTTCTGCTCTTCAACCTTTACACTTTGATAGTCCCTTGTCATCCTACAGCGCTAGGTACACCGCTTATCAATGTTTCATCACTTGAGATCCGACTTGTTCAAAGCTTAATGTTTATATACGATATAATATCTGGTACCATTGACTGTTTAGATCTACTACAATGTTCCTAATAGAGTACTGGAAACGAAATTGTAGATGAGATTGCCATTATGCCAGATTGCACTGTTTACATACAATTCGAACAAGAAAACGACGTACTGAAACCTTTGAAACTCAGAATGGTGGCAGGAAATGGTAACAGTGAATGACCAATTTTCGAAGAAAATCATCTTCAGTGATGAGGCACATTTTCACCTCAGTGGATTCGTCAATTAGCAGAATTGCCGCATTTGGGCGAATGATAATCCAAGAATGATTGCCGACAAACCAATGCACCCACAAAGAGCGAGTGTATGGTGCGGTTTATGGGTCGGCGGCATCATTGGGCCGTATTTTTTCCAAAATGAGGCCGGTCAGGCAATTACTGTGAATAATGTTCACTATCGTGAGATGATGACCAACTTTTTATGGCCCGAATTGGAAAATATGGATGTGTACGATATGTGGTTTCAACAGGACGGTGCCACTTGTCACACAGCTAACGAAACAATGGATCTTTTGCGCGAAAAATTTGATGACTGAATAATCTCACGTCGCGGCAATGTCAATTGGCCGCCAAGATCATGTGATCTGACATCGTTGGATAAGCCAGCATACGTCGATAAGCCAGCAACAATTGAAGAGCTAAAGGATGAGATAATTTGGCACATTAACGGCATAGAACCTTAATTATGCCTCAGCGTCTTTCTTCGAAAATTTAGACCTTCGGATGGAGGTGTGCCGCCGAGGTCGCGGCGGCCATTTGGTCGATATTTTGTTGCATACGTAATTGAGCCGTACCAATATTATCATAATAAAGAGAAATGACAATAATTTCCTAAAAAAATTGTATTTTATTCAAAATCAACACCGGCCCTTGAAACTTAACCACCCTCTATGTAGACTTTTGTCATACCGCTTCTTGTTGTTTTGATAATTTTTTTCTTACTAAGCAAGTGAAATAATTTAATTTTTGTAAATTTATGAATAAATATGAATTCCAAAAAAAAAATTACATTCGTTTTTTCAATTATTGCATACCTTCAGGTAAATAGGAGAATGTGCTGCTGTATGTAGACTTAAGTCCTTCACTATAGCTGGTTTTCGGCACTGAATAATTGTTCACTAGCCATATCCGATGGACGAGCAAATGATAACTCAAACCACCAAAAAAAAATTGAGTTTTGGTGCCAGTTTTAAAAAATGTATAATAATATAAATTAAAAGTTTATACGATTCTGAAAAAAAAAAAATCAAAAATATTCTACCAAATTTCGTCTCTTTTTTCGTCGAAATCGCACCGAAACCGAACTGTAATATTATGGCCGAATATGGGCAAATCCAAAGTTCGGTCATGCTCTAGAAAATACTTAAGTATTTTATATATATTTGTGTGCAACCAGAACCAGCTCAACCCGGCCGCTACCATCGCTGCAGCTACTTCGGCTGCTGCCACAAGTTGCTGGTTGTAAGTGAATTTCAGGGCTCGTAAATATCGTTAAGCCCTTATTTTAACGAAACGGCAACATGTTGTGCATTAATTAGACAGCAAACTGTGAGGCGAAAAGGGTACAAAAAGTAAGGTAGAAAAGTTCAGGGGAAAAAAAAGAAAAATTCGTATTTAAAAACAGAAAAATAGAGGAGGTTAAAAATTACCTTTCAAACCATGGGTGGTGCACCGCAGCGCCACCAACGAGCCGCAACTTTGTGAAAAATAATCAATTCATAGTAGAATCGGCTGCGCCTGCGCAACGCTTTCGTATCACTGTCCATTTGTTTGTTTGCCTGTATGTTTGCCTTTTTTGTTTGAGCAGTGGACCGTCAACGAGCATGGAATGTATTCTTTCTCGATTATCTGCAACTTGCAATCAAATGCAATTAAACGACGTTAATTGGCTATACATACATACATACATACATATGACCAAGTGTATGTACTTGTTCATTTAAGCAGTCACTGTATTCCTATTTGCAATTGTTTGCAGAAAACTTCGTTTTTTTTTTTTGCTTAGTTTTGATTCTGTTACAATCGTTTTTTTTTTCTTCAATTATTTGCCGATTGCGAATCTTGATTAATCACCCAATGCACAATTGACTGTTGGCTTCGTCTGCAGGCTGTGCAGAAAAACAAGTTACTGTTTATGCTTCAAATTATGTTTTATGCAAAGTTCTCATATTGAAGTTCAAATTGGATATATTTTTTTAATTTTTATGCATACCTGAGCGACAAAGTTTGCCGTGGAAATGTTGCTTATATTTACTACTTTCTTCGTCTTCTTGATTGGCGCGATAATCGCTTAAGGGATTTTGACCGAGTTTAACAAAGCGCGCCAATCGTTTCTTTCTCGTGCCAACCGGTGCCAATTGCGACACACCAAATGAAGCCAAGTCTTTCTCCACCTGATCTTTCCAACGCAGAGGAGGCCTTCCTCTTCTTCTGCTACCATCAGCTGGTACCGCATCGAATACTTTCAAAGCCGGAGCGTTTGTATCCATTCGGACGACATGATCCAGCCAACGAAGCTGGAAGCAACACTATGCACTACCTGGCTTTATTCAGTTTTTGAAAGAGCTGACTTTCCCGCAAAACTGGAAGGCACGCAAAGGCACGTTAGAATTTTCACGTTGAGACACTGAAGTTTCACAAAGGTTAAAAGTTAAAAAAATCATTAGAATTTTTAAATTTCCCGCGGTTTATTAGCAAGCCCGATTTTTTTTTAACAGATAAAATACTTCAAAGACGAACTTAAAGATTTATTTTAAGTATCCTCGACAGAATTCAAATGCAAAAATTGCACTAAGTAACAAACAGCCTTCATACCATTCGTTTGCTGTAAACTTGGCTTTTTTGATGAGTGAACTGTTGGAGTAAAATATTGTATTTAATGTTCATTTGTTCACGTTGTTCAAGTGTAGTTTTGGTAAGTGATTGGCTGAGACGAATCATACTTCACCAAGGCAATGCGAACTCTCACGTATCGGATCACGCGAGAGAATTTTTGAGCACTCAAACAAGCGAGTGAAGGGCCAACCAACCTTAAAGCCCTGATTTGCCACTTAATGATTGCTTTTTGTTCCTGAACTTAAAAAATTTAATGTGATACCAACGCCTGAAGAAGCTGTAGGTGTCCTTAAACAGCTCGCTTTGCAAGTATCTACTTCTAAGAGGTAAAAATGCTTTGAAAAATGCTTAGTTCAAAGGGTATTGACTGCCAAGAAGAATATTTTAAAAAACAATAACGCCATTTTCATTATTATTTTACTGTGCTCTCATTATTGGGCACAAAATATAAAAGGAAATCCTCGTATGAGCCGCTTCCATTCAATAAAATACTTGGATTTCTGCTGTCAATAATGAACTGGTTTGAAGAAGACAACCGGGTGTGTGTGTGTTTTTTTTATCAAGATAAGAGTAGACCACTCACATCTTGTGCCACGAAATAGAAGCTCCGAGGACCGGGATGTGAGTTTATAATTCATCTGCCATATAGTCCAGGTCTGGCATCAACATTTATAAAATTTCTCGTTGGTACAAAACTGACGTCAATGGTGGCTTACGAATGTATTGAAAGTGACGTCTATTAACCAGAAGAATTACAATTTATATATGTAGCATCCGTATGGTGCGATTTATGAATTCTCTTGCGAAACTTTAAGATTTAATTATGAATTCCTTCTGTCTCGAATGGATCATAGTGCCTCAGGTTTCGGTTATAGAACTAAAGGGCCTTTTCCAATATGGTTGTTTCGACAGATCACGCGTGACTACTGCCTAACTAATGGCTGAAATTTTGGAAGGTGCACTGGCTACACTCAGCAGGTGGGCCGCCAGTAGCGGTCTCAGAGTCAACTCTGACAAAACGGAGTTGATGCTATTCACCAGAAAATACAAGCCTCCGCCGTTTAAGCTTCCTAGACTTAACAACCAGTGTCTTACACTTTCATCGGAAGTCAAGTATCTTGGTGTAATACTTGACCCCAAGCTCCACTGGAAGCTGCACATAGAAAATCGAGTTAAGAAGGCTAATATAGCCTTCTATGCCTGTAAATCTATGTTCGGCAAAAAATGGGGCCTCAAGCCACGTGTCGTACTCTGGATGTACAACTTAGTGGTTCTGCCAATTTTGACATATGGTTGCCTAGTTTGGTGGTTAGCTCTTCAGAAGGGCTACAACTTCACTAAATTAGAGAGAGTGCAGAGAACTGCATGTGTGGGCATCACTGGTGCCTGCAGAACATGACCCACCGCTGCGCTCAACGTTATACTCCACTTAATTCCTGTGGATCTGCAGGTTAAATCCATTGCTGCTCAGAGTGCTATCAGACTGAGGGAGTTTGGCCTTTGGAGACAACTCCCTGTTGGGCATAGCAGCATCTTGAAGCAGATCTCCCCTTCCTTCTCTGATATTCGCACCGAGCTCTCCATCCGCAAACTGTGCTTTGAGGGTTGTGCTAGGGCTATCTTTCCGAGCAGGCAAGATTGGAAAGAGGGGAGAGTTGTTGCGGATATAGATGCCTCTGTTTTCACTGACGGATCCAAAATGGAGTCTGGAGTGGGAGCGGGGGTCTACTCCAAATCAACCTATAAACTGCCGGAGACTAGCAGCGTCTTTCAAGCAGAGGTCTTCGCGATCCTGCAGGCATGCAAAATGCTTCGGGATCGCTGTTGGGAGGGAGACATAAATATTTTTTCCGATAGCCAAGCTGCAATCAAGGCACTGTCGTCGCCGCATTGCTGCTCTCTTCTCGTAAACTCCTGTAAGGAGGAACTTAAACGCCTCGAACGGGCAGGAAACATCTCCCTCATCTGGGTTCCTGGGCACAGGAATATAGAGGGAAATGAAATTGCCGATGAGCTTGCCAGGAAGGGGGCGGCAGAACCGAGTCCAGCTGCCCTCTTCTCAGACATCGGTATTCCCTTGGCCGTCGTTAAAGGGAAACTACACAACTTCTTTCTAAGAAAAGCGCAAGACAGATGGAGGTCTGTCTCATCGTGTGCCATTTCAAAAGCACTATGGCCTCAATACGACATAAACAGAAAGCTTAAGGTGATGGGAACCCCCCGCCATTCAATTTCCAAACTCATCGCGGTGATCACTGGCCACTGGGTGATCGGCACTCACGCGGAGAAGCTTGGAATTCCGTACAACCCCCATTGCAGAAGCTGTGGGGATCCTACAGAGAAAGAGACTGTGGTACACTTTCTCTGCAGATGTCCGGCTTTGGCGGCTAGGCGCTTGAGATTCCTCAGCGTCCCCTTTGGGGATGACTTGATGAAATTCTCCAGCCTAGATCCCTTTTCTCTCCTCCGCTACATCAACAGCACTAGATGGCTGTAGACGGTCTTATCTCCTCCCTTAATCCTTTCACAGGTAGTGGTCCACTCTATGGTATCAAAACGGCACGTAAGTGCTACTTGTAGCGTACCTGGGGTACTCTTGCCATCTTACCTACCTACCTACTGCCTAACTAAATACATAGTTTTTTTCAGTATTCACTGGCATTTCATAATGAAAAGACGAACACCTCAACTCCGTTTACAAATCATACAAATGTATTACGAAAATCGATGCTCGGTGAAAAGTTTTCAACTTATTATGTATGCCAATGAGACCCACTTTGGTTTAATGCCTACGTCAATAACTAAAACTGCCATATTTGAGCTTAAGAGCAACCGTTTGGTGCGCCCTATGGGCTGAAGGAATCATTGGCACATATTTCTTCGAAGGCGTGGCGAATGCCAATGTAACAGTGAATGGCGAACGCTATCGCGCCATGATTAACGACTTTTTGATGCCGGAAAGCTGGAAATTGAAGCCCGCGATCTCCACAACAACACGGCACTGGTTCCAACAAGACGGCGCTACTTGCTACAAATCTCATGAAACAATAGATTTACTGCATTGTCGTGAGTCGGTGAACAATTTATCGCTCGTCTAGGACCAGGAAGTCCTCCAGCGAGTCATTCAAAATTGGAGTTTATGGATGGCCGAATTACGGCGCAGTTCCCAACATTCCTTAAGGAATTATTTTAAAAAAATTAATGTCATGAATGGTTCTACACAAAAATAATAAAGAATTCCCAGTCAATTATATTAGAATTTTCGTTTTTTATTCCAAGGTAAAATGCGATACTTCTAAATTAATCACCCATTATTTCCATATAAACAGAAATACTACATCTGCAAATCCGGGTACGACTTGGAGACTGCATTCCACACGGGTTGAAATTCTTGTTTTTATGTCTGTAGCCCGAAAAACATGAAGTAGATCCAAAAATTACAAGCATAAGAAAGATCTGGTGAGCTCCACGGGTAAAATGACCAGATTTCCATTACATATGGCCGCTTCTAACCTGAAGAATAGACGCCTTTTGCAGGTGTTCGCTCCGGCACAGCTGTTCCGAACTAATGAAGGCCTTTTAATTGTGTATGCTAAAGCAGCTTCTCTGAGGTGCTCCCTCTCGTTTTAGTCCTGAGCAGGTCTCTCACGTGAATTGGATACCTCGTGCTGTTGTGGTTGTTGTTGTTGTTGTAGCATCATAAACACCATACGTATACAGGGAATGCTGTTGAAATGACAGTCCTTGGCCGAATATATAGTAAATACGGTTCCGGTTACGTAGAACCGATTGTTTGAAGATTTCATAATCCACAAAAAAAAAAAAAAATCTGACTTGCTAGAGAAAAGTAGAAATGCGGAAAAAGTGGTATTTCTATTATAAGTGAGCATACTTTCATATTTATTTCTAGTAAATTGTTTGAATTTTTTATATTAGTTGGGGAAAAGGAAATCATTATTTTTGTGTTAAATTTTTGCGCAAATAGTTTGGAACTGTTTGCATCTTTAGCAGCTGGGCGATGACGACTACCTCACAGAAATAAGTATATGTGCAAGGGTATTTTCAAATGAAAAACTATAAAGAAGCAGGAGAAAGGTTCAACCAATAATTTTAGTATATATTTAGGAAAAATAGGAACAAAAAATTATGCAACAAAAGTTCAACTTGACTAAACATGTTAAATTAAAAAAGAAATTAAAATAACTTCATATGCAATAAGTATATATGCATTAACCTTTCTTTATACTTTTTTTAATGTTTCTAAAACTTTCGATTTTCTAATAATTAATATGTGGAATCGCCTATCTTATCCCACTCTTTCACTAAAGCACCTTTCAGGTCTTTGATTTTCCCAAACTACCCACCGGTTTTTTAAATACGGGCCGACAATATTCCCCAGAGGTCCTCAATTTGTTTAAAATCGGGACTTAGTGCTGGCCAATCCTGAGCTGAAATTTTTCTTGACGATAGGAAGGTCTTAGTTAAACGAGCCGTATGGATTGGGGCGTTGTCTTACTGGAAAGCCCAGTCGTCTCTGCATATGTTTCCAGCAAACTCAATGAGGACATCCTCTAATATTTCAACATAGAATTCTGCGTTGGTTCTTGTCGGAATAAAACAAATTGGAGACTTTCCACCTTGTCCGAAAGCGGCCCAAATCATCAAAGACCAGCCACCGTTGTTCCGCTTATGGCGCGTTTGCCCTGGTTGCCTAAGGTCCCGCCAATATTTCTGGCAATCATCTGGACCATCTAAGCTGAATTTTTTTTCGTCCGAAAATGCAACGTTTCGGAATTCGTTAGTACAAAATTTATAGTAACAAGCCTTAATAGGGCGTGCCAATAGTCTTGGTACCGGCTCCCGCAAACAATATTTAAGTGCTCCGTCCTCGACCAAAATTTGATGTATTCGTCTATCGGTGACCTTAAGACTTAAATGGTGTTTGATTTCCTTGCAAGGCATTCTTTTTGAGCAGCCAGACGAAGAATTTCTCGTTTGCATGCGCTGTCGATGTTAGTGGATCTGCCGCTTCGGTTGAGTTGACCATATGTTTCTGGATTTTTAAGAAAGTTGCTGATGGAAGCATAGGAATGCTGATTTACTCTAGCAGCGATTTCATAAATACTTCTGCCATTTTCGCTTAGCCCTTTAATTAGACCACGCTCTTCAACGGATAAATGTCCTCCACGTTGCATTCTTCAGATTAACCCATCCATAATTTAATTATTCTTTGTTCAAAAGAAGTAATCTATTTTACTTACATTTTTCCTTATGATACCAATGCAAATAACACAAAAATTTTTGATAACTTGCTCTCAGTGCTTGCCAAATCAATACTGATCTCTGATTGCACATACCTCTACTTATTTTATATGAAAACTAAATCTCGCAACACAAATTTGTAATAACGGTACTAAGAGTAATGACTAATGAATAATTTTGCAACCGAATAGTTAAGTTTGACTGCAAATGCAAAAATGTACCGTCACTATCAAGAAAGATATCGATATAAAAAACTTTGCACATATACTTATTTCTGTGAGGTACTAACAGGCCGGTCAACTGCGATTATTTTTGTGATTTTGTGAACTTTTCGACATTTTCTTTAACATTTCACGTAATTAGCTGTTACAGTATTGCCACCATAAACACCATTCACAATTTCAGCGGCCTGGCTTGCATTTTCGAATTTTCGCCCTTATCAAAGAAGAACTGTACCGAATTTACTCTTTTTGACTTCCATTGTTGACACCCTGTAACTCCCAGCTGATGGAACAAACAAAAATAGCAAAGGAATTTTATTTTTTTAGTGTGAAATGTCACCTTCTCAAGGAGCATAAAATTTAAATTCTTTGATCGATACACGTAATATTGATCACTACAGCCGTTTATCGAGAAAATAAATGATTTCTTTTTCCCCAAACTAATATTTATATTTTGCTATTTCTATTAAAATTTATCATATTTATTATTCACAATTTTAGTTATTTTTATTTAATAATATTTAATTCTTGTTATATTTTAATTCGTTGCTACAACATTTACTTGGCACTTCTTGAGTTGATTACACTTCCTTACGAATACTTTTATTAAAATAGTTAAGTAAAGTAACAGGTATGAGTGTGGCTCCTTCACATAATGACAAACTAACTGGTAAGTCCACCTATCGGCAAAAGTTTTGATACATTCGCCGTGGGAAAAATGTGGCATTGCAAGGAAAGACCCAAAGGTAAATTAGTGGGTATGGATACTGTACCTGTACCTGTATCCGAACCCCCAATTAAGCTTAATACAGGGTCTAGTAACTGTGGTCTGCATTCGTAAAGGCTCAGTAGTGCTGGAAAGGAATTTATAAAAATTCTGTAGAAACAATTAATTAAATATTAGGTTTATGTACCTGTTAGCAACAACAAGACGCAAATTAGGCTGTAAACTTTCGACATTTCGGATTTTAGTGTAGAAAACTGTTGAAAAATGTTGACCGAATGAATGAAGTGCTTGCTAAGTACTTGGTTTTATATTTACCTATAATAGCTGGGGTATATCGCGAAGGTGCGTGCAGCTTTACTTATGTACGCAAGAAATGCGCTCGTTTATTGCAAGATAGTCACAGCTAAAAACTAAATGAAGTTAAAGAACACTCAGTACAAGCAATTTAGTTAATAGTAACATTGAATCGGTTTTTTGAAAGTTGCTTCTGGAGTTATGACAGTCTTTTGACAAACGCGCATTGTGCGCTGGTTGAAAGTGCAGTTCGGCACGTTTATAGTGGGTGAGAAAGATTATTGTTTTGTTTTTTCTCTGCCAAGTGAAACAATTATGTAAAATGTGTGCTGCAATTTAGAAATCTGCAGGTGGCCAACAATAGAAGGCCTACGATTTCATGTTTTACAAGATATTCGGCCGGGCTTCTTCTGTCATTTGTGGCGTGCGGCGTGATGTTGAACTACACATGGAGAAGCCTGTCGTTTTATGGCATGTTTTATGATAAGCTTTTTCTTGACGGAAATGCAGCCGGTGGCTTGTCATTGTTTGCCGTGGGGGGACTGCTATTAGAAAAAACCTAGGGGAGTATTCATATTATCACGTAATAAATGAGCGGAAATGGGGCAGGAGTTGCAGTAATTTACAATTAATATTAGTACACTAAGCAAAATAGTATATGGGACGAACCAAGTTCATAATTTTTTTGCTGAAATAGCTGTATAATATCTTCTTGAATTGCCTTATAATGTAAAGGGTGATCAATTTAGAGGTATTGGATTTTAAATTGAAATAAACCCCCGATAATTCAGTTTGATTGGGCAATTTTTATTATTTTTGTAAAGAAGCATTCATGACATTTTATTTTTAAAGATAATCACTTTCGAATGTTGGCCGTAATTCGGCCATGTGTGAACACCAGTTTTGAATGACTAGTTGGAGGACTTCGGTCGGTACCTCGTGAATATCTTTAGTAATTTTGGCTTACAATGCCTCAATCGAAACTGGTTTATCCACAAAGCATTTAGACTTTACATACCCCCACAAATAATAGTCCAAAGGTGTGATATCACACGATCTTGGTGGCCAACCAACTGGTCCGAAACGAGCGATAAATTGTTCACCGAAACGACGACAATGCAGTAAATCCATTGTTTCCCGCGCTGTTTGGTAAGTTTTCTTGGAACCAGTGCCTTGTTATTGTGGAGATCACAGGCTGCAATTTCTGGCTTTCCGGCATCAAAAAGTCGTTTCTCATGGCGCGTTACCGTTCGTTACATTAATACATTCAAGCTGTTATGTTAGCGGCAGCCTCGCCTTTGAAAAAATATAGGCAGATGATTCTTCCAGCCCATAGGCCGCAGCAAACGGTTGTTTTCAATGGATGCAATGGCTGTTCTTGAATGGCTTCGGGTTGCTCTTTAGTTCAAATATGGAAATTTCGCTTATTGACGTATCCATTAAGCCAAGAATGGGCCTCATCGTTGAACGGTTATGTACACCATAAGTTGACCTGAGCACGTAATGATAACTTTTCACAGAGCATCGATTTTCGTAATACATTTCTACGATTTGTAAACGTAGTTGAGCCGTAAGTCTTCCCATTATGAAATATCAATGAATACTGAAAAAAATTATGTATTTAGTTCGACAGTAGTCATGTGTGATCTGTCAAAAAAACCTATTGGAAAAAGTACTTCCAATGTACATAGTTTTAAATTATTATCTTGTCGAAGCCCTATGCGCCCGGGATGAGTGAACAAGGAAAGAAATAATAGCAGAGTTAAGAATAAAGCCTTACTGATGAATTTGAATACTAAATAACATTTTTTCGATGACACACCAATTCCGACGGTAAACAATCTCTAAATTTTGGGTGTGACCTTTGACAGTTTGCTCTCCTTCTCAGCGCATACAACCGCAACTGCTACTAAAGTCCAAAATCGCAACAAGGTCCTCAAGTCGCTTGCCGGCGGCACTTGGGGCAAAGACAAAGAACTGTTGCTATCGACATTTAAGGTCGACCGGTTGTAAACTATGCTGCGCTTGTCTGGTCGCCTGGAACTAGCGACACGCAGTAGATAAAGCTACAGACATGCCAAAATACCGCCATTCGGACAGCGACCGGTTGCCCCCTATTCAACACCTTCACAACGAGGCGAAAATGCTCCCTGTAATGGATTGTAAACTGCTCAGCAAGCAGTTCCTGCTGGGATGCTTCGCCAGGTTTAACCCTTGGAGACACCTATTTGAGCCAGAGCCGCCTCCTAGGTGCGTCAGGAGACACCTTTTAAACTATACCGACGAGATCTGATAAAACTGACAGAAATCTACTGGACCAGACAGTATTTAGACAGCCAATAAACGACATTCACTGGGAGACCGTCACCACCTTCTTAAACTCCCGCCCTTTGAATGCCGTAATCGGAGACCAACCACCGCCTATTGTAGATGAAGACCAGTGAAACACGTGTAACACTGCCACAACTACGTTCTGGATACTGTAGCAGGTGAAACTCCTACTTATCCAGAATTGACCCCGACATACCAAACATATGTCCGGCATGTGAAGATACTCCGCACGACACTAACCATTTCTTCACATTCCCCCTTAAACCTACTAATCTAACATCCCTCTCCCTCTGGACGCAACCCGTCGAAACATCTTGTTTCCTGGGCCTACCTTTAGATGAGCGAGACGAAGACGACCGGTGATATACCCTACACTGACGGGGCTTCTATTACTGTTAAAACAACAAAAACAACAACAATAAATATATAATATATAAAGATAGGATTGAAAGAAAGGTTGAGCCTGGCTGCATGATCCCCTACCTTCCAGTGACCTGTAATGGTTGCATTTATACGTGAAATGTTTGAGCGAGAGCATCTTAACAGGTAGTTCGTCCTCTGGGTGCTGTACGACGGCAATGTTTTTCTTGTTGTAATACATGTAGTTAGTTGCTTCCACCTTCTTTCGACTAAAGCATAGTAGTGTGACGCAATGGATGTTTTTATTGTAGTGAATGGGGTAGCGACTGCAATCGCCTCTGTTAGGTCTAGTGACGAACCTTTTCTTGCTAGCTCGTCTGCTTTCGCATTACCCTCTATATTGCTATGTCCGGGAATCCATATCAGAGTAATTTGAAGCCGATGATCAAGCAACTCTAGTCCGTCTCTACACTGTAAAACTAGTTTGGATAAAATGGAGTTGAAGTCTAAGGCCTTGATAGCAGCTTGACTGTCGGAATAGATAGCTACTGTTGCACCAATTTCTTTGTAGGGTTTCAGTGATTCGCAAGCTTCTTTGATTGGTAATAGTTCTGCCTGGAACACGCTGGCATAGTCAGGAAGTCGAATTGATTTGGATAAGTTGAGCGGTTCCGAATAGAGGCCAGCTCCCACACTATAGTTCATCTTAGAACCGTCAGTGTAGATTTCGACAACAAATCTACCAATCACTTTCTCTTTCCTCCATTTGGCTTTCGGTGGAAAACGTACCGTAAAGCCTTTCTTGAAGTTGAGGTCGGGGATTGTGAAGTCTGATTTGTTTTTGAGCAGTGAAGGTGCCTGTAGAAGGATCTTGCTGTAAGCGTACGACCTTGTTGTCCCGCTTCCTATATCTCTGAGTCTCACCGCGCTGCATGTGGCGATTGTTTTTATATATAAGTCTAGTGGGAACAGATGTCTTAGCATGTTAAGTGCTTCAGTAGGGCTGGTGCTAAGCGCTCCTGTGGTTAAGATGCATGTTGATCTTTGTATCTTGCTTAACTTGGTTTGGTTTCTTTTTCATCGCGGGCCACCAGACTAGTGCCCCTTATGTTACTATAGGTCTTACAATGGCTGTGTAGGACCAGTTGGATAACTTCTTCCACAGAGAACGTTGATGGTCTAAAGAAGTCTCAACCAACTTCTTAGACAAAATTAGTATCATTACCTTTTTTGATTCCTTTCTTCGTCTTCGTTCTGAAAAATTTACTCGTAAATTTCCATTGCGAAATTTTGCAAAAGCGAATTTCTCAGCACTCAAATGAAATTAACACACCAATAACTCTCACCACAACGAAATCGAAAGCGAAAGCCATTCATGCATGCGTACGCTAATATATTATAACTACATATGTATGTATGTGTGTGCACAAGCAAACTTGCAACTGATACTTGCAACATGACAACAACTTCATTTTGCGTGCCCTGATTTCTCTGCAGCACCAGCGGCAATGGTGCGAATGCGACAAGATTTGCTGACACAAATGAATTGCAGTGTGCGCCAATAAAAATAAGATCACTACAAAAACAAAAACAACAATAAACGCATAAACCTGCAGTAATATGAAGATGAAAAAGATAAAAGAAACAGCAGAAGAAGTACGTAAAGACACACAGCCATGCATATAAAAGTTGTCAGCTGCTGGGCATTACAACACCAACAATTGCCCGTCACTGGATAGCTGTAACTAAATAGTCGCACAGACAGACCGAAACGAAGTCACATTCCACGGCATCAGGAAACATTACAGCAGTCGATTTATTTACGCGTCCAACGGAATTTGAAACCACGCCGCAACAGCGAAATACCCCCTTACCTCTACATGAAATTCCGGGGCATAGCAGCAGTTTGGGTGCATGGCTACGACTTCGACTTCAACTTCGGCGTACAACTTGCAATCAATTCACGGCTCTGTCTTTAATCACCATAAAGAGTTAAACGTTTGTATAATTTGTGAATGTGCACTTGTGTGTGTGAGCTCCTATGCGATCTGTTGTTTTTATCAGCATATTTGTTGGAGTGTTGTTTATCTAATCAACATCGGCAACAGCGGGCGCCCAAGCTGCACGCGTGCGCACCACAACGACAGGTAGTCTGCGTTCGTAGCCGCAAATGGGCAGCACTGCGCGCTCGCAAATACTCGTATCTATAGATATGTGCACGACGGCTTATCAGCCGCTGCCAATCGTCAGCCCAAGCGCACACAAACACACTAGACAGCCAGCTTAAAAGTCGAGAGAGAGAGAGAGCAGGTGAATTGGCACGGGGAGGGGACACTTATGTCTATTTATCGGTCGATAGCTGTGCATTTTTACCTAATTTGTGTTCATTTATTTGTTGATTTTTCACATTTTTTCTGCAGGTGCAGGTTGGCTTAATTGGAAAATTCATGAAAATAACAAGAGTTCGTGATAGAGGTTGAGGGGAGGGGATACCCGGTAATAGCTTGAAACACAAAAAGAAAACAAACAAAAAAAAAAAGCGGATTGAAATGCAAAGGTGACAACATGTGGGGTTGAACACGTTGCACATTAGACGCTGTAATGGTCCGAGCAACTTTGGATGTGGACAGCGAATTTTTGCGAAAATATGCAAATGCGTGGGCCGTTGACAGGTAAGCGCAAATAAATTGACAGATAAGTGCGGAGATATGGCTCTGAGACAATGAGTTGTGGTTAAAAGGTCTATTATTTATAATTTGCAACAAAAAAATCAACCAATGCTGAGTAGAAAATGATTTAGGCTAGGCTGATCAGATATTGGTTTTACGTGGTTCGTTTTAATTCTAAAACGAAAATAGGGGATTTTAACGATTTATCAGCCTCATAGCAGTTGGTAGGTAGGTGGGGTGGCTGCCGCAATGACACACTTAAACCTTTCGTGGGGTCATTGTGATACCACTGGAACTTATCCTTACCCTATGGGTTCCTTTTCAAACAATCCGGTAGTTTTAATAACCGAGCAAAGCTTCCCTAGTTTTAGATGCGCTATGTCCGCTACATGAGTTGGTGCATGAGTTGTTGCGTGACTACCATTCGGAATTCCGAGAGAGAACGTGTGGTTCGAATCTCGTTGAAAGATCAAAATTAAGAAAAAGTTTTTTCTAATAGCGATTGCCTCTCGGCAGGCAATGACAAACCTCCGAGTGTATTTCTGCCATGAAAAAGCTCCTCATAAAAAATATCTGCCACCCGGAGTCGGCTTGAAACTGTAGGTCCCTCCATTTGTGGAACAACATCAAGACGCCCGCCACAAATAGGAGGAGGAGCTCGGCCAAACACCCAAAAAGGGTGTACGCCAATTATAATATATATACATATATATGTCCGCTATATCAGTTAAGAATGCAGTATCAAGAGTGCAAAGCCTCTTTATAGCTAAGCTTTCACTTTCACATAAAAGGTGTCTGACTGTTTCCTCTTCTTCTGTGTTAACACAGCTTCTACAGAAAGCGAAGTACGGGAGTCCTCACCTTCTAGCGTGGCTGCCTATTAAAAAATGACCAATTAATACCCCTATCATACCCCTACCATAGGAACATACCAATGAGATAGCGGATGAGCTAGCAAGAAAAGGTTCGACACTGGACATAGCAGAGGCGATGGCAGTCTCCACCCTATCATGCTTTAGCCGAAAGAAGATGGAGGCAAATACCTACATGTATTACAACAAAAACACATAGCCGTCATACAAAATCCTAAGGACGAATGACCTGCTAGGATGTTCTCGGCCAAACATTTCACGCATCACTGCAACCCTTACAGGTCTTGGAAAGTAGGGGATCATGCAGCTAGACTCAATCTACTTTTCAATCCTATCTGCAGAAGCTGTCAAGCGGAAGGGGCGAAGGAAAGTCTTTTCACCTATTTATGTGAATGTCCAAGACTAGCCAGGGCACGACTCCGATCCTTTTTCCTACAGCAAATTAAGGAGATCTCAGACATCGAGATAAAGGATTTGCTGTTATACTTGGACCTCACTAAATGGGTCTGACTTGGAAACAAAAAAAAAAAACAAAAAAAAACCTCATCACACGAGACAGTGGTAGTAAAACGGTGCTGGTCACTAATTAGGAGTATTTCAGTGGAAATGTTCAACCACTTCAACAAAAACAACAACCCCTATCATGTTTCTTATAGCTTCTCAGATGCAAAGCCAGCCCATTCTTTGTACATGTACCATGATTTTTTTTAATATATATCTTATCTACAGGTCTTGCAATCGCTGTGTAAAGCCAATATACGATAGATGGGGAAATACCCCAATTTGGTCCTTAAGCTGTTTACAAGAGTAAAGTGCTATTGTCGCTCTTTTTACTCTGTCTTCTACATTAGACTTCCATCTTAGTTTTTTGTCTAGTATTAGACCTAAGTAGCGGGCCTCATCACTAAATGACGGTGCCGTACCACCTAGAGTGGGAGGAGTTATTTTTGGAATTCTATGTTTCCTAGTAAATAAGGTGAGTCCAGTTTTGTTAGGATTGACGCTTGACCCATTTGCTTTTGACCACTTTTCAACCATGTTTAGTAAATCTTGCATGACATCACAAAGTGTATTGGGAAATTTCCCTCTTACTACCATTGTAACATCATCCGCATATGTTCGATGTGTTGTTCGCTCTCCTCTAGGCTCTTTAGCACGAAGTTTATTGCCAGCACTCAGAGGAGAGGGGACATCACTCCGCCTTGAGGTGTTCATTTATTGACTCTTTCCTGATCTTGGAAGCCTCTGGCGTTGCGATCACAAATCTGCTCATGAGCATGTTTTTGATGAACTCAACCAGAGCCCCGGAGATCCCGAAATCAGTCAGTGCCTTTATTATGGTATCCGGTAGAATGTTGTTAAAAGCGCCCTCGATATCAAGAAAGGCTACCAATGTGCATACCTTATTGTAAATTGACTTCCCGATTTTTGTAACAAGTGAGCTAAGTGCCGTTTCTGTAGATTTCCCTTTACAGTACGCTTGTTGTGAGATACTAAGCTTGTTAGGGTTGATGTTAGCCTTAATATGCTCTTCTATTATTCTTTCTAATGTTTTTAATAAAAAGTAGGATTGGCTTAAAATCCTTGGGTGTTATGTGTGAGCCTTTTTCTGCCTTAGGAGTAATGAAAACTTTTACTTCTTTCTATACTGATGGAACAATTTTGAGCTTAAGAGCATTTAACCGTTTCCCCTTCCAGCTTTATTTGTTCTTTTTTCAGTGAGTTGAAAAAATTCATCTCGTCCAAAAAACGGAAATAACTCGTGAAAATTTTCATGCAATGATTTAATACCATTTTCGACGTGGATTAAACAGGAGTGCACTGATGAATAAACTTCGATTTTTGGCGTCGAAGCACCAAACAGTGACTCTGGTACTGGAATGCTAGTACAACGAGTTCCAACGCGGCCGCCGATCCTTGCAGGATGAAATTCGTAAAGGTCCTTCAAAAACGGTTACTGTTTCAGAAGTAATCGATGCAGTGCGTCAATTTGTAACGCAAGATCATCATGTGATATATCGTGAGATAGAGGCATCCTTAAGCATTACTGGGACTGGGACATTTCATGAATAACAAATCTTATTGAATACTGCATAAGTTGACAATTGCCCCAAAAAGGACTTGTATGATATGAGCTGGAAACAAAACAGCAATCGACTTTAGGGGTGCTCCAAGACGAGCTTTATCAAGCAAGAGCTTGATACCCCAATCGTCGACGACGGAGAGGATCGTACGAGCCGCAGAACTTAATCGCTCAGGCACAATATTTTATAAGAGCGAACAATTGTTGGCCTATGCCGATGATATTGACATCATCGGCCTTAACAACCACGCTGCTACTTCTGCCTTCTCCAAACTGGATAAAGAAGCGAATGGGTCTGGTGGTGAACGAGAACATAAGGAAGTACCTCCTGTATGGCGCAGAAGCGTGGACGATGACTACATACGATAAAGCGACGCTTGGAGAGAAAGATTCTGCGTAAGATTTTTGGACCTTTACACGTTGGTAACGGCACATATCGGGGATGAAACGATGAGCTGTATGAGCTTTACGACGACATAGACATAGCGCAGCGAATAAAGATCCAGCGGCTACGTTGGCTGAGTCATGTCGTTCGAATGGATACAAACGCTCCGGCTCTGCAAGTATACGATGCGGTACCAGCTGGTGATAGCAGAGGAAGAGGAAGGCCTCCTCTGCGTTGGAAAGATCAGGTGGAGAAGGACTTGGGTTTACTTGGTGTGTCCAACTGGCGTCGGATAGCATGAGAAGGAAAAGACTGGCGCGTTTAGTTAAATCCGGCCAAGATCGCGTGAGCGGTTATCGCGCCAATTAAGAAGAAGAAGAATCTTGGATAAGAAGCTGACTAGTGAAACACATGTTTCGCTGATAGTTGATCTCGCATTGAGGATCTTTCAACAATGCCGTAGAGCCTTTGGCGAAACCTGGGGTCTGAAACCGGCTCTGGTCTGGTGGATATACACAACACTTATCAGACCAATCATAACTTATGCTTCTGTGGTTTGGTGGAGACGGACTATGGCTAAGTCCAAACTTCGGGAACTATATTATATAGGCTGAAAATAAGTGTATATTTATGCATTATGGGTGCTATGAGTACATCCATCGGTGATGCCCTAAAGCAATGTGTGGGCTCTATAAATATGGCCTCCGGTACGAAGACGGAACTTCGGGACACAGAGAAATCTTTAAGATGTTATCTGAGCAGTATCCACTGTTTTTGCCACCTAAGGTTGACCTCATACCCATAGTTTCATTTGGAAGGAAATTTAATGTCAAATATCCATTGCGTGAGCAAGAGCAATGGAGTAATCCAGAGGGCATTACAAGAGGTTTAACGGATATTTTTTTTACCGATGGGTCCAAGAATGAAATAGGTACTAGAGCCGGATGGTACTTAAACAAGTGTTGTATGGGTTCTAGAATTATATGGGTTCCAGGACATTGCGGGGTTCAATAGAACGAAATTGTCGATGAATTGGGCAACTGTGGATCAGCGGTTCCCCCACAGGCACCAGATCAGCGATTATGTATGCAATTTACATAAAGAGCGATGGTCCGGTCTGGAACGCTGCAGGACTGCGAAGTATTTTGTGACAAGCCTTGTGACAAGAAAACTGTCGGACTTTCTTCTAAAACTTGGAAGACGTTCGGTTGATGGTCGGTATGATTACAGGACACAATCTATGGGGTCAACATATGACCATCATTGGAATCATTGAGTACCCGATGTGCCTGTCTTGCTTGGAGGAGGCGGATGGCACTGAGTATTTTCTCTGTGAGTGTCCCGCATTTGCTAGAGCAAGATTACGAATTTTGGGTCACGATGTCATGAGAACATGTAAATTTCGTGCTCTCAAAGTGGAAGAATATTTTCAGATTTGTCAAAGAATCTGGACAATTCTCACAGGTCTAACTACATCTACTCCTCTATTCTATCCTATCTTTTTCCTTCTGTTATTTCTCTTTTTTCCTCTTAGACTATGTACTCTTTCACTTTCCAGAGTTTTAAATACAATGGATCTTTTAGCCTGAGTGTTTAAGGAGTTGCCAAATATCTCGGTGCTTCTTGGCTCCACCCTTCAAATTTCATTTCAATTTCAAATAATAAAGCAGCCTGAGACAATTTTAAAGGTGTCACAAATCGAAATGCGTCAGGTCGTAGGCAGAAGCGGGAACTAGTACTTATTGTACTACTTTTATTTTTTTGCTAAAGAATATACAAAATTTGTAGCAAATAAATACTCGAGTCACTTTACCGTATATTTCATTTTAGATGTTTAGAGATTTACCCACCTACTAATTATGTTTGCTGCCATTACTGTCATACAAATCCACCAAGAGGCAATCAATTTGGGTAAGCCGAGCGGAAAATGAGAGCGTGAAATAGTGCTGAGATTCTATGAAAAATATAGCATTGCAAGGAAGTGACATGAAAAGTTAAGTATATTTATTTTTTTGAAGACATAGGTATAGGGGAGTAAGCAAACTAAAGTATGCATTAATTTTAACACAACGTAGGTAAATGTGAGAAATTATTTTCTAAATTTTATTACTTTTTACTAAATTGTTCTCACAAAATTTCTAGTCACTCCTCCTTTCGAACAAAGCTATAAAGTTGAAAAAGTCAGTGAATTAATTTATTGACAGTACATGCGCACTTTTCTCTATATGCACATAACAATAACAGCACCAACAGCAGCGGCAGCAGCCTCAGTAACATTAAACGGTTATGCCAAAACGTGCAACATAAACAATTTAGTTTTCATTGCCACAGTTAAGCGTCAGAAGCCAAGCGCTACAGCGCAGAAAAGTTCGAACCTTCGAAGAAATTTCACAAAAATTATACGTTGCCAGTTACAACAAAGATGTTGCCGTTGCGGTTGCTGTAGCAGTGGTTAAAAAATGAACAGCATTAACAATTCATTTTGAAATTTATTTAGCAGCCGCCGTGTACGCCCCAGCACTTGACTATCAATAAAATGAACATCATAACTAACACCAACACATTTACATTCGTAGTTGACTGAGTGGAAATTGGCTATGGTCGCGATTGCTGTACTTTTGTAGAAGCTGTACTTTGGAAATCACCTTTGTATACGGAAGTTAAAGGGTTTTTTAATAAGAGGTATTATTTTGCTATTCAAAGAAAAATGCTATATTTTAATATAAATGGTCGGATGTTTATTTCATTATAAAGAGGAAGGTATGCCGTTAATAATGGAAAATAACATCAGGCAAATGACCACCACGACCACGCTTACAGGACAATATCCTTTTCATGAAATTTTCCATAACCGAATTGCAAAGTGACTGCCCTAGATCCTCGATAGCCTCACGAATTCCATCTTTGAGGTTTTGAATCGACCCTGGGCTATTGGCGTAGACCTTCTCTTTCACGTGGCCCCAAAGAAAAAAGTCACAAGATGTTAAACCAGAAGATCTCGGTGGCCAATTGTGATCACCTCTTCGAGAAATAACATGATCCGGAAACTTTTCCCGTAAAAGATCAATGGTTTCGTTGCTTGTGTGGCACGTAGCGCTCTCTTGTTGAAAATAAAGGTTGTCCAAATCAATACCATTCTATTCCAGCCATAAAAATCAATAATCATCTCTCGATAGCGCAATCCATTCACCGGTATCACCTGTTATTGGAAAACCCTTTATTTTGTACTGGTTCTACGAGGTGTCTCCTTTGGCACGTTTTTTCTTTTTTCGGGACAAACTAGCAAGTACAGCACTCAGAAAATAAGAAGTTCATTGTATTGCACTCGGGCTCCCCTTTTAATTTTCTTTAAACCTACCCGATCTTCGAAGAAATCTGAGTAGATCTTGTGCAGGAACTAGTATTTATTGGGGTGCCAAAGCGCCAAGGTGGTCGCTTCTTAACAAATCAGTACTAACTACCTCAAGTCTGATTCGATCGAACGCCGGGCAGACCCACAGAAAGTGGTCCGTCGTCTCATCCTTTTCTCCCCATGCTGGGCAGAGTGCACTGTCTGAGATGTCTACCTTTTCCATGTGCTTTGATCAATGAAAGTGGCCCGCCATCAGTCCAACCAACTGCCTACACTCCCTTGTGTTTAGTGACAGGAGGAACTGCGACAGTCGGTCGGACATGATACGTAACATCAATTTTGTTATTCTGTAGCCACCCTCAGTCTGCAAAGCTCACGTTGAAGTAACTCGTTTGCTAACCGTGGCTTTGATTGCTGCAGAAGGGAGTAGCAGAACGAGCTCCTGGTCAAAGAAGTTGGCCTCAGAGCCCATCCCAATAAATTAACGTAGCACCAGTCGTTCATTGTAGATACTTTAGGCAAATAATCCATTGATAAAAAATGGTAGCCGTAATCTTCGATCATCACAGGTTGCAATTTCGTCCAAACCACTCTGGTAGGTAGGTAAAGTGGCAGTCGATCTATACACCAACTCACTTAGACCGTTTCAGATCCATTGTAATACCACAGTAGCAGTTTACTACTCGTTAAACTATTTTGTTTTAAGTGCAAACCCATGATCTGAGGTCATCAGTATCTAATCGTTGTCTGTTCGAGAACCGCCCACCAGATTATAATCTCGTAAGAAGGATAGGTCTGATAACGGTCCAATACAGCCGGTGAGAGTTCTCCGGAGAAAGACCCCACCTGCGTCCTATGATCTTTGTGAAAGAAAGCAGTTCTCGTAGCTTTCCTTACTCTGTCATCCACATTCATGTTCTAATTTAGTTTTTTGTCAAGAATTACACATAAATATTAGGCGCTATCTCCTATTTCTAGCCTTGCACCAGTTAATGTTAGCTTCATAAATTGTGGAATTTTGTAATTCCTTGAAAAACGAACTCAGTTTTCTGATTGTTCACACTCAAACCGCTATTGAGACAGCCTATTAGGAGCAGTTTGCATTAGATCGCTTGAATGATATTTTCTACATGTGGCAATATCGACCGCCGAGCATCAAAAGCAGATCGTTGACCGTCAGGTTCTACAGAATTCTAATTCATTCTTTGCTATTTTAAAGTTCTACTACTACAAAATGGGGCAGTTTGTTACTTCAATCGGTCATTACTATTTTTTCGTCTTTTTTGACATTTTTTGTTCACTTGGGAGATGATCGTCTTCATAGGTCTCTTTTCTTGGTTGAAATGGTCGAATCAATGAAATTTCTTCAAAGATTTCTGGCGACGTATTTCCTTTTCGAACAGGGACTTTAATCCCAGATCTATATATAATTGGAGGGAAAAGAACCAGACAGGTGGAAAAAGGTGCGTTGGATTGGAGGATGACGACCAAAATGTCAATTTCCGTTCGTATTAACTGCTTCAAGGTACTGATGAATTTCACCAGGTGTGCAATATTTAAACCCGCAATATCCGCTGGTGTAGCGAAAAATTGAGAGCCCAGATGTCTAAATCTTTGCCCGACGAGTGCAGGGCAGCTAAGAAAAAGACGCTAAGATGATTCCACCTCGTCCTCCAGACAGCTTCTGTAGAAATTACTTGAAGCAACCCCAAGTTTCAACGCATGGACTCCTAACGGACAATGTTCGGTAGGAATACCTTCCAAATTCGAGAAATGCGGTTTTGTTAACCTTAGAAGTTGCCTCCAGCGACTCTGATCTGCCCATGCCCAGAAGATTCTCGCAAAATTACACGTTTGTGCACTAGGCCAGCGTTCGCAGAGTTGACGTAAAGACCATCTTTCTAGGAGCAGACCATAGGTTTTCAAGAGAACCCCAATCCTCACGTTTTGCGATGAAACTGTCTCCAGGGTCTCCTGTCTGGCCGGCTCATCAGTCCAGCAGTTTCCCTCTATGCCACTGTGACCGAGAATCCAGATGAGCTAAATATTGAAGTACTCGGATGTAAAGGGGTTTTCAATTGGCGCGGGTCGATTTTGGCGCCCTGTGGCAGCCATTTTGTTTTGGTGACATCTGTCAAATCTTTTGTTTATTATTCAGTTGTATATGCCAAATCATCATGGCAAGTTACACGATTGAACAGCGCGTTCAAATGATAAAACTTTATTATCAAAATGAGTGTTCATTAACGCAAACGTTGCGCGTATTGCGCCCATTTTTCGGTAGACGTGGTGGCCCTTCCAATTTCTTATGGCCCATACTGAACCATATGGACCTAGACGACATGTGGTTCCGGCAGGACGGCGCTACGTGCCACACAGCAAACGCCATTTTATTCTATTTCAACATCTACCCGCCCTTATTAAAAAACCCTTTAGTTGAGATGCGGATGTACAACGCAGTGGTTTTGCCAATTTTAACGTATGGGTGCCTGGTTTGGTGGGAAGTATTTCCCGACTAATTTCGAACGCGCAACGAACCCAAAGCACTAATTGCCGCTTGGCTATCGGAGTAGATATTTATATCCTTTACAGTAATTACGGAAGTAAGCAACCAATCCACTGCTTCCTTAATTGCTGAAACCTAAATTTGAGCTCGATGGGGCCCACCAAGTCCTTCGTCTAACTGCGAGCCATCTGTAAACATGTCTGTCATGTCTAGGGAAGTGGTGGCTTCGACAGTTTTTTAAGAGGAGGTTTTTCGTGACAGAAATACATTCGGAGGCTTGCAATTGTCTATTGCGATTAATATACAATAAATTTCGTAACAGTCAGATTCATAAATACATCCTTGTTGATACTGGAGAGGTGTAAGAGTTCCTGGTATCCGTCTTCGTGACATGGCTATGATCATGAAGGATACTCAAAATGATCGGAAGCGAGAGTTCAAACGGGCATCTTACAGTGCAAGTCTCTAGATTTTTCAAAAATCTCTGAGTTCGTTGTCTCAATCGGCCCCACCTAACAGCTGGTTGTTTTCAAATGACTCTCTAACTTGCTTGCATGGACTATATCATTATAACTTTTTATTAAAGTGGCTGGAATTGATGAACGAAATTTCCAGCGCAAAAGTAAATTTTAATTTTCTTTTAGTTTCACCACCTCATAGAAGAAGTGATTGTTAATTATTTTACAAGTGTTCATTGAATGCATGAAATATGTGACAATGTTTTTACTTATACATACATACATATGGATCTACGTATATATCTTTGTTTATGACAAGCAAATAATCCCTCTTAATTTCCGAATACCACAAAGTAATTTTAATATTTCGCGATCCGCGCAGTCAATCCGGGTGATGGGATTTCAAATGGCGATTATACGGCTCATGTAACCAAAGTGCAGTGCACTGCTGTGCACACACACACATGCACGTATGCGATTAACATAACGACAGTCAGTCAGTCAGCTAGTAAGCAAACTGGACTTAATGTTGGTTGGCGAGTATATGAAGTTGGGTAAATCTGTGGCGTCTCAGCACGACACCGACACGCTGACGAGATTGTGATGGCAGTGGAGACAAAGTGACGCCAGCCAATGCGAAAATGTTGGAGAGGCTTATGAAACCGGTTTGAATTGCAGATGAAATTAAGTTTAAGTATTTTTTATGCTTTTTATGCAGTGCGGCATGCAATCATATATCAATAAATTAATCACTTGAAAGCGAGTTTGTGGCTCAAGTCGTTTTTTAGCGGTTAGTACACAAGCAAAGGCTTGTTGAAAACTAAATCGCTGGTCATCAAATGATGCTGCCATAAGCTGCTGCCGTGCTGTGATTTGTTATTGAGATGGGGATTGGAAAATTATTACATATTTTTATGTTTAAGCATAAAATTTTTGTATTGCATGAAATGAAATGGCCCGATTATGGAAGCGAAAATATAAATTTTTTTCTTAAAATCACTTTTTTTCTTTCTTCACAAGAATGGACTGGAACCCGCAAGGGAGTAGCGCCCGCGACCGGCCAAACACCACTTGGCAAAGGTCGATGTTACGCGAGCTAGCAGATACTGAAATAACATGGGACGGCCCAAAAACAACAGCCTAGAACCGTGTACGATGGAAAAGTCTTGTTGAGGCCCTATGCCTCCGAGTGGAGTGAACAAATAGTCTTTCTTCAGAGTAATGTATTCAATCTAGTGGCTCTTCAATACTTTCAAGCAAAAAGTAAACCTCCTTCCAGTAGATATGCAGGCGAAATACTTTTATCGCTTGCAGAGTGCCAGTGAGATTGAATCCCTTATGTAAGTCAAACACGGGCTACGTTCACGGTTAGATCCTAACAGGTATTGCGGAGCTCCCGTCTACAACTGCAACCATAACGCTCACACCACTGAGCGATGTAAGACAGCACGAGTTCTTCCGTGTATACACAGCTTCCTGACTATTGCAGTGTCTTTCAGGCTGTACTGATAGGAAGAGATACGTGGAAATGACATCTACATGCTCACAGTAAGCCAGACGGTGATAATATACCTCACAAAGCAGTCGACAACCTCCAAGCTAGTCATGAAATCCTGCAAATCTCTTGACGAGACGGCTGAGTCATTTCACCTAAAAGTAACATGGCTTCCTGACCATTGTGACATCGAAGGGAACTGCAAGACCGGTAAACTTGCGAGACTAGGCACCAAACTGGATGATGAGTATGCAGATGATGACATGCAAGCTGCTTATTTCTGAGAAAATTGTAAGAGCAGGGAATGAAAGGTAGCGACATCGACATATGAGACGGCCCAAAAACAACAGCCTAGAACCGTTTTGCAGAATCGCCTGAAAATTATGATCGATCTCAACGCTAAAAACGCAGAATCTCGGCTAGGTCAAAATAAAAATATTCTTAGCACACTGAATTCCGTTATCACAGGGCACTATCTATGTAGTAGGCAGGCACGCCTACAGAATTAGCGTGCAGGTATATGACTTCTACATATTGATTTTAGGAGATATAAGGTTAAGGTCTATGGCTTATGACCTAACCTGCTACAACTTAACCTTTAGAAAAAGTAAATTAAAAAAAAAAAATCGTAGGCTTCAAAATTGGTCTCTGCTTCGGTGATGACCTCATCATTGGACATGCATTTTTTCCCTGGAAGAGACTTTGTATTTTGAAATAAATAATAGTCAGCTTCAGATGTTCAGAAAATCGAGGATGGTGAACAATAATTCTTCCATTTTAAACGTATTCGCCTGATATGGCTCCCTGTGGCTTCTACCTATTCTGAAAATTGCTTTTGATGGACTGAAGGACATTCCGGCCAATGACCTGAAACACTCTTTCGAAAAGCTTTTAGATCACGCAAAACAGTGTATCGAGGCCAGAAGGGACTATTTTGAATAAATAAACTCGAAGTTATCAGAACAAAGCACCTGTCGTTTCTATTTTAGCTGAGTCTTGTTTATTTTGGACCGCACCTTGTATACCTATCTGTACCATAAATTCTAGTAAAACCAAAAAATATTTTTTTTTACACAAATGCATTATAAATTCTATATTTACAACTACGTACACACACAACCTACCGCAGCGTATTCCACAAAACACAAAGTCTCCAACCTTAAATCCATCAACTCTTACTCGTATATAACCTGTGGACACTTTTATGATCTGACTTTATGTATTTACTAATTTTTTTCTTTTGTTTCTCACGCCACGCCCATTGTCTGGAAAATCATTTTAAATCACATAATTTCTAAAGCTTTCTACAATTTAAGACGAGTGAGAAAAACTTAAATGATCATAAAACATGCAAAGCGTGTTTGAGTCAACGTTCAGCCGCATTGCGCTGGAGATGCAACAATGCAGAACTGTCAACAATGCAACTGGTAAATAGTTTTCTTTTTTGTGCACTAGGGCGTACCTTAAATGGGTAATAACTTTATTTTAGCAAACATTTTTACGTTAGCCAGCCCAATGCAATCCGTGCACGACGGTGTGCATTAATGCTGCGAGAAAGATTGACTTTTTATGAATGAAAAATTTCTTATAAGTCTTTCGCTTGAACTATAGACTCTGGTTTAGACCGGGAGACATGATATTTCGTGTTTTTTTAGAAGATTTTTGGTCCAAAGCTTACATTAAGAATCCCTATAAATTATAGAATTGCAAACGCATTTGCTATGGGAAGTTTTGTCCACTATAGTAGGTAGTACGAGAGATGTAAAGGAATCGAGTACTTCTCAATTAAATTATTGATATTCATTTGATTGTAATTGCAAGCGATTGCAATAGTTTTGGTAACACTAAGAATAAGAAAAATTTGTTTTAATTCTTTCTTTTTTTCTTGTTCACTCCTCTCGGGAGCATAGGGTCCCGACAAGACTCTTCCATATCGTGCACGGTTCTGTGCTCTTGTTTTTGCACCGTCCCATGACATGTCGGCATCTGCTAGTTTGCGCAGCATCGATCGTCTCCAAGTGTTTTTTGGTCGACCGCGACCTCTACTCCTTCGCGGGTTCCAGTCTAGTGCCATTCTCGTGATGCTATTTGATGGTTTTCTCAATGTTTGACCTATCCATCGCCACTTTCTGCTTTTGATTTGTCTAAAGATGGGTTCCTCGTTCGTTAACTACAGTGCGTCGTTACTGATAGTGTTTGGCCAGAATATTCTGCAGATGATGCGGAGTCATTTGTTGATGAAAGATTGCAGCCTCTGTGTGATGGTGTTAGAGACCCGCCATGATTCACTTCCGTACAACAATACTGACTTTACGCTTGAGCCGAATATTCATAGTTTAGTGCGCCTAGAGATTTGGAAACTCTCCCACACTGTATGCATTTGCCCGAATGCCGCCCTTGCTTTGTTTAGCCTGCAGTTGACATCTTCTTGCCGTGAAGATGCAGCCGAGGTAGCAGAAGCTTTCAATGAATTCCACCGGGAATCCGTCAACAAATATCTGCTTTGCTTTACTGTGGTTAATTCTCATGGCCTTCATCTTGGCGATGTAGACCTCCAGTCCGACAGTGCGTGCCAGCGCGATTTGTTTGTTCGCCTTCGCTTGCATGTCAGAGAGTTTGTGAGAGAGGAGGCAGATGCCATCGGCGAAGTCCAGGTCTTCAAGATGACTAGTGAAACTCCATACGATGCCTTTTTTGTGAAGGGTCAGTTGGCTCATGACGTCATCGAGGACGATGGCGAAGAGAAGAGGCGACTGGGGACAACCTTGCCTTACGCCTGCATTGGTAGGGAATGGATCGCTGATATCGCCTTTGTGAAGCACTGTCAGTTCGGAGTTATCGTAGAGGGGTTTGGTGAGGCGGATTATCTTGGTGGGAACTTCCGTTCTACTCAGTGCCAGCCATATTGCGTCTTGTTTGATAGTGTCGAACGCCTTCTTGAAGTCTATGAACAGCATGTAGAGCGGGGAGCGCCACTCAACTAATTGTTCTTCTATAATCCGAAGTGTGTTGGCTTGGAGGGCGAAAACCAGCTTGCTCGTCTCTTGAAGAACGTTCAATATCTTTGAGCCTACTTTGTATGATCGCGTCTACAATTTTGTAGAGGGTATTAAGTAGGGTTATTCCTCGCCAGTTGCCACAGTTGCCGCAGTCACGCAGGTCGCCTTTCTTGGTCGCCTCGTAAGATGATGCCTTTTGTCCAGGACGGAGGCAGCTTTTCATGCTCAGGCGGCAGTGATGTGAGGATGAAGAATTTCCGCTGATATTTGCGGCCAACTTATGCCAACTTCGCCCTTAGCTTTGTTGAGCTTCAGCTTCTTTTTGAGTTATCCAGGACCAATCGTAATATGAAGAAATGTTTTGTTAGCCACTGGATTTCAGTCATTGCGCTATGAGACGGCGGAGTATTTTTAGGGCAACAAAGTATAGGGACTAGGTAAATCTATACAATTTCGCAACTAAGTTTGTAATGCAATAGTAAGCAGCATTCTAAATTTCGGGGCATCCCTTTGCCTTGAAAATGCCGCCTATCTGTTATTTCGATAAAGCCTTTGAGAAAGCAAAATGGAATTCGGTACTTCGATGGCTTGGAATGCTAAAATTTCGACATATTCAGGAGTTTGATCTAATATTTATTTATTTATTTCGTTAACCTAAAATAATAAGGCGCTCAATTTTTTTTGCCGGCGACTACGCGAAGCCGTGGGTAGTCCATTTGCACAGTAAAAATGAGTCTGTATTGTGTAATTAAAATTTTTATAGGAGCAATGTTTTGTACTCAACTTGCCTACTGTAAAGGCAGATGGCAGAGTCTGCTTTGCATACAATTGTTAATGACATCGAGGTGTCGCTCTATCAGAAGGAGTTCACTGTGGGCGCCTTCCCCGACATTGAGGGGGCTTTTAGCATTGTCCTCCCGAAGGCAATCACCAGGTCTCCGGTTAAACTAGGAGTCGGAATCGAACTTATTAGGCTTATCCACAAGATTCTTAGTGAAAGAAGGGTCGCGGCAGAATGGGACGACGCCGGCAAGTGAACAGAGGCATTCCGCAAGGCGGTGTTCTATCGCCACTACCCTGGATTGCCGTACTTAACGACCTGCTGGAGGAGCTGGAGAGGAAGGCTGCTAGGTGATTGCCTACGCGGATCACGGGACACTTACTGTGAGAGGGAAGTTTTAAGATACTCTGATGGAATTGATGCAGGGCTATCTGAAACTAGTTGTGAAATGAACCGTAAATTGCGGTTTTTCGATAAATCCTCTCCGTCTTATTTACGAGGAAATATAAAATACCTAGAGTGTTTCTCCCCTCAATAGCGGACGCTGCGTTGGGTGCTCTCCGACAAGGTGAAGTAACTTATCCTTGACAGAGGTCTAACGTGGAAGCCAAACATTGCGAAGAGAGTTAGGAAGGCAACAGTCGCCTTGTATGGTGCAGGGGTGCTATCGGCAAAAGATGGGGCCTCTCGCCTAAAACCACTTTTTGCCTTTATAATACGATTATAAAACAAATCTTGCTGTACGGATTCCTTGTCTGGTGCAACTTGCTAGAAAGGATGGCATCAGTTAAGAAGCTGTAGAGGGTATAAAGGTCTGCACTCAATGGAATCAGTGGGCCGCTCCGTATCACTCCTACTCTAACGCTTAACGCTATGTTAAGTGTGGCACCCGTGGCCATTGTAGAAAAAACTACCGGTGCGCGCGCCTCAACCAGACTAAGGTGTTCGGACCATAAGCTAGACTCAAGTTACGGACACTCTAGCATTCTTAAAAATTTTGAGTTCATCCCCATGGTGCTGGATCATTGTACATCCACGCTAGGTCCGAGCGGACCTTTTTCCACTCATATTCCCTCAAGGGAGGAGTGGGCGGGGTGTAACATTTGGCGGCAAGGCATGGCAAATATGTTCACGGATGGCTTGAAGTTGGACGGAAGGGTTGGTGGGGGCGTATTTTGTTAGGAGCTCCCCATCAAACTCAAATTCAGGCTTCCGGACCACTCTGGTATTTTCCAAGCGGAGGTATCCGCAATTAAGGAAGCAGTGGATGGGTTACTTACTTCGGTAATTACCGTTAAGGAAGTAAATATTTACTCCTACAGCCAAGCGGCAATGAGGGCCTTGGGCTCGTTGTTTGTGCGTTCGAGATTGGTAGGGGAATGTCTGGCTTCTCTCGATGGCACCCGAATACTTCGATATAAGGCTCATTTGGGCTCCCGGTCACAACGGCATAGAGGGAAACTGCTGGGCTGATGAGATGGCTAGACAGGGAACTTTGTAGACGGTTCGAAATGAGAGGATTGGGGTGCAAACGTGCAAGGTCGCGAGATCCTTCTGGCCACGGGTAGATCGGGGACGCTCGAGGGCACTTCTAAGGCTAACAAAGTCCCAGCTCTCGAATTTGGTTGGTCTCCTTACCGGACAGTGTCTGTTAGGTGTCCATGCGGTGAGACTTGGGATTGCTTCAAGTCCGTTCTGCAGAAGCTGTCTTGAGGTTGAGGTGGAATCATCTCAACACCTCCTTCTTAGCTGCCCCGCTCTCGTCTGCCAAAGATTTCGACATCTGGACACTTATTTTTTCGCCTGCGGATATAGCGGGTTTAAATATCACACATCTGGTGAAGTTCATCAGTAGCTTGTTGCGGCTAATTACGAACGTTAATCAGTCACCGTCGGCGGTGTCGTAAGTGCATGGTCGTCTTCCGCTGATCCCAAGGCTCCTTCCCTTCTCCTTTCTTCTTTCCCTGTATGGCATCACAACGGACGAATTTTGAATATTTGTCCAAGTGGGCCCCAAGCTAGGGCAGACATTTAACCTAACCTGATGCGCAAAATACGTTCAATGATTAACGTTTTTATGAAATATGGAGCACCCTAATAGACTCGTACTACACAGTACACAGTTGCTAGTGTGTTATGCAATGCGTATTGCCTGTCGTAAATCTATTTCCGTCATTTGTTGTGTAATTACTCATGTTGTTATATGACATTGGACACAGCCTTTTCGTTAATTTCTACAATTTCTGTATTTCTGTGGTGTTATAAAGAATAATTAGAGGTTATTCTTGACTTGCTGTGGAGTTAGCTAATAATTATCTTTAGCTAAATAATAGAACATTAAGCACTGCACTTAAGGAGGAAGTTATTTTTGTCTGTTTTATAATGTCGTGCCATTATTCCTCATAACACAGAGTTCATCAAAGTCATATGCATACATACATACATATATAGGTGGCTGTGAAAGATCTTATTTTCTAGCTAGAACAATTTGATGAATTTAGCCGTCATTTATTTCTTTAATTAAAGTTGAGCTTCATACCGTAGATAATAAAAAGCTCGAAGCCAAATCAATCAAGATAGGATGTTTTACTATAGAAAAATACAACGTGGCACAAAATTATTCATCATTAATCATTTATAAATTTTGCACACGACGTCGTACGCCAATCATATTTGACTTTTGGCTGCAGCATACAAACAGACAAGCATTGGAGCGCGTAACGACCAAAATAAAGATTTCCATCACTCAAAATAATGTTTTTCATGTAGTAGAAAAGTTATTCGAAAACAAAATTAGATGATTAATTTTGCGCCACCTTGTATGCACTTAAATGTAGGCGCGCATATTTTTATTTATAAAGCAGCCGATAACCGAAATGAGCTTAAGGTAAAGTATATACGAAATGGTAGTGGGCAACCAAATAGGCGTCCGGCACTCGGCCAAAGGGGCTGATTGGCTTAATGCAACAACAAAACGCACTTGAAGTCAAAATATCACTTATTCGCTCTTCTGTCCTCTAAAAAAAGTTTCATTGGCAAGCTAGAAATATATTTTTGGCCACTTAAAGTTTACGACACACAACGGGACGCCACTTAGGATGCTTTTGATAACCCGAAGCGAAGAAATCCTCGGTCAAGTCTTCTGTAATTTTCAACTATTTTTCCTCGTTTTCACTGCCTTCCATATCTGCAAATAATGAAAAGGGATAAACATATAATTCACCAATGTACTAGGTTGTTAAATAAGTTACCCGGATCGTTTGAAATGCACTTTATTATTCAGTATAGGCTCCCTAAACATCAATGAATTTGTTCCAACGAGATGCTAGTTTATGGATTCTATCCTTGAAGTGAGAGTCAGGAAGATCTGCAAAATACGCTCATTTGATGAAAAACGCTTTCCACGCATGAATTGTTTTAGGTCTGACCAAAGGGGCCAAATCTGGTAATTGCGGTGGATGCTCCAACAGCTCTTTCAATGCGGTGCATTGTCCTGATGAAAAATAGTTTTTTTTTCTTTTGCAAACTGGATCTTTTTTCACGACGTTTTTTCTTTCAGCTGCCCTAAAAGGTTTCAATAATATTTAAAATATATTATTTTACCAGTTTGCCAGTAAGCCACAAGTGAAATTACTTTCGCATCCCAATAAACGATGCTAACAACTTCTATGGATACAAACTCGTTTCGAAGCCAACAAATCAGGTCCATACCACTCTTTGGCCTATTGTTTTGATTTAGGATCATGGTGATTGTTCCAAGACTCATCCATAGTGATGAAGCAATGCTCTAAACCCACTTTATCCTCTCGAAAATAGTTTAAATATTACTGAGAAAGTCGCATTTAAAAGTGTTTTTGTTCCGTTGCTGGCGAATGCGGCACCTATTATGCACACAGCTTTCAAAATATTGCTTATACTGCCCACTGAGATGCTTAGGGCTTCCACTAAATCTCTTTCAGTCACTCGACAATTTTTGAATACGATTAGATTCATATGAAGAGTGTACCAACATAACAAAAGACACATTTAGGCTTACGTAGCAACGCCATCTCTTATCGATCAGCAAAACTTATTTAATAACCTGGTAAGTTTTATTTTGCCTTCAATCATAATGGTAGCAGTTTCCATTAAAAATTCAACTATTGATTGCTTTGAGCTTTTACGCGGCTTGGCTGCAAAACTCATAGTTGAAAAACTGAGCTCAACTGATTTTTTATTTTATTTATTTCTTGAAACAATTCAAAATAATGCATTCAATAATCAATTACAATGTGTAGTTCAAAATTGGTGTACAACTTTAAAGATGTGCCGCTCTAGGTTCGACCATAAGGTGGAAACTATCCTCTTGCTATGTCTTTTCCCGTACGCGTAATCCTTCATTTGATTCCATGATCCAAAACTCTTGCTTTCAGCACACATTGTACTCACCCAAGCCATCTTCGGTCGACCACGCGCTCTTTTCCCTTGCGGGCTTTACTCAAAACCCATTTTCGCAATGTTCGTTAGGCGTGTTAGAGGCTCTACCACCGTTTTCTCTATATGCATAAGTTTTGTATTGGCCATCTTTAACTTCAGGCCCATTAACTGTGCGTTTTCGACGAGATTTTTTCTTTGTTTTGTTCAGCGAATGTGACAGAAAACATGTTTCACAGCTTTCGAAAGGATTCCATTGAATTTCATCCGGAGCTTCGCGAACTGTTTTCCTCAAAACCCCGTACAGCACTATTACAAATAGTAGAGGTGATAAAACGCTCGGTTGGCGCACCTTTAAAACGGATACCCTATTTTGATCAGAGAGATAGATTCGAAAGGATCCCAGAGAAATATGCAGACAAGCCTTCGATTGGAATCCGCAAGGCAAGTAGAAAAAAGGACGCCTCAGGTACACTTCGAAGAGAACTCTCGAAAAAGAACTTAAGGCTGCGAATAAATCTTTCAAAGAAGTTTAAGTCATCGCGAAGGACCGTGACCGTTGGAAGGGTTTTGCAGAGGTCCTATGTCCCATCAGAGAGGACAGGAGTTACGAGAGATGATCAGAGAGCGTTTCTATTGATGACGTCGAGGGCACGCTCGAAATCAACAAAAAGAAGAAATAGAAGGGAGTGCGAATCTGCCGACTGCTCGAGCAGCTTCCATTGTCGTAGTGGATAATGCACTTAATTTTCGGAACACTTACGGAACAACGCTTACACTAAAGGCAGATCTACTGAAACTGCACTTCACTCGCTTGTACTAAACATAGAAAAGGCGTTAGAATATAAGGAGTATGCTCTAGGAGTATTTCTAGATATATCAGGGGCCTCTAAAAACGTGACGAAAGATGCTATTTTAAATAGTATAGAGTTACTTAATGTACAACCCGCGGTTTTTCTATCGATAAGGCAGCTATTAGCTAGCAGGAAGATAAGAGAGGAGTGGGACGATACGCCGCTATTATGGCTACTTGCAGCAAATGAACTGCTCAAGAAATTTGATGGAGGGACACCAAAACTAGTGGCATATGCAGATGACATAGCTAGAATAGTTACGGGAAAGTACCTGGACACCATCAGTAATATGATGAACAACACGTTTGAAACTGTACACAAATGGACATCTCGCGCAGGGCTAGAGATAAACGCGGAAAAAACGGACATGGTACTTTTTACCAGGAAGTACAAGGTTCCGGCGTGGAACCTCCCGAAACTAGGCAACAACGAACTACTTCTCAAAGATCATGCAAGGTACCTTGGAGTAATGCTAGACAGCAAATTGCTGTGGAAGCACAATGTTGAGGAAAGGGTGAAAAAGGCTAGTAATGCGCTGTATGCATGTAAAAGAATGCTGGACGTTACTTGGAGTCTATCACCCTCTCTGATCCATTGGTGCTACACGGCGGTAGTTAGACCGATATTGCTGTATGCGGCCTTAGTATGGTGGACTGTGAGATACTTAATGCCCCTAGCCGCAAACAGTAGGCTGGATATCTATTGGGTACCTGGTCACAAAGACATTATGGGGAACGAAATAGTAGATGAGATAGCAAAAAGTGCTGTTAGACTACCATTTGAACAAGAGAACGACATACCAAAACCGCTAAATACTATATACAACGAAATGGACGACTACATGAAAAGGCGAGTGGAAGCTAGGTGGACTAATTTGACCACATGCAAAACTGAAAAAGTCATGTGTAGAACTAACAACAAAAAACTGACTCAATTCGTACTTACGCTCTCGCGAAAGGACTGCAGAACTATTATAGGTATGCTAATAGGTAATAATCTATTGGCTGCATTTGCGTACAACATAGGTATTGCTAACACGGACAAATGCTGAAAATGCAGAGAGGATGTGTCGGAAACTTTAGAACACCTTCTGTGCGTCTGTCCGGCATTATTAAAACACGTTTAAAATGTCTGGGGGCCTCATTGTTTGAGGGTCTGGAGGACGTCTCAAAAGAGGATCTGCCAGCTCTGCTTAGGTTCGCCAAAAGCGCTGACATCCTACATGATGTCTGCTTTCGGTATTCATAGAGGTCGGTCTCCATCTGGTATCGCTAGGGACCAAACGATCTATGCGTGGCTTATGCCAACCACCTACGGGAAAAAAATGTTGGTTTAGGGTGCATTTAAAAGCTTACCATTCCTCATGTTGGAGACAACTGATTTTACTTGCAATTCTTTGTTTGTTTGCTTTTACATTTTCTGATGATGCTTGCCTTCTACTTTCTTGCATTGTAATCGTTCCTGCTCCTTCTTTGCCTACATCTGTCGTTTCAAATTTATTGAGTTCATACTTTCTTTTACTTACTTCTTATATTTCTGAAGCTCCAAATTTTTATGTTCATATTACATTAAGTTAATTTTAATAATTAGTTAATTGATAATAATAAGAATAAACTAATTAAATGCTAAATATTAAATTAATTAAATAATAAAAAATAATGGACACCAAATTGAATCAATAAACTACTGATTTTAGTAAATTTCATATATCAATTGTTTTCCCATTCAACTGCAAGTCTTGTAATGCGACTGATTGGTAATACAATTCCCAAAGATCTCATCTCCCTCCAGCTTTGAGAGCCGCACTTATGGGTGCATTTAAAATCTAATAGCGTACAACATAATCGACATACATACATACATATGCACTTCTGCATCAAAATTCAACATATAATTCAATTCATTATACACTGCCCATAGCAAAAAGGTTAATCGCAAGCAAAGCAAAGCCAATCAAACTTGTTCGAAAATGATTTTGTCACATAAATTTATTGACAGCAAAACACTTTGCCGCTACCAAACTCGGCTACAACGACGATTCGTGCTCGCTCGCTCGCCCAAATATACAGTAGCAAATATGGCAATTGGGCAGCAATTTATCTGCAACTATCAGCTGTGGCAAATGGCTGGAAGTGAGCCGCAAAGTCCGCACAACGAGTTACACTAACAAAGTTGAAAATTTAGGCGTAAATATCCTTTTATGGCATATGGCTCAGTTATCGGCGGGCGGATATTCAGTCGTGGGAGTGTACATGTGTATGTATGTAAGTATAAAAGTATAAAGTCATGTTGTTGTTATTGTAAATTAATGGCATACTGCAGTAGCCGTCACAAAGCACTGCAATTCCATTAACTACTACGTTGAAGATAAATTTTCCTTTTAGTACATTTGATATGCCGCTTTCGGTTCGCTCTAGCGACAGTTCAATTGAAGTTTATTGCATTGAAATTGCTGACTATGAAAGTAAGATACTGCCAATTTTGTGGATGCAATTACTTAAAACAAATTATCACACAAATTTTTCAAGAAATTTCTTTTGAACATTGGAACGTCTATACTTGTATATACACGCCGCGAAAAATCGATAGCACATCAATATTTTGACCGGGTTTGGTATTTTTTTTTTTTTTGCTTTGAATATTTATTATTTTTTTGAAGTATGTCCATCTTGAATGTGGCATAATGGCTAATTGAGAAAAGGTGGCGGGGTAGCAGTATTGTAGTGGCAGTCAAGCTGCACTGAAAGCCCTTGCTAAGCCACGTTGCTCTTCGAAGTTAGTCGTTGAATGCGAGACCAAACTGAACAGTGTTGCAAAAGACAACAAAGTTCGTCTTATTTGGGTACCTGGACCTTGTGGTATTACAGGGAACGAGTTGGCTGATAAACTGGCTAATGAAGACTCTGCAAGTATGCCACTAGGCCCTGAACCCTTTCTAGGTGTCAATTCCACATCGATTTAGCTATGGATTGACGACTTCATGAGGTATACCCACAAAAGTCGTTGGTCTGAGTTGAACTCGTGCTTTGTGAAAGAACTAAACAGAACCAAATAGCGAATTTTCTCCTAAAACTCAGCAGAGAGGGCCTGAGAGTTCTGGTGGATGTAATCACAAGGCACAACGCCTATAGTCAGCATATGGCTGCCATGGGAGCCGTATACAACCCGATATGCCTATCCGGCGTTTTCCAGAATCAGACTTAGGATGTTGGGTTGCGATATACAGAGTATGGATAAAGTTCATACTCTTCCTCTTCCGGATGTCTTAAAATTCATCGATGAATCCAAGAGATTTGTGGAAGAGTGACCTCAAACAAGTTTATCCGTCTTATCACCCTCTTTTTATCTTTCCTATCTCTATTATTTCTACTGAAATCTATCCGGGTATAGTACAATGGTCTCCTGCCTGAGTGCTTGGACTTGTCCTACCCCCATACAACTCGAATCTAATCTAAAAGGGTCATTGCCTAACAAAAACCATATCAGTTCAATTTTGAAATTTTATAAAAAAAAATTACAAATACTTCACAAATTCTTTATCCAAACTATATGGTTTTTAAGTAGAGTTCTTAGAAAGATTTTTGTATGCCATTTTATTCGACGACAACTCCCACTTCTCTGCTCGCTATGTTCGGGCTCTGCTCGTTTGACGTATGCATGTGAAAGCAACAACAAAAGGTCTGTTCTATTCGCCACTTCTCTGCTCGTCTCACTTGACGGAAAATTTGCATGAGAAAGCAACAACAAAGTTATGAAGCAAGATTCGCCGCTTCCGAGTATGGCTAAACCACATAAATCAGGTATAACTCTCTCTATTCAAAGCTGCTAACTCTCGTTCAAGAGAGTTTTATTAGACCACTTTCATGCAATTTAGGGAGACTTTTGTTGCTGTTGTTGAATTGGGTACAAAATTCGGTTAATTTTTTATAATTATTTTCTTTTCAACCGCAATTTTGAGCCATTTCAATTGAATAAACTATGAAATTGCACACAAAAAGTGTTTGTAAAAATTCCAATGAAAAACTGTGGACTTGTAATGAAAAGTTTGTGGAATTTTTCTAATTTTTATAAAAGTCTTAAAACTTGGATTTATATGGACTATGATTCACAATGAGCTATAATTTTACAATGAAATAATGCAAATTAAAAAAGAGAAAGAAAAAGAGTCAAAAATGGACAAAGATTTGCTCTTTAATTGTGGTGAACAAGAAAACTGTGAGGGAAACTTTGGCTGCCACGTCACTTGGGGATTCGGCAGCCAAATTCTGCACGATGATTTTACATGTATTAACACACTCGTTCAATCAGTCGTTTTTCAGATAGCAACGAAGTGTCGTTGGTCGCTTTTTTTAGTATACCACCAACACAATGTGAGTTCGTTTTCTAAACACATCCCAAGTGTCGTTAGCCCATCTGCTGATTATGTCAAATTTGCTGAGAACCGAATAACGGTCTGCTAAGTAGCATACCTCTAAAAATCTTTTCACCATGAAAATAGCGATACCCTATCGTTTGTCGCGTGATGGCACACGTATAAATATCTATACATAGGTATATTGGTGATTCAGGATCGCAGGGAGGGGTGTATGTAGACTTCTGTCGGCCACTGAATTTTAGGTAACGTAGTTTTATTGGGAGGGAGAAGTATGTATTCACTAGTATTCATTCATGCATACACTTCAGTATTCTCATATTGACCTTCGAACAACTGTTTTTAAAGAAACCAACACCGGATGCTTTTATATACCGAAAATCCAGAGATTTGCTTTATAAATAGATAGACTCTTTATTTTCTTTTGATTTGATTCTAACAATGATTAGGGTAAAACAATTTATGACGACTCTGTGGTCGTCTGTCGGAAAAATGTACTAAAAATTGAGTAACGTTCTGTCAAAAAAGTACCGGGAATTGTACCATAAAACGCAAAATAATTGTTTAACCATTAAAATTTATTTTGTCGCCCTCAAAATAGGCTCCATTCGAAGCAATACACATATGCCAACGATTAGTCCAGTCATCAAAGCACCTTTTAAACGCGTTTGAAGATTCTTTCTTCAGCTCCTTCAGCGAATTCTTCTTAATGGCCTCTATCGACTCAAAGCGGCGTCCGCGGAGTGGTAATTTGAGTTTTGTGAAAAGGAAAAAGTCACAGGGGTCTGAATCCGGTGAATACGGTGGTTGCTCGATGATATTTGCCGAGTTTTTGATCAAAAAAGTGGTGCAAGATCCATGAGTTTTTTACCCACAAATTGGGCCGTTTCCTACGCACATTCTCTCTCAAACGTCGCATAGCTTCCAAATAATATTCATTATTTACCTTAAAACAATTTGGAACGAATTAAAGAATTCCGAGTGCACAACGCCATGATAATCAAAGAAAACGAGTGGCATGACTTTCACTTTTGACCGACTTTGACGTGGTTTTTGGGTTTCGGCTCATGTGGATACATCATTATGTGCGCTGGATAAACATTGGGACCGAATTCACTTGCTTAAGCATGTCTTCAGTCCCCTTCTTCCGATGAATTTTCTAAAGGTAATTCAATTCTCTTGGAACGAGTCGAACAGCGACGCGTCTCATCCCCAATTGATGGTGTAAAATGTTGCGAATTGATTCGTGAGACACGCTAAGGTCACAAACTACTTCCTTCAAACTTAAATAATAGTTTTCCAGCACCATTTCCTTGACTTTTAGTTTTGGTTGATGTTTTCATCCGTTGGAGACGTTACTGGGCGACCAGATCGGGGTAAATTTTCCACGACTTCTTGGCCCTCTGCAAAAGCCTTATAAAGGGTGGTTAAGTTTCGGGGTAAATTTTCCACGACTTCTTGGCCCTCTGCAAAAGCCTTATAAAGGGTGGTTAAGTTTTAAGGGCCGGTGTGGATTTTGAATAAATACAATTTTTTTAAGAAATTATTGTCATTTCTCTTTATTATGATAATATTGGTATGGCTCAATTACGTATGGAACGGCACACCTCCATCCGATGGCCCAAATTTTCGATGACGCTGAGGCATAATTGAGGTTCTATGCCGTTAATGTGCCGAATTATCTCATCCTTTAGCTCTTCAATTGTTGCTGGCTTATCGACGTACACCTTTTCTTTCAAATAACCCCATAGAAAGAAGTCCAACGGTGTCACATCACATGATCTTGACGGCCAAATGACATCGCCGCGACGTGAGATTATTCGGCCATCAAATTTTTCGCGCAAAAGAGCCATTGTTTCGTTAGCTGTGTGACAAGTGGCACCGTCCTGTTGAATCCACATATCGTCCACATTCATATCTTCAAATTCGGGCCATAAAAAGTTCGTTATCATCTCACGATAGCGAACACTATTCACAGTAACTGCCTGACCGGCCTCATTTTGGAAAAAATACGGCCCAATGATGCCGTTGGCCCATAAACCGCACCAAACACTCGCTTTTTGTGGGTGCATTGGTTTTTCGGCAATCACTCTTGGACTATCATTCGCCCAAATGCGGCAATTCTGCTTATTGACGAATCCACGGAGGTGAAAATGTGCTTCATCACTGAAGATGATTTTCTTCACGAAGTGCGCGATATGCATTTTGATTGGAACGCGCATTTTCATAATAAGCCTGAATAACTTTAACGCTTTGCTCGATTGTGTATCTTTCCATGGTTCAAATTGAAGTAGTCTAAAATTGAACAATGTCAGATGAAATGCAGAAAATAGCTTGACGTTTAGGTGTGGTTCACATTCAACATCGGCCCTTGAAATTTAACCACCCTTTACCACTCGTAGACCCGTGTTTTTCGTGTTTTTGATAAAGCGCACTCGCCATAGGCTTTCTGCAACATTTTCAATGATTCGGCACACAAAATCCTGTTCAAAACTCAAAATTTAAGACAAATTTGTAGAGCCAAAAACAAGCTAATTGACAGGTCAGACTCAAACTCTGTGACAACATTCCAGCAAAAAAAACTTAGACATTTGTGTAACGCGCGCTTTTTAAATGAGTAATTCCCGATATTTTTTTGAACGGAAGTACACTTTCAGCATTCACTCATAAATTTCCGTTGCTTTTAAACCTTCCACAAATAAAAATTCAATCACCGCAGGATACTTGATTTTTTCCATTGTAGATACTAAGTAGCTTGTGAACAAAAAATCAATTGACAGATTGAAATGAAACTTCTCATACGTTCGTATGATGAGTGTAGGAACACAACAAAAAAAAAAAAACACACACAATTAAGGCTAGTACCAAAGCCCTCTCATATCGAACCGCAAAACTTGTTGAAGAACCTGGTATACTCGTATACTTCAAGAATAAGAGAAAGAAGATTGCGCCCATCAGAGAGTGCGTGACGTCACGTTTTTCCGGTTGTGCAGTGTTGCCCACTATTTGCTCTTCACAATAAATTTGGTGCTTTTTGATACCCAAAATGCGAAAATTTTGAAGTTTTTTTCTTTTTTTAAATTTAAAGCTACTCAAAATTTTAAGTTAAAAAGTTTAAAAGTGTAAATTTAATTTTTTGATCCTTTTAGGGTTATGTAAGAATATTAAATGGCTCTCTCTCAACTCTTCTTAAGATTGAAAATCTTTTTACACATGGATTAAAACCATAGAGCTGTAATCGTTTCTTCCGGCCATCAATCCTTAGTGGGACATAGAGCATCAAGAGGTGTATTCATCGTAAAAATAAGCCACAAAACACTAGTAAATACTAAAGAAATCATACTGACATTTTTACAAAAAGAGTACCTTATCTAGTTACATAACCTCAAATATAGCAAAAAAGTCATTCCCTTAACAAAAAGTCTCGCTTAAACAAACAAAACTCATAAATTAAATTGTACATAAGCATAACATATTTATTTAAAAAAAAAACACACACATTCTAAAGACAATTTGTCACGCATAGAAAGTTCTTTAAGTAATTCAATAAAAATTTGGTATTTTATTTTGTTTAAATGGGCATTGTAGTGCGTTTTATATCCAAAGCTAGGCGACACTGCAATAGCGAGAGAGAGATTTTACTGCCGAAAGCAGTAACAACAACACCTGCAATAGCGGGCAATGCCACCAGATGTTAAAAAAAAGTAAAGCTAAATAAAACTGAGTGAATTATTTAAATAATTATTAAAAAATGTATATTTTACAAAATCATAAACATTACATTTTAATTAGAACAGGCTAGGAAAATGTCATGAAGAAAGAACTAAAACTCCGAGACTAAATAACAAAAAAAAAAAGAAGCTAAATCAAGTTACGAAAATGGGAATCTGGTCATACTGGTGCTAAAACCACGTAACTCATTGTCAAATTCACTGAGCGCAAAGTAACGGGTCCACGATAGGCGCCATCTCTATATCCTTTCCATCATGCGTATACTTATATGTTTTTACTTATCAATACTCAGTTGAGTGGCTCTCACTTAACATCAAGTTGGTGAAACGCCTGACTTTTCACATCTTCTATAGTTTGCTAAATGCTAATGATAAGACGTTGGTGCAAAAGGGTTCCAATTCGACAACACCTACTATAAAAAGTTTCAAAGAAAGTGCGGCCGAAAAAAAATATGCATTTTCTTAAGTTCAACAAGAAAACTGTATAAAAAAACTTGTATTTACATATTTTTGATGGTAGTTTTTTTCTATTCAATACTGTGTCTACCACAAAAGTGTTCACATCTAATAGGAATGTTTTTGTGAGCAATTTCTTATCCGTGCGTATGTGTATTTATATTTTCTTCTTCTTCATTGACGAAATAACTGTTTAAGCTGCAATGTGCGCTAGTCGTTTCTTTTTCGTGCTAACCACCGGCAGTTGGATACAGCAAAAGAGGTCTTCCAATATATACCTGCTGGTACTGTAGCGTTGATGTGTAGGGTTGGTGTATGACAGGATCGAGACTTCGGTCACGAAACGTTTTTTCCAAAGCTGATCGCTCCAAATTCTGCCATGAAAAAGCTCCTCATAAAAAACCATCTACCGTTCGGAGGCAGTGTAAAACTGTAGGTCCCTTCATTTGTAGAAAAACATCAAAAGACACACCGCAAATGGGAGGAAGAGCTCGGCCAAATACCCAAAAAGTGTGTAGGCACAGCCCATCTAGCGCATTGTTCCTTCTCCTGCGATAATCGCTGTCACCTACGAACAAAGGTCCACAAAAGGCTTCCGCCAAATCTTTCTATCATACTTTTCAAGGGACGCCTCATCGGTTATTGTCATCGTCCAAGCTTCTGTGCCATACGTGAGGACGGGCATGATGAGAGCTTTGTACTACTGTGGGCAAAAAGTAAGGTGAATTTGGTTGTAAAATGAAAAATCTTTATTTATTCTTGTAAATCAATTTCATCCCTTCAAAGTAATCCCCTCTCGATGAAATACACTTATGCCAACGATTTTTCCAATCCCCGAAACATGACAAATAGTCCATTTCTGGTATAGCCATCAGCACCTTCTTCGATTCAGCTTTTATCTCCTCAATCGACTCGAAACGCGTTCCCCGAAGTGGGGTCTTGAGTTTTGGGAATAGCCAGAAGTCACACGGAGCCAAATCAGGCGAATACGGTGGTTGCGCAACGATATGCGTGGAATTTTTGGCGAAATGGTCACGAAGAACGAGTGCAGTGTGAGACGGTGCATTATCGTGATGCAAAAACCAAGAGTTGTTGGCCCATAATTCTGGTAATTTTAGACGAATTGCTTCACGTAAACGACGCATAATGCTCAAATAATATTCCTTATTAACAGTTTGGCCAGGTGGAAGGAATTCATAGTGCACCACACCACGAAAATCGAAAAAAACTGTCATCATGACCTTTATTTTTGAACGACTTTGACGTGCTCTTTTCGGTCTGGCCTCGCCTTTAGCACGATATTCGCTTGATTGGTCGGTTGTTTCAGGGTCGTAAGCATAAATCCAAGTCTCATCTTCCGTAATGATGCATTTGAGTTTGTCCTGATAGTCTGAAAGCATTGTTTCACACACATCAACGCGACTACTTTTTTCCAAGAAATTGAGAGTTTTCGGTACCAAACGAGATTTGACTTTTCGTAGGCCCAAATGGTCTTTCAAAATGGTTTTCACAGATCCTTCTGATCCTATCTACCAATAGGTATTCAAACTATACGGAAATCATCTTCAATACCTACTTAACAATGTGTGCAAGTTTGGTTTAATTCGGTGCAAAGACACGGCGGGTCCACGTTTTGGCATATATTTCGAGACCCTAGTCATCAATAGGTATGAAAATTACCCCGTATTAAAGCACTTATCAACAGCTTTCATTTGATACCCATATTGTACATACACAACCAAAGGTTACCCGGGTCCACGTTTTGACCTATATCTCGAGACCCCAGTCACGTAGCGGCATGAAAAATACTCTGTACTAAGGCATTCACCAACAGCTTCAATTTGATATCCATATTATACATACACATCCGAAGGTTACCCGGGTCCACGTTTTGACCTATATCTCGAGCCCTATCCACCAATAGGTATCCAAACTATACGGAAACCATCTTCAATACCTTCTTAACAATGTGTGTAAGTTTGGTTTAATTCGGTGCAGACACGGCCGGTTAGCGAACACACACAAAAAGTTGACTTTATTTTATATATAAGATTTTTTTCAGGTTGTGTCCGAAAAATCAAAATATCTTACGGAACCCTATTTTTTTCCAAAATAAAATGTAATCCATGTTACTCTTGGATAATGCAGTTTTCGAATGGTGAAAGAATTTTTAAAATCGGTCCAGTAGTTTTTGAGCCTATTCGTTACAAACAAACAAGCAAACAAAGTTTTCCTCTTTATAATATTAGTATAGATATTACTGATAATGACATTCACATGAAAGTTGGCCCAGATGTTATTAACAGTGCTGCCGACTCATGAAAAAAATAACTAGAGCGAAATTTTAATCCCGCGAATTTTGAGAAATAAATTCACCTTACTTTTTGCCCACAGTAGTAGAGTGTTAATTTTCTGCGTCGAGAGCGGACTTTGCAACTCAACTGCCGAGTTAGTCCAAAGTAGCACTTGTTGGCAAGAGTCCTCCTAACATATGCATACTTTTGTTAATATGTATGCATTTGCGTACTAAGGTGGTGATAATTATTTTTTATCACCAACTGGTCTCCCAGCAATTATCAATAATGTCTTTTTTCTAGTAAATTTATGGCTACACGCTGGTAAATATGCGTTTTCGCTAGCTAATATGAAGCACTAAAACATTATTCATAGCGTTTAAATTATCACTAACGTTTAAGCGGCACTTATGAATATGCAAGACAAGCATACATACACACATTCATACAAACATACACGCAAATGTACACAAATTTAGGCATGCAATACAAATTTCCATTCAAGCAAACATATGTGTGTATGTGTGTATTTTTATGTATGTATGTATGTGTGTATTGCATATGTTTGTATGAATTTCATGTGTATTGTATATGTATGTATGCATTATATAAGTATGCAAGTACGTGTGCGTTATGTGAACTTCACGTTGCACAGCTGCGGCACCGAGCCCGTGTCAAAACGATTTATGTTCACACTTGCCGCTGCTGCTGCTATTAAAATCCATACATCCATACATACAAACACATCTTGGCGCTCACATACACTTGCTAGTACCTACAATCATACATTTATACAGATGTTTGTACAGGAATGTTCGTATTTTTGTAAACTTAAGAGTTAAAGCCAACGGTTAATGGCTGGTTGCAATAAGCGCCAAACATTCGCCATATTGTCATTACTTACAGCACTCACACACACACAAGCACACAAGCACACGCACATAGGTATCTAGCGAAGGTTGAAATACTTAACATTAGCATGCATGCAACATGCAACATGTGCAACATTTGCAACATGCGGCGACGTTGTCGTGTGTGCATTAGTTGAACTCATGTTTTTTTTTTTTCATTTCTCTGTTTTTTTGTATTTGACTCTTGTTTTTGTAGTCTTCTTTTCATGCATTAGAAGTGTGAAAAATGTTAAAAAATGCGTAGGCTGCATATGAATGAATGCCACAATCAGTTGTTAACGTTGCACGTACGATTTATTTATACGAATGCACGTACGGTTTGCCTCGGCTTGTGAGGCATTATCGATTGTTCGTTTTGGTTTTTTGCAGTGGCGTGTGGCTGCTGTGACTGCTGTTGCGGTAAATTGTTGCACAAAATGTAACGGTACTTAGGAATCAGGTCAGAAATAAATATTCATGCAAGCAAACTGAAGCAAGAGTATGAAGTGTAAATATCTATGAATGCAAGTACAGTATCTGTTCAACAAAATATGAGCGGTGACAATTTCCTGGAGGATTTTTCTTTGAAGACTAAAACAAAAGCCGAGGTCAATAGAGCATACAAGACAACGGCTCAACTTTCTGGTCCAGAGTGAGATTGAGTGGAGGTTCCAGTTTTAAATAAAATAAAGCCTGTCTTGAAGCTGTGACATAAGTCGCAAATTACTTTGCCAGCAGAATGGAGGAACAGTGCGCCACTGATTTTGTGCATCCCAGATTGAAAAATATATTCTCACCTTCAAGAGTAAAGGTTGAGTGAAGAAATATTCTACTGTAAAAAGATACGGGGGTTGCTATTTATAGTTCTGGCCTAACAATAGAAAAATGAACATTTGTGGGAAAGTTTTTTTTTAAAGCGTGGTCAAGTTTCAAGGGCCGGTGTTGATTTTGAATAAAATACAATTTTTTTAGGAAATTATAATCATTTCTCTGTTTTATGATAATACTGGTGTGGCTCAATTACGTATAGAACAAAATATCGGCCGAATGGCCGCCGTGGTCTCGGCAGCACACCTCCATCCGATGGTCCAAATTTTCGATGACGCTGAGGCATAATTGAGGTTCTATGCCGTAAATGTGCCGAATTATCTCATCCTTTAGCTCTTGAATTATTGCTGGCTTATCGACGTACACCTTTTCTTTAAAATAACCCCAAAGAAAGAAGTCCAATGGTGTTGTTGACGTTTAGGTGTGGTTCACATTCAACATCGGCCCTTGAAATTTAATCACGCTTTAGTGGGCGCTGCCGAACTGGAACTCTACAGCATCAACGACTTATCATTAGCATTTTAGCAAACTATAGAAGATGCGCAAAGTCGTGCATTTCCCCAACTTGATAAGTGAGAGCCAGTCAACTGAGTATTGATAAGTAAAAAATAAAAAGTCTTTTAGATGTATTTTGCGTCAGTGACAGAGATTACGTCAGTCATATTGATCAGCTTCCTATGGCTGGAGTTTCTGACCACGAGAGGATATTCTTATTCTGCAACATCCAGTTCAACAGACAAAATCAAGTAAAGGGGTTATTTTTTAAAGACTTTAAGCTTATTCAAAATGATCTCTTAAATAAGGAGGCTGCCGAGCTTAATTGGAATATGTGTCGGTTATTCACAATAGTGGATGAAAAACTGCAACATTTCAATGGTTACTGAGCCACCTATTTGATAGGTTTGTGCCGTTGCGTTAAGTTAAAGTCCATGGAAACAGGAAACCGTGGAAATGTTTAAAGTATTTATTAATCAATAATATATTTACCTTCATTATTTAGAATGTCTTTCCAACGTTTAGGCAAATTTTTAGTTCCCTGCCCAAAAAATTGTTTGTTCTTGGAGCCAAAATACGCTTCGATATCACTTTTTATTGTTTCTTTTGAGGAGTAGTTCTTGTTACTCATATGGGATTGAAGTCCACGGAAAAGGTGATAATGACAAGATGCAATATCCGGAGAGTATGGTGGATGCGGCATTAGCTCCCATCCGAGCTCATTCAGCTTGCCTAATGTTTGCCTTGCGGTATGAGGCCTTGCGTAGACGTGGTGAAACAAAACTTTGCGTCTATTCACTAAAGATGGTCGATTTTTTTTAAGTGCCTTATTAAGGTTTGATAGCTGATGGGATTAATAATCAGCAGTTATCGTCTGGTTTGGCTACAGAAGTTCATAATAAGCAATATAGGCCATATCCCACCAAATAGACAGGAGAATCTACTTGGGGTGAAGGCCATCTCTAGGGGTCGGTTCTGGTGTTTCATCTTTATCTAACCATTGGCGTTTGCGAACAGGATTATTGTGAAGGACCCATTTTTCATCACCAGTAACGATACGGTTCAAAAAACTTTCATTTTTAAGCCGTTACAGCAGCTAAGAACACACATTCACTCTCTGCTGAAGGCTGGCGACGGAAAGTCTATGCGGAACCCTTTTTCCCAGCTTTGAAACCTTTCCCAACTGAACCAGGGGACTGTGAACAGTTCCATGCGATGAATTTAACCTCTGAGCTATCATATCGACTGTCAAATTTGGCTCAGCTCCCACGAGGTCGAGCAAGGCGTCGGAGTTAAAGACTTCAGGACGACCAGCGCGCGGGTCTTCCTTCACGTCGCAGTTACCACTTCGGAGTTTTGAAAACCACTTTTGCGCAGTCCTTACACTCACGGTATTCTCTCCGTGAACAGTGTTTATTTCTGCACTTTTATAAAAAAAAATACAAAATACGTATGCCTCTTATACGCGTTCGAAGATTCCATTTGATTTTTTAATAACACGTGCTTTTATCCGCGATTATAATCACTTGTTGAATGAAAAATATATCAAAGAAAATATAACTAGTTCCGTTATATTCCGCGAATAATTTTTTATATGCAAAAATCGTGAAATTAAGGGTAAAATACGCACGAGCTTATGGACTGACCTGAAATAATTAAGTTTTCACTCACCTCATATACATTTCCGTATCTCTGGAAGATATCAAATATAACAAAAATAAAATGCTCTACCGCTCCTCAGCACTTCAGACCAATACGCATTTTACTTGCCCTATCGAAAGTATTTGAAACATTTTTGGAGCGACAAATTACCTGCTACTTGGACACGAATAATCTGCTGAGTAATTTCCAGTCGGGTTTCAGAAGTCTGCATAGTTGCTCCACAGCTATGCTTAACATTTTTGAAGGTGTTCGCTCTGCTTATGATACAAACTACCTAACAGTGCTAGTATTACTCGATTTTTCAACGGCTTTTGATACTATTGATCATAAAATTTTACTGCAAAAATTGTGCAATCACTATAAGTTTGGAGCATTTTCTCTGCAACTAATAAAAAGATCTACCAGATCTACCTGTCAAAACCAAAAGATCTTATTGAAGATTTGATAGCAGGGCTTAATGAAGACCTCACTCGTATTTCTCACTGGTCCAGATCTAACAACTTGAAATTAAATGAGTCAAAGACGAAGGCGATTGCTATTTCTCATTCAAAGTATGACCTTAGCTCTTTGCCGCCATATTGCTTAATGAAGTAAATATTAACTTTGATGACATAGTAACTAACCTGGGTTTCAGAATAAGTACAATACTATCATGTGTTGACCACGTAAACCTTGTTGTAAACAAGATATATAATATTCTTAGAAAGCTACAATATATTGCACTGCCTACTTACTGCCACGGCAAACTAAATTAAAACTTGTTAGATCGCTCATTGTTCCGCATGTATTAAACTCATCCGCCGAAGTCCGGAGGAGACAGGTCTGGGCTGTAGGGAGGGTGGGGAAGCACCGGAACCCCCATCTTGGCCAATGCAGAGGTGCAGAGGAAGGCGGTTCACATCTTCGTCTGTTTGCGTCGTCGAAGGCCCTCCAGATCGCTGTTCGTCTTCGACGTCCTCCCGGCCTTCCTTGAACGACTTGTGCCACCGTTTTACCTGGGCACTGGACAGAGATTGGTCCCCGTAAGCCTCCTTGAGTAGCCCGATGGTTTCGTTACTCGTGTTTTTTAGCTTTACGCAATATTTGATCGCGATAAGTTGTTGCAACGATCTCTGCATTTTCGCCACTGCAAAATCCTAACACACTTTTAAAACTGCTTTGTTGACTGCATCGCAAGCATCACACTCGAGCTTGACTTGTTTACAGTAGTACAGAAAACAAACTATGTGACATATCACGCTGAAATTTGCCATGTAAGCTTATAAAAGTCCTACCAAAAAACAAAAAATTTATTTTTGCCACATGTCATCCGCGGACCGTTTTATTGCTAACGTCTCGTTCATATTTGAGCAGAAGGTACACACAAAAACTATTGTACCTGTATAAAAACATTAAACAATGTTAATGCATCCGAACATTGAAACTGATTGTTCCGACTTACATTTACCTGGAATCAGCTTATAACAAAGCTTATAGAACAAGCAACTTTTAATCCCCCTTCCCTTCTCCCATTCCCAACATCTATCTCTTTTTCTCACTTACTATTCTAAGTTTAAGTCTATAAGTTTATAAGTTTAATAGTTAAAATAGTTTTAAAATTTAAATAGCATTTTTATGTATACCATCCCCGCATTCTAGAATCATAAGAAGATGTACTACCACAAGACTTTGTCTTACTATGTACAAAACAAAACAAATAAATTGAAAATTAAAATTGAAATTGAAAATTGAAGTATCACTCACAGTCATTGATAAGCATTGCAGAAAAATTTGACAAACTAGCGAAAATAACTTAGTGATGCGTTTTCTGCAAATTTATTAGCACTTCCTTTTACCAAAATTTTTTACTTATCACTTAACATATTTCATTTTGCAAGGTTTAGCATTATTTTCTTAAAAATAAATTTACCTGAAATGGCAATGATAAGCAACATTTATTCAGTCTGAATGCAATAATCAGTGATTTAACAGGTGTTTCCAAAAAATTATGATATAAAAAACGAAGCTTCGATTCGAACTGTCAAATTTATATTTCTTCTTCCTTCTCTCTCTCTCTTTCTCATACTAACCGAAGCCAGTAGAACACACAAAGTGAAGCCAAGTCCTTCTCCACCTGATCTTTCCAACGCAGTGTAGTCCTTCCTCTTTCTCTGCCAACACCCGCTGGTACCGCATCGAATACTTCCAGAGTTGTAGCGCTTTTATCACTTCGGACAATTCATAAGAGGCAGAAAATTCAGAAGTGGAGCGTGTTAGAAGGGTACCTATTTGTATTTATGTTCTAATGAAAAATGAAAATTGGTGGTTGAAAACGGTTTTATTGATTTTCAAAATATTCTCCGAAGTGGAGCGTGTTAGAAGGGTACCTATTTGTATTTATGTTCTAATGAAAAATGAAAATTGGTGGTTGAAAACGGTTTTATTGATTTTCAAAATATTCTCCAGAGTACCAATAGACTTTTGCATTCCATTGAATCAATTTTCGAAGTACTTTGTCCAGTCGCGTTTGAAGGGCGTTTTTTAAATTGTGTGGGATCTAACGCGAACACATATTTTTTACCACAAGGTGATCACGCAAAATCTTATTAATGTTCGTCGTACTAATACCCAAGTATGCCGCAATCTCGCGGTATATGACATGACGATCTTTCTCAATCGTTTCTAGTACAGCATCGATATTTTTTGACACAACTACTGATTTTGGCTGATCTTCTCAGCATTCGACAATGAGCGAATATCGACTACGAGAAAATTCATTGTATACAATTTTTATGGTGCTAAATCCATGCTTTTTTGTATTGCTAATACACGAAATGAAAATGAAAAAAAAAAAAAACGAGAAACAAATTAATAATTTTAGTTTATCGATGCATTCTTGTTTTGCTAATCCACAAATTAAAAATTGTAATTAAAAAATAATCGCAAAAAAGTTTTTATTTTTTTACAAAGTTAGTATAGCTCACGTTTTGGCTCTAGTTATGGTAAAATAAAAATATATCAATCTTTCCAAAGTCAACGTCAGAGATTAGAAGTGCGCAGAAATATAAATAGCAACCCCCGTATACACTAATTGTTTCCAATATAACTTTTAACTCTATTTGCATTTACCCAATCTTTTAATTTCTTATTTCGTTATCGTTCTTAATTTGTTGGACAAACACTGTACTGTGAAGATATATAAGTTGAAGAGATTTAAAAGTGGAGATTTCAAGTACTGAAAATATTGCAGAAGTATTGGCTTATGTGACTCAGGAATTTATGACAATAGGGCTACGGAAAAAAGATATCTTCATTAAATATTGAAGGGACTATAACTCGTGGCTTCACAAAAAATTTAGCAGAAACAAAATTTCTTATAAATATGTAAAATATATGTAGCATGCAGGGCGTTAAGAAGCTGGATGCAAACACTTGAGGGAGTGATAGAGTGAACATAATTTACTTGATGACTCGAAGCCACGAAGGCCGAAGCACGATAATATAGATATGTAACAAATTTAGTACGAGAACCTATCCCCAGTTTCCATCTACCGCCTTAACTTAGTTTTACCCTCAAAATCGGTACGCGCGTGCTTTATTATATATTTGAGTGAGCTTCTTCTGCAATTTGTGGTTTGTATTTTGCTGTTTTTGTACCATTAGAACCATCCTCTTACCAAGGCAATGAAGACGCCATTAGTACGCTTAAGGGGACAGATACCTGTAAAATTTCGAACTTTTTTCTTTTTTTTTCACATAATGTTAATATCGTCCCCTTAGTACAATAATAGCCTATGTGCTCATAGGCTATTATTTTTTTATTGAATTTTTGGATTCTCCATCGTCGATTTTATATGTGGTCAAAATTTTGTCAAATTCTAGTTCCACAAAGTGGGTCAAAACGTCAGTCAAAAAATAATAAATATTTACAGACATAACGAGATTTGAGTGAGAGCTACTTTTCACAAAAAGTTTGAAATTCATTTTCTCAAAACATCAAAAAATTTATAGGCTATTTTAATACTAAGGGGACGATATAATCCTTTAAGAATATGTAAAAAAAATTGTATTACGTAAATTTAAGTATCTCTTATATTATAGATCGTCAACCGTGACGATTCTATTCTTCGCGTTCGAGCGCTGGGAGAGGAATTCTCATGTATTCAAACTTTAGACGCGTTTTTCTCAAAACTATATTTTTCGAATTGGCGTACACGATAACTCGAAAAGTTACTGACTGATCTCTCTGAAATTTTCCACACATCTTTTTTATGATATTATTTTCTATGTGAATTTACAAAAATAATTTTTTCGAAACAAAAATAGTAGGAAAATTCGCCCCAAAATTCATTTTTTCAAGCATTTTATTCCGCGAACTTTTTTTTTCTATTTTTTTTAAATTCATATAGAAATTGTGACATTAATAAACAAAAAAATTTTTGGTTGTTTGTATTCAGGTCACTGACGCCGATGCTAGAATGTCCGCCGATTGAGAAGCACCGCTGCGACCTTCTTGGAAGAATTGAGTGTACATCCGCCATTTAAATGATTAAAATAAAAACAATAATTCTTTTGTTACTTTAATGTATAAATAAACTGTATGCCAATTTTGGAAAAAATATTTTACCTTCTTCACTTTAAATAATTTTAATCAGGGAAAACATGGCCGTTTTCAGGTATCTGTCCCCTTAAGAATTATAAGAGCTGTGGTAGGGAATCAATGCGGAATTGAAAAATGTCACGAATACAAAATTGTGCAATGTTATCTTTCTATGGACTTCAAACAAGGGTTTGACAAACTTAATCGAACTGGGGCAAAAGTGAGAATTCAAGCTAATGTCACCAACCGTTTTGAAGTGATCTCAGTTGTAAAACAGCGAGATGCCCTTTCATCCCTGCTTTTCAACCTGGTACTACACGCTGTTATAGCTGATATATGTAGATCCCGGAAGCACAATTTTTTTGCAAGTCTACACACATTATAATTGTAGCCAGAAATAAACAGGCTCTGAAAGAGACATGCGACTAGAATCAAGAGCTAGGGAAGTGGGTCTTATCATCAACGAAGGAAAAACCAAATAACGGGTGATTTTTTAGATATTATCTTTTTAAATAGTTGGTTTAAACAGTTGACGCACGTTTCGTGTTTTGTTTCACTGTCGAACATCTTCAGTTTGGTCTATAATTTAACCATGAATCGTCTTACAAACGAACAACGCTTGTAAATCATTGAATTTTATTATAAAAATGCGGGTTCTGCTAAGAAAGTTTATCGCGCGCTTCTTCCATTTTATGGTCAGTTTAATCGACCCAGTGAAGCGGCTATTCGAGCTATTGTGACTAAATTTAGAACCAAATTTACATTATTGGACATCAAACCACCAACCCGCTTACGTAGGTTAGGTTAGGTTAGGTTAGTATGGTTGCCCAGAGAGTGGGCACACTTGGACGAAGAAAGGTTCGTCCTTTGTGGTACCATTGTCAAGGAAGTGAGGAGAGGGGAAGGACTGATGAGGTGCAGGGAGAGGGCGGGGAGAGGTGGTGATGGGAAGTTTAGGAGCGTGCGGATTATGAACGATGACTATGTTTGCGTCAACCGCTTAATGCTGCTGATGAAACTCATCAGATTTTTAATGTCAGCGCCAGCTATATCAGCAGGCGTGGCAAAGAAGTAAGAGCCAAAATGCCTGAATCTTAGCCCCGCCAGGGCAGGGCAGCTAAGGAGAAGGTGCTGAGATGATTCCACCTCATCCTCCATACATCCCGCACAGAAAGGACTCGAGGTGATTCCAAGTCTCACAGCATGCATTCCTCGCGCATTGTGTCCTGTGAGAGAACCCACTAGATTGGAGAGCTGATGTTTTGTCAGCCTCAGAAGCTCACCCGAGCGCCTTCGGTCCACACGTGGCCAGAAGCATTTCGCGACTTTGCACGTTTGTGCATTTGCCCAGCGCTCGCTGAGTTTGCGCGATGCCCATCTTTCCAGGAGCAGACCGCAGGTAGTCAGTGGGATTCCAATTTTCTCCCTCCGCGGGGAAATCACCTCACATGTCCCTTGTCTGGCCAGCTCATCCGCCTCACAGTTTCCCGCAATGTCGCTGTGACCGGGAACCCAGATGAGGCTGATGTCAAAGAATTTGGACGCAGTGGAAAGTGAGGTCATGCATTCCTTGACCAATTCCGAATGCACCGTCATAGACCCGAGGGCCCTTATTGCCGCTTGACTATCGGAGTAAATATTTACCTTCTTGACTGTTAGTACACATTTGAGCAGCCAATTAGCTGCCTCCTTGATTGCGGCTACCTCTGCCTGGAACACACTGCAGTGGTCCGGTAGCCTGAATTTTAGTCTGATGGGGAGCCCTTCGCAAAAGACTCCTCCGCCAACCTTTCCTTCCAACTTCGATCCATCCGTGAACAAGTACACCAGGCCCTGCCACCAAGTGTAGCCCCCCGTCCACTCTTCCCTTGGCGGGATGTGAGTGGAGAATGTTCCGGTTGGACTAAACGAGGGTATACATTGGTCTGTTGACAGAGGGATGAACTCAAAGTTTCTAAGGCTGCTTGAGTGCCCATAAGGGAGGTTGAGCTTATAGCTCCAGCCCCTCAGTCTGATTGCGGTACGTGTAGCGGCAGTTCTGCCTGCGATATCTACGGGTACCACATTTAACATTGCGTTGAGCGCCAGAGTAGGAGTCGTTCGAAGCGCCCCACTGATCCCAATGAGTGCCGACCTCTGAACTCTTTCCAGCTTCTTCACCAATGTCGTCTTCTCTAGTGAGTTCCACCAGACTATGACTCCATATAACAAGATAGGCTTTACAATAGTATTATACAGCCAGAAAACAACTCGAGGCGAGAGGCCCCATCTTTTACCAATTGCGCCCTTGCACCCATACAAGGCGATTGTTGCCTTCCTCACCCTTTCCTCAATATTGGGCTTCCATGTAAGCTTGCTGTCAAGGATAATACCTAGGTACTTCACCTTGTCAGAAAGCATCAGAGGAGCGCCCCCTAGTGAGGGAAGTTGAGCTCTGGGTATTTTATATTTCCTCGTAAATAAGACGAGCTCCATCTTAAGAGGATTCACCGACAGGCCACAATCCGTTGCCCATCTAACAACTGCATTCAGATATCCCTGCATCAAGTTGTACAGAGTATCCAAAAATTTTCCTCTAACAATTAGTGCCACGTCATCCGCGTAGGCAATTACCCTGCAGCCCCCCTTCACCAGCTCCTCCAACAGATCATTTATCAGCATACTCAGGTGACAGAATGCCGCGACTACCAGCACAGGTGTCAGAAAAGTCGAAAGAGTAGTGTGAAAAAGAATTTGTCCAAATCCGAAAAAAGCGAGGGGGTCGTCATCGTTCAGGAGGCCGTTGAGGCCGCAGATCAGTTAGCGCTACCCAGGGTGCACCACGCGGAGGCGATCTGCCCTACACCCCTTACGTAGAGTGCGAACTGAAGAAAATATCGCAGCTGTATCGGCCAGTGTTAATGACGGCCATCAATTATCGATTCGTCGCCGTTCGCAGCAATAGGGTCTCTGTTACTCAACAACGTGGAGAATTTTACGAAAGAATTTAGGTGTGAAGCCTTTCAAAATACAGCTGGTGCAAGAATTGAAGCTGAACGACCTACCGCAAAGCAGAATTTTTGGTGAATGGGCTCTTGGAAAGTTGGCCGAAGATCCACTTTTTTATCGAAAAATTGTGTTCAGCGACGAAGCCCATTTTTAGATCAATGGGTACGTAAATAAGCAGAACTGCCGATTTTGGAGTGAAGATCAGCCAGAAGAATTGCAAGAGCTACCAATATATCCAGAAAAGGTCACAGTTTGGTGCGGTTTATGGGCTGGAGGTATCATTGGACCGTACTTCTTCAAAGATGCTGCAAATCGTAACGTAACTGTGAATGGTGAGCGCTACCGTGAAATGATACCCAACTTTTTTTTGCGCAAAATGCAAGAGCTTGACTTGCATGACATGTGGTTATAGCAGGACGGTCCCACATGACACACAGCTCGCGTAACAATGGACTTGTTGAGAGGTGAGTTCGGTGAACATTTTATTTCACGTTCGGGACCTGTCAATTGGCCACCCAGATCGTGCGATATAACGCCTTTAACTAACCTTGTGGGGTTATGTTAAAGCTCATGTCTATTCAGACAAGCCTGCTTCAATTAACGCATCGGAAGACAACATTAAAGCATTTATATGTGAGATACCGGCCGAAACATTGGAAAGAGTATGCCAAAATTGGACTAAGCGGATGCACCATTTGAAGCACAGTCGCGGTCAACATTTGCATGAAATAACCTTCAAACATTAAATTATATGGACTGTACTATCGATTTAAATAAAAATTTTATGCATTTTTCTGAATTTTACGTGTGTTGTTTTGAAAAACTTTCCTATAGCTCTTAAAAACTCACCCTTTATATGGAAGACAAGGCGGAAAAAAACTTACAAATCGACAGCTATAGCTTTGAAATAGTCAATGAATTTAGACACCTTGGAGTTGTACTGAAAGTACAGAAAGATAAATTAAGATTTATTATTTTTTATGGCCGGAATTGGATGGTATTGATCTGGCTAACGTTTATTTTCAGCAAGACGGCGTTACGTGCAACACAAGCAACGAAGCCATTGATCTTTTACGGGAAAAGTTTCCGGACCGTGTTATCTCTCGAAGAGGTGATCACAATTGGCCACCGAGATCTTGTGATTTTATACCTTGTGACTTTTTTCTTTGGGGCCACGTGAAAGAGAAGGTCTACGCCAACAGCCCAGGGTCGATTCAAGACCTCAAAGATGGAATTCGTGAGGCTATCGAGGACATAGGGCAGCCACTTTGCAATTCGGTTATGGAAAATTTCATGAAAAGGATATTGTCCTGTAAGCGTGGTCCTGGTGGTAATTTGCCTTATGTTATTTTCCACTATTAACGGCATACCTTCCTCTTTATAATGAATTTAACATCCGATCATTTATATTAAAAAATAGCATTTTTCTTTGAATATCAAAATAACACCTCTTATTAGAAAACCCTTTATAACTTTTTTATTAAATATTTGGTATGGCAAAAAGTTTTCGTCCTTTCTTAGCCAAAGTTACGAATTATTTAAACAATTAAATAATACATGAAATTATGTGAGGTATGTGGCATCGGAAGCTACAACTTTACTCCCTCTTTTAGGCAGCATACGGATCCCTCTGACAAAAATTTCGAGTTCTTTTGACTTGATCCATTCATTGAGCCGGTTTGCGAAGCTCTCGTAAAACGTCAACTGCTCTCCAATAAGGGTTGACTTCATTGAGCGGAACAGATGGTAATACGAAGGTGCAATGTCTGGGGAATACTCTCTAAATACATCTGGTCCGAGTTTGTCATGTCAACCGTCCCATTCCGCCTGCTTTTCTTTGAGTGGTCGATTCAATCGCATTAGCTGCAGTCGGTAACGATCTCCAGGGAGGATTTCAGATGGTTTAAGGAGTTCATAATAGATGATACCCTTCTGATCCTACCAAATGCAACATAACCGTTGAATCATGACCTGGTTCACCTGGCAGGCTCCAATATTTTAGACGCTTAGGATTATCACAAGCATCTCACACGTCATCAAACGTCTCTCGAAGTCCCTCTCCTTCAATTGATGTGGCACCCAATTACCTTTTTGGCGGTTATTCTGTCAACACCCAACTCTTTAGACACATCATCAAGGGCTCGACATGCGTCTTCATCCAATAATTGTTGTAGTTGAGTATCTTCGAATTTTTTCAGTGCCTCTTCGCAATCTTTATCACTCAGGTCGAAATTGCTAGCGTCGAAACCACTCTTTACAAGTTGTATTTGATGGATCGTGATAACCGTAAATATTGACCAATATACGACACGTTTCAGTTGCACTTTTCTTTAACAGGAAATAATGAAGCATGACTTCCCGCAAATGCTGTTTTTCGGGACGACCGTGGACATTTTTGATGGCAGATAAAAAAGAATCTTTACGCTTCATACGAGTGTCAACTACTGCGATCGAGACCTCACATATACACCTTGAAATCACCAGTATATTACTTGAACGAATACAAAAATAGTATCAGCAGCGGAAAGGGCGGAAACTTATTCCCATACCAATAAAAAAAATATTGAGTGGTGGAAATCTTTATTATTTCACGCGCTCTATTGCTTTTCCGTTTGTTTTACATACTGCAGCTGTCTAGATTATATATGTATATGTATAATTGGCTTTGAGTGTTTCGCCGAGCTTCTCTTCCTATTTGTGGTTTGAGTCTTGATGTTGTTCCACAAATGGAGTGACCTACAGTTTTAAGCCGATTTCAAACGGCAGATATTTTTTATGAAAAGCTTTTTCATGGTAGAAATACTCTCGGAGGTTTGTCATTGCCTGCCGAGGGGCGACCGCTGTCTAGATAAGAATTGCCAAATATGATTGACATACGACGCCATGTTCAAAAATTATAAATCTTCCGATAGGGTGATTAATTTTGCGCCACCTTGTATACACATTTTTCCAGCATACATTTTTCATTGCAAAATTATAAGTAACTAGCTTTTGTTGTTTTTTTATAAAAGTATTATATTATTAAAAAATGAATAACAAAGACAATATCAATATGATTCTTAATCTGAAGTCTTAATCTAAATTTTTTAAAGATTTATTTAAGCTACTTTTCTCTTGTTTTTTTAAACTTGTAAATGAGGTCACTCGGTTATTTTGCTTACCCTTACCCTTCCTATAGCTGGAACGAGCAAGTAATGGGTTGTTCGCAAAGTAATTTCGATTTTTTGTGGATATATCGAGCTTCGAGGTTAAACCCCGGCCTTTCAGGTGGCCATAAGCAGTTGAATTCGATAAAAAGTTTGCATCAACTAATGCCTTTATTGCGTCTTTATCAGCTTCAACCAGTTTTCTAGAACGTGGTGCATCTTCGACATCAAAATTGCCGGATCGAAATTATGCAAACCAGTTCTGGCACTGGCGTATTGTCAACACATCTTCTCTATACACATCAGTTAATTTCTTTCCGGCAGGAACAGCATTTTAACCTTTCCTATAGTAAAAAAGTAAAATATGACGAAAATGCTGCTTATTACTCTCCATAATTAAAAGAGCACCGACGAAAAACAACTGCGTAAAGTCAATTCAACTTATTCACACACAAGCCTTGCTATATTAGCTGTCAAAACATATAATGAAAATGCGACTTAAATGTGAAGTTAGCTGTTAAATCCTCTGCCGAAAAAAAACGAATTTACTTTCCGAACAACCCAATAGTAACACCCTTCTGCGTATTTTCGTGTCTCTTAAATTTTCTCTAAAATTTGTTAGTGCGCTTTCGTTTTGATGCGAACACTTCTAAATGAGATCTTTTCCCAGTTCATCAGCCAATGCCGATCGTGGGCCCTCACATTTGCTATCGCTCAATGCTCTGTGTTGTCGTTAGGCTTCGCTGCCATTATTGGAGGGAGAGGAGAAAAGGTGTAAACGGAGAAAAACAAACTGCTAAAGTTTTTGTTGCGGCCAGTCTGCGACAATTTGTTGCTGTAAGCGCGATATTTTAGAATGTTTCAAAGGTAGAAGTGTGGCGCCAGTTCAAATCTCCAAGACGAGGGATGAGTCACCCCAAAAATTTGTGTCTCAAAATCTCGATCGTTGCCCGAGCTGTGTGAGCTGTTGCTCCATCCTGTTGGATCCAGTAATGCTCGATATCCAATTCACGGATCTACGGTAAAAATAAAAATAAAAAATGGTTTAACTGTAATGCTTACCAAGTTTCGGTTTCGGTGGTGCCGTTGGCAGACTCAACAAAATTGAGGGCGATATCTTTTTCACTAGAAATGCCACAACAAACAATCACTTTGAGGAAATGCAAAATATTTTTTAGGATTTACATTCAATCTCCTCCATTTGTATTAGAAGATAAGTCGAATAATTGAATCTTAAAACTATTAAAATTCCTCTGTACGCGCGTTATCTTAACTAATCTGCATTTCTGTTTCTATGCAACACCACCAAGTTCAGTACACTCCGCACACTTTGCAAATGCAAATTGTCACACAAATCACCAAAGATCGACAACGATAAATTTGGAAACAATCAACCATTTTCACGTAAATACTTTCCGCCAAATAAAGTTCACTTTCAATAGTCAAATGGTAAAGTTTTTTGCATAGATATTCGTAGTTCAAGGGAGACGAAAAAAATCCAACAAAGGCAACAGAAAAACAAAAAAAAAAAAAAAAACAAAGAAAACAAAAGTGTATTGAACTGTTGCCATTGCTGCATTTGCACATTTGAACACTTTCGAATGGGCCACAAATGCGGTCAATAGCCAGGTTACTGCGACTGTGCCAATATTTGTTTGTTTGTGTGTGTGTAGCGCAGCGTATTTGTGGCGTAGTCACAGTATGCTAACGCACTTTCAAGGCACATCAGATACGCATATATGGTGGCATGACGTCGCCGTATATGTTGTGACTACACTCATGCACACACACACATACAAATGAAATAAAATAAGAGGAGTAGATCAGCCACGAATTTATGGGCGCCGACAGATCGATGCGAGTGCAAGTTTCGTGAAGAGGGAAACAACCCAGTAGCAAAATTTAACCAGCCGATGACCTACCGAACTTAATGAGTTCATCAATTGTGAGCATAACCAACGCGGATAACCAAGGATGAATGTCGATCAATTTTACTCTGCGCTGGAAACATGCCCAATAAACTGAAGTGTGCCCTATGATCAGAAAGTGGGAACCGGTCCATGTTTTTTTCTTATGTTGGTAGGACTGTAAGACACACATCTGTCACTTTTTAGCGCCATCGAATCATTTGAGAGGTGCTGTACGTCGCACACGGCCGGATATGTGGGCAAACAATTCTGGGATTTTGCATGATGATAACGCGCCATCGCATCGAACCCAAATTGTGCAAGCACCGTGGAAGGATATTTCAGTCGATGGAGGAGATCAAAGAGAATACGAAGAATGAGCTGTAGGCCATCCCTTCGTCGGCCTACCAGGGGTGCATGGAGTACTGGGTTAAACGTTGTCACATGTGCCTTGCTTCAGACGGGTCATATTTTGATGGTGATAAAAATATCAGCCAACACTACCAAACTTAAGTTATTGTTAAATAATCCTATAAATCTAGTTAGTAGTTTGTAGTCATTGACTCACATAAAGAAGTAAATATTATATATAAATAGCAATATTTTCAAAATCTCAAACGTTTTTAATCACAATTTTTGGAAAATATTTCAGTATACAGGATTTTATCCCATTGGATTTTTTTATAATCAAGTACTTGAGTGAAGTGGCTCAAAAATCTTGTTGATTTTAGACAGTTTTTATTTTGCTGACGGTGTTGGGTGTTTTCTTCCATATAAAAAATATATGGAGCATTCGTTATATTCGTTAGGAGAAAATATACAACATCGCCAGCAAAAAATAATGAAACAAAAAAACGTGAAATTCAAACCGATTTGTTAACCACTTAAAAATTGGGGTTAGGGGTGGGTAGTCAGAGGCCTGAAAAAATGATGATTTTCAATAATGTTTTTTGTTAGTCAGTTGCTTTATTTTACAAAAATAAAAACATAGCATTAATACATCAAGTTTTGACTTGGCTTTAGCAAAATTTAAAAAAGAAAAAAAAAATAATAATTGTAAAAGTTATTGCTGCTTGTGTGGAGCCCGTTTCTCCAGAAGTCCCTTGCGGTGATCATCACAAGTTCTTGGATATTCATCTAAAATCAATCAGGCAAGAGAAACTAGTTTTATTAATAGATAACCTTGTGCCTGATCGAAGCTTTTTTTCAAAATTAACAGTATGGCGGCCTCATCAAATATTTTTAAGATTTTCGAGAGAAAAAACCGACAATTAATTGTTTAAAAAAGATCGAAAAAAATTGAACAGAAAAAAAATCCTTCGATCAGGCGGGAGTTTTTTATATTTTTCAAAAGCATTATAAATTCTATTGAAATCTACTAAGCGGCTTTTAAGTTACAGTGGTCACCAGTTCAAAAAACCTAGTTTTGAGAAAACTGCATTTAAAGTTTTGCTATCGAACCGGAGCCCTTTGTTAATTGTTGAATAACTCGAAAAGTATTTTTCGGATTCAATTTTAACACAATATTTTTAAGATTTTATACTTAACGAAAATGCAAGAAAAAAACCCAATTTTTTTGAAAATTCTGACTAAACCTAAACCTTTATTATAGCAAAGTTTAATGGGCTTAAAACTGGATACTCGAATATTTCCTAGAAATTTGATTAAAATCTGTTGAATTAATTTTGAATTTCCCTAAAGTCTGAAACTTGAATGACTATATTTTGATACAAAAATTCTTACAATTGAATAAAAAACAAGTAAATTGTCGAAATCTGAAAATAAGTCCTAGCGGTGTAGTTGTTTAACGCAGTTTGTGAATAAATGATCTTTCAAGGTCTAGCTCGTTTTCCTAGAACGCTTCCGTTTGTCAGCTTCTCAAAACAAAAACAAATTAAAAAACAAAAAATAAAAAATAAAAAAAATAAAAAAAAAAATTAAAAATAAAATAAAAAAACATACCCATCCATAAATCAAGCCAATAAATAACCATAATAAAACAATTTGATATTTTAAAAAGGATATACTCGCACAAACATCAATTTTTCTGCACTTTACACTTTATTTTCTCTTTTAGTTTTTACTTGAATTTTTAGTTAACTTTAAACTTCACTATTCACTTCCTAGCGTAAGTGCACTAGCCTGCCATCCCAGAGGTTGTGGGTTCAAATACTACGTAAAGCAGGGTCCTCGCACTTTTCTAAATTTACCTACTTTCCTGGTTTCTAAAAAAAACCAACATCATTCCTCAAGTCAAAGTCAGCGCATTACCTGTAGTTGCATTTTGGCTGCCAAAATAAGCAACGAAAAAAAACAGGAAGCGGGCAGCCGCGGTAACAGCGCAGACGCACCAAATTTAGCGAAGTCCTCAACCATCTGTGTGATCCTTCTTGCAGAAAAATGTAAAACACAGATGGCGCTCTAAGCAGTAAGAAGGCATTGTTCCTAAGCAACGACAGGTGGGCATTCCCATTATTTAGAACTGGTAGCGGCAGGCTAATCACCTACCCTGTCAGCAATCAAATAGATTAACGAAACCAACGCAAGACTGAGTCTTGTCGAGGCCCTATGCTCCCGAGTAGAGTGAACAAGGAACTTCCGAGTGCGTTTAATACAAACTGAAATTGCGCTAGTTAACCACAAAGTTTTGCAAATCAACATCTGTCACGGTGGCGGTTGTTAAAAGAAAAAAAAAAATTTCAGATAATAAATTTAGGCACCGTAACATTACGTTTGGTTCATCCCACAGCGTCAGCATCTTCCTAGGAAGTGAGGAACTGAACAACTCGCACAGCCGATGATATGATTCGATCAGTTGGGCGCTATTTAGTGCACATGAATTCAGTATTAAAATTTATTAAGAAGTAGAAAAATAAAAAAAAAAATCGCTTTTAGAAGAAAATCACCTCGCTTACTTTAGGCAGTGGTGAAACTTTTTGCTGGTGGGTAGTGTACAAAAATATAAAAAGTGAAATATGTACGCACACACACACCCACACATGCGTTCCGGCCTTACGCGCAATTTTATTATGCGTTACGCATTCAGCGCACCATAAGGCTAGCCGTTGGCCGCCGGTTGGTTGGTCGGTCGGCCGCTGCGTATTGTATTCTCCACATCTCAATGTGCGCGCCTTTTACGCCTTTGAATTGTGTGCAAAATAGGAGGAAGATTCGTTATTCGTAAGATAACTGACAAAAATCGCCGCATTGAATACTTTGAGCGAAATCACAATACAAAATGCAAATACAAATGTCTGCATTTCAAGTTTGGTGGGTAAAAATAGACGTACGTACGTTTATGAGTTTGTCGCTTAAGTCTTTTGTTCGTCGATTGCGCAGCAGCCGAGCTTGCACTCCATTGTATTGAGGAATCACCTTTTAACTTTCGGATATGTGCATAAGTTTTTTGTTTGTTTTCAGATAAAAAAAACCAACAATAAATAATGTAGTTGAGGCAGCTGTCAATGAATTGCTTGTTACCGGTTACCGGGTTGCGGTGCACGTGTGAGTGTGTGTGTGTGGGTCAGAGAAAGAGTGGTTTTTTAAGGCTCTTGCAAGTGATTATAATTTGATATTGAGTATGAAAGTAATACAAATTGCGTTTTGAAAGAAATACAACTTCCTATAAATAAGTAGTTCTAGCAATGCTGTTGGCAATAACCTTTGGCGGAAAGGTAGGCTTACCGTCTTGCAGTGTTTTTTTACTGAGATATTGCATGATTTTGCCAGATTTTTCACTGTGTCACTTTTAGTTTTTTAGAAGAATGCGTTTTCTAGGCGTAGAAACTGATAGACTTACGAGGGCAGACCAAAAAGTTTATAAAAGATAGAGATACCGATTGGAATTGAAGTGTGCTCTGCCCAATCCATAAGAAGCGCGCTCCTGCAATCTGTGCCAATCATCGCGGGATTAGTCTTCTAAATATCGCCTTTAAGGTTCTAGCGAGCGTATTGTGTGAAAGGCTGAAACCCACCGCCAACCGACTGAGTTTACCTTATCAGTGTGGCTTTAGACCTGGAAAGTCCTCCATCGACCAGATATTCACAACACGCCAAGTCTTGGAAAAGACCCATGAAAGGAGAATCGACACACATATCATCTTTTCGCCGACTTCAAAGCTGCATCCGATAGTATCAAAAGGAGTTACCTATATGCCGCGATGTCTGAATTTGGTATCCCCACAAAACTAATATGGCTACGCAAGATGACGTTACTCAATACCAACAGCGCCGTCACAATTGGGAAGGATATCTCCGAGCCGTTTGATACCAAACGATGTTTCAGATAGAAGGACTCGCTGTCATGTGACGTCTTCAACCTGATGTTGGAGAGGATAGTGCGAGTCGCAGTACTTAATCGCTCAGGTACAATTTTTTATAAAGCGTACAATTGTTGGCGTATGCCGGCCTTAACAACCGCACTGTTAGTTCTGCCTTCTCCAAACTGGATGAAGAGCCAAAACGAATGGGTCTAGGGGTGAATGAGGACAAAACAAAGTACCTCCTGCCTTGAAATAAACAGTCGACGCATTCGTCCGTCCTAGCATATGGCGCAGAAGCGTGGACGATGACAACATCCGATAGAGCGACACTTGGAGTGTTTGAGAGAAAGATTCTGTCGAAGATTTTTGGACCTTTGCACGTTGGTGACGGTGATTATCGCAGGCGATGGAACGATGAAGCTTTACAACGACATTGACATAGCACGGCGAAAAACGATCCAGAGGCTACGTTGGCTGGGTCATGTCATCCGAATGGACATAAACGCTCCGGCTCTGAAAGTATTCGATGCGGTACCAGCTGGTGGTAGTAGAGAAAGAGGAAGGCCTCCTCAGCGTTGGAAAGATCAGGTGGAAAAGGACTTGGCTTGACTTGGTGTGTCCAACTGGCATCGGCTAGCACGAGAAAGAAACGACTGGCGTGATTTGTTTAACTCGGCCGAAATCGCGTAAGCTGTTATCGCGCCAATCAAGAAGTAGCATATGCTAATCGGGCTGCAAGGATAGGACATAGTGTGATACCAGCGTAAGGAATAACAGGGTGACTGTTGTTCGGTGGTGGTTAAATGGCCACCAAATCCGCCGTTCGGCGGGTGGATGACTAGCCAATCCCGTTATGGAGCTTCCCTCTCAGTTCGTGGTAGGTTAAGCCACTTAAGGTGGGGGTTATTCCGTCACTTAAGCCTCATCTTCTCGACAAAGATACGAACTTGATAAGGATTGAATGTCGGACTGATTGTTAAATTACTTAAACGAAGCACTGAAGTAGTTTGACTTAAGCGCGCACACACATATATACAATTACTGTACACATTAAAAAATATAAAATGTAATTGACTAAATCGTCATGTGTTATTCCACTATAATTAATTTATTTCAAAGAAAGTACCTTTCTACTAATCCAAAAGAGTTGCAAAGCTTCAACGAGCGCAAGAGTCACAGAGTCAAAGAGTCAAAGCGGCAAACAGAAAATGGGTTTATGGAGCCATGCAAAGTCTGCATAGTAAATCGTAGCAATAAACCCAAAGTAGAACTGTTCTTTTTATATACCACTAAGCTACTTATTTGCTTGCTCCTTGGCAACCTGAAATGAATTAGTTGGTAAGCAGCAACTTTGTAAATGAAGTTATCTACGAAAAGAATCATAAAATTAATAAGCAGCAGATATTTTGTAAGAGATTGCGAATGCTGGCTTTAACAGGACTATGTCAACAGGAATGGCGATTGTAACAGCAAATGGAGACATCCACGATTCATGTGAAAGTTCGGTTATATTTTCCAAATTTTACGACCACTTAAGTTGGCTGAATAGCTAACAGCGGTTAGGGCCATTAGACCCGTGTGAGTGCATTCTACTATTCGTTGCTTTTCATGCACTTGTAAACGTACTGTACTTATAGCATAACAAAGAGCAACTTCATACTTCTGCTAGTAATTTTTGCTGCTCGAAACAGTTAAAGCGTCGACCAACTAACGGCTTCAGCTTCGGCTTCTAAAGTTGCAGTCAACGCAAACGCGGTCATAAGCCACACCTGCCGTGAATGCACTGGTAACTTGTTAGAATTTCCAGTTATCAGTTTTTGTTACCTGGTTTTCGTAGTTGGTTAGGAAAGATGTATACACATACACACACGCATACATATGCATATACGTCCAGAGAAATACATACATACGTATTTATGCGTAGCTAACTTTTCAATGGCTCTGTGCAGCGCAGCAACGACGTCGGTGGCTTGTTGGTGTTTGCTCTTGTTGTTGTTGTTGTTGTTGTTATTGCAGCTGCCTCAGGTGTGAGCGCTCATCATAAAATCATGAAAGATGGGCTAATTGGTTTTGTAAAAAGGCGTAAAATTTAAGGCATTCGCTTTTGATTGAAATTTATGCTCGAATACGAGTTTTGATTTCCTTGATCAACTTGATTTAAAATTTAATTTTTCGTAAAAGCATAAACTATAATAATATTTTTTTTATTCATATAATAATGAAATGGTATATACATCACAAAAAGTTGTTAGGCTCAAGCTTCAAATATTTTCTGTCTTGTTGACTTCGAAGGAGATTTCAACGAAGTTCCGTTGGCATTAAATCTTCCACAAACAAAATCGTATGGAATGAATATTTTACACATTTTTAAATAAAAAAAATCACAGTTTTCAATCAAAAGATATTGTTTTCTCAACATTTTCCTTTGCTGTAGTGTATTAGGTTACATTAGGCTGAAGCGGTTGTCCATTGTAGGACACACTCTGGCTCATGGCTCATTGTGATGCCGCGTGGGGAACTAGCCCCTATCCCTCCTGAAACCAATGTGTGATATTCAAAAATTTCGCAAGATCCTTAATTTCATCAGAGTCGAGGTCTTCTAATTCGTTGAAAAAATGTCCTCCCAAAATGGCGAGTCTGCGTCTGGATAGAGCAGGACAGTGGCACAGAAGGTGCGGAATCGTCTCTTCCTCTTCATCGTCTAGACAACTTCTACAGAAGTCATGAGTTTGCACACCCATTCTCTGAGCATGCCTACCGATTAGGCAGTGCTTCGTAATAACTGAAATCAATGTACTAAGATTATGCTTATCTCTTCTTAGTAGAAGTTCTGTGCGTTTAGCATTGAGGGTCGGCCACATCTGTCGAGCTATTTTGCAAGTGGCTTCGTTACGCCATCTTTCATTCGCTACTCTTACAATTTCCTCGCGGGTACGTAGTCTACATGTTTGCAAGGGAGTACCTATATCATTGCCTATGTACTCATCAGACAATTTGGTACCGATTTTCGCTAGTTCATGGGCTCTGCAGTTCCCCTCCATGTCGCAATGGCCAGGAACCCATGCTATCATTAGGTGAAATGACTCAGCCATCTCGTTAAGAGATGCGCGGCATTTCATGGCTACCTTGCAGGTTATCGAATGTTTTGTGAGGGATTTTATCGCCGCCTGGGTATCAGTGAAAATGTAGATATCATCTCCAGGTATCGCATGACACTGTACCAGTGTCACGGCTTTCATTACTGCCATCAGTTCAGCCTGAAAGACACTACAGTAGTCGGGGAGCCGAAAACTGAAGGAAATCCCCAGATGTTCGGAATATACACCTCCGCAAACCCTGCCATCGAACTTTGAGCCATCTGTGTATATATGGATGGACGCGCCCTGTCTTACCGCGTCTCGTTCCCACTCATCCCTCGAGGGTAGGAGATCACGAACGTTGTAGTGGCAAGTATAGGCGGAACTCTGTAGTCCACCTGTCTGGGAAGCCCCAACGTGCCATACAGGATTTTACCGTGGCCATAGTCTGTGTTTGACCACTTACTTAAAGTGCTCAGCCTTATTACCGTGCTAGGCGCGATATATTTTGCCTGCAGATTTACCGGCAGGAAGTTTAATATCACATATAGTGCTTTCGATGGTGTGGTTGACATTGCACCGGTTATAAGAACAGATGCAAGTCTTTGGACCCTGTCAACTTTTTTAATGTTCACGCCCTTCTCCAGGGCATTCCACAATATTGCAATACCGTAGTAGATTGGTCTAATTACTGCTGTGTACAACCAGTGTGTCATTCTGGGTTTCAAACCCGATTTTTGCTTCCTGTTGAGTACAAGTCCTAGATATTTAGCGTTTTCTGTTACCTTAAGGGTATTTGTTAAAGAACAGGTATTTTATGTTTTCTGCTGAACAGTATCAGTGCCGTTTTTTTCCAGATTTACTTCTAATCCTCGACTTTTGCACCATAGTGATAGTCTGTAGAGAGCTCTTTGTTGAAGATCACACATAGTTGGGAGCTGTTTGCAGGAGATTGCTATTACAATATCATCAGGATATGAAATTATCTTACCTCCCATTTTTTCAGTTCCTGAAGGAGATTATTGACGGCCAGGTTCCACAGAAGTGGGGAAATTACCCCACCCTGAGGTGTACCCCTAATCGGAAATTTCTTCATGGATGTTTCACGGAAATCTGCGCGTATCGTCCGCCCGACTAGCATTCGTTCTATGAGCGAGACGAGCGCTCTGTTTACTCCCATTTCCGTTAGCGGTTTGGTAATTGCTTCCGGGTGTATGTTATTGAAAGCACCCTCGATGTCCAGAAAGACAGCAAGAGTGTATTCCTTATAGTGAAGTGATTTCTCAATCGTGTCGACTAGCGAGTGGAGTGCTGTCTCTACTGATTTGTCTTTGCTGTATGCACGTTGAGAAGGGGATAGCTTGTTGCTAATCTTTCCTTTGATGTGTCCGTCTAGCAATCGCTCTAACGTTTCGTCCTTCGGTTTCGTTTGTGTGCTTTTCCCTACTTTGGGAATGAAAGCTGCCTTAGTTAGGTAAATCAAGAATGAGTACTTGCTGAGATAAGATAGGTTTATTACCATCGAGAGAAGGGAATTTCTTAAGCAATCCCTTAGAATATAATTTAATTATTGGAAACTGCTTTTTTTTGGACAACTCTGAAAAGAAAGTAAGTAATTCTCGATCATGTTGATATCTATGCTGTACTTCAGCATTTGTTACTCTATTGGCCCAAGGTATTTTGAAGAGTCTTCTATACCATAGTTATAAACCAGTTCGCGGATTTCAATGTAAACCACTCATGAACTCTGGCACGAGAGTCGCTATAGACTTTTTTCATCAATTCAAATGTTTCGGTACACGCTTTACCGATTTTAAAGCAAAATTTGATATTAGCTCTTTATTCGAAACTCATTTTTGTACCGATGACACAAACATACTGACACTTTAGACGCAATAACCTTGATTTTACTAAGCCGAATGTCACCAAGCTTTCACTGGAAGTCAGCTAGGGATGTAACTTCCAACGCTCATACTCATTAAAAAGATGGCACCATCAACAACATTTTCATGACACCAGTTTTTTTTATTTTGGACTTCACCTTGTATTATAAAAATGCGCGGTAGGTATAAGAAAGGCGCGATTACTATCAAAAAGTATTAAATAATTTAGAGATTTAATCCAGACTGGCCTTACATGCAGGAAAATGAAACTACAGGCATTTCATAGATTTTTGTAAATTTATTCACAACGTCTACTCTATGGGCACCAAATCCTAGCATAACACCGATTACTGTACACAGGAAAGGTGTCCATTGCTTCTACATAGATTTGTACACCTGAATATAAGCACTGATTTTTGTCATTGCATAGCGAAAAATGCATGCGCATTTTTAGGCATTCAATGTTCGCAATTTCCTAAATTAACACGCAATATTTTAGTGCCACAGTAGTCGACTCGCTGTCTTGCTGCTTGGCATTTCAATCCGCCAACTTGCGGTCAGTGCTAGCGCTTCGCTTCGGTTTTCGGGAAGATGCAGTGCCCGCAAATGGTCGTAGTGACAAAGCGTTTGCATATTTTGCTTGTGTTTCTATGCTTGCTTGAGGTGGTGATAAGCAACTAATGCGCACACAGGCCACCAAGGCACAGCGAAAGCGCTTTTGCCCCATGTTCTGGGCGTATCGACAGCCAAATGATTTGACATTTTAAGTGTAAAATATGTTGTCATTACAAATTGCCGGCAGCTCGGTGAGCACTTTCGAGACTATCGTGTGGCGATCACTTGTCGTTTATTTTTTTTGTTTTTTTTTGCCACCGTTGTATTTGAAGCTAATTTGAATTTTGCTGCTCTCTGCCTATTGAGTCTCGAATTTTGTGCAGTAATCGAATGTTGTGCTTGTGCCTTTTTTCCTATACAAATATATATTCTTACAAGGCATACATACCTACATACATTTACCCACATTGTTGAACTTTATAGGCGCAAAATGTGAATGCCTTGGCCACCAGCTGTGAATGGGGATTAAACAGATGACAATGTTGCAAGGGCTAAAGTTGCTGCCGCATTTCACTGTGATTGTAAAAATATAATTACATTATTGATGTAAATACTTCTTCTGTGCACACACTACCATTTATAATCCAACAAATATGGGCAGATAATTACATTTGTATTGTCACATTCGCGTACGACTCAATAATTTGGCATGCCCACAAAATTTAAGAAATGTAATTTTAGGATGCAAAAATGAAAAAATTGTAATTGGATAAAGAATTGGAAAATAGAGCTAATATATGTGACAATAAATTAATTTAATAAAAAAAAAAAAAATTTTGTTAAAAATAGTCTACTCTATGATAGAATCCGTCGTAGAAAATCTACGAATATAAAAAAATGGTAATCGTGGGTTCCATGTGAATACGAAAAAAAGTGCTGCCAAACTCAAATTTCAAATTTTAAGATTTCGACAACAGCTCACTTCAATGTAAAGAAGACAATTTGGCAAATATTCGTTAAGTTTTTGGTCAAGTTAGCTGAATTCTCATATTAAAATGTATGCGTTCGCGTCGGCACAATTTTGATGGAGGCTCCATGGGTTTTTTCATCGGTTCTTATCTGCTTTTTTCATTCTTTTTGGAGCAATAAATGTTGCAGAGCGGCAAGTTCGGTGAATACAGTGGCTTAGGAATGATTATGGCTTTGTTTTTGGCCAAACGATGCAGATACTTTAACCAATTTTTTGGATAGCAAAAAATCGTCGACTATACCGAAACCCATCTAATGCTAAACATGGGAAATATTAAGAACCATTTCACATTTCTAGTGCTCAACAAATGTTAGATACGTAGAGCGCATTTGTCGGGTTTTATTCAAACTTATTAACTTAACGGCTTCTGTTGGGGATTTCGTTGCAACAAAGTCTTTTATTAGCCAATGTTTTTTTTTTTGTTTTCTCGAGTTCTTTATATGAGTACATAGTGGCGCAAAATTAATCATTCTGAAGTGGTAGCCGTAGCCGTAACTACCATTCGGATATTCGTAACTACCATGGCAAACCTGCCATGCAACTGCAAAAATTAATGGAAGGCTATACTCTATGTAGTCCTACAAGTGCAATGAACGCCACTGAAAGCAACGAAGGATTATTGGCAATAGATATTGCTTTAATACTACCCAACAATGACTGTCAACATAGATGAGCATGAAGTGGATGTTGAGAAGTTGGATGAAAAAATGATGTCAGTAGATGTTCCTGGCTATATTTCGATTACGACAGCGAAAGCGACATACCGTCATCGGAAATAAGATTCCGCCTATTGAGCGTTTTCTTTTGATTGCCTTGGTGTGGTCGACTCTGAACTTATTTCACCAGGATCAACAGCAAATAAGAAATATTTTAAGAGCATATTGAAGCGGTTGAGGGGAAATACTTGTGGGTAGAGAGCGGAGTTGTGGAGAAACAACTTAACAACAACATTAATACAACAGCTCACAATTTGAACATTCACTAAACATAATGTTAATACTAATGTTGAAACCATTCGTTACTCTCTGGGTCGATGTGACTTTTACTCTCTCATGAAACAAGTTGTCACTACGTACAAAGCGTTTTGAGATACTTTAGGCTCAATAACTTAAGTAAAAATAAATATATTTCATATCTTTATCCAAGATAGTTTGGTGTTGAATGTGGGTGATGTTATGATGAAAAATTACTCTAATTTGGTATAAGTGCTATTTGCGGAGGGTGCAAAGAATTGCGTGTATTGTTTGTATTGACATGTAGTACTTGTTCCAGTGCTGCCTTGAAAGTCGTTTTGCACTTATTTCCCATCGACTTGTATGTTATTTCCATCGTTGTTCAAAGTGAAAAGGAGGTTGGCCTCTGGAGGCAACCCTTAAGGGACATAGTAGCATTTTTGGGCAGTTAACACCGTATACCTATGAACTTCGTACATTTCTCTTTACCCGCAAAGTGGAGTTTGAGGTTGGGCTAGGGCAATTTTTCCAAGTAGGAAAGTTTGGATCGTGAGGAAAATCTGTACCGTAGCTGGTACCTCGGTCTTCACTGACGGGTCCAAAATGGAATCGTGAGTTGGAGCAGAGGTTTCTCTGTATCAGCCAATTTTTTTATTTTCTGAAAACTGCCGAACACTGCTAGTGCTTTTCAGGCAGAAGTCTTTGCGATCGAGAGCGAGGTAGACACTAGCATTGTTTCCGACGACGGAGGGGTTTTAGGACATAGGAACATAGAGGAAATGAGATTGCTGATGAGCTTGCCAGGATGGGGTTGGTACAGAATTGGTCTCAGAGGCCTTACACCCGCTCATCGGCATCCCCCTGACAGTTGTTAAAGGGAACTGCACAAATTATTTCTTAGAAAGCACAGGAGCTCCATTTCCTCGTATGCTATTTCGAAAATCCTTTGGCCCCAATACAATATACACAGGACGCAGATAGTCCTGGGGACTCCACGCCCCCAGAAAACTTAGACTTACCATTTAACCCTCATTGCAAAAGCTGTGGAAACCTTTCAGTGAAGGAGACTGTAGAGCAGCGGGTTTGGCAGTTAGACGGTTAAGGCCACTGTGTGCTCCTTTCTTCAACAACCTGGGTCAGTGCGCTAACCTAAATCCCAGCAATTTTCTCCATTACTTCCACATTGGACTCCAATGGATTTTTTTACATTTTAACTGACAATTGACATTTCGTAGGACATCGCCGTGTTAAAAATTCCCACTTCTTAGTAGCGGAAAAGTATAGAACACGAACAGGTTGAGCTGAAAAGTGAACTGGTAGTATTCTGCTTCAAAACTAGTATTTTTCCTTGCAGAGATACAACAAAGCGTTAGAAATTTCCTTTGACTAATGCGAAAAATTACACTAATAAATTTGGTATATTCTTTGAATAAATTTTTTTTTAAGTCAAAATGCTTTGCATCGAGTATTTAAACTTAAGGGGTCCCAGTGGTCTAGATGTGGTGTAAAATATAGGGTTGGTCGGTTGGTTGGTTTGAGTGGTGATTCATCCAGAATTAAACTAGCGCTTCCGCATCATTTTGTTGGCACATCCTCGTTACCAACTTGTTTACCAGTTATTTACGGCATGACTATATCCACTCTGCGCGGTTTAAGAACGTTATTAGGTGTAAGGCAGACAGTTGTTCGAGATTCTCAAACAGCGGTTTGCCCAGGGTTAACATTCTGTCCTTCCATAGGGCAGGGCATTCACACGGGAAGTGGAAGATTGTTTCGTTTTTCTTCGGTTGTTTACAACTGTGACAGCATGTATTGTGAGGGATGCCCATTTTGGCTGCTTGGCAAAAGCCAGTTGTGACTGCCGTTAGTCTCCAGGCGTCCCGTCGTTTCATGCTTATTAATGTCAACGATTGCTTGAGGTTGAAGCTAGGACATAACATTCGACTAATTTTGCATTTCGTCTGGTCTCTCTATCTACAATCCGCGATTCGAAGGTATTTTAGGGAAATTGCACTCTTGACTGCACCTAGTGATGTCAGTACCGATTCTGCAAGAGCGTTATTCATGGCAGATCCCCTTCTTGCCAGTTCATCTGCTTTTTCGTTACCTTCAATGTTCCCATGCTCGGCACCCAGATTAAGGTAACATTATGGTTTTCGCTCAAGGTGGTGAGGCTAGTCCTACTTTGTTTGTAGTAGCTGAATCCAGTGCCTGGATTGCAGCTTGACTATCCGAAAGAATAGCGATATAACCCTTAAATGAGAAATCTGCGATTAGTAGCCTACACGCTTCCCCAATTGCCAGTACCTCCGCCTGGGGAGACGCACAGATTTTTGAACTTTAAGTCTGTGAGAATATATACCAGCTCCAACACCACAATCCATTTTACTGCCATCTGTATAGACTGTAGTGTCGAAATTGTTTAGAGAGAATCCCTTATTCCATTCCTCTTTCGATGGAAAGAGAGTGGCAAAATTCCTATTGAATGTTACCGTCGGGACGATGTAGTCAGCCCTCACCGAGGTTAACTGAGTTTGTCGCAATAGTAGACTGGTATGACCATAAGATTTTTCCTTCCAGCGATCCGCTTCATTTAACCGAAATGCACTCATGGTTGCCGTCTTCTTTATATGTAGGTCTATTGGAATAACGTGTGTCAGTGCGTTGAGAGCCTCCCTAGGACATGATCTGATTGCAACGACCGTTATTGCAGAGACTGATCTTTGTATTCTGCCGAGTAATTTGGTAGCGGAGCTTTCCACCAAACTACCGAACCATACGATAAAATTGGTCGTATAACCGCCTTATACAACATTAATGTATGCTTAGGTTGTAGACCCCATCTGCTACCAAGCATACTTTTACAGGCATAGAAAGCGATTTCTGCTTTCTTTACCCGTTCTTCAATGTTTAATTTCCAGCTAAGTTTGGAATCCAAAATTACCCCTAAGTACTTTGCACTGGGTGAAAGTGAGAGGGTTTGTCCGTTAATATTTGGTAGGGTGAAAATTGGTACCTTATATCTGGTGGTAAAGAGCATGAGTTGTGTTTCACGCGGGTATAAACTTAGGTCACAGCCTGTTGCACAAGAAGTAAGCTCGCCTAACGCCCTTTGAATGATCCCACTACACCACATCATCAGCGTACGCCACCACTTTTACCCCACCTCTATTAAGTTTTATTAAGATTTTACTAATAACACATAACCGAGGAGTGGAGATAATACTCCCCCCTGAGGAGTACCCTTGGAGTACTCTCTCAGTTATGTTGATATTACCCATGTACTTTGATGATCCTGGTTTCTAGCATAGAGATGATCCAACTGCTGATACAGTTTTCCACCCTTTGGATAGCATCAGTGTTAACATTAATAAATGCGCCTTTTATGTCTAGAAAAGCTGCCATGGAGTACTGTTTGTTTGCTAGAGACCCCTCTATTGTTCGGATTACCTCGTGAAGCGCTGTCTCCGTCAATTTGCTTTTGAGGTAAGCATGTTGTGCAGTTGATATACTAGAACTCTCCAGCGATCGTCTAATGTGCATATCTAAAATCCGTTCAAAAGTTTTTACAATGGAGGACGACAGACTGAAAATTTAGGGTATTTTCAGGAATTTTTTCTTACAGTTAAGAAAATGAAAAACGATATTTAAATTTGTTATGCTTTTTATTTAATTTCTTTTACGTACGAAAATGGGCAAAAACATTTTTTTTTTAATTTTAATAATTTTAAAAAGAGGTTGTCTGTAAAGTCGGTTTACTGACGATAGTTTAACGTGACAACGTCATAAGAAAATATTGATGGAATGGTTGCAATTTTTAAAACAAAATTTTAGTTTTATTTGTTTGATAGATATTTTGTATGGATATAGAGGAGGAGCTAAATGGAATTGGAATGGAATAGGTCAAGTTACATTTACACAAACGTGAAAAATTACGAAACATTTATCAAATTCATAAAAGATTTCTTCAATTTCGATTGTGCATCAGACGTTAATAAGTTAACAACACTAAGAGGCACCATCATCGATTTGCCTTTTTCAAGAAACTTGACACTCGAAACACCCCCTTTCATTTCCTACTTTTTCTATCATCGTCCTATTCTCAACAGAGAAATGGTTCATTACCATGCACAGAGCAAGAGGGCATATGCAAATACAAGTATGTGAATTTATATATGTACAAATGCGCATATACATACATATATATGCTCACTCAAGTAGGACAGAGCCAGATGTCGAACGTTGCCCAACGCGGGGGCCGATTGTGCTCTTTGTCGTTCGTTCCGCGCGCTCACTTGTAGTTCAAGCACATTAGCTTACATTTGCTTGCGTACGGAATAGATTCGTATATTTGATATGCCCATATGATTTGTATGCATCTTTACATATAGATTTGTTCTTTTTGAAAATTGCGCGAAATTGTATATGTATATGCATGTTTATATACATATATTGGCATACAACATATCTTATAAGGTATATGGTAAATATTACCATAAATTTTTTCCTTCATACATAATAAAAAAATTAATAATAATAACATTAAAACAAGAGGTATTATTAACAAACTTGGTTTTATTTTAAATTCTTCAAGTAAATCAAATTAATAATAATCAATAAGAAGGCATATGCAAATACAAATACGTGAATTTATATATGTAAATATGTGCATATATGTACATACATATATACGCTCACTTAAGTAGGAGAGAGCAAGATGTCGAACGTTGCCATTCGTTCCGCGCTTTCGCTTGCAGTTCATTCAAGGTAACGGCAATGAGCAAGGTAACGACAAATGAGCAAGGTAACGACAAATGAGCAAGGTAACACTAATGAGCAAAGTAACGACACATTTTTTCGTGCGTGCAGCCGGCTAAATCGAATTATAAGACGTTATCACGTCAATAACATTAAAACAACAGATATTGTTAACAAACTTGGTTTTATTTTAAATTCTTCAAGTAAATCAAATTAATAATAATCAATAAGAAAGCATATGCAAATACAAATACGTGAATTTATATATGTACATATGCGCATATATTATACATACATATATACGCTCACTTAAGTAGGAGAGAGCAAGATGTCGAACCTTGCCGTTCGTTTGCTTTGTTTGCTTTGTCGTTCGTTCCGCGCTTTCGCTTGCAGTTCATTCAAGGTAACGGCAATGAGCAAGGTAACGACAAATGAGCAAGGTAACGACACATTTTTTCGTGCGTGCAGCCGGCTAAATCGAATTATAAGACGTTATCACGTCAAAATGGCGCTGAATTTGACCCTCCCGAAAAATTGGACTTGGACGGTGTTGTCCATTTTGGCTCTTTTATTTATCTGAAACACAAAAACCGAAAAAAATATTAATCAGTATGACTGTAGCTATGTCGCGTACTATAAAAAAAAAAAAAGAAATCACACAATGGCGCGGTTTTGAATTTGACGGTTTTTTCAGTTTTTTAATCAACGAAATACGAAATAATTGAAATAATAATATGATTCTAGGTTGTGAACAACATATTAAAATTTCAGACGATTCGGTTGAATGGTTTTTTTTTTGTCAACACCCGACCGAAAAAAGTAGTTTTGTGATAAAAGTGTTTAAAGTTTGAGGTGCAGGAGCGCGCGCACCGCTCTCTACCTAGTTAATGGGCTGTAGAAGCTATAATATTAGGAATCCGCATGACAATTTCACAGTCTATTCTTAAGATACTATGCTTTCGAAATATGGAAAAAACAAAAATCGATTTTTTGAAATTTCTAGACTAGATTTAAGGGGAGCCAATCACACTCAATGACTTTTACTTACACTTGGCGTTTGGTAGGTGTGTACCATTACATACACAGAATGTACACACATCTGAAATGATATGAACTTTAGCAGCCTTTACAATGCTCCTGATTGAGGTTCATGATTTCTTTGCGGATAGCCAAACTTTTTAAGCATTAGAAAGGCAAATAAATGTGCCTTCATACAGTAAGAGTTCGACTAAATTATAGCTCTGCGTTACAGCAACAACTGCCAAACGCTGCTGGGCAAAATGAGTTGCATTCTAGTTCTTAAATGCAGCAGCGAAAGAAAAGCTGGTAAAGACAGGTTTGCGCTGCTGTAATAATGGCTTCCTAAATGACTATAAAATCGATAATTTGAATCAATAAACAGAAATACTTACTGCGATGAGGCAGCCTGCCAGTAATGTGGGTGGAGTGCAGGAGGTTTAAGCTAACTGCTGCAAAGAACTTTTTTTCATTATAGACAATTTGTTAAATTATATGTACGAATACTAACCTAATATCTGGTAATGTTTTATTTTCATTTCAAATATGTCTTTCGCGCTAGTAATGAATGACCCAGGCATTAAATTTAAGTATGGGATTTATTTTCAAATGCAAGCAATTTATGATTATTATTCAGTTTTAAGGCACTTTATGGTGAACGGATATCAATACTTGCACCAATTACTAGAATTAGTAAAAGTTAACATATGCGATTGAAAGATTTTTATTTACAATATATTATTTTATTTTCTCTTATTTTAATTTATTTTCTCTTACTTTAATTTATTTTATTGTACCTGTGCATACTAGTTCGCAGATTATGTGAAAAAAAATATATATTGGCATTCAAAAGATAAACAAATATAAAGGAAAATCTCATAATAAGTGTCATTTGAGCAGATTCCTGAAAATGATTAACTCATAATAAAAAACCAAACGCTGAGGAAGACAAATAATCATTAAATTGAGATAGCTTCCTCCTTAAAGTGTATTTAACACCAATAAAAAAACAAATTCATTACAGCGAAGCAGACGTGAGAGAGGTAGGTAGGTAAGTAAGTAGATGAAATGGCAGTCGGTCTTTAAACTAACTCACTAAAACCACTACAGTAGCAGTTTTTTGATCTGGCTGACACTTATATCCTGTCTGTCCGCGCGTCCGTTGGTGCGTGCGATAACTCGGGCAAGATGTAATATGTTTTAATGAATCTTAGTACCGATATGGTAGTACTCTGTGCATAAGGCAGCTTGATATTGAAAATGGGCAAAGTCGGTAATCTCGCAGATAACGGTAATTTTCAGAAAAGCAAAAAATCCTGATATCTGTTTTATTCAAATTTGATACAAATAATAAACCCAAAAAATAAATAAATATGACCTAAGTATTGGTTTGGCAACTGAGTAATTGCAGATTTCACTCATAGATGGCTTCAGTGGAATTTTGAGGTTCGCAGACGTAGTACAAATGTAAAAAATTTTGTTATTTGATAGTTGGCAATTCAGCTGTCAATCAGTAACAAAAGTTTTTTGATCAGTTGCGTAGTTTTTGTTTGGCGTTTGTTGAAAAATGGAAAATCAACATTATATTTTGCTTTTTCATTCCCGCAAAGAGAAAACCTCATCGCAAGCTCATAAAAAGTCGTGTGCTGTTTATGGCGACGAAGCCTTAAGGGGTTATACGCAGTTATGAAGCAAATAAAAGACGGGTTGTCAAGGATTTATCCTGAAGAAACTTCAGAATATTTTAATTTGAAAATTTTTGGCGGTTATAAAAGCATCCTTCAAGAAAGTAACAAAATTTTTTCTTTATGAAAATGTTGATTATAGAGCGCGCTGCAGGCGATTTCTGGAACCTCCTTTAAAAAAAGACGTTTTACGGTGTACATCGGTGTACTCAGGATTGGATTATCTGAAATCAAAAAACCAAACAAATTTTGTTAATATATTAGATTATCTAGTAATTAATCGTTCGGCTAATCAAAATAGTGAATTTTCACAAAATGGCAGCTTTTAAAAGAAATGAAAAGAATGAAAATGAATGAGAAAATTGATTATAAAATGGAAAATAAGTATCAGATTTACAAAAGGAACGATTAATTATATTACTAGAAAATGTATCTTTAAAGATTGAGTTAACGGTTGACCGATCAAACAAGCCGTTTTCGAGATATCGTGTACACCGACTTGAAAAATGCCGTTTTGAAAAAAAAACACGTTTAAAGTTTCAATACCTACCTTAAAACGTGCAGAGGCATCTCTACATATTTAGGTATAACTCCGAAAGTATTGCTTAGATCTACTTCAAATTTCGTGCGTATACTTTTGAATATATGTACATTACAAAAATGCAATAAAAAAAATCGATTTTTTTGAAAGTCATAACTGCGTATAACCCCTTAAAAGAACGGCAGGGTCAAATCGATTTGCCAAATTTCGTTCTGGTGGGTTTTCACTCAAAGATGAAAAACGCTCTGTTCGTCTAATTGAAGTTGATGACGCCCTAATCAAAGCAATAATCGATTCGGATGGTCACAGTACAACACTTGAGATTACAGGGAAGCATTTAACCCAACGCATTATCAGTTGCGATTTTCTAAAGAAACGTAATGGAAATGATCCATTTTTAAAACGGCTGATAACTGGCTATGAAAAATGGGTTGTTGACAACAATATCAAGTGGAAAAGATCGTGGAGCAGGCCAGGAAACCAACTAAAACAACATCAAAAGCAGATATTCATCAAAAGAAGGTTCGGCCATTAGTTTGGTGGGATTACAAAGGAATTGTCTACCACCCAACCGAATGATCAATTCTGATGTCTATTACATTGAACAACTAATGAAATTAAACAATGCAGTTGAAGAAAAGCGGCCCGAATCGACAAATCGAAAAAGTATTGTATTCCATCATGACAATGCAAGGCCACACACATCTTTGGCCACTCGGCAAAAATTATTGGAGCTTGTTTGGGATATTTTGCCACATCCACCACGTAGTCCTGACCTTGGACGATCTGATTACTTTTTGCTTCGATCTTTACAAAACTCCTTGAATGGTAAAAATTTCATTAATGATGATAATGTCAAATCGAACCTGATTCAGTTTTTTGCTAATACAAAGCAGAAGTTTTATGAACGTCGGATTATGATGCTGCCTGAAAGTTGGCAAAAGGCCTTTGATCAAAATGGGAAATACATTACAGAATAAAGTTATTTAGTTCCATGAAAAAATTGTGTTTGATTTTCTAAAAAAAACCGCAAATACTTAGTTGCCAACCCAATAGAATTAGTAAAAAATGTGTCTCCATAACAACCTAATAAATTTGGTACACGCAATGCTCCCCATCTTATTTAGAACCGATATAAATATGCTTGAGATCGTATAAACACTACGCCTATATGTAGAATAGTCATTTGTAAAAAACAAAAAAAAAAACTCCTAATTTCTGTGAGTTTGTAATTAAATTTTACCAAAATGTACGCGGATACATAAATTTCTACTCGGACCGAATTTAGAATCTCCTTACTTGATTTGTTTTATTATATTTTATTTTAGCTTATATTAGTTTTAGAGAATGGCCGAACCTTGATCATCTTCGGCCATGTTCGACTACAAAAGTTCTGTTCGGTTTCGATTCGGCTACGGTAAACAAAAATCCGAGCTTTGGCGGAATATTTCTTAATTTTTATTTCTTCAGAAAAAATCGAAGCAGGATTTACTTGATAGCGATATGATTTGCAGTAATATTATTGACACATAAAAATATTTTTTCTTAAATAACGAATTGTGAACTTATCTCAATGAATATCTGTTGTTGAGAAAATGGAAAAAAATTTAAATACTGATATCAAAGTTCACATTTGCTCTTTAAAATATTGCTTTCAAATATCTATCTGCTCCTCCATCGAGTGTGCTCTGTACTGAGAGATGGTGTCGCTAGCAAGGGCCGATAAACTATTACTTTTGCATTACAATATAAAATCATTTAACTATGAGTATAAAATAAGTACTGGATTTTTAAAAAGACCTTGTTTGTTTATTACCTGGGCTATAATACCACTAAACACTAAACTGGTGTGAGTACAAAAGTTGTATTGACATCACTGGAGCATGTAGAACTTGTCCCATTGCTGCTCTGAATGCCAATATGCACTAACGTTCCATCGACTTTCAAGTTATTTTCATCGCTGCTCAGGTCAAAGTGCAATCAGGTTAAAGGAGGTTGGCCTTGGGATGCAATCTCTCAAGGCACATGGCAGCATTTTTAGTCCGTTAATACCAAATTTCTCTGAACTTCGTACACATCCCTCTATCCTCAAACTGGAGTTTGAGGGTCGTGCCAGAGAAATCTTTCCAAGTAGGCAGAATTGAACGAGGAGAAAATTTGTACCGAGACTGTTAACTTGGTATTCACAGACGGTTCCAAAATGGAAGGGGGTTTTCTAATCGGCATCCCCCTAACTGTTGTTAAAGAGGAATTGTACAACTTATTTCTCAAGAAGCACAGGAGCTCCATTTCTTCGTGTGCTATTTCGAAAATTCTTTGGCCGCAATGCAATAGACACAGGACGCAGATAGTCTTGGGGACTTCACGCCATTCAATATCCTAACTTGTAGCTGTGCCTCCCGGCCATTGGACGATTGCCACTCACCCAGAAAAGCTGGGTTCGCAAATGGCGCTTTAGTGCTATTGGGGAGTGCCAGTCTGATGCTTTAACCATTTCACTTGCCTACCTGGTCCATGTAATACCCTTGAAAATATTCGTGCCGGTTTCTGTTCGGCTTCAACCGAAATTGGCCGAAGTTCGGTTTGGTTCGATTGGGTTTTAAAAATCGATGTTTGATTGTTCTCTAACAATGAAAAATTCTACTCCGGCACTCCTGAAATTGCAACTAGAAGGTACTGCTGCATTCCGCCCCCACACATCAGCGCACCTCCTACCTCCTAATGTTTTTTTGTTGATTTTCCGTAACAGTAGCCACCGCATACCCTCTGTTATGTAAGTAAGTATTTATGTACTCAGTTCGGTGTTGCTTCTTCACTTAGCAGCGACTTGCATGCATCGATATAATCTCTGTGCAAATCCGGCATTTTTAGGTATGTATGAGCATTAGTTCGTATGGCAGTGTGTGTATGAGTGTTCATTGGTGTTTGTGGTGCACTCATGTCAATTAAATAATTTTAATTGCCTTTGCGTGTTTTTTCTGCGTTCACATTCAGAGACAGAGAACATTGAGTTCGAGTTGAGTTTAGCATCGTGTGTTTGCAAACGTTTGCGGAATGCCACGAACATGACCGAACACACAGTAGCTGTGTGATATTGTTAAGGCTGCTTAGGAGAACATGGACTCTGCTATGAACTATTGTGCATATGTACACCAACATACACACATGTATATGCATTTAATACTTAGCGGAACTATTGTGCAAGTGCTCACATGTGACTAGGAGTCGTACCTATCACTTGTGTGGGAGAGGAACAGGTACATACATGCGAGTGCTTAATATATTATTTGACTTGGAGAGAGTTTATAACCTCAGAGTTGGGAAAAATTATTTACTTTAATTTTGTTAGTGATTTTTTTGCACATAATTTTGCAATTAAATATTCATATATTATGATTATAGAGATTCATAATTATTTACTAAATTGGATTAGGTTAGGTTACGTTGTGATAGATTAGGTTGCAGTAGCAGCGCTTGCTACGGTGTTCAGCGCAGCGTTATTGCGTATAGTATCAGGGACTCAATGCCCACAGGGACAATTATTATAAACTGAAAGATGTCAAAGAGTGGCAAGCAAAATTTTCAAATCGTTCCAATGGAATCCAATGGAAGAGTCCAGGAGAGCCTAGAGTCGATAGCAGAAAATCGTCGAACACCCAAAACACTTGTCTCATTCATGCCTCTCGCAAACAAACTAAATTGTTACAGTAACTGAAATTACTCCTCGTGGTAGTACCTCAGTTCCTCAGAAAATAATTTGGTATTCTTCACAATTCTTGAGGTGTTCAGCAACTTTCTCGACACAATACAACTTTTTATGGTTTAAATACGTTTTCTGTTTAATATTCTTTTTACCTACTCTTTCCGTTTAGCTTGCAAGGTAGTTTCAAATTAGGAAAGAAAAAGATTTTTCCGTAATTCGTATGAAAATTGAGACTGAAGACTTACAAATGAGATAATTTGGTCTCAAAATTTTATATTATGAATATGAATTACGAATGATAGAGTGAATTACCAGTAGCTTAATGATATGTCTGCCACATGTCTCCTACTGGTCCAATGCAGAAAATATAGTTTTAAACTAGTTTGTAAGATACCAGTCCGTAACTAGTTTCTTGAGTATTATTTGGGAAACTATTTTATTTCAAACCAGTCTTCAAGTGAATTTACAGCTTATTTCTATCAATGTGAAATCAGTTAAAAAATATATATTGTATATAATATCCGCTTTGCTTGCTGTACTTGTTTTGCTCGGTTTTGAAAACTTGTATAACCAAATGGGCGCTTTGAACGCTGTCATTACCAATGACTGGCTTTATGTTATGTCTCCCACATTAAGCTACTGGTCCAATGCAGAAAATATACTTTTAAACTAGTTTGTAAGAAACCAGTCCGTAACTAGTTTGTTGAGTACTAGTTACGAAACTAGCTTATTTCAAACCAGTCTTAACGTGAATTTAAAGTTTATTTCTATCAATGTGAAATCTGTTAAAAAATATATATAGAATATCCGCTTTGCTTGCTGTATTTGTTTTGCTCGGTTTTGAAAACTTGTATAATCAAATGGGCGCTTTGAATGCTGTCATCACCAATCAGATGATTCGTAAAAAAAACCGAGATGTTAGCTATGCTTAATAATACATAATACTTACATTTTTGAATCATGAAGGTAACTAGAAGCTAAGTATTTTTTTTTTAAATAGTAAAAATGTACAAAATAAAACGCCGATCACAATGGTTTTGAATCTTTTTTTTCTTTTTCTTATTATATATTTGGGGCAGGTAACAGCAGCAGTAATTATCTCTGAATGCCGTCATCGAAGTCCAACTACCACCTATTGCAGATGAAGAGCTTCAGCTACTCGGAGAGACTAGCGTAACTTTGGCCCAATTACGTCGTTGATACTATAGCAAACTAAACTTCTATCTATTCAGAATCGACCACGACTTATCCAATATATGTATGTCCAGCATGTGAAGGCACTCTGCACGACACTAACCACCTTTTCACATGCCCCATCAAACCTACTCACCTAATACCCCTCTCCCTCTGGGCCCAACCTGTCGAAGCAGCACATTTCCTGGGCGTACCGTTAGATGAGCTAGACGAAGGCGACCATTAACTATCTCGCACTAACAGGGTTTAGTAACAACTATATACAATAATAACAATAACAACCTCAGTATTTGTAAAAACCTTTCTTTAGGTTTTTCCAGTGTCGCTAGCTTGTATTTTCAAGAGTTTCAATCCTTGTTGTTTTCGCTTTATCAGTCGCCTACCTAAAATGCGTACCCACGAATTATATCGCCAGTATCGCTCCGGCCGATTCCAAGTTATTTACTATTACTCCAACTGCAGACAACACTTGACATTTTTTTAACTACTGCTCTGAGCTCCTAGCAGTACCGAAACGACTTTATCTTCGTTGTTTTTGTTGTTGCTGTTGGTGCGGCATAAACATTCCTCATACATATACGGGGAATGCTGTTGATTTGACAGTTTTTGGCCTGATATAAATCCTGGTAGTTTCGGCTACATAGGACCGACTGTCGTGGGAGCGTCTTTATCCTCGTCTTTGGCTTTGCTTACACTCCGTCTGCAACATAAAATTGCCCAATGAATCTAAACCAAATCAAATGAAAAGAAAGACAGGAAAGTTCAGTTCCTAAAGCCAAAAGCCAATAGAAGATTGAGCTATTTGAAGCTTTGCCGTACTTCAAACGCTTCAATCAAAGCTGTCATTTGGTCTCATTTCATGTATTTCAGAGTTGTTCTATTCACTTTTGAGAGTTATCGAAGGCAAACAATCACCTTCACTGGGCTTGCACTTTTAAGCTCCCCTACTATTTAGTCACTCTTTGTGCCTTGGTTTAAGTACTTGAAGTGGTGGTAATTTTTTTGCGTGGCCACCAGGAGCGATCTATTTCGATTATGTACTACAATCAGGCACACACTGCATGACCTCGGTGACGGACATAAATAATGCATTAGCCTTGTAATTTTAGGCTTAAAACTCAGCTATAATTACACGTAAGCAACGTGCCGAGCAGCTATGCGAGAAAACTGTCAAAAATAAATAAAAGAAGGAAAGTTGCGAAACTTACCTGACGCGGATATTCGGCACAATAAAAAGGAATTTCGACTTGACTGCTTGGCAAAATGAATGCATTTGTGTGAGTGTGTGCATGTGTGCTTAAGTTTGCCCGTCTGCCCAATGTGATGCATTTAGTGCGTGATACATTTTTCATGTTGCATGCGATTTTTGCACAGCAACTCATTTATTTTTCGAATTTTTCATTCGTTTTATTTATTGTTAATGCTTTTTAACTTTTGGTCTTCTTATTTAATATTTATTTTTATTTTTGTTTTTATCTGAGGCTTAGTGCAATATTTATGTATGTTTTCGGCCGCATTTTACACCTCTTGTTTTTGTTAACACAGCAAATCGACACGAACATCTTCACCGCTGGCAGCCAGCCAAGAGCAACAGTTTGCGCTTTTGCTTTTATTTATGCATTTTTTTAAATTTTTTTTTCATGCCATGTGTGTGATGAGCCATGAAATGGTTGCATGCATGCAGTGCAATGTTTAACAATTTTCTGCTTTTATTGACATCAACAATGCACTTAAGCACAAAAGCACACACGCGCACACATCCATGCATGTGAGTGTGTGTTTGGTGAGCTGAGTTTGTTGTTGTTTGTTTGCAGAACCCTTCATACTTTGTGTTCGACTTTAATCACGCAACGAAATCTTTCCGCGTACATGTTGCTGCAACATGCAACACATATGTACATATTTCGATATGCGAGTAGACGTGTTTGTATGCATGCAATGTTGCTTGCTTCTCTGTTGCGCATAACACTTGCCTCGGCACGCAAGGTTGCAACATTGCGAGTACTAAGTGTTGCACTCGGTTCATTTCATTTTTGTTTTGATGCTAGCGGTTGCTACAATGGCTTTACTAGAGAGGCACAAAACTAACGGTAATTGTGGAGCACTAGATTTCGGGATAATATTAACATAATCACGGGATTTCGGGATTCGTTATCGGACACAAATTTCTTACATTCGAAATCTTTCCTAAACTTCATTAAAAAAAAAAATTATGCACTAACCCATGGTTGGAATTTTCGGTACATAAAAAATTGCGGCAGCCCTCTTTCCCAGTATTATTATCCCTAGTCTCTACACTTGCAAACCTTCGAGTGTAAAAAAAAGCTCTACATAAAAGAAAATATCTGCAGTTCGGAGTCAGCTTAAAATTGTAGGTTCCTCCATTTGTAGAACCAACATCAAAACGCACACCACAAATAGGAGGAGAAGCTCGGCCAAACCGACCGAAAACCAGTGTATGTATCTTTTTTGTCTATCCGATTTAGATAAACTATGCCATCCTATGTTCCAGGTTGCTGTCTTGCCCCTCAGTTAAAGCTCCATGAAAATCCGTTCAGTTATTTCAGAGATTAGCAGTTTTAGATTTATTTGAGTCTTGCACTTCGAACTCATGGTATTTTCTGTCCTCTACTCTTCACAGTATCTCATCCAGACCCAGTTCCCTTATTGAATTTAAGATAGAGATGGGTTGTATTGAGTTTAAGTGGCTTTATTCTCGCTGCAAATAGCCGAGTTGTCTCAACCTTCTCCGCACAATTGCGCTACATTCAAGAAGAAGGTTCATTGGATTCTTCTGGGATTGGTCTCAAAAACGACTGGAATCAGTGGACCATATCCCGATCATGTGCAGATGACTACGCAGTCTGCAGGGACCTGGGTGACGACTGCACAACGCTTCGCATCAAGCTCATCCAATAGAAGCTACGACTTCATGATACACATGCCGCAGAGTCAAACTCGTAAGATAAATCTTACCAGTAGTGACCTGGAGCCTTTTCAGTTTATTCTTGCGGAGGGCTATGGAATGTTTAAACTTCTTCCGGTTGTAACCTCCCAATACGGATTTCGCATGACGTAGCCCTTAGGTTGGTACCAGCTAAACTCCCTTAGCCTCTTCACTGCTCTGCTTCGCCTTGATGGTGTGTTGTCCGAAAGCAAGGAAGGGCTCGGGTCCTATTAACGGCGAGGTCGCTCGTCAATGTGTACGCTACTTCGTACCCAGTTATACACTTGTGTCCTTGCACCCAAATTAGCCGAATGCGATTGTAAGTTCCTGGTAGATTTATTTTCTCGATACACTCAAAAGCCAGTGAGGATTTAATCTCACAGGATGATAGAGCATTGAGCATAGAGCACTGACTGGCGGTCAGAATGGCAGTTCGCTTATTCCTGGAATTTCTGTCCAAGTTTATCTCTGCACATAGACAAATGGCATACATCTCCTCTTGGAAGATGCGTGGGAAACTACCCATCGACACAGATCGTTTGTTTCAGGGGCCATATATTCCAGCACCTATGCCTTCTGAGCAATGGCCCGTGAACATTCTCAGTTGGGTAGATTTATGGATTTTTTAAACCTCTTTTGTTTGCTGGATGCGATTGGGCGTACCTAACAGATTAAATTTGACTCATGGTCCAGTGAGGACCTAATCTCACAGGATGACGAAGCCTGTTGATTATTGCCCAGAATAACAATTCGCTCATTCCGACAGGTCCTCTCTAAGTTAAACTCTACACATAGACAGATGGCATACACCTCTGTTTGGTCGAAGCGTGGAAAACTACCCATTGTCACAGAACGCTTTGTTCTGGGACCATATATCCCACTGCCTATGTGTTCTGGTGTTTTCAAACCATCCGAATATCAGTGTAGGGTGCACTCCTGGAGTTTCCTTTCAAATGCAGTTCTACGCGACTTTAACTTGTCGTCCACTTCAATTCTGAACTGAACATCGATTTGATGCCTTTAGTGACATCATCTCTGGGTAGCTGGGTAAGTGGAAGCTGCAGACTCAGTAATTCCATGTTTTTAGATGACATCACTTTTCCTCTACTGAAACCTTGTTTGGTAATATTCAACCGGGTACGCTTGCCTGATTGCTGAGTAACTATATGAAGCGTTGTTATCGCAAGCATCACCTCCATCGCAGCTGCAGGGCAGGTTCGTATCTCCCCGTGATCCGCATGCACGCTAAGTGCTGCAGATTAGTCAGTGCTACTCGCAATCTCGAAAGAGCGACCCTCTATAGCAAAGCGACCGCTTCATGTGCTATCATTGGCCTAATTATAATCATTATTAATTATTATCATCCATCTCAGGATTCTTGGACAACAGCCGCAAGATGTTTTTGCTGACATTTTCAGATCAATAGAGCCTTTGTTGGTTTGGATAAGGTTGCGTCAGCAAGCCTCTTCCCGCTAAACTTGGCATCCAGGCCAAGGCCAAGCTATTTATCTTCGCTACCTGGAGAGTATAAATTTGTTATATTTTAAATTATTATTATATTATAATAAAAAAAAATATATATAAATGCGATTAAGCGGGATCGTGTTCGAATTTTACACATCACTAATCCACATATATTAGTGGTCATGTCTATGTATAGCATTTATCTGTTGAATTTCATGTTGCAACTTGGCATTTAACGCTTTTGGCTATTAACGGCAATTAAAGTGCTAAATGCATTCAATTCGCATGTTTTCATTGGCTTGTTTAGGCTAATCTAAATCTGGTGGCAGCACATCCTTCCTGCGTTCCTGCGCAAACACATTCGTTAGTGTGTCTGTGCAAGCGTTTATAGAGCATTTGATTATTTACGAATATGGCTTTCTGTATTCTTCTTTGCATAATTTCCTATTTTACGTCATACTGATATTAAGATAAAAATTTGTATTATATAATAACAGAAGCCTAGTATATTCTTCGAAAATAAATTAAAGAACTCAAAGGAATGAAAAAATACAGTCCTCAGTTGTGGACGACTTCATCGACTTTTAGTCGCACTGTTGTATGCGGGGTAAGTAGCCTTAGAAAGGGATATTTTTGCTTTTAAAAATTTTCTCTGTATAAAAATAATATACCAAAAAATGTTATTTCAACTCAGGAAAGCATCAAAAGATATTTGGAGTCAGATGACTGCTCTACTCAGTATGTACAGAAGTGAAGAAGGTGTGAGGAAGGTTTGTCCAATTTATGAAAATATCGCTTAAAAGTGTCAAGAGCACTCTACTCCATCAGAAACAACAATAAAACGATAGTTGCTGACTTTAAATGTGTGGACCTACACCAGAAAACATACACAAAATTTTTAAAATCGTTTTGAGGGATCGAAAAGTGAAACTGCGTGAGTTAGCTGACATCGTAAAGATACCAAAGGATTGCGTTGGTTTTATATTGCATGAGCATTTGACTATGAGATAGTTCGATTCAAAGACGGTGCCGCGTTTGCTCACTGTCATTGAACTGGATAAAGAGGCAAAGCGAATGGGTCTGGTGGTGAACGAGGACAAAACGAAGTACCTCCTGTCTTCAAACAAACAGTCGGCGCACTCGCGTATTGGCACCCACGTTACTGTTGACAGTTATAATTTCGAGGTTGTAAAATACTTCGTTTATTTAGGAACCAGCATTAACACCGATAACAATGTCAGCCTTGAAATACAGCGTAGAATCTCTCTTGCCAACAAGTGATACTTTGGGCTAAGTAGGCATTTAGGTAGTAAAGTCCTCTGTGGATAAACAGAATTAACACCCTACAAGGCTCTCATCATGCCCGTCCTAACGTATGGCGCAGAAGCTTGGACGATGGCAACATCCGATGAAGCGACGCTTGGAGTGTTTCAGAGAAAGATTCTGCGCAAGATGTTGGACACGTTGGCAACGGCGAATATCGCAGACGATGGAACGATGAGCTGTATGAGCTTTACGACGACATAGACATAGCGCAGCGAATAAAGATCCAGCGGCTACGTTGGCTGAGTCATGTCGTCCGAATGGATACAAACGCTCCGGCTTTGAAAGGATTCGATGCGGTACCAGCTGGTAGAAAGGAAGAGAAGGACCTCCATTGCGTTGGAATGATCAGGTGGAGAAGGACTTGGCTTCACTTGGTGTGTCCAACTGGCGCCGGTTAGCACGACAGAGAAACGACTGGCGCGCTTTGTTAAACTCGGTCAAAATCGCGTAAGCGGTTATCACGCCAATTAAGATGAAGAAGACATGAATTGAAGTTCAAATTGCTCCCACTTCCGCCAAATTCACCAAGTTTGGTTCCCAGCGACTGCTGTTCGCAGACTAAAAAAAAATATGCTCGCTAGTATGAAATTTCGCTTGAATGAAGAGGCTACCGCTGAAACTGAAGCCCATTTTGAGGCAAAAGATAAAGCTTTCTACAAAAGTGGTATTGAAATGTTAGAGCGGCGCTGGAATGATTGCTTGGTTCTTGATGAAAAATACGTTGATGAATAAAGCTAATTTCGTACACAAAAAAAAAGTATTTTCTTTGTTAGGTCCGGGACTTTTGGCACGTTTGGCCGAGCTCTTCTGAATTTCATTTCAAGGGCAAAAAACCTGGACGACCTTTATTGAAACCACGACGGCAAATGGTTTTCTAAGAGGAGCTTTTTCACAGCAAAAATACACTCGTAGTTTTGACAGTGCTTGCCGAGAGGCGACCACTACTAGGAAAATCCTTTTCCATTATCTGGTATTTCGTGCTCACATTGGCTCACTCAGTTGCCCTGCTTGTCGCAATTATTCCCGAATAACGACGGTCCTAGACATAGTAAAACAATTCTATATAGTAGAGTATTCTTCTCTATTCTCCTGTACACCGCACCAATCTGGTCAGATGCTCGGGTGAAGCTTTACTCTAATTCCAGTAAATTTACTAGCAAAGGAAATGAGAAGAGCCTACACAAGATGCATATTTGGTGCTCAATGGGGAAGAAGATTATTTGGTCTTGAACTTATTAAACCGAGGACCTGAATAAAAGCAAATCAATATTACTAGCCGCGGTTTAAGATTACAAGCCCGTGAGGAGTTGCCTGATCTCCCATCGGGCGCGTCCCAGGTGGTGGATAGGGAAGCCTTGGCAATACACGAGTGGCCTTCCCTGATGGGGTAGGTTCAACACTCGTGTGATGACTTCAAGTTTTCAATGAATCATGGTGCCATCCGCGAACCAAACTGGCTAGGGAGGAGAACCGATAAAAACCATCCTTGGTAATGGAAAACACAGAGGATATTATTCCAGGTGCAATCCACACAAGTGGCAATCCATGCGCTTCAGCGGCAGGGGTATGGATTCTGGAGGCCCCAACCATTACACAAGACTCTCAGCCTTATGAGCGAGAGCGCGTTTTAGAGGAAGCGGGAGTTGCTATCGCAACCTCCCCTTCTTCATAGACTGAAAAACGTTTCCCTGTTTCGGAGGGCCCGAGTTGTCATGTCTCTTCGGTGGCGGTACGACCTCTCAAAGAAGCCGAGAAATCGAAGAGCGTGGCAAGGAAGGAAAGAAGAAAGTGGCGGGCAAGGCTCATGCGGGAGAAACCTTCATGTGGCTCTGCCGGCCCTTCTGCGTCTGTGTCACCCACGGAAGCTATCGAGTTCTCGGTGGCCACGGGCGCTCCCAAACTGTCTCGCAGCACAGTTGTCTGCCCGGTGGACTTTCGATCGATGGCACTCGATCTGTGGCTGTGATTGGAAAACTGGGCCTGACCATCAGCTGACGGATACAGAAATCAAGTACTGCAAAAATCTACTGTGCGTCAGGTTACTGCCTCCGGTCCTTAAGCCAACACGAAGGGCTATAATACAAAAGACGGCACAATAAGGGTGACGTGCGCGTCTCTGGGCAACTTCGAGTGCATCAGGACCGTGTACCTCTCAGGAAGGCGATCTGCTAGATTCCGGATCCAGACCTGTCTGCGGCGGATGCCCTATCCTGTCTACGTGCCCAGAATCCGGGTATCAGTACTAGGCTTTGGCGAGTCCTTTCGTACACCAAGAGTAGAAACCGGGAAGGAAAGGAAGGGGCTGCTCTTGTGGTGCTAATGGATGAGTCCAGTGCTGATGTCATGGGCTCACGTTACGGGAACCGTCTGAGTCTCAAAGGTCAGTTTCGACGTCTTTCCCAAATGATTGGCTCTCCGACGGTTCCTGTAGCTACCTTCCCCTGACGGTGACACATACGAGGGGTGCCTTTTATATTTCGGGATTTGGCAACCCTGGTGTTGCAATCTGGCAACTGACAGCTGTATCGCAAAGTCTGACATGTTTTGGCTTTTACGTACTCAGAACGTTTTGAAATATCAGTGCTATTTGTGTTGTTTACAGTAACTTAAAATATTCATCTCGGTCAAAAAATGGAATTAAATCGTGAACATTTTCGTGCGATTATTTTTTACAACTTTCGACGTGTATTAACTCAGCAACATTGCATGGATGAACTTAATTCATTTTTTGGCGGTGAAGCTCCAACAAGGACCAGTGTTTATCGATGGTATGGTGAATTCAATCGTGGTCGTAGTTCACTCCAAGACGAATTTCGTGAAGGTCGTCCAAAATCAGTTGTTGTTCCGAAAACCATTGATGCTGTGCGCGAACTGATATTGCAAGATTGTCGTGTGACCTATCGTGAGATTGAGACAATCTTAGGTATTAGTGGGACCAGCATACATTCAATATTGCATAAACATTTGACTGTCAAAAAAATGTGTTCGCGTTGGATCCCACACAATTTGTCAATCGCTCAAAAAAAGGCTCGTGTCGATTGGTCGAAGGAAATGCTCGAAACACGTATATGACATCGTGACAGGTGATGAATCATGGATTTACGCGTATGAGCCCGAAAGTAAACAGCAGTCAACCGTACCACTAGAACAACGCAGAACAGTAAATTCTGAGTGTTTGCCAGTTGTCTTCCAAGAAATTAGGAAAACCAATCGCCAAAGACGGATCACTCTTCACCAGGTCAATGCGAGCTCTCACACATCGGCTCAAACAACTGCAACAAACTGAGAGATCAACGTTTTTCGACACCTGAAGAAGCGGTTGCGGCATTCAGAATGCATGTTTTTTAGGTACCTCATTCAGAGTGGCAAAAGTGCTTCGACAATTGGTTCAAACGCATGCAAAATATAGATCTTCATGGAGAATATTTTGAAAAACAATAAAGTGATTTTCGATGATTAAAATTTGACATATAAAAGGAACCCCTCGTATTAACTTGCAGGGCTTCTCTGACTCGTTCTCAAACATCCAAAATAAAACTTCATTAAGTTAGTTAGTTAGGCAGTTAGGGTTAAAGTGTTTAAACAGGCAATTTTATGAACGGCCGCCGAAGAGGGTAACCTCATACGGGTTAAGATATGTGCATAGGAAAGCTTAGTTCAAGCCAATGCTTACGCATTTGTCATAGACACATTGCGAACAGTTACACTTATGAGCATTAGGGCGGATGGATTTGTATGGAGTGCAATCCTTAGACATTTTGTGCGGCTTAGGTTGAATTATGAATGAGTTCAAAGTAATTTTACTAAATAAATAAATTTAAGTAAGCAACAATATTTGTATTAGGCGAGGCATATAATCTATTCAGATCACCAAGGCCTCAAGTCAAATTGCAACGAATTCAGTTTTATTTCACATCATGAGGTACTATCCAGGAGCGGACGAGCAAGCAAGAGAAGGTTCGATACTAGACATAATTTCTTTCCGCTTCCTCTGTTACCATCAGCTGGTGGCATTGCGGCATTGAGGCAACTCCTTTTCGTACTGTTAGCTTTTCAGCTTTAACATCGACAAAAAGATGGTGTGTGTCGATTCTCCTTCTATGCGTATTTTCCAAGACTTGGCGTATTGTGAATATCTGGTCGATTGCAACTTTTCCAAGTCTAAAAGCCTCGATATACTCGATTTTTAGAAGACTAATCCTGCGGTAGCTGGCACAGACTATCACCTTCCTTGTGGGTTGGGCAGAGCTACATGTGCTATAACAACAAAAACATGGCCGTCGATCAGCATCCAGAGGACGAATTGACCAAGCATTTCACGCAACTCTGCAACACTTACAGCTCACTGGAAGGTAGAGACTCATGCAACCAGACATAACTTTCCTTTCAATACCATCTGTAGAAGCTGTCAGGCGGAGGGCATGAGAGATAGACTTTTTCACTATTTACCGTGCGAATGTCTAGGTCTAGCTAGAGCAGTACTTCGTTCTTTTGGTAAGCCTCTTCTGTGTACTTTTCTGACATAGAGATAAAATATTTGCTGCAATACTTGGATCTCACGAAATGGATCTAACTCAAACAAAAAACAAAATTAAAGAAAAGAAAAAAAAAACAGCAACAACAAAGCAACACACGAGAGCAATGGTAGTAAACCGGCGCTGGTCGCTAGTTAGAATTATTTCAGTAGAAATACTCAACCACTTCCACAACAACTATCCAGGTCTATTCTACCATTCGACCGCAGCCGATGAAATTACTCGCCCAATGCTTTTTGAGACTTTCCAAACATTTGGAAATTAACTTCCCTAATGAAAACTCTCCAGTGAAAAAAGCAATGAATTTTCTTTTCGTATGCTGCATACGCGGCCGATTGCCATGCAGTTGGTTCCGAGTTCGATGCCCACTTTGGCCATTGAACTTCATGAAGTAACGGAAGAGTTTTCGAATAGTCGTATTTCTTTGGCAGGCAGTAACTTTCTGTCCGGAAATAATCTTATCATAAAAACCAAGTAGCATAAGTGGCGGCCGGCGTAGCCGAATGGACCGAAGCGTGACTACCATTCGGATGTGCGTAGGTTCGAATCTCCGTGTATGAAACCTCAAAATTATGAAGCAAGTTTTCCAAATATTGCTCGCTCCTCGGCAAATAAAAAATAGCGGAAAAGCTCGTTCGAACAACTAACTAACAACTTCTAGATTGGAGATGGACTCCAATTTTTCGTCAATCAATAAATTGTGAAGCGGTGTCAACATTCCCGTACTTATATATCTGACGCATTTACCTATAGTAAAAAAATATCTTTCCTTTACATTTGGGCATAACTCGTTTGGATGTAACTTCACACTTCAACCGGTAAATGCCATCTCACTATCACTATCATGAATTTCTCTGCTATTCATCAATTCGGACATTCAAAGGTAAGTGCCGTGGCATTGAACACCCATGAAAGCAAAGCTCAGCGATAAATCCTTCTCATGCGGCAATCAACCCACACATCCGATGCTGTATGCTGCATACCTCTAATAATATTGCGTTGCTTTGTATTTGTTTTGCCAGCCCGCAACGATAATGATGCTGGCTATGTTGCATGCGGCATAACAACTGTAAATTTTCTGCACAAAATCTTGCAACGCCAAAGTGTTGGCTTGGCTAGTGCCTTTGGTTGTTGGAGAGATGAAAATAATTTAAGTTTTTGTTTTCTCTACTTTTAGTTTTCCTGCTTTCACTTTATGACGAAATAATTTGAATTTCGATTAGCCGCAAAAAGCAAAGCGAAATTGACTAAATACGTTAAAAGGAGGAAATAATAAAGAAAATTTGCGCATAATTTCTTATTTTGAACGGGGTAGGCGAACATACGTCAACTTTGAATGCTCGCCTTCTGCCCTCCAACCAGTTGCGCACGCCAAATGCCAGTGAAAGTGTTGGGGCACACTAATCATAACTTGATTTTTGGCGGTTTTAGGCAAATTTCGATTGAGGAAAATGCTCATAAATCGCATTCAATTATGTGGCTTTTAGCGTAACGATGGTCTCTCTAGGGGATTATTAAGTGCGAGCGAATGAAGTAGTTTGGCTGATAGAGTACTTTGAAGATTTTTGTTTTTTGATTTCCCTATGAAACAGAAATTTGAATTTAATAGCTTATGAAGTTATATTATTATTGTGGCCATTTATAGTTTCTCTCAAGTAAAAAAATAGCACTAGGCAGGAAGAAAGTGTATGGAAACAGTGCGTTAAATACAGCCAAAAATATGAATACATTAAAATAAAAATGTTGAAAGTTCATTATATATATAAAGGGTGATTTTTTAAGGGCTACAGGAAAGTTTTTCAAAAAAACACACGTAAAATTCAGTAAAATTCATGAAATTTTTATTTAAATCGATAGTGCAGTCCATATAATTTAATGTTTGAAGATAATTTCATGCAAATGTTGACCGCGACTTCGTTTCAAATGGTCCATCCGCTTAGTCCAATTTTGGCATACTCTTTCCAATGTTTCGGCCGGTATCTCACATATAAAGGCTTTAATGTTGTCTTCTAAAGCGTTAATTGAAGATGGCTTGTCTGAATAGACATGAGCTTTAACATAGCCCCACAAAAAATAATCTAAAGGCGTTATATCGCACGATCTGGGTGGCCAATTGACAGGTCACGAACGTGAAATAAAATGTTCACCGAACTCGCCTCTCAACAAGTCCATTGTTATGCGTGCTGTGTGGCATGTGGCACCGTCTTGCTGAAACCACATGACATGCAAGTCAAGCTCTTGCATTTTGGGCAAATAAAAGTTGGATATCATTTAAGGGTAGCGCTCACCATTCACAGTTACGTTACGATTCGCAGAATCTTTGAAGAAGTACGGTCCAATGATACCTCCAGCCCATAAACCGCACCAAACTTTGACCTTTTTTCGATACATTTATAGCTCTTGCAATTCTTCTGGCTGACCTTCACTCCAAAATCGACAATTCTGCTTATTTACGTACCCATTGATTCAAAAAGGAGCTTCGTCGCTGAACACAATTTTTCGATAAAAAAGTGGATCTTAAACTTTCTTAACAGAACAGAAATTTTTATAATAAAACTCATTGATTTGCAAGCGTTGTTCGTTTTTAAGACGATTCATGTTTGAATTATAGACCAAACTTTTTCATAGCAGAAATACACTCGGAGGTTTGCCATTGCAAGAGAGATTCGAACCTACGTTCTCTCTGAATTCGGAATGGTAGTCACGCACCAACCCATTCGGCTACGCCGGCCGCTCTGCTCTTGCTGTTTGAAAATCTGACTGATTGGTCTTTGATGTAAAATGTTATTTGTGGTTTCTGTGCTTTGATATAACATAGAACATCGAAAGGTTAATCAAATCAACATACTAACTCAGGGGTTCAAAATGCGGCTAAAACAGTACAAGATAGATTAGCTAAAATGACTTCAAATGTTTTGAAATGTAACATATTTCATATTCATTCAACATTCTCCTGCCTTACCACTTGCTGCAGATGACTATTTCGACATAAAAGACACGGCCCAAGTTGCTTTTTTTCAGGTATACCTTCCTTCAGGTATGTCTTCCCAAGGTTCAAAAGAAGAACTTCTAGGATTGCAATAGCTCTCGGGACGAACGATAGGGGAAGATATGGAGAATGCCGTGCAAAAATGCCTTGAAGTCAATGAGATCGATTGATATAATCTCGTTTCAATAGCAACTGATGGAAGGCAGAAGTGTGACAGGAAAAAAAAGCCGCAACAACGATTCTTCAGAATCTACATTTCACTGCATAATACACCAAGAAGCGCTTTGTGTCAAAACGTTTTCCGTCAAAATAGTTGAGGTCATCATTTGGTTATCAAGATAATAAACAGCAAAACGCAAGTTAAAGGAAGAAGGTGGCTGAAGACATGCTTGTGCAAGTGAATTCGGACCCAATGTTTATCCAGCGAATCATAACAGGTGATGGGACGTGGGTATATGAGACGTTTGACAAGCAAACCAGTCAAGAGGCTGCTGAATGGCGCTATCCATATCAGCCGAAACCCAAAAAACCACGTCAAAGTAGTTCCAAAGTAAAAGTCATGCTAATTGTTTTCTTTGATTATCCTGGTGTTGGTGCACTTGGAGTTCGATGTAAATGATTCTACGGTAAATAAAGAATATCATTTACAAGTTATGCGACGTTTGAGAAAGAATGTGCGTAGAAACGTCCCAATTTGTGGAAAGAAAACTCATGGATCTTGCACCATGACAACGCACCCTTTCACAAGGGTCATGTTGTAAACATTTTTTTCACCAAAAACTTGACAAATATCATCGAACGACCGGATTTAGCCCCCTTTGACTTTTTCCTTTTCCCAAAACTTAAATTGTCACTCCGCGGATGCCGATTTGAGGAGCTGAAGAAGATCTCTTCAAACGCGTTTAAGACGGACTGAACGGGCTTTGATGACTGGACTAATCGTTGGCATTTGTGTATTGCTTTGAATGGAGCCTATTTGGAAGGCGACCAAATAAATTTTGATGATTAAAAATCATCCAAATGTAGATGAATAGCTCTTATCGAAAATATAATTTTAATGAAATAAATCATACAAAAAATTGTTTAACTTATTAAGTTTTCGAATAAGAAACTTAACTCCCAGCAAATACGTAAAAATGATTAAAACAAAAATTTCTAAAATTAAAAATTGGCGCGTACACATTTGTAAGATATTTTGCCGAGATCCCCCTCATATTTGTGGCGTGCGTCTTGATGCTGTCCTACAAATGGAGATACGTACAATTTTATTCTGTCTTTGAATGGCATACAGTTGAGATAAGCAGCTTTTTCAGAGTAGAAATGCTCTAACCGGTTTGCCATTGACCATCGAGAGACGAACAAAACTAAAAAAAACCTTCTTTATATAATATAACATAAGTCGATATTTCATGGGCAATATAGAATTTGAGTAAGGGCCCCCGAAATGCTAGTCATGCACAAACTCACTTCGCTAGTACAGCTTCTCCTCCTTCTTAACGGGATAACCGTTTTCGTGATTTGGCCGAATTCAACAAAACGCGCCACTCATTTCTTTCTCGTGGTAACATTTTTTTCCGTGGTACGTTCTCGATGTATTTCTTTATCACGTTCCAACTGTCCTCGCGTTCGAACATTTTGCTAAGTATGTTGCATGGTGCGATGTCGCTAATCTGCTCCCTCAGATCATATCTTTCCGCGAGTCATCTGTTACAACTAAAAAACGTGTGTTCACCGTCATCGCTCAGCGCTTTGCATTATATGCACTTGGAGTCGGTTACCAGCAAGGTAGAGGTATCTCCGGAAGTATCCGTTGCCCGAGAGGAACTGAGTTAAGAAGTAGTTCACTTCTTCGAAGTTCCTTTGGACCCATTTGTCAATTGATCGAAGAAGTTTCGCCGCCACCAGCTGGTACCACCACGAATATTTGGAAGTTGAGTTGGAACGTTTGTTTCCATTCGGACGGCATGACCAAGCCAATGAAGTCGCTGGATCTTTAGTCACTGTGGTATGTTGACTACGTCTCATACAGCGCATTCTTCCATCTTCTAAGATACTCATCGCAGCCATCGTTCAAAGGTCCAAAATCATCTACAGAGTCTTTCTCCAAAACACTTCTCGGGACGCCTCGTCGGATATTGTCACCGTCCACGCTTCTGCGCCACGCTTAGGATGGGCATGATGAGAGACCCATGAAGACTTGTCAACCGTGATGGTGGCGACGATATGTGAGTGCGTTGACTGTTTGATTGATGACAGGAGGCTCTTCGTTTTGTTCTCGTTGACCACCAGACCCATTCTCTTCGCTTCTTTATCCCGTCTGGAAAAGGCAGAACTAACAGCGCGGTTGTTAATGCCAATGATGTCTATATCATCGGCATACGCCAACAATTGTACGCTCTTATAAGAAGTTGTGCCTGAGCGATTAAGTTCTGCGACTCGTACAATCCTTTCCAACATCAAGTTAAAGAAGTCCACGACACGGCTCGTATTGAGCAACGTCTTCTTGCATCGCCGTATTAGTTTTGCGGGGTTGCCAAATTCAGACATTGCGGCCTACCGGTAACCCCTTTTCGTACTGTCGAATGCGGCTTTAAAACCGACAAAAAGATGGTGTATGTCGATGCTCATTTCATGGGGTTTTCCCTAAGACTTTTCGTATTATGAATATCTGGTCGATGGTGCACTTTGCAGGTCTAACGTCACACCGATAAGGCGAAATCAGATCCAATGATAAGGTCCTCAGCGTCAACTACCGCGTATAATATTTCCTCTCACAAAAAGGAAATATTCCAAAAGCGCCAAATCAATCTACAAATAATCAACCCCTCGAAGGATTTATAATTTGTGCAAATGGCGTCGTAAGTCAGTCATATTTGACATTTATGAACTGACAGTTGCAGTATACAAACAGGCAAGCAATTGAGTGCGTAAAGGTCAAAATTAAGATTTCCAAGAGACAAAACCATTTGTTTTATTTAGTAAAAAATTTATTAAAAAAAAACAAAAAATAATTTAATGACGAATTTTGCGCTACATAGACTATGAGAAATATATCGACTGTAGCGCCACCTATTTCTTGTTTACGTACATACTCACGCTAACTCATCAAAAAATAATTAGATATACAGTCTTTATATTACTAAAGTTATTTCCACATTCTACTGAAAATATCCTCTTAGACACTTTTTTATTTGTTATTTTTACAATTTTTTTTCAATATTATTTTTATTTATTGCACTAACTAACCATTTTATTTTATTTCACAATTTCTTTCTTTTATTTCACATTTTTCTTTCTTGCGTCATTAAGTTTGTTGTGCCGACTGCTCGGCACAGATTTTTTTCTATTTTTACCAATAAAGTTAAAAAATTATAAGGCACCAACAAATAAATAACTAGCGGCATTTTTACTTCTCTATCAGTAAATTGAAATCAATGAGAAAACGATGCAACACCTACAAATTTACTATTTTGCGCATTTTATAATACTCAGTCATAACAAATAATATTGCAGCATCTGCAATTTGCACTCACACACCCGCATGTGTACACACATACATGCATACTCGTACATACATATATCCGAAGTGGTGCTGGTATATTCACTTACCGCTTCAACACCGCTAAGCACACAATTTATCAGCGCTATCATTTTGATCAGCCGCACGCGAATACATACCGATGGGTGTACTTATATTCACTCACATTCAATTTCTCTTGTATTGAATGCATTTATGGATGCTTATTGTTGTTGTGCGAATCGGTGGGCACTCATCTAGCTATAGAGTGGTTAGTACTCTGCAGAGAAATACAGTGCACAGATTAAAATAAAAAAAAATTTATATTAATTTAATGTAAGGGGGGGTGGCTAAGTTTCAAGGGCCGGTGTTGATTTTGAATAAAATAAATTTTTTTTAGGAAATTATTATCATTTCTCATTATTATGATAATATTGGTATAGCTCAATTACGTATGGAACAAAATATCGCCCAAATGGCCGCCGCGGCCTCGGCGGCACACCTCCATCCGACGGTCCAAATTTGCGATGACGTTGAGGCATAATTGAGGTTCTACACCGTTAATGTGCCGAATTCTCTCATCCTTTAACTCTTAAATTGTTACTGGCTTATCGACGTACATCTTTTCTTTGAAATAACCCCAAAGAAAGAAGTCCAACGGAGTCGTTGACATTTAGGTGTGGTTCTCATTCAACATCGGCCCTTGAAATTTAACCACCCTTTACTTATAGTTACAATAGCGTACCCGTTGAGAGGTTATAGGATCGATTCTTAAAGTAAAAACATCCTTTTTATGTTTCTTTTCTTTTTTACTTTCAGTTACTGTACCCCAATTTCACTAGTTCTCATTTTATCCCAATTTAAAGGAATAATAAATTATTAATCATAAAATTCAATAGAATCACATCATCTTAAATCCCGATCCAATCTAGAAACTGTTTGACTGAATTGTGTTTCATAGAGTCAAAAAACCCAGAAAACGTGTTTTAACAGCTGAAAGGAAGTAATGAAATAATCAAAGACGGGTCTAATGACTATACCGAAAATAGAGTTTCAGAAATGTTTCTAAGCTGGATCAAAGGCTGGCATAAGTGCGTTGCAGTTGATGGGTATTACTTGAAAGGGGATTATATCCCGTTTGAGGAATAAATAAATAAACTTTTGTTTTGATTTTCTGAATATATTCCGGGAAATTTTCGATCAAGGTGCTATAGGTCGGCGACGACTAAGTCGATATGAGTTGAAGTCTATAGAACAACCCTACAATCACTTCGACAGCACATCGTTAATCTATATATTTGGGTTCCGCGAAGTCAGGACTTCTGCGCAACTGAGCCTAAGAAAACAAGCACCTCAAAAACTCTTCATCGTACAAATAAAGGAGACGGCTAAAACAATATCGTCGTAGCCATCACAAAGCGCATGTGTCGTCTGGTCATAATACCTCGCGCATAGCTTGCGTTTATTTTCCAGCTCTGCTACTGTAATACTTTAAGTCCTCGAAAAATAAAAAGAGTGTCTCTTACTTAGTCAAAAGGCATTTGTTTTGAGACAGGCATTTCTCCCACGACTTCAGGTTTTTCCTGCGGGGTACTTTTACATGCTACAACACATTCTTAGGTTTCTAGTCTCATTAGAATATACAATTTTTACTTAGTGTTTGTTGCTTTTCTTTCGCTACTATACTTATGTAGCTGTTGAGTGGGTCATTGGGATGTTCAAAATCTTAGACGTTAAAGGTCATTCTCACACAAAAGTATATATGTATGTGTATGTTCAGAAAAATGTTAGGGATATATTTGTAAAGCGTGGTATATGGACTCAGTGGTAAATTAAAGGAAACGACTTGAAAATGAGCTGGTTTGCTGGTATATACGACTTTTGACAAGCCTTTGATGTTGTAAAGAACAAAACTAAAAAAAGGTGTACAGGTTTGTGTTGCCTCCAAACAATAGAGAGTGCAAGCTTACACTTTTGCATGCGTTTGAACCAATTGTCGAAGCACTATTGCCACTCTGAATGAGGTACCTCCAAAACATGCATTCTGAATGCCGCAACCGCTTCTTCAGGTGTCGAAAAACGTTGATCTCTCAGTTTGTTGCAGTTGTTTGAGCCGATGTGTGAGACCTCGCATTGTCCTGGTGAAGAGTGATCCGTCTTTGGCGATTGGTTTTCCTAATTTCTTGGAAGACAACTGGCAAACAAATGGTTGTGTACCACTCAGAATTTACTGTTCTGCGTTGTTCTAGTGGTACGGTTGCGACATGTCCAGTTTTTCCGAAAAAACAGTCGACCATTTGCTTGGAAGTGCTTCGTGCGCGAACAACTTTTGTTGGATTTGGCTCATCTTGAAACACCCATACAGTCGACTGCTGTTTACTTTCGAGCTCATACGCGTAAATCCATGATTCATCACCTGTCACGATGTCATAGAACTGATTTTGGACGACCTTCACGAAATTCATCTTGGAGTGAACTACAACCACGATTGAATTCACCATACCATCGATGAACACTGGTCCTTGATGGAGCTTCATCGCCAAAAAATGAATTAAGTTCATCCATGCAATGTTGCTGAGTTAATCCACGTCGAAAGTTGTAAAAAATAATCGCACGAAAATGTTCACGATTTAATTCCATTTTTTGACCGAGATGAATCTTTTAAGTTACTATAAACAACACAAATAGCGCTGGTATTTCAAAACGTTCTGAGTACGTAAAAGCCAAAAAATGTCAAACTTTGCAATACAGCTGTCAGTTGCCAGATTGCAACACCAGGGTTGCCAAATCCCGACTTATATAAGGCACCCCTCGTATTGGAATTTATATACATATGCGCATATATATGCTCACTCAAGTAGGAGAGAGCCAGATGCCGAACGTTGCCGAACGAGGGCGCCGATTGTGCTCTTTGTCGTTCGTTCCGCGCTCTCGCTTGCAGTTCAAGTAAGGTAACGCCGCAAGAGCAAGATAACGCCACATTTTTTGCGTGCAGCGGGCTACAGCGAATTATAAGACGTTATCATGTCAAAAAATTAAAGTTTGCAAAGCAAAAATAAAAAAATAAAAATTAACCCTTGTGCTGCCAACCAAGAAAATCTACATACTCTGCCACCTAGATACACACAATTTTTTGGGCATAAGTCCTCTATATCCCGAAATAGTTGCATACATTCTATAAATATTTATTTATTTATGTTTTAAGAACATATTTCTAACTGAATACATCAATAACATTATATACATCGACTTTCGTACTTCTATATAAGATATAAAACGCAGGCAGCTGCACCCTAAATTTCTCGTTTTTGTGAAGCCCAGGTCGATTGAACTTGAAAGGTAAGCGAAAAGGTCGGTCTTACTATCTTTTATACCTAAGTCATGTTCCAGATCTATTTTATTTCTATAATAATATTCTAATATTGCTTGTATTCATGCAATCGACGTAGAATTTTTTTGCGCCAGCTTTTGGAAGAGTTAGCTATGCCGGTGATTCAAGAGCGAGCTTCCAACCAGCAGGTCATGCTACATTTGCAACGAGCAACCTATTCGTAAGCGAAGAAAGACAAGGAAGTGTTGTGCCGAGTGCGAGAAGCCCGTTTGTGATGAGCACTCAGTAAAGATCAATAAATGTTTACATTGCGTCAGTAATTTTGAATTACGCTAAAGATTAATCATAAAGATTTAATTATTTATATGCGTTTCTCTCTTTATTACATTTATTCTTTACTTTTATTAATTTTTCATGTATTACTGACTGTGCAAATACTGCAATGTCGACAATTTTTTTTTTTTTTCGAACAAAAGAACAAACAATTTTTTTTTTCGAAAATTCCTATAAAAAAGCTAAAAAATAACTATGCAACATGTAGAGAAATGTCAAAATTTAAAAATTTTCAAAAAATCCCAAAAAAAAAATCGACAAATTCCGAAAATTCTTTATAAAGGTAAAAAAAATATTTAATTTATAAAAAAAACCCGTCCAATTTAGGTTGCAATTTCAACAGAAATACGCATGATCTTTTTGTAACATTTTTTGTCAAAGGGTGGAGTGCAGTGCGGTAAAAAATGTTTAAAGCTGTCTTAGTAAAATCATAGTAAAGAAAAACATAAAATTTTTTTTTCAAAAATTCCATTAAAAAAGTAAAAAATACTCTGTGACATATCGAACAAAAGTCCATCCTCTTTTCTATGTAGAATGGAATTCTAAATATACAGTTAAAACTTCAAATAAATCCGACAAGATTTATTCGACCGGCCGACTTGAAAAACGAAGTTCCGAAAAAAAGTCGTTGTTTGCCTCTTTTAGGCCATCTCCTGCAAAAAAAAAACTAATCCCTTTTATACATTTGATTTAACCGATAGATAATGTCTCATATTAGATACGGCCTTAGTCAAACTGAAATTACAGTAGTTAGCAGTAATGTCACAGAGTGAATAGCTTTTTTCTCACTACTCGATACAAATTTATGTCATGCGACAAAATATTGTATATGCATGTAATCATTAATAAAAAGCAAGTGCAAGTAAATTAAAAAATCCATTCAATTGATTGCAGAAATTATGAATGCATCGATTTAAAAGACCCCCCGCCCACCTCAATGCGTTGGCAACGCCACTCATAGAATAATCGCCAATTTTCCAACAATTAAGCAGCCGCAGTAGCGGCACTCATAGAAAGCTGAAACGTTATAACAAACAGAGGCACAGAGGCACAAAGCAACAAAGCAAAACGCAACATATCAACCATTTGATATTCACTGTCTTCGTGCAACTTCCATTTATGCGTCTCAATTGCCAACCAATCACCCAATGGGTCTATGGCGTAATTTGCGTTATTTATCGTGCAACATTATGCGACACACAACAACAACACGCAGTGCATTGCAATAGTAATAGCAACAACAAACAAACAGTGTGTATGTATGTACGAGTATTGGCTATCAGTTGCGTGGAATGCTGCGAGTGAAGTTATTCATTGCAACCTGTTGCTTAACAAATGCTTTGACACAAAAGCTGCAGCGAAACGACTAAAACAAAAACAAAAGTTAGTGTGCATGTGTTGCCTTTGGTTTTGTGCATTTACGAGTATTTGTGCATGCCACAAGAGCCATAAGCGCCAATATGTTACTGGCAGTTGGTTATTGACTTTTATGCTGTTGCTGATGCAGATATTTTTCTGTGGTGTGCTTTTGTGTGTGTGTGTGTGTCGCTTTGTTTATGCGCATGTAAGTCACTTGGCAGCGCTCTTTATTAGGCGCACAAAGGAAATCAAATAAATAACAATTCAATGGGGTTTTTCGTAAATGTTTCGTATTTGTCTTGCGGCGGTGACAGTGCTTTTGATTTTTATTAGACCAAAATGTTGCGGCCAACAACCCAACTTATGCACCAATAAAAATTTAAACTATATAAATAAACGTTCGAAAGCATTTAAGTTGCATGCATTTTGAAAGTGTTTTAGGCGATTTTGTTTTTGTTTTAAAATTTAAGCTCTAGTGTTTTAATAACTCAGTTGTTGGAGTGGCGGAAATACGAATACATGTATGTATGTATGTATGTACGTATTTGGAATTACATGCAATTTGGGATATTCGTGAGAAAATCGGTATAAGAAAGCATTTTAGCAAATATAAAATTTTGAAGGGCAAAAACCAACCAAACCTTTCAGGTTTTGATAAAAAAAAATTAAATTAACAAATAAAAAGGCTTTGTTGCACCAATACAGAAAAAAAAAAATAGTAACGGCATTTCATGGAAATAGAAATGGAGTGCATTCGTTGTAAGGAGAAAATTCAAGTCAAAAATTGGGAACATTTTTTCGGAAACCAACGTTAATTTTGAGCCACTTTAAACAGAACTTGTATGGGCTATAAAACTGCGTCCGTAATTTTTTTATAAATTCTGATTAAAAGGTTAGAAACTTAGATTTATATGATATTTTTTTGGAAAATGAACAATCATATTTTTATACAAAAATTTATGAAAATTGAAAATGCAATAGAAAAGTAGTCAAACCGGCTCAAGGCATCGCTTGTCAAGTTTTCTTTAAACGGTCGTAGATATACTTCAGACTTCAATACGAACAAAAAAACCTATACGAGATCTCAGCATTTCTATATCAGATGCATTAAGACATATGCACTTATACACAAGACCTTTAAATAGAATACTCAAATGATAAATTTTTGGTTAAAAGAGCTTACGCTGCTTTTTTTTCTACTGATTATTCCTTTTACAAGGTTTGATTAAAAAGTAATGAGCCTTATTTTTTTAAGCAGTTTTATTTAACCTTTTGGCTTATGCAACTAATATTTTTCAAAATAGGTCCCTTGAGCGTCAACAAACCGCTGGTAGCGGTCCTTCCACTGCAGGAAACATTTTTTAAACTCATACGCCGGAATCGCGTTCAATTCGGCTGTCACAGTTTTTTGGATCGCCTCGATGGAGTCGAAACGCCTTCGCTTCAGCTTTCTTTTCAAGCGCGGGAACAAGAAGAAGTCCGGAGGGGACAGGTCTGGGCTGTAGGGAGGGTGGGGAAGCACCGGGACGCCCATCTTGGTCAATGCAGAGGTGCAGAGGAAGGCGGTGTGCGCCGGCGCATTGTCGTGATGAAGGGTCCAATTATTGACGAGGTCGGGCCGAACCTGGGCGACGCGGTTTTTCAGCCGAAGGAGCACTTCTTTGTAAAATGCCGTGTTTACAGTGCTTCCTGGAGGTACAAACTCCTTGTGGACGATGACTCGAGAGTCAAAAAAGATGATCAGCATGGTTTTGACCTTGAACTTCGACATGCGCACCTTCTTAGGTCGTGGCGACTGGCTCGTGTGCCATTTTACCTGGGCACTGGACAGAGATTGATTCCCGTAAGCCTCCTTGAGTAGCCCAATGGTTTCGGTACTCGTTTTGTTTAGCTTTACGCAAAATTTGATCGAGTAACGTTGCACCAACGATCGCTGTATTTTCGCCACTGCAAAATCCTAACACACTTCTAAAACAGCTTTCACGCGCGGAGCGATGTTGACTGCACCGCTGTTGCCAGCGAACTGGGACCGGTTTTTAGTGGAAGGGGAAGGTCCGACGATCATTTTCCCCTACCAGCCGATTCGGTTGATCGCTTGGCAGACGCTCTGCGCGAGAAGGCTCATTACTTTTCAATCAAACCCTGTAGGAGCATAGAGCCTCTACAAGGCTTCTCCAACTCGTAGATTAACACAATCATTCCAATGTCGTTCTAACAGCCCTCAGTTTCAGTGATAACGTCTTCATTCGGGCGAAATTTTTTACCGGTGTACATTTTTTAAGTTTGTGAAGGGCGTTTTTGAATTGGTTTGCTATTGTTTTGAATTTCACTTTTCGACCACTCAAAACGATTTTGTGAATTGTTTTGATGTTTTCTGGTCGTTCACTGCGTTGTGCATCATGGGTGTCTCTACGGCCATACGGCCACGTTTGAAGTCAGCAAACCATCGTTTTATTGCTGTTTCAGCCTTGTCTAACACCAGTGTTGGTTGATAATGAACAGTACAGCCAGTTCAGAACCCTCATACAGCGCTTTGACCAGGCGAATTATTTATTATATTACTCCACTGCCACCCTTAACGTCAGTCGTCACTTACTTCTCGTTGATCTTCAAGTTCAATCCATTGCTGCTCAGCGCATTATATTAGGTTGATGGAGGTTGACCTCGGGAGGCAATCTCCTGTAGGATATGGTAGCATTGTGAGGCCGGTTTCTTCTTCCTTCTCCATACTTCATGTAGATTTTTCCATCTGCAAACTGGGTTTTGAGGCTTGTGATAGGGCTACTTTCCCAAGCGGGCTGGATTGCAAGAAGGAGGGAGTCATGACGGACATAGGTATGTCTGTTTTCATCGACGAATCCAAGATGGAATTTGGAAATGGAGCGTGGGTTTTCTCTAAATCAGTCTCATTTAAACTGCCGAAAACTAGTAGTGGTTTTCAAGCGAAGGTCTCCGCAATCCTGCAGGTATACAAAATGCTTAGGGATCGCTGTTGGATAGACATAAAATGGACATAAATATATTTTCCGATAGTCAAGTAGAGATCAAGTTCCAGTCGTCGCCATGTGGCAGCTCTCTACTGGTCAACTCTTGTAAGAAAGAGATCAAACGTCTCGAACGTGCAGGAAGCATTTGGTTTATCTGGTTTCCAGTTCGTAGGAACATAAAGGGAAATGGATTTGAAATTGCCGATAGCTTGCCCGGAAGGGATCTACAAAACCGGTTTCAATTGTCCCCATCGCAGCCATCGATATCCCCTTCACCGGTGTTAAAGGTAAACTGCACAATTTCTTACTTAAAAAAGCACAAGCCAAATGGAATTCTTTCTTATCGAATGCCATCTCAAAAACACTATTGCCTTAGTACGCCAGAAGCAGGATGCTTAAAGTGCTGAGGACCTCCCACCATTCAGTTGGACAAACGAAGTGAAGCCAAGTCTTTCTCCACCGGATCTTTCCAACGCAGAGAACATTTTCCCCTTCCTTTGCTACCAGCAGCTTTTACTGCATCGAATACTTTCAGAGCCGGAGCGTTGGTATCCATTCGGACCAAGGAAGCCGCTGGATCTTTATTCGCTGCGATATGTCTGTGTAGTCATGCTCATACAGCTCATTCTTCCATCTCCTACGCCACTCGCCGTCGGCAACGAGCGGAGGCCAAAAATCTTCCGCAGAAATTTTCTCTCAAAAACTCCAAGGGACCGCGCGTCGGGTGTTGTCATCGTCCAAGCTTCTGAGTTATACGTTAGGACGGGCATTCTGAGAGCCTCGTGGAGTGTTAGTTTTGTATGTCGAGAGAAGAGTTTACTACTCAGTTGACTACTTGGTCCATTGTAGCAATTGTTGGCAAGAGAGATTACCCGTTACATTACACGGCTCACAATATTACCTGTGTTAAAGCTGTTTTCTTGAAAACGAAGTCTCTTAAAGCCTCAAAATCATAACAACAACAGTCACGTTGGTGCGGCTACGCGAGTGTGCCAACAATTTGTTTGATGATCGGAGGTACTTTGCTTTATCGTGAGACTAAAAGGGGACTGAGATATTCGTTCTTAACGCAGCTCCAACATAAACGCACCTTAAGGCTCATGAAGAATTCATTCCAGCTATGTAAATGCAGCATTATTTTTACTTCGCTGCACAAAATATTTCCTCTACTTCAACTAATTGCACTAAATTCAATTTCCTTGATAGCCAACTTATTGCCGCTTGATCTCCAGTTATTTGCAATAACAAACAACAAATAAAGACGGAGTTTAAAGAACTAAATGCCAAATGGTATTAAGTATTGCAAAATTTGACACAAACGCAAACTCTGCACTTAAACAATGCTCGAATATCACTTAAGCCTCATATCTCGCAACTCATACACACACACACACAAAGATACAAAGCGCATATTGTCCGAAATTTGTCACTCTGTCGCAATGCTGAAAATGACAACAAAGTTGTAAATCTTCAATGACACACAAAAAGGTAGCCAGCGCCGCTGTGGCTAAGCTTTGGCCACCATGGGCTCTACAGCCATAATCTGTCTGCGAATATCAGCAAATGAAAAACAATTTTCAAATACCTTTGCTTGCAAAATTTTCATATCTGCGAATATTTGCGAGCCGTACATTCGTCAGAAGCCGCACATTTTGGGTGCTGTGCGAATTTCATTCATAAATTATTCATGTCAATGAAAAAATAAAAAATAATTCAAAATAGAGAACAAAAACTGCAGTAAACTCAAAGAAAATAAAATAAACTACAACAAATTGAATGGCAGCTGCTGGACAACTTGCCAAATTCAAAAGCGCTTAGCGCATCTGCTTCGACTCGTATGCCTCAACTTCGCTTGGAGACGATGGAAGCTCTCGCGATTGCTGCAAGATGCAGAGATGCACTTTGATCTTTAACAAGCGAATATTTTGCTGAAGTGGACTAGCGGCACGTTGGCAGCCTGCTGCTACTAAACTCTGGCGAGTTAGCTTGGACGATTTGTCAAGCTCACGAATTGCCGATCAGTAGAGCTGCGCAGTCAAATGCAGATGCGGGCATATTAATCAATTTATGTGCCATATTCTCGTATGTGTCGCTATACAAAATATCTTTGATACATAACTAAGCATATAAGGGTGGTTCAATATAAGGAAAAGGCTGAACGATGGCTAAATTCGGCTGTGTTAACTGCTTCGTACTCCCAGTGAAGTTCATCATGCGGATAATATCTAAAATCGCTGCGCAGATGCAGCAAAAAGTGAGAGCCAAGATGCCTAATACGACGATGCCCCGTCCACTCTTCGCTGGAGGGGATGTGAATGGAGAAGTTCCCGCTGGGAGCCAGCGTGGGTGTGCAATGCACAGTTGTCATGAAGTTGAACTCAAAATTTTTAAGGAGCTAGGAACCGTCATTATTAAGTTTATCCACAAAATGCTTTGCAGTAGAACGGTTATGGCAGAGTTGGGCGACGACCGTAGCACTCATCCTGGACAGAGGCATAACATGGAAGCCCAACATTGAAGAAAGAGGAAGGCAACACCTGATTTCCATGGGTGCAGGTGCGTTATCGGCAAAAGATGAGGCCTTTCGCTTAAAGTTACAGTCTGGCTATATATTGACTATTATAGAGTCAATTTTACTGAATGGAGTTCTTGTCTGGTGGGATGACATCAGTTAAGAAGCTGGAATAGCTGGTGATCAATGTGTACCCCCCTGGGTCCGAGTGGGCGGGGTCCAACATATGGAGACATAGCATAGTAAACATGTTGGATGACTTAAAGTTGGACGGAAGGATTGGGGGCGAGTATTCTGCTAGGAGCTTCCCATTTAGCTCAAATTTAAACCTCCGGAACACTGTAGTGTTTTTTAAGTAGAGGTAGCCGCAGTTAAAGAAGGAGTGGATTGGCTGCTTACCTCTTCTTACTGCAAGAAAGGTAAACATCTACTCCGATAACCAAGTAACAATTAGGACCTTGGGCTTGTTGCTTCAGCTTTCGAAATTAGGTTCCTGTAATCCCTCTCGACTGCATCCGAATACTTCGATATAAGACTCATTTGGGACCACGGTCACAGAAGCTAGCGGAAAACTGCTGGGCTAACGAGTTGGTCAGACAGTGGACCCTCAAGATGGTTTCACGGCAAAATGAGAGGTTTGAGATTCCCTTAAGAACTCGTGGCCTGCTCCAAAAGTTTTGTTTCCATCGAATTACTTGTAGTAATGATGTGGAGGCACTTGATGACGAAAGATTTTCGCCTCTGTGTGATGGTGTTAGAGACCAGTCATGTTCCACCGTACAACAATACTGACTTCACATACCTATGAGATGAATAATCGCAGTTTAGATCGGATGGAGAGTTGCGAACTCGTCCATACTATATATATACATTCGTCCGAACGCCGCCCTTGCTTTGTTTAGCTTGCAGTTGACATCTTCATCTGTTATGCCGTCTGCCGCGATAGTGCAGCCGAGGTAGCAGAAGCTTTCGGCGAATCCGACCGGGCATTCGTCAACCAGTCTGTCCGCCTTCGCTTGCATGTCAGTCAGTTTGGGAGAGAGGATTCAGATGACATCGGTCCTCAAGATGCCAAATCAAACTCCATACGATGCCTCTTTTGTGCAGGGCCAATTTTACAATTTAATTGTCTGCAATTTTTTCATTAAATCTCTTCCACAACCCTTTCTTCAATTACCTCGACTTTCTTCTTTCGTTTGATACCCATGTCATTGTGCTATGTGAAGTTCAAACCATGTTTTCGATTTTTATAGTGAAAAAAGTTTAAGAGAAATCGATTTTCTTGAAAATTTGATGCGATACAGACCTTTTGTGGGTACCGAGCATTTCAGTCTTTGCACCAAATTGTTTGTCTGGTCAAGACTAAATCTTTTATTTTCCCACTAAAGCATAGTACAAAGTGCGCGTTTCACGTAAAATGGCTATTAAAATCCATTAAAATTGCATTGCCGTGAGATATGCGTGAAATTTCATAGGTATCTCATGGCAAAGTAGCACTCAGTTCACACCGTAAAAATGCCGCGCAACATGCCAGCAACAGTTTTCACACCAAGTCGAGTGTTAAATTCCGAAAGCAAATATTAATATAAAATCTCCAAATATAGGTTTTTTGCGTTTTTATTCGGATGAAGCCGTAAAAAGAAAGTATGCGTTTTTGTATAATTTCTTGTGTTTTGTAGTTTCTTGAAGTGTGTTTAAAAAAAAAACTGAAATTATGTTGGTGGTATACGAAAAAAACAACAAATGACACTTCATTGCCATTGAATAACGACTGATTGGGGTTGTGTGTGAATACTTGTAAAATGATCGTTCAGAATTCAGCTGTAGAATCTCCAAGTGAGGTGGCAGCCCAAGTTCCCCTCACAAGTTTCTTTTTCATCATAGCTAAATAACAAACCTGGTAATCTATAATCTTTGCCTTTTTACCCATTCGTCCTCATCGCAAACAAGTAATTCCCTTTTCTTTTGTTTGTTTATTTTTAGAGCTTGACGACACAGCGATTTCGGAAGGCACAATCTTGTATTCTATCATTCTTGATTTAAAATTAAGCGAAAACTGACGTCGTTTGCGAATGAAGTGCCCGAATTCGAGCACTCCGAAGATATGGAGTTTTTAAGCGAAACGAGTGTAAGTAAATCTTCTTTATATTTTCTACATATTTCTATATATTTGCTAATTAATTTGTTTAAAAACACTTTTCTTAACAAAATGTGCCAATTGCTTCTGGGGCGGTGTTCATAAATTTGACGTTGCTTCTCATTTGACGTTGCTTCTCTGTTTCGAGCAACAGCTGCCCTGTGAATACTAGCCTTTAACTGAAATATTTTTTTTGAACTCATATACAGCTAAAAAAGGAAGACCTTTCTAATGCACCAGACAGTATTTTCCTAGAGTCGCATGAATAAGACTCTGTCTCTCTTATTTATTCACATCTGTTACAGCAAAAATATCAAAATTATTAGGTTTACTTATGGTCCTTTTCACGTCAGCTGTATGGAAGATGAGGTGGAATCAAACTCCATACCTAGTATAAGCTAGTAAATGAAAAAAAATGTTTATGCTAAAAAGTTTTTACGGGTATTTGAAATAACTTTCTGATCATTCAGTATTTTTTCTTGTTCACTCCTCTCGGGAGCATAGGGCCTCGACAACACTCTTGCATCGTACACGGATCTATGCTGTTGGTTTTGCACCGTCCCATAAGATTTCGGCATCTGCTAGTTCGCGCAGCATCGACCTTCTCCAAGTGATTTTTGGTCGACCGCGACCTCTGCTCCCTTGCGGGTTCCAGTCCAGTGACATTCTCGTGATGCTCTCTGGTGGTTTTCTCAATGTGTGACCTATCCATAGCCTTGTTCTGCGGTTGATTTGCCTAAGGATGGGTTCCTTGCTATGCGTCATTACGGATGGTATTTGGTCAAAATATTCAGGAGATGATGCGGAGGCATTTGTTGACGAAAGATTATTGCAGCGTCTGTGTGATGGTGTTAGAGATCAGCCATGTTTCGCTTTGGTACAACAATACAGACTTCACACATGAGCCGAATATCCGTAGCTTAGTGAGCCTGGAGATTTGCGAACTCCCCCATACCGTATGCATTCGCCCGAATGCCGTCCTTGCTTTGTTTAGCCTGCAGTTGACATCTTCTTCTGCACCACCATCTGCCGTGAAGATGCATGGCCTTCATCGTGCCAATGTAGACCTCCAGTCCGACAGTGCGTGCCAGCGCGATTTGTTTGTTCGCCTTCGCTTGCATGTCAGAGAGTTTGTGAGAGAGGAGCCAGATGTAATCGGCGAACTCCTGGTCTTCGAGATGTCTGGTGAAACTCTATACGATGCCTTTTTTGTGCATGGTTAATTGGCTTATGACGTCATCAAAGACGATGGCGAAGACAAGGGGCGACAGGGGACAACCTTGCCTTATGCCTGCCAGTTCTCGTAGAGGGCTTTGATGAGGCGGATTATCTTGGCGGGAACTTCCTTTCTCCTCAGTGCCAGCCATATTGCGTCTCGTTTGATAGTGTCGAGCGTTTTCTTACGCCACTCAGTATATTGTGCAATTTTTTTAAATTAAATTGAAGTATCTTTTTCTGGCAGTCGCCGTAGCTGAATGGGTTGGTGCGTGACTACCACTCAAAGAGAACGTAGGTTCGAATCTCGGTGAAACACCAAATTGAAGAGTAACATTTTTTCTCTCGGTATGAAATAGCAAACCTCCGAGTGCTATTCTGCCATGAAAAAGCTCCTCATAAAAATTATCTGCCGTTCGGAGTCGGCTTGAAATTGAGGGGCCCTCCATTTGTGGAACAACATCAATACGCACGCCACAAATAGGCGGAGGACTTCGGCCAATTTATATTTATATATAATATATCTTTTTTTTTAATCTTTATACTTTTATTTCACCTTTTCCGAATATCTAACAAAATGCATTCTTTGGCAAAAATCTAAAATCCTCTTCTTTTTTTTATATTTTCTCCGTTGTCGGCATCGCTAGTTCTAAAAGAAGCGTTAAGAAGCTTTCTATGTTATTTTGTATGTTTGCATAAGTGTTTGTGTGTGTATGTACATAAATTCCAAACAACGCCTTAAACACAACACCTGCACACAATTCGCTAGTCAATAAGTGCAATTAGCAAAAATTCGTTTGCAATGTCTTGGCGCGATGTACAACATACCAGGGGCGTTACTGCACTTCCAATGTGTTCTTCCTAGTATGCTTTGCTTATGTTGCAAGTGGCAAGCAAAGACATGCCTGGCTTTCTTGGCGACAGGAAAGCAAATCCGAACACTAAAATCCCTGCTAGCTTCCGCGTTCCTTTTTTTTTGGTGTTTTCACTTACATCTTTTTTTTCCAATAGCACAATGGCTGCCACCTGCTGTCACACTCTCAAGAAATTCTAGTGGTAAGTGGTTGAAGGTGTGTTGCACAAGTACATGCAATTTGTTTGCAACACAAGTTGAATTCGAGTAGAGACATTCGTTTATTTGTCTGTTGCAGATGGTAGAGATAAATCTTCTCAAGTGTCTTTAATGCATTTTTTTTTCAAAATGTAATTTTACAATTATTTTCATTCAATGTTCGTACATATCTTAACAGAAACATTTAGCTAGCATAATGCTTAAGTTCATTATGAAATATGAGGGTCGTTTGAAAAGTCCGTGCAAAAATAAAAACTTCTTTATCGTTTGAGGTAAGCATTTTTTATTTTTCAACTCGAAGGAGACACTTCTTATAATTAGGGAGCAAATAGTAGTCTGGAGAATAAGGAGATGTGAGCCCCGTTCCTCTGGTTGGAATATATATACTAGAGGATATGAGTTGGAACCTTATTTCCATTAATTTTGCGTCCACAATTGCTCAGGCTGGCCATAAACCCTCAAATGCCTGATTTTTCTATTGTACTCAAAAAATCATTTTAGACTAATTTTTGACCAAAATGAACGTATTTGAGACTGTTTTTTATTCTTCTTCTTCTTAAATGGCGCAATAACCGCTTACGCGATTTTGGCCGAGTGTCTTTCGTTTCTTTCTCGTGCTAACCGGTGCCAGTTGGACACACCAAGTGAAGCCAAGTCCTTGTCCACCTGATCTTTCCAACGCAAAGAAGGCCTTCGAGAGAAAACTTGTGCCTCATGTGCCTACTTAGTAGAAGGTAGCACTTGTTGGCAAGAGAGATTCTACGGTGGATTTCCAGGCTGACAATACTACCTGTGTTAATGCTGGTTCCTAAATATACGAAGTCTTTACAACCTCGAAATTATAACTGTCAACAATGATGTAGGTGCCGGTACGCGAGTGCTCCGACTAATTGTTTGAAGACAGGACGTACTTCGTTTTGTCCTCCCCAGTTTGGAGAAGGCAGAACTAACAGTGCTGTTGTTAAGGCCGATGATGTCAATATCATCGGCATACGCCAACAATTCTACGCTCTTATACAAAATTGTGCCTGAGCGATTGTGCCTGCGGCTCGTACGACCCTCTCCAACATCAGGTTAAAGAAGTCACACGACAGCGAGCCACCCTGTCTGAACCTCGTTTGGTATCAAATGGCTCGGAGAGGTCCTTCCCAATTCTCACGGCGCTGCTCGTAACGTCATCTTGCATAGCCGTATTAGTATTGCGGCGATACCTAATTCAGACATCGGGGTATACAGGTAACTTCTTTCCGTACTGTCGAATGCAGCTTTGAAACCGACGAAAAGATGGTGTGTGTCGATTCTCCTCTCACGGGTCTTTTCCAAGACTTGGCGTATTGTGAATATCTGGTCGATGGCGGACTTTCCAGGTCTAAAACCACACTGATATGATCCAAATGGATGGGCGTGTTTGATGGTAGGCTTCAGACTTTCACACTCTTGCAGCGTGGCTCTACAAGCGGCATCCTTTCTTTCTGAGGCAGCATGACATTCCTCGTCGTACCAACTGTTTTTTAGGGCTCGCCGGAGTCCGATTTCTTCTTCGGCGGCGGTACGTAGAGAACCAGAAATGTTGCTCCATTGTTCGTGTATGCCGGTTTGTTGGGCAGTACTCTCTGAGGGCAGGAGTGAAAGTCGAGTGGCGAATCTTCTGGCTGTCTGATGTTTCGTTGTGCAGGCTGAATTTTCCAACTATGGGACCAAAAATTCCCTCCTTGCCCACCCTGGCGTTGAAGTCGCCAAACACGATTTTTATGCCGTGGCGGGGCAGCGCTCATAGGAATGTTCCAAGCGCTCATAGAAGGAATCTTTGGTCGCATTGTCCTTCTCTGCAGCCGGGGCGTGGGCGCAAATTATCGAGATGTTTAAAGAAACGGGCTTTGATGCGGATTATTGCGAGACGACGTCTCTCTCCCACAACAAATCCAACACCGAATTTGCGCTCCTTTACATGGCAGCTGTAGTAGACGTCACAAGGTCCTACGCTTTTCTTGCCTTCGTCCATCGCATCTCTTGAATGGCAGTGATGTCAGCCTTTACTTTCACGAGGACCTCAACCAGCCGGGCAGAGGCACCTTCCCCATTAAGGGACCGGACATTCCATATTAAGCTTAAATTTTTCAAATGCATATTTTTTTTGTATTGGATATTCATTCTTATTTTATTCTTTATTTTTGGTTGTTGTACGCAAAAAAAAAACTTTTCGTCCTTGAATTGCATAAATGAATGTTAAATTTAATTTTTCAAATGCATAATTTTTTTGTATTGGATATTCATTCTTATTTTATTCTTTATTTTTGGTTGTTGTACGCAAAAAAAAAACTTTTCGTCCTTGAATTGCATAAATGAATGTTACATTTTGAACAAAATGCCTCATTTTAAGACTTGCTACCCCTCGTTTTGCAGCTTTTTTACTCGATAAGTCTAACATTTTACACCAATGACCAATCGGATCGTAACGAACATCATTTGTTGGAAACTAGGTTTTCTTCAACACAGGTCGCTGTGATACATTAGAAGCCGAATGTGTTGTTCGACGACCATGACCACGGGACTGGAGAGAACCAAACAAGCACATTGGTTCAGCGACTTCACTGCGCAACTTGGGCAGTTGACAGCGGGTGTCACATGACGCATTTACCATTGTCATATCCAAGATATGATAAAATATGCGATTTGTCCAGTTCCTAATCTTCATACGTATATGGTAAGGGCCAATAAGCCCATCCATCAAACGCACGCCGCCCATATGGCGGGTCAAGTAGAGACATTCGATCATGTCTGTATCAAAAAGTGAGTAATTTGCAGTCTCTTCGTCGTCATCATCGAAACCGCATTCTTCTTCACTTGCTGTATTTTCGCCATCCTGTTTGCACTAAGATTCACTAGTGATGCCCAAATGTTTCTTCGTTCTCAGCGACTTCGGCAAACACAGTGGCGATATTCTTCAATCTTAACGACCAACCAATCCGGTGGCGGTCAGGTCCGAAAGTTATTGTGTAGTTCCAGTCAGTTCGAGTCGAGCAGCTGAGCGCCAGGTTGTTTTCCCAGTTGGCGCGATAAGATTAGGAAATTGACGTTTATATTCACGCTGCGTCAACATCACCGACCGATTATTGATAAAAGATAATGGGCACAATTATTGCACGTTTTTGCAGAGTAGCGCAATCCATTGCTCGTCTGTTTTTATACTACAGAGGTCTACTTATAATTTGATTGACATACGACGCTATTTGTAAAATTTATACCATCTCCCCGTAGCGTGATTAATTTTGTGCCACCTTGTGTTTGCGTTAGAACTGGTATGACATCCATTTTGAGCTGGCTAAAGACAGCTGAAAATTAAAAAATAATTTCAATAAGTGAATTGCTAATAGACTCCTAATTTTACACTTATGATTCATTTGCATATAATTTTCGCAGTAATTTTTTATGATAATAAATTACAATTTTTTTTATTATTTTTTTATTCATTTTTTATTTACTTTTTGTTTATTTTTTTTATCACATAACTTCATACACCACAAACAGGCATGGATATACCCACATACATCCATATGTCATTGAGCGAAAATATGCAAAATGCGCTTGACACTAATTAGTGCATTTTTTCATGTTAAAACTAAAAAAACAAAATGCTCATTAGTGTGGCACAAATAGTTCGTGGTTCAGTTCAGTCGGTCAGTGTAAAGTGATTTCAATTATTGTAAGAAAATACTCATATTGGGCTGTCACCTGTCGAGTGTCAGTGCAACAGCATCAGCCAGTGGCAGTTGTCGCAGTAGACATTTGTGTCATGCGACAAACCACATGCAGGACATAACTACATATACATTTGTATGTATGTTTATATGGATATTTATACATACCTTGCTGGAAAAAATACCAGCTGTGAAGTAGAATTCTAGCAGTCCACTTTCAGGCCAATGAGTTTGTGTTCCGCGTTTTTTCGATGTTAGCAAATCGTATTTTTAGCACGGCGAGGCCTACGAAATTTCAATTGTCCGGCCATGCATTAGCAAAATACCAGTTCATAAAAGCTGAAAAAATGTCTAGTCCCGAATGTTTCTAAAGGAACAAGTTTTAGACCAGTTGAAGTGCAGAAACACATCCACTCCATTGCAACGTTTTAAAATATTCTATTTTACAGAGTCTGGCACTCGAAGAGTAACCAATTAAAAAGCCATAAATTTAGTTTGGAAAATTACTTTTATTCAATTCAAAGCAAAAAATGTGTGAAAATAAGTTTACTTTTGCTCGATATGACCACCTTTTGCCTTGACTATGACCTTGAGACTGTCCAGAAACGAATCGAAAGCTGCCCGAATGTGACTTGCAGGTATTTTGGCCCACTCGTGCACAATAACTTTTTTCAGCGCCTTGAGACTGGCGAATCTTTTTGTTCGGCCCTTGCTCTCCAAAATGGCCTAAAAAGAATAATCCATCGGATTCGCGTCTGGTGAATTTGAGAGCCATTGTGTGGACGTTATGAAGCTCGAAACGTTGGTTTTTAGCCATTCTTGGTTCACTCGTCCTTTGCGGGACGGTGCCAAGTCCTGTTGAAACGTCCATGGTCTGTCACCGAAATGTTTCTCTGCCCACGGCTTCAAAGCAATCTCCAGAATAATTTTCCGATAATATTTCGCATTTACCTTGACGCCAGGTTCCATGAAAACAATTGGAGAGTGCCCATCTGTGGTTACAGCGGCCCACACCATTACCTGTGGCGGGTGCTGCCTGGTGGCCAATCGATGACTCAAATTCTCGTACGAACGGTCGGTCAAAAGAAAACTGTCGTTTTGGGGTTTACGAATTGCTCAATTTGAAAAATTTTCTCGTCCGAAAACACAATGTTGGGAAATTGACTGCCTTCGGTCAAGCGAAGCAACTCCTTCGGTCTCTCAAGTCTGAATTGTTGCTGCTTTGCTGTGAGATTATGCGCCTTTTGGATCTTGTAAGGCTTGATTTTGAGATCATTTTTCAGTATGCGGCCGATGTTACGGTTAGATATTTTCAGTTTTTTTGCCATTTGATTGGCATTTCGTCGGGGATTTCGCTCAAGTCGCTTCTTCGCTTTTTGAACCATTTCACGTGACGTTGCAGTCTTTTGATTGCCACCTCCATGACGTTTCCCGATGCTACCAATATCTTTCCAACGAGTAATGGTGCGATAAACAAAAACTTAATTTACTTTAAGGTGCTCGAGCTCACGAACAATATAATGCAATCGCACTATTACATTTGAAATCCATTAATCAAATAAATAATTGGCGCGTACACTTCTGTTAGGTGTTTGGCCGAGCTCCTCCTCCTATTTGTGGTGTGCGTTTTGATGTTGTTCCACAAATGGAGGGACCTACAGTTTCAAGCCGACTCCGAACGGCAGATATTTTTATGAGGAGCTTTTTCATGGCAGGAATACACTCGGAGGTTTGCCATTGCCTGCCGAGGGGCGACCGCTATTAGAAAAATGTTTTTATAAATTTTGCTTTCACCGAGATTCGAACCAACGACCTCTCTGTGAATTCCGAAAGGTAATCACGCACCAACCCATTCGGCTACGGCGGCCGCCATTACTGATCATTTTTTCGCGTTTACTCTCGGCAAAATGCTTCCGCGCGCTTGTGATCAACTCCTTTGGAAGTCTTGTGCAAAGCATCATCATAGTAATTGTATAATTAACCAGAGAAAATTGTTGGTTAGTTATTTTTTGTTAACTAGTTATAATGTAGAAACAACAAAAAAAAACTGTGAAGTGTTTTCCTTAATTGCATTACTGACTCATCGGCGATGGTAAGTAAAGCTTATTCTAGATTCTGGAACATAAATGATTAAGATACATATTTATTGATATTAATTATATGAAAGTTCATTACCCAAAAAAACCGCATAGAAATTTGTATGTTCCTTGAGGCGCTTATTAAATCTTTCACAGACAAACTTGATTCACATTAATGTTTTGTGTGAATTATACACACCATCATAGTATGATGTTCCAGGATCTGCAAGGAAAGTAATTATTTATTTTGGTGTTTTAAAGCTTAAACTGAGCTCTTCTAACAATATTGCTCCTATATCTGTTCCTCCAATCTTACTGACATGTGATGCGGGGCTACATATATATATTTTTTAAATGCCTTCGCACTCACAGCGTCCGCCGTCTGCTACATTGAGTGGTGGCCACTAAAACAATCCCTCACCTACCTGTCCGTGATGTTTTCTCTGCCCCGAGACTACGGTAACATTTCATCGAAGACAGAGAAGATCCAAGTAGGCGTTCCGATAGACTGCCTTTTCTGCTCTCCATGCGTCCAGGGCCGCCAGTTTGTGAGCCAGAATTATGATATCGGCTTATCTTCTAATTAGATACTTAGGTTAAGGTTAGCATGTCGGTGACGCATCTCCGTCCACATCAAGTTTTGTGTCGCGTAGGACTCACTCTATGTACATGCCAATAAGTTGCCAGTTTCCGCGCTTTCTGCCATTTTTTCGATGATGTTGTCTGTTCTAAGAGACCTCGACGGCCTTTGATAGCTTTGCGATATATTTTCCATCTCTGACATTTGAAGTATGTGTGATCTGCATCTTCAATAGGTGCATCTTCGTAGATGCACTCAGTGGTTTCCGTTTTCCCTATTTTGCTTAGATATTATTATTAAAAATACCCATGACGAGATAGCATCTAAGTAATATACATAGAAGTTCACCTCTCCGAACTATCTTTCTCATACCATTTAGCTAAGATTGGTATAAGTCTCTCTGTCCATATTTGTAGGGTGTGTGTTCTAATTTGAGGCTTTGTGCTATTAGTATGGGCGCATGTGTGGATCACTATGGCGTTCGTCGTACCCATTTTAATGATCCATAGTTCTCTTCGTTCTCTCGCTAGAAGATCTATAGGCATTGTTGCGCTGACGATGAGTTCTGCTGCTTCTGATACCATGCGGTACGCTGAAGCAACACGGAACGCAGCAGTTTTTTGGGCTTTGGCTACATATAGTGAATAAATTTCATGAAAATATTACTTAACTGTTGGCTTTATTGAATAGATTTGGATGTAGAACTTCCAAATAGGCAAGATTGGATAGAGAGGAAAATGTGCGCCGAAGTTTCCACCTCTGTCTTTACTGACGGCTACAAGATGGAATCGGGAGTCAGAGCGAGGGATTTCTTTAAATCAGTCAATTTATCTATCTCCTTTAAACTGCCTAAAACTGCTTGTGTTTATCAGGCAGAACTCTTTGCGATCCTGCAGGTATGCAAAATGCTTAGGGAACGCGGGAGCGAGGGAGATATTAACATTTTCTCCGATAGTCAAGCCGTGATCAAGGCTATGACGACGCAATGGTGCAGAACAAAATTAGTAAACTCTTGTAAGGAGGAGATCAAATCTCTTGGGTGTGCAGGTAACATTTCTCTCTGAGTTCGAGGATATAGAAACATAGAGGGATTTTTTTTATTGAAACGTATTAAATAATTATTCATTTACATTTCATATCATTACACCTAGTCTTAAAAATTAACAAGTAATATTTTTTTAACGATAAATTTAGAAATTCAAACTACCTGGTCGTCGGCATCTCTCTGACAGTTGTTAAAGGGGAATTGCACAAATTATTTCTGAGGAAAGCGCAGAATAGATGAAGCTCCATTTCTTCATGTGCTATTTCGAAAACCCTTTGGTACCAGTACAATATACGGAGGACTCAGAAAGTTTTGGGGTCTCCACGACATTCAATTTGCAAATTCGTAGTTGTGTTTACCGGTGACTGGACGATCGGCTCACGCGCGGAAAAGCTAGGGTTACTATTTAACCCCCATTGCAGAAGCTGTGGGGACCTTTCAGAGAAGGAGACTGTTGAGCTCTTTCTCTGTAAAGGTCCGGGTTTGACAACCTAAATCCCATCAATCTTCCACATTACATCAACAGCTCTAATTGGCTGTAGATATCCTCCTGTGGTATCAAAGATATCCTCCTCATAATGGTATCAAAACGGCGCTTTAGTGCTACTTGGGGAGTACCAAAGTGGTACTTCAGCCATTTCACCTATCTACCTACCTACCGAGAGCTTTTCAAATAAATCAGTGTCAGTCTCTTCTTTTTTAACTAAAAAAAATAAACAGATTTGCAGAAAAATGTATCATCTTATTACTGGTATTATTCTAGTGAATCACGAACTAGCACGATTTATTTTACTAAATCCCAGTATCTGAACTAGAATGTTTCCATACTAGTTTCGATTTTTCCTGCAGGGCAAATATACTCATTAATGTGAATGTATTCGAGCACTGGCATACATAAAATTGTTTACTTCACTTTGCTCACCTGGCATTGGCGAGAAAATATGTCGTTGTGGCAAGTGTATTTAGTAAATGAATGAAATAATTCAGTTAACGCAAATATATATGTATGTACGTAGGTGGATACAAATTCATACAGACAGTTTACATTTTCATAATATTTATACCTATAAACACATTTGTTTAATATTTTTTAATTCTTTATGTTTATGGCAACATGCCGGCACGTAATGTGCGCATAAATCACCGCAAAATTATGACAGTCATCGTGAAAAATTGTTTACTTGGCGATAATGCGCAAGTAGCCATATCCATTTTGTACCCTGCAGTAAACGTAGGTAGTTCTGCACAAGCGATTTCACCAAACTTCAGTGTTCGTCATTAGTCTCGAGCGATGTACTTTTCTTGTTTACCAACTAGTGAATTTACTAGTGAATGCTTTCAATTCAATATTTGTGTATTTTATATTTATATGCGGCCGCCTCATAAAAAATATCTGCCATTCGGAGTCGGCTTAAAACTCTAGGTCTCTAAATTTGTGAAAGAACATCGAGACGCACGTCACAAATAGGAGGACAAGCTCGGCCAAAGACCCAAAAAGGGTATACGCGCCAATTATATGTGTATATAGTCAACTCTCGTTAATGCAAACCTGCGATATTTCGAACCTCTCATTAATTCAAGGTTATCACGAGTCCCATACAAAATCTCTTTATATTTCGAATTATGTCCATACATTTTTATGCACTCAGTAATTCGAACGAAAAAATCATTGCTACGACGCGGTAATTGGAACTAATACATATAAATAGTTAGTTCAACACTCGACAATTCAAATTTGCAAAGTTTCTTGGTGTGTTAGTAAGAACTTTGGACTCCCCCTTTTTTTTGTAGTCAGGAGGAGTAAATCAAAATGTCAGAAACATCATCAAAGGTGCTGTCACACCAATAGTATTTGGGGCATGGTCCCATTAACACGAATGTTACTCCTCATCGGCTGATTTCCACCCTGGGACCGCGTTAGCATATCTTTAAGGTGGAGCCGCGTTTATGTCAATTGACGGAACCTGTTGCGTCCAGGTTCCGCTCCTGTGGGCGTATGGAGTCTTTACGCCATCGATAGTATGGTATTCACTCTTCCTTGCCTTTTCAGGCCATTGTGGAGGAAGTGAAGCATCGTAAAATGTGCAGTAGCCCGGTAAGCCTAAGCTATTGTCTTGTCTTCTGTTTGGTACTGTTGTGAGTGTTTGGCTCAAGCGTCTGTACCTGTCGGCGGTTTGTCTAAAACAGTTGATCTCCACTGTCCACTTGGTCCACCCAAAGGTACCAAAACTTACTGATAAGCGAATAGACTATATATAAACTGTGTTATTTATAAGGTTGTTTTTTGTTTTTTTCCTTTCTTTTTTCCTCAAAACTGCCGAATTGTGACTTAGCTAGAATTTGTATTAAATATGAGTCCAAAAAAGTATAAATGTTTGACGATTGCTGAAAAGAAGAAATTAATTGAAAAAGTAGAAGGAGGTGAGAAGAGAAGCGATGTTGCAAAAGAATTTAAGATTCCTCTCAGTACTCTCTCAACCTTAATAAAGGAGGAAGTTACTGCTGCTCAAACTGCTGGAGCACTACAAAGAACAACTGAAGGTGAATTTCCTCGTCTGGAAGAAAGCCTGGCCATTTGGCTTAGACAGAGTAGAGGATAAAAAGTACCTATTAGCGGAACTTTTTTAAAAGGAAAAGCAAAATAGTTCGCGTCTACTCTAAACATACACAACTTTGCGGCAAGTGAAGGGTGGCTTACAAATTTCAAAAAGAGGAATGGAGTTGTGTTTAAAAAAGTTTGTGGAGAAAGTGGAACTGTTATTGATGCTGTTTGCTCAGATTGGCATGGTTAATTGAAGACACTGATTGAAAACTATGATGCCCGAGACATTTTCAATACTGATGAAACTGACCTATTTTTCAAATACTTACCGGACAAGACGCTTACTTTTAAAAATAAAAAGCATCATGGGGAAAAACATTGTAAAGAGAGGTTGACAGTTCTACTTGCAGTAAATATGGATGCATCGGAAAAACGTAAGCCCTTGGTAATAGGAAAAGCAATGAAAATATCCCGGTTTAAAGGAGTAAAATCGTTTCCTACTGCTAACTGTGCTAACAAGAAAAGCATGGATGACAACAGAACTTTTTAACGATTGGCTTTTAACAGTTAATGGAAACATTAAACGACAAAACAGAAAAAGTTGATTATTTTTAGACAATTGCACTGTTCACAACAGTCCTCCTACATTGTCCAACGCAGAATTCTACTTCTTTCCGCCAAATACAACTCCCAAACTGCAACCATTGAACCAAGGATCATCCATAATTTAAAGACGTTGTATCGGATAGAAATTGTTAAGATCATTTGGGAATCTCTTGACAAGCAACTAACTGCGAATATTTTACTGATTGACAAGGCATGCAGAGATGTAGGTAGGTATAGTGATTGTCGTTTGATACACCCAGGCCTGCTGTAGACCCATTGTTATACCACCGGGGCTGTCCCCTCTCCTCACTCTACATCGTCCTCATTGAACCAACCTGCGGCTTTGATATATCTAACAAGACTTGTTATTTTTATATTGGCTACTTCTGCCAAGCTATTCAGGGAACTTTTTCCTAAAATATTAAACCTTCTTCTATCCAGAGCCATGCACCCGCATAGAAAGTGTTCTGTAGTCTCTTCTTCTTCAATGGCCTTACAGCTTCTGCAATAGTCGTTATAGGGTGCTCCCAGTCAACTGGCATGCCTGCCAATCAGACAATGCCCTGTTAGGACCCCGAGAAGATTTCTCATGATTTTCCTGTTCAGTTTCAACAGTCGGCATGTTCCATTCCGGCCAGGTCATTCTATTAGTTGCACAGGTCGGTGACTGAGACCTGTTGGCAGCACTGATACTGTGTTTATCTGTAAGCATCTTGCAAGTTGCTAAGGGTATAGTTATGTTTTTGTCTGGTTGGATCGGTAATGTGGTACTCTATCTCGCCAGTTCATCTGCTTTGAGTTGCCTTCTATGCCTTTATGACCCGGCAGCCAGAGCAGGTTTATTACAAAGTACTGTGATAGTTCTGTCCAAACGTCGATACATTCTTTTACTGTCTTCCAGTTAATATTAGGCGATTTTAAAGCTTTCAGGGCCGATTGACTATCTGAATATATGTTGATATCTCTTGTTGGGAGGACACTTTTATTTATGGCTAGCAGGCCTTCTCTGATAGCCAATATTTCAGCTTGAAATATGCTGCGGTGATCCGGTAACCGGAATGAGATGTTGGCATTCATTCCTTCAGAATGAAGGCCTCCGCCTATTTAATCATTTAGCTTGGAGCCATCAGTATAGATGCTGATTCCGTTTTTATTGTCAATTACCCCATTGTCCCAATCATCTCTCGTTGGGAAAGTTGTGGTAAAGGATGTGTTTAAATGCAACTCCACTGAGCTACAAGAGTCTATCGTTTGATGTAGGAAGGGGTATTCGTCTAGTATTCTTGCGTGACCGATTTCGCCGCCAGCTGTGTTTTTTACTCTATCATTAATCGTATGTTTCAACGAGAGCTTCCTATCTAATACTGGTCCTAGGTAGCTTGCCTCTTCTCTAATTGGCAGTGTAATTCCCTCAAGGGTAGGGGGTTTAGAGCAGGTATCCCGGTTTTTCTGGTGAACATGATTTTGTTGGGATTTATCCCAAGACCACTCGATGCAGCTCACCGGCTTACATTGTTCAAAGTGGAGCTGTAACACCCCTAACAATTCTCAACTGCTTCTAAAAATCGGGTTTCGTAAAAGAAAATCACGACAATTCGCAAATAATTATTGATGATGAAGAACCATCAATGATACCAGTTGTTGACATCAGCAGTGTGAGTTTTTCTGACTCTATGTTCAAGTGGATGAAGATGTTGCCGTCTCAGGATCACTAACCGATGGTGAAATTATATCTGCGACAGATACGAATGAAAAGAGCAACGATGAAGATGAAGAGGATACGTCAGAACCTTTGACAGAGGTGTCAGTTAGCTTTTGTCTACAAAACGAAACTGATGAAACAGCATATCAGGCACTTTTTCTCCTTAAAAAAATTATTGAAAAGTCTGGGCAGCAGCAATGTTCTTCGAAGTAAATCCGTATAAATGCGTTCTTGTCAAAGATTAATTAAATCGCATTATTTTCTACTCATAAATTATACTCGGTTTCGTGGCAAATTTTGCTTGCTAAAAATGAAGGTGGGAGGTAAGGAAAATCAGTATTGCAGTGATTGCATTACAAAAGAGCGGTAAAAGTGCAAGGGAGGTTTATGTATTGCTGAAAAAACTTAATATTTCGAGAATATTTGTTTACCGCACGATCAATCGTTTTTCCTAAACGTCTGAAATGACAGACAGAAGAAGAAGTGGTCGTCTTCGCGTGGCTCGAACAAGTAAAAGGCATTCAGAAAGAATTCGCAGAAATCCCCTTAGAAAGCAGGAAATTATGTCCCGGGAAATTAATGTATCGACCAGATCCATGTCTACTAATTATTTTAGTCTAATTAGAGGTGATCTCCACATTGTCATCTTTTGACAACGCGCTTGAAAAGAATTAGACTCGACAGATGCAAGCAGCTTCTTTGGTGGGACGCGGTCAACGGCCAAGAAAATATTCTCTTCACAGATAACAAAATGTTCATTCTTCCAGAAATTTTTAATAAGCAAAACGACAAAATCTATGCTAAAACTTCTGAAGACGCAAAAAATGTTGTTCCAATGGTTCAGCATGGCCACCATCCAGCCTACGTAATAGTTTGGTGGGGAGTGTCTTGTAAAGGCGTTTCATCTCTTCATTTCTGTGAAGGAAAGGGTTAAGACCATGGCAAGGGTGTATCAGGAGAAATTCTTAGAAGGCGTGGTGAAGCAGTTGAGCGATACACTCTTCAATGAAGAGCGTTGGATCTTCCAGCAAGATTCAGCTGCAGCGCATAAGGCCAAAACCATACAGCATTGGCTGAAAAACAATATTCATGGGTTCTTGGCCGCAGAAGACTGGCCGTCTGGAAGTAAAGATCTGAAGCCACTGAACTACAGTTTGTCGAAATTTTAGAACATGGCCTGTTGAAGGCCTCACAGAAATTTGGTGAGTTTCAAACAATCTTTGGTTCGAGCAGCAACGTTAAGATCCGTGGAAACCGTTAGTGCTGCAATAGCTGAATGGTCTAATCGTTTGAAGGCTTGTGTAAAAGCAAATGGTGACGATTTAAAATGAAAATTACATTTTTTTTTTTTTATATTTGTATGACTTAAAACTAACTTCGTTAAAAAAGTATTATAATTTCATATCAATAACGGACTTAGCTTGTAACAGAACTTATGGCAGGACTAAGTACAATATAATAAGTATATTGTGTAAAAAATGCTTGAGGTTTAATTTAATTCAGGTCGAAATAAAAGCTATTTAGTTTTCCTCTTAAGGTGTCCTCAAATACCGTACGCACTGTGTATATAAAAATAAGAATAAATAAATATAACTGCGGCAATAATACTAAATCTGTTAAACTGTCCACACTTGCATTATCTGAGGCTAGCAAAGTGGTTAGTTACTCTATTTGCTAGCTCCATTTTTACTGATACAGTGTCAACTGACACTTGTGATACCCGCGGGTAGTTGAATATCCACGTCTGACTACAAATATTATAGTGAAATATGCAACTGCAGCTAGAAACACGCGAATAAAAGCATATTTGAGTGAATGAAGACATTTTATACTCAAGCATAAACGGCGTATGTAGGTGTGTGTGTAGACACAAGTACACTATGTACTAATGGTAAAATATTATCTTAAGTGTTTTAAATAAATAACAACTGCCTGTAAGTGAAGGCGATTACGACTATGATGGCTTGTGTGTGAGGTAGCGACTGCGAAAGTCATTACGCCGTGAAGAAATGGACAAAAAATATAAATAAATTAACTACATTATTCAGTTGTATTACTTGTTGGTGCTGCGTACATAGAGCATCAAAATTATAGAAATTTATAAGTTAAAACGTTAAAGGCTATCTATCGAGCATTCCCTTATTCGCCACCTGGGGACGCGTCCGATGGAAGACTGACAATTAGTTTAAGAAACTTAAAAAGCTGTAGTTTATAGATTTTTAAGTTTCAGTCTTACGCAAATTGAGGGTGGTGAGTAAATCGAACTTACCATACCCCGATTTTTTTATATATTTTTTGAATGATTGATCGAGCTCCTCTCCTATTTGTGGTGTGCGTCTTGATAAATGGAGGAATCGCAGTTGTATGCCATCTGCGTGAGAGAGTTGCTTATGAGGAGCTTTTTCATAGCAGAAATACACCCGGAGGCTTGTCATTGACTGCCGATGGGTGACTGCTATTGGAAAATGCGTTTCTTCCTTTTGGTGTTTCATGCCCATGGCTACGGCTATGCCGCCTCGATTTTCTATAAATGTAGGTGAAAATAAATGTATAGAAATTATTTAAAAATAAATGTATGTATGCATAAATTATTTTTGAAAAGATTTGATTTTTCATCTCTTTATCAGGTGGATATAACACCGTCTTGTCCTTCGGCCAAGCCAACGCATCTTGTACTGAACTTTAAAACACGCGGCTGATGGACTATGCTTCTCATATGAAGGCTATTTTTAATAGATTCAAATTATAAGATATTTAACCACATATAAAGGGTGATTTTTTAGCTATTAACTTTTTAAACAGTTGGTTTAAACAGCTGACGCACGTTTCGTGTTTTGTTTCAATGTCAAACATCTTCAGTTTGGTCTATAATTTAACCATGAATCGTCTTACAAACGAACAACGCTTGCAAATCATTGAATTTTATTATAAAAATGCGTGTTCTGTTAAGAAGGTTTATCGCGCGCTTCTTCCATTTTATGGTCAGCTTAATCGACCCACTGAAGCGGCTATTCGAGCTATTGTGACTAACTTTAGAACCAAATTTAGATTATTGGACCTCAAACCACCAACACGCTTACGTAGAGCGCGAACTGAAGAAAATATCGCAGCTGTATCGGCCAGCGTTAATGATGACCTTGAATTATCGATTCGTCGTCGTTCGCAGCAATTGGGCCTCTGCTACTCAACAACGTGGAAAATTTTGCGAAAGGATTAAGGTATGAAGCCTTTCAAAATACCGCTGGTGCAAGAATTGAAGCCGAACGACCTACCGCAACGCAGAATTTTTGGTGAATGGGCTCTTGGAAAGTTGGCCGAAGATCCACATTTTTATCGAAAAATTGTGTTCAGCGACGAAGCTCATTTTTGGATCAATGGGTACGTAAATAAGCAGAGTTGTCGATTTTGGAGTGAAGATCAGCCAAAAGAATTGCAAGAGCTACCAATGTATCCAGAAAAGGTCACATTTTGGTGCGGTTTATGGGCTGGAGGTGTCATTGGACCGTACTTCTTCAAAGATGCTGCGAATCGTAACGTAACTGTGAATGGTTAGCGCTACCGTGAAATGATATCCAACTTTTTTTTGCGCAAAATGCAAGAGCTTGACTTGCATAACATGTGGTTTCAGCAAGACGGTGCCACATGCCACACAGCACGCGTAACAATGGACTTGTTACCCTTGTTGAGAGGCGAGTTCGGTGAACAGTTTATTTCACGTTCGGGTTTATTTCACGTTCGGGACCTGTCAATTGGCAACCCAGATCGTGCGATATAACGCCTTTAGATTATTTTTTGTGGGGCTATGTTAAAGCTCAAGCCTGCTTCAATTAACGCAATGAAAGACTACATTAAAGCATTTATAAGTGAGATACCGGCCGAAACATTGGAAAGAGTATGCCAAAATTGGACTAAGCGGATGGACCATTTGAAGCGCAGTCGCATGAAATAATCTTCAAAGATTAATTTATATGGACTGCACTATCGATTTAAATAAAAATGTCATGCATTTTTTTGAATTTTACGTGTGCTTTTTGAAAAAATTTCCTATAGCTCTTAAAAAATCACCCTTTATTTTACCATTCAAGGTAGGCGCACCATTAACTGAAACTTCACTCCAGTATTTTCAGGCTGTAGTTTTGGAAGTTGTCTAGGTTTTACAGGCGTTGTCGGCACCAGAAGTTAGCAGGAAGAGTTTTCGTTCGAAAAGCTGTTTATGACTAAAGTTCTGTAAAATGTAGAAAATAAGCCTGCTTTCAGGCATTCTGGGCTTTTCGAATTTCGTTTGTGTAGCTGTTTTCATATACATAAGGCGCCTTCCATTCGCCACTTCTCTTCTCTGCTCGCTATTTCTAGGCTCTCCTCACTTGACGGAAAATTTAGATGTGAAAGCAACAACAAAGTTATCAAGTAAGATTTGCCGCTAGCGAGTAGGATTATGCCTGATAAAACTGGTATAACTCACTATTTTCAAAAGCAAATGTAAGTTTTGACAGCTCCTTTCCAGCGTTGCCACGATATGTTTGTTTATACAAGTGGCTTCATCTATTCGCTGCCTGCTAACGCTTGGCCCTAATTTATCTTCTGAAGCGTAAGGACTGGTGTGCAGTTCTACCGTAAGCTCTATTCTATAACATAAACATTTCGATTATGAGCACGCTTCTCCATAAAAAAGGAAAACATATTATGACCGGCTTTATCAGAGGGACCATTCGCAATAGTAAACGAAAATTGAAGATATGGATTTTACCGAGCGTTGGTGAAGTGAATTGGAATCTTGACGTTATCTGGATAATCTAGACACGATCCAGATAAAAAAGAGACAAGTTTGTTATGAATCTCTCGAAAGAGATAGAACCAGAAAACACCAAATGATGTATTGGATATTTGGAATAAGGGTCGGAATAAGATCTAACCCTTTAAGAGTAATGCCTATCTCTAAAGAGACCAATAGCTGACTTTTCTGGAAGAGTTTTCTGAAGTCACAAATAAGCCAATATACTCGTGAGCCAACATAACCGAGACCCATATTCAAATAGCGAATACTCAATATCGAATCTATGCTACTATAAGAAGTGTGTGTTAAGGTACACAGTTACCTCCTTTATGGTTAAGACTTTTTCCTGATTGACGCTACAGTAGTCCTAAAGTCGGACACACAATTTTAATCCTAATTCTTTTGAAAAAACCTATAACCTAATTTATTTTCTAGCTTGGATCCGGAGACTACCATTTGTCGGACCCCCGGCGAAGTCGATCAGCTTCTGTCCGTTACCGGATGTTTCATCTGGTGGCGAAATTTTCCGACTGTCGAACCTAAAATTCCCTCCTTGCCCACCCTTGCTTTGAAGTAGTCAAGCACGACTTATAGAAACGTTCTAGGCGCGCATAAAAGAAATATTTGGTCGGATCGCCCTTCTCTTCCGTCGGGATTTGGGCGCAAATGAGCGGGATGTAAAAAAATCTCCCTTTATCCACCTTTACTCTCACGAGGACATCAGCCAGGCAGAGGTAACGTCCGCATTAAAGGACTGGATATTGCAGGTGCATGCCCTCAAATTATAGTTCTAATTCGTTTGCAGGGGTCGTCACCAGTATAGGAAGTTCTCATCCGAGGCTTTGTTCGTGTTTTCATTGGGGGGGATTTTTACGCTGCGGGTCCCAAGCCGAGGGTCAACCAGCTATCCTGGGGTGCTTCGCCTCGCTCACGAACTGGTGTTCGGATACTTGGGATAATCCCGGATGTTGTGAGCTGCTTGGAACATTTGTAGAAGAATCGTCCGGGCCAAGTGAATGGCAATCGCACCCGGAACATAAATTGATAAAAAAGTTATTCTAATAGCGGTCGATCACACACCGCAAATTGGAAAAGTGTGCTCGGAAAAATACCCACCGATCATTGGCAGCAATTTTATATTTATATATATTTTATATATTAGATATATATAATAGCTGTACACCTGCGTTTTCCTTTTTTCGGCTGCCACAGACTATTTCACTTCTAAATGAATATATCTGTTTCAAATTCGGTTACCTAAATATTATTGTACTTCAAAGCATTCATAAGACAAATATTAAACAAAAAATATTGAATTACTTAATCTTCTTAAAATCATGAAAGTACTTAAAAATGCGAGTCATAAAAATTTTAATGCCTATTCGGCTGTTGCACTTGCCGTTCCTTTGTTTTGATTTATGTCCATGCTTCCTGTACTAAGATGTGGCCATCGTTTTTTATAAAGAATTTTCACTTTTAAATTACGATACGCGGCCGATGATGCCTAAGCCCTCAATAAAAGACCCAGACGTTTCGACGCCGCTGCAAGTCAGCCGGCCATTGTTAATGCGGTTCTGCTGCTTTCAAGGCCAAATTCGCTTGGTGTTCGCCGTGAACTCGCCGGCTACTGTATGCGTTTCCTTTCTACTGATGTTGAACTTAATTTTTAATCCATCTTCGCAGGCCTGCAAAGATTATTGCAGTTATGAAATATATGAACACAACTTAAGGGACGTGGAATGTTTTTGAGATGGTGTTTTCATTAAACTTGGTTTTGGTATTTAAGCAGCTCAAACCATGTCACATTTATATACGTCGCTGTGCATGTGTATGTACATATGTATAACAGCTGTCTGTTTATATGTAGTACATTTGCTGAGGGTCTGAAAATTATAATCCTCTAACTCTACTGTGACGAAATTTATTGCCAATCGCATAAAAGTACATGCAAATGAATAATTTCTGTCCTGTGGATTTCAGTGGAAAACCCTGAACAACACATACACATACATCTATACATCTATACATCTATACATCTATACATATACAAACATACGATTAAGCTTTACTTGCTTAAAAAGCGAGTTGCAAGGTACTAAAGTGCAGATATAAAAGGCTTAAAAATTTATTTCATGGCATCCAAGCTGCTTTGATCGGCAAAGATTTTTATGTCTAAGTTATTTACGAGATATCGCAAAGAAGTCATTAGAGATATGCGCTTTATTGCATGGACTTCGCAAACTTATTGCGAGAAATTAATTGAAAATATTTTATTGCGCATTTCTATGGGAAATTTTCCAAGTAACCAGTTATGCTTTAAAATGGTTTTTTTAGTTTTTGGTGTGAAAAAAACCAATTTACAATATTAACATAAAATTGGACGAGAGCAAAAACACCAAAGTCGATAAATGTGAGTAAAACTGCCGTCCATTCTAATTACATTAAGGTGGGGCGAGCACTCGCTTCCGCCAACAGGGTGCATTCTGTGCTTTTCCATGCAAAGAATTAGCCGAAATTGAGAAAATATAATCCGTAGAGGACGCAAAGCACAGAGAAGCCTGTGGCCTGTACGCGATGCCAGAGGAGGGATAGTCCATATGGCCTACTATCCGTTCGTTCATTCGGCTTTATTAACCAAATTTGAATAAACATTGCATTAAATAACTCCACCCATTGAAAAAGAAGCCCACGCATCTTTTTATAAATATTATTTAATTTATTTTTCGCAAATTTTGACATTTGATTTTTCTTAATTTAATTTTAACAGATTTTGAATAGAAATTTAGTTCATTCTTTAATAAAACCTATAGCATTTAAAATTCGGAACTTCGTACGAAATTTAGTAAAATTCATCGAAATTTCGATTATGTCCCATTGAATTTGGCTGTAACACCATAAAGCGCACGTTTCAAGTGGCTCAAAAATCGCGTTGATTTTTCACAATTTTTTTTTTTTTACCGACGATCTTGGGAATTTTCTCCATATATGGAATGCACAATAATTTTTTACTTGAGAGCAAAAATTAATTCTTCAGAAATCTTGACAGATGAAGTTCGAAGCCAGTGCTAAAAAGCAGCGCGAGTCTCTGGTTGTTTGCGAGACATCGTAAGGCGAAACAAAGTAATGAGCACAAAAAGCAAAGTAAGGGTTTATAAAACTTGCGTTCGACCACTAATAACGCATGCCATTGAGAACAGCTTGAGAACGGGCCATCTCAACTATCGAGATGCGAGCACTTAGCGCTATAACCGGTCATGTTCTACGAGATCTTATGAGGAATAAAATCATAAGAGAAATGTGCGAAATACTCGATATAGTAAAATGAGGACGAGATTGGAAGCAACATGTCCTCCGAATGACCGACGACCACTTGGCAAAACTGGTGATGACCGGGCAACCAAACAGTACACGCCCGCGAGGAAGACCACCAAAGAAATGGAAAGAGTGCTGGTCATCGGGATCGACCTTTGATTATTAATAACGCCGATTTTTGGATTGCATATTAATATTTATATAAGCTTCTGTTAGAAACAGGATAATAATTCCAAATAATGTTGAAGAGGAAGAAACAATTTTTTATGTGGAAGAAAATATAAAACACCATCAGAATAAAGAAAATTAAAAATCAACGCGATTTTTGAGCCACTTGAAACTTGCACCATCAAAATTGAAAGGCCTATAAATCTGCATGACCGAAATTTTTCTAGGAATTCCGGTAAAAAAGTGTGAAATTTTGAAAAAAAAATATGTTGAAGTTTTTTTTTTTGAATTTCCACACAGTTCGAAACTTGGATTTGTCTAGTTTTTGTTGGAGAATGGACTATTTTTTCATAGAAAAAATATTAAAATTAAGTGAGAAATAAATAAATTGTTAAAACTTGTCAATATGTCCCTATGCTACAGTTATTTTATCCAGTGCACTCGTATATTACCTGTACTCAAGCCTTCTAGCTCTGAACTACCTGCGCATTGTTAATCGTTTGCAGACACATCAGCGCCACATCAGCTAATAAACTACTCAGCCTATTCATCAGTGTTATACGAGTTAACAAACTAGTTCATAATGGTCAAAACAGAAGTGGACTGCAGCAAAGCAGCATCAACATTAACTTTCGTATAATCCTCATTGCGGGCATCATTAATGTTTCACGTATTTCTATGCATATTAAAAAATGCTTTTTCCCATTTTGCAAGACTAATTGGCCGTTTTGGAACTTGTAATAGGACTATGAATAAGTTCGTGCGGTTTTTTTCGAAATTTGAAACTTTATTGACGTAAAATGGTTACAAATTTAATATTCAAAATATTGTCCATCGCTTACTACTACTTTTTCCCATCTTTCTGGCAATTCACGGATTCCCTTTGTGAAAAATTCGGTCGGTTTTGCCGCAATCCACGAATCGATCCATTTTTTGACTTCATCGTAATTACGGAAGTGCTGGTCAGCCAGGCCATGTTGCATCGATCGGAAGAGATAGTAATCGGATGGCGCAAGGTCTGGACTATACGGCGGGTGGGGTAGGACATCCCATTTGAGCGTTTCTAAGTATGTTTTGACCACTTGTGCAACATGTGGCCGAGCATTGTCATGTTGCAAAATAACTTTGTCGTGTCTATCGGCGTATTGCGGCCGTTTTTCTCGCAGTGCTCGGCTCAAACGCATCAATTGTCGTCGGTAGACATCCCCCGTAATCGTTTCATTCGGTTTCAGTAGCTCATAATACACAACACCCAGCTGGTCCCACCAGATACACAGCATAACCTTCAGGCCATGAATATTCTGCGCCGACGTCGATGTTGAAGCATGGCCAGGGTATCCATACGTTGCCCGACGTTTTGGATTGTCGTAATGGACCCACTTTTCATCGCCAGTCACAATTCGATGCAAAAAACCCTTTCTTTTGTGCCGTTGAAGCAGTTGTTCGCATGCCATAAAACGGCGTTCAACGTCTCTTGGCTTCAATTCATACGGCACCCAATGGCCTACCTTTCGGATCATTCCCATGGCTTTTAAACGTTTGGAAATGGTTGATTGATCAACTCCCAAAGTTTTTGCAACCTCTTCTTGCGTTTGAGCCGGATCTTGATCGAGCAATTCCTCCAATTCGGTATCCATGAACTTTGGCGGCGCACCCTCGCGTTCTTCGTCTTCCAAGCCAAAATCACCACTTTTAAAGCGTGCAAACCACTTCTGGCACGTTCGCTCAGATAGAGCATGCTCACCATAAACTTCCACCAAGATACGATGACTTTCGGCTGCTTTTTTCTTCATATTAAAATAATGAAGAAGAATTCCCCGCAAAAACACATTATTTGGCACGAAATTCGACATTTTCAAGTGTGGTAAAAATATTGTTGTTTACGCTTCAAATAAAAAACTTATACTGACGTTTGTGCCTTACGACAGTAGCTCTCCAATGAATGTTTGGAAATGTGGATCGATGGAATAATAATCAAGTTACGCCATCTGTTGTAAAACCGCACGAACTTATTCATAGAATTGGAGTCATTCTTGGACTCGTATTACTCCTCCCATCAACTACCAGTTATTGAACTGAAATGTATGCTTTGTAGTTTGACTTTTCACTGGAGGGTTGCTGTGAACGAAGTTATATTTCACAAATTAATCGCAAGGTTTACTGCTTCTAATAAAGCTAAAATCTTAAAAAAATATTAATTTTTTTTTTTTACTTTTTTATAGTATTTTTAAGAAGTGCACAACCTATGCGGCTGATGGTGGTTCCTTTAGTGTTCGGACATTAATTTAATTTAACTGAAATTTGTACTAAATTTAATCAAGGTTAGGTTAGGTTAAATGGCAGCCCTAGCTTAGGGCACACTTGGACAAATAGTTAAAAATTAGTGCGTTGTGATGCCATACTGGGGAGTGGAGAAAGGAGAATGGAAGAAAGACGGAGCCTTGGGATTAGAGACTTTGATGACCATGCATTTTACAACAACGCCAATGGTGGCTGATTAACGTTCGTAATTAGCCGCAACAAGCTACTGATGAACTTCACCAGATTTGTGATATTTAGACCTGCAGACAATGACAGCCCAGATGTCTAAATCTTTGCCAGATGAAAGCAGGGCAGCTGACAAGAAGGTGTTGCGATGATTCCCCCTCGTCCTCTAGACAGCTTCTGCAGAACGGACTTGAGGCAATCCCAAGTCTCACCGCATGGATACCTAACGGACAATGTCCGGAAAGGAAGCTGGGGCTTTGTTAGCCTTAGGAGTTCCCTCGAGCGTCCCCGATCCACTCGTGGCCAGAAGGATCTCGCGACCTTGCACGTTTGCGCACTAGCCCAGCGCACGCTGAGTTGACTCGAGGCCCATCTTTCCAAGAGCAGACCACAGGTTCTTAAGGGAATCCCAATCCTTTCGTTTCGCGACGAAACCGCCTTCAAAGTTCCCTGTCTAGCCAGTTCATCACCCCAGCAGTTTCTCTCTATGCCGCTGTGACCGGGAACCCAAATGAGCCTGATGTCGAAGTATTCGGATGCAATCGAGAGAGAAGCCAGACATTTCCCGACTAATCTCGAACGCACAAAGAACGAGCTCAGGGCCCTAATTGCCGCTTGACTATCGGAGTAAATATTTACTTCCTTAACAGTAATTACCGAAGTGAGCAACCAATCAACTGCTACCTTATTTGCGGATACGTTCGTTTAACCTAAGGAAATCAGGAAACAAATTTACGATGCCCGACCAACTCTGAGAATGGCTTCTTTCAAATGTCACATAATTTTGTACAACCTTTTTTTTGAGCGAATGTAATTCCAAAAGGCGTTCGGGTTTTATTCTAATTCACTTAAGGGCGGCGGGCCAATTAGATGTCCTAAATTCAGTAGTTTTCCCAAAGCGTTGTAGGATGAAAAAAAAAGCAATTAGCCAAATGAAGTTTTGGGGATAGTTTAATATATATTTGAACTAAAAAAAAAAATGTGTACAATCTCCAACAATATATTGTAAGCCGAGTTATCAATAGATTCCCAGAGCGCCTGTATCCAACTTCTGTACAAGATACAACTTGCAATTTTCATCTGAAAACAAAAAAAAAAAAAGATTATTAATTTTGATGTAATTATCTTCGATGTGAACTAAGAAACACGTAAAATTCGAATTTTTGGGGAAGGTAGAAAAAAAAAGTGGTTTTTCAAGGAAAAAAAAAAACTCTTCAACTGGGTAAAAAAGTCGCTTAAAAAAGTTTTTGGATGTTTTTTAGTTCACATAGAAGATAATTACATCAAAATTAATAATATTTTTTTTTCTCATCCTACAACGCTTCGCGAAAACTACTGAATTTAGGACATCTAATTGGCCCGCCGGCCTTAATTTAAACTAATAAATAGCGAAAAATATATTGATTGTTAGGTAAGAGTTTGTTAGAGCCCGAGTTCCAAGCGCATTGTGGTCATGAAACCCCAAATGGTTGAAAGTGTGGATTTGTACAGATACTTCCTTTGATACTGCAACTTCTTTAGGCTCTTGGTGTTCCAGTGCAGTTTTTCAATTCGAACATATCGAAGAGGAAAGCTGCCACGAAATGTTTCAAAGATATTAATTATGAAAATTATCAAGGCATTACATTTTTTTTTTATTCGTTGAGAACATAGGGCTTCAACAAAACATTTAAATCTTATTCTGTTAACCAATGTTCTCTTTACGACATCCCACGTTTGGTTAACTGTCTCTGGTTCACGAAGGTTAGAACGACTCCAAGTGTTCCGTGGACGACCTGGACGTCTGGGCCTTTGGGTTTTTGGGTTCTATCCCAAAGCTAATGCTTTTCCTGTCCTTTCTGAGGGTGTGCTCGATCATTCGCCATTTACGACCACTTATCACTTTTTGGATTGGATCTTGCTCGGTGATCTGCCACAAGTCCGTATCTCGGATAGTGTTCGGCCAAAAAACTTTACATACCATCCATAGTTTCTGCGTATTAGATGTGATTTTTGAAATAAAATTCGTCTACGGTTAGCTTTAAAGTGGTCCACCTTCACCTTCTTAAGTTTCGGCTCTCACCAAACGCCACTTCTAATTCATATTTTAGCTTATAGTTCGCGTTTGGGTAGTTGGCGTAAATATCTCCATATAAAATAAAATACACCTACATCACTTCCAAAGAAAACGGCTCATATATCCCTTGCGGTGCTCCACAAGAAATGTTTTGTTGGCGCTAAATCGCAGCATCTAAGCGGTCTATTGGCAGCATCGATTCGACTGTTACAAATTCTGATTAGTAGTGCTTCAGCTGTTTTATTAAACATTCTGATAAATAGCAGTCCCAAAGTACTTTCGAATACGGGTATTGCTATTTCAAATTTGATGTAAGAAATAAACAAATCCTATTCGAAATGGACTGAGTCAAATTTACCACCTAATAGAAAATCCTATATCTCGATTAGAGTGCCAGTTAGTGGCACTTTTTTTCTTTAATGCTTTAATACTGTTTTAGTTAACATTCGCACAGCAAAAACCATATAACGCAAAGTTTCAAACTTTGAAAAAATGTTCAAAACTCCATCAAAACTTTCAACTTTTTAAGCCGCATTTTAGGAATTTTTTCTGGGCAACCAATTTTGTAGGCCAATCAATTTCAGTATAATAAAGAGCAAGCTTCGGGTAGCTACAAATTTGTTCTTGATGTCGAAAAAATGTTCTACCTCGGATGCGTAAAATTTTTAAAAAAATCGAAAAAGCGATTTTGTGAGCGACTTCAAACTTGCACTTCATTATACTAGGTTAGGTTAGGTTGGACTTGGAAAATCCTGTAGTGATCTGTAGTGACACTAACTGTTTGTATGAAGCGTTTAAGCACTTTATATTTTGTCTTTAATACACAGTTTAGATTATTAAGTAGGCTACTAAATTTTTGATCTGCCAGCTTTCTAAGGTTGAAAATGATGTAGAACCTAAGCAATTTATTCGTGTGTTGCTAAGTGCAAGGCAGTGGCAGAGTTGACTTCGGTTTATACTAAAGTTTTCTAAAGATTTTGAAGATTGAATATTTTGATGACATATTTTTGAAAATTCTTTAATCTTAGTGAAGTACATAATCGAACTTGTTTATATGAAAGAATACTGCCAATAAGAAAAAGAAAGCAAAAAAAAAAAAATGTTAAAAATCAATGTTTCGATTCATTTTAAAACTTCTATTCACAAACAAACTTCAAACGTATTCAAATTCAGTGAACTGTTGGGTATGAATCGTTCGTTTGAATCGAACTTAAAGAAAATCGGCCGGAATGGAACGGTAGACACGACAAACTGATTTTGCTGCATGACAACGCCAGGCCCCACGTTGCTTAATCATCCCAGAAATATTTGGAGGTCTTGCCCCAGGCATTGTGCCATGGGATTACCACCTGTTCCTGTCAATGCAGTCAGAGCCCTTATTGAAGAGCGGTTCACTTCTTACGAGAGCATCGCAAACTGGCTCAAGTCAAAGAACTCGAATTTTTTTTCAGAGGCTGTATGCTGCCTAAAAGATGGAGGAAAGTTGTAGGCTTCCATGGCACATACCTCACATAATATCAAGTATTATTTAATTCTTTAAATAATTCATAACTTTGGCTAACAAAGGACGGAAACTTATTCCCATACCCAATATAAAAATGGATATCCAGAAAAATTCTAAAAATTTCGATATAAAAACTTGAAAGCTCTAATGAAATTTTGAAAAATTTGGTAAAAAGTTTTAATGAAATTTTGAAAAAATTGCTAAAAGGTTCGAAATGTGGCATTGCATGTTTTTTTGCAGTATGAACTATATTTTTATAAAAAAAAAGGTATGTTTATGGTTTTGCAACGGGGTATATTTGAGCAGAAATCTTCGGCTTACGAATTAATAGCTCTTAAGGTAAGTTAATATACTTGAAATTCCAATTACTGTTCTTGCATTTGTTAGAGTAATAAGTAGAGATCGGCCGATCTTCGGTTTTGGTACGTCTTCGGCCGCGTTAGGCCGTAAAATTTCAGTTCGGTTGCGGTTCGACTTTGGCTAGAGAAAGGCTGAACTTCGGCCGCTCATTTCTAATATGTTTTTTTTCTGCTTTTGGTTCAAAAATTGTAGAGGCTTTTAATATTAGTAAACATTTTTGAATACTGGTATCAAAAAGTAGAGATCGACCGAGCTTCGGTTTCAATTCGGCTTCGGCCGTAAAATTTCAGTTTAGTTTCGGTTCGACTTTTGCTAGAGAAAGGCTGAACTTTGGCCGATAACTTCTAATATGTTTTTTTTCTACTTTTGGTTCAAAAATTGTAGAGGCTTTCAATATTTGTAATCATTTTTGAATACTGGTATCAAAGAGTAGAGATCGACTGAGCTTCGGTTTCGGTTCGCCTTCGGCCATGTTTGGCCGTAAAATTTCAGTTCAGTTTCGGTTCGATTTTGGCTGAACTGTTTTTTGTTCAAAAAATCTAGAAACTTTTAGTATTTGTCACATTTTTTGAATACTAGCATCGCAGTCTACATTTTATGTGGAAAGAAATGATCTGCTTCTCCGTCGAGTGTGGCTAGTGAGGAAATATTCAATGTTGTAGGTTAGCTCAATACTGGGTAGCGGTGACGCTAACAAGGTGAAAAAGCCGATCATTTATTGTTTTTCCATTACAATTTAAAATCTTTCAACCATGAGTATTAAGGTAGAGTCTGGTCAAATACACATTTTTTATACATATTTTTTAGGAATTTTTTTTAAGAAAATAAAATGCGATCGTTTTGATTTTATTAATTTTTTTATTGACATCAAATAGTATACAAAAATAATTTTTTTTTCACATATTTTTTGTAGTAGTGTGGCACCAAGTTAAGCGCCTTAAAACAGAGATAGGTGACTTATCAACAGGATTTTGGCTCTTCAGGACATTTGAAACGAAAAAGTTAAACTGATTATTATTCTGCTTCTGATTCTAGCAGTATTTTGAGTATTTGACCAGACTACTACCTTAAATAATTAATACAGGCACACATATTTGGAATTCTTACAAACATACACAGGTATAAGTTATGAGCTGATTTTAATGTGTTTGAAATCTTATGTACCTGTTTTGCTATTTCACTAGTAAAATGCCGGATTTTGTAAAAATCATTCACCAACCGAATTTGCGCAAAAGTTCGGTTCGGCTCGGTTCTGCCTTAAAAATCGATGTTCGGTCGTTCTCTAGTAATAAGCAAATGATTTACAATTTTACATAAATTGAGTATGTCAGCTATGTACAGGTATGCATGGCTTTTATGACTTTATGGAATGCCATTATTATCGCTTGTAATTTACGATCGATAATAAAATATAAAAATATAAACGTTGTACTTAAACATTTTCCGTGCTTTGTACAATAAGAAATACTTCACTTAGATATTTAAATTATTCACTCGTAGCACTGGAGGTTAGCCTTCGATCTGTTGCTGCGGCATGTAATTAATTGCAGCAGATTTGTTACAACTTACAACTTTGACAGTAATTATATAGTTCGGACATTTTGCTATGTCAATACCCATGTAGATAATAAAAATTATTGTTAAGAAAAAATTTATTCTTAACAATAGCACTTAATGAGCTAAGAAATATACAAATTTCTCAATTAATCTTTTTATATATGGCATCAGCAGTTTACGACACGAGCCCAGGTTTGACTATAAAATATTCAAAAATAAATTAAAATAAACACGCAGAAAAGTTAAATAAAATAAATTAAAAAATCCATTCAAATCAATAAATCGAGTAACAGAAACGTACGTACGTTTGTGTAAATGTAACTTGACCTATTCCATTGCAATTCCATTTACTTCCTCCTCTATAGCCATACAAAATATCTATCAAACATATAAAATTAAAATTTATTTTTGAAAATTGCAACCATTCCATCAATATTTTCTTATGACGTTGTCACGTTAAACTATCGTCAGTAAACCGACTTTACAGACAACCTCTTTTTTTACTCTTAGTGAAAAATACAATTTCGTAAAATTGTTAATATCGGGAAAATACGTAACACAGTAAAGGTAAACAATTGTAAAAATCAACGAAATGTTTAGCGATTTCAAAATCTAATTTCTTTGTATGTAGTGGAATTTAATAAATGATAAAACTGAGCACCAACATTTTTTCTGAAAATTTGAATTATTTATTGTATTATCACATTTACATGGGTTTTAGTAAACATACATAGCTTAGAAAAAAATAGAAGTTAAAATAAAATAAAAGAAAGAATTGTTAGAACTAGCCAAATTGAGTTGTAGATGCCTGTTGACAGGAGAAGTATTTCTTTTTCAGTAAAGAGGTCAGAAATACAAAAAGTCACGAACTTATTGACCCGCCCTCGTATATATTGAGCCTTCATTTCCGGCATTTTTTTAACTTTTCTTGTAAAAGGAAATAAGTAGCTTTAGACATTCAAAGTAAATTATCCCCTTTCAACTGACGCACCGTACATTTTAGCTACTCGTATTTCTTCACCACTCACCAAAGCAAATATTGCAGCAGCGGAAGCAACTGCCAATGCTTGTTGCACAAAGGCGGCTTTATAACATTTGTACGTCACAGGACATCACTACAGAACTTAGAAAAAAAAAAATGCCTTCGATGCTTTACGGAAGTAAAGCAACTGTAATGATGGATATTAAAACTGAGCAAAAAGTGCTTGAAGATCTGCGCTGCAGCTATTGGAGGAAAGTATATGTACAGCTCGAACGAATGTTGCCGCGGCAATAAAAAGTAGAGAAGAGTGGGTTTTATTTCAATTATTGGCGCACTGATCTGGAATTAAGAATGAAATGCAATTGTTAAGCAATGGCAAGAAAGACAACAAACAAATACACAAACGATCGTCCACTTGCAGTGGTTAACCCGCAGTTTGGTAGAAGAATATATGTAGGTATTGTATTCCGTTATTCAATGGCGCAGTTGTACGCCATCTAGACTCAATTTTGCAACTGTAAAATACGCTAATCTCCTATCTATGTACGAGCACTGCGTTGCCACAATTGCATATAATTTTATATTGACCAGAAAGACACGCCCTCTCTGCAGCTGTAGGCTGTTACAATTCATCTTTGCTGCTCCTGTAATTTTTCAGTGCAATTTTTCCCGGAATAAAGTCATCAGTGGCATTGAAAACTTAAGAAGTGGCTATTGAAGCGGCGCGACAGCGACAAGACGGAGTTATAAATTATAAGTGCCATTCATTTGAGCGGAAATTGTTTCAACACACTCACACAAGCGTATGCATATTCGTATTTACTATACTTCGAATTTCGCAATGAAGAAGAGCTAACTGATGCTGTAATCAAGCGATGTGGAGCATGATTTCAAGGTTACGGTTAGGTTCACTAGAGCAACTTGAAGATATTTTATTAAGGTTTCCGCTGATGTTCGCAGCGGTTTCATTCACCTTTTGATTATACAAATAATCTTCTAAATGAAGCACATTTTCATAGTCGTATTCCTCGTCGTTTTTATATCAATAAATGTTTAGTCTTTCTTATGAAGGGAGATACATATAGTTTTTAATTGTGAAAATTAAGACATTTTTTTATATTTATAATGAACTTTATTAAACCAAATATGTACCATTTTGGTCGACCACCTTTTGCCATTTTTCTTCTAGAGACATTATTCCATCAGTGTAAAACTTTTGTGGTTTCTCGGCGAAAAACTGCGACAAGTAATTTTCACAGGCTTCTCTTGAAGCTAACTTTACTCCATTAAGGGAGTTCTGCATTGACCGAAACAAATGGTACTCCGATGGTGCAAGGTCAGGGCTATATAGTGGATGCATCAAAACTTCCCAGCCAAGCTCTCCCAGTTTTTGCCGCGTCATCAAAGATGTGTGTGGCCTAGCGTTGTCCTGATGGGAGACGACACCCTTTCTGCTGATCAGTTCTGGCCGTTTTTTTTTTCGATTGCTTGCTTCAATCTCATAAGTTGTTGACAGTAAAGTGTAGAATCAACCGCTCGAGCAGGCTGGATTCCTTTCCAATCCCACCAAACACACAGCATAACTTTTCGAGGCGTCAATCCTGGCTTTGCGACCATTTGATGAGCTTCACCACCCTTGCACCATGATCTTTTTCGCACATTAGTGTCGTATTTGATCCACTTTTCATCTCCTGTTACCATTCGCTTCAGAAATGGTTCGATTTCATTTCGTTTCAGCAAAAAATCGCAGATGTTAGTTCGGTCCATTAAATTTTTTACAGACAATTCATGTGGTACCCAAACATCGAGCTTCTTTTTGTAACCAGCCTTTTTTAAAAGGTTCAAAACCGTTTGATGATGAATCTTTAGTGCCTTGGCGATGTCATGGCAGCTTATGTGACGGCCCTGGTCAATCTTTTCCATAATTGCATCGACTTTTTCAACGATAGTCCGACCGGAGCGAGGTGCATCTTTCACATCGAAATTTCCAGAACGGAAGCGAGCGAACCATTGTTGTGCTACACGAACTGATACAGCATCGTCTCCGTAAACTTCACACATTTCATTGGTGGCTTGCGTGGCATTCTTCCCTTTTTTATACAAAAATTTCAAAATATAGCGAATTTCTTCATTATTTTCACTAATTTTTGAACAACTATAACTTTTTTTCAACTTCTCCGAATTTAATTTTTTTTTGGTTAAATGAAGCTTAAAATTTCAACTTTCTAACACCATACGATATGACGCAATGTGATTGGTAGCACTGGAGATAGATGACTCCAACGACATCTATTGACAAAATACGAAAAGACTTTTTCGACTACCCAATATAAGAATCCTCAAGCCATGCAGGCTAAACAAAGGAAGGACGGCGTTCGGGCGAATGCACTAAACTGCGAATATTCAGCTCATGTGTGAAGTCAGTACTGGTTTACGGAAGCGAAACATGGCTGGTCTCCAACACCATCACACAGAGGCTACAATCTTTCTTCAACAAATGTCTAAGTATCATTTGTAGAATGTTCCGGCCGAACACCATTAACAACGACGAGCTGTGGAGATCAATGAATGAGTAGCCCATCCAATGGTAAATCAAATGCAGAAAGTGGCGTTGGGTAGGTCACACTCATAGAAAACTACCAAATATAATCACGAGAATAGCACTGGACTACTATATAACCCGCAAGGGAGCAGAGGTCACTTGCCGAAGGTCGATGTTGCGCGAACTAGCAGATGCCGGCATCACATGTGACGGCGCAAAAATAAAAACAACCCAGAACCGCATACGATGCTATGCTCCCGAGCAGAGCAAACAGGGATAATAACTTCTGGATAGAGACGCGTTTATTTCCGAATACACAAAACGTATCTGCGTCCTGGTTCCTCTCCTGCGGGCTTGCGAAGACCATACACCGTTGATAGTCCCAATTTCTCTAGTCTAGTTATATCAACCCACTACCATCATATCTTCTGTGCGACATTGTAGTTAGTGTTTCACTCAACAGTCTCTGGTGATAGTTTTTGGTTCTTTAGCTTGATAGCTTCTCGGTGATCAATTGAAATCGCCGAACCACCTGTGAACACGAGCAGAGCTCCCGAAATAGGGCTTTAAGCAGCGTTTTCAAAGGAAAATGAGTCAGTTATGCCACCCTTTCTTGTTACTCTTTAACCGCATTATTGCTATTCTCACCTCGGCATGGTCGAGTAGCGGAACGACAGTCCCGTCGTCAACGATTGGGTATTGGGATCTTTACATTCTCTGTGATAAGTGTGGATGTCAGTCACGAGATCGCTGTCTTTGTTCTTACAGTAAAACGCCCCGGTCTTGAAAGCTTCTGAAAGCCGCCAAACTTTCTGGAACAATTTTCGGGTGTTGTTCCTATTGACCAGCATCTCAAGCTCTTTGCACTCCCGTATTTCGGCCTCTCGTTTTTTCTTTCTGACAATACGTCTCTCTTTATTTTCAGCTGCCGGTAGCGTTCCCACATATCTTGCATAAAGAGCTGTATCATTCGGTAATTCACTTTTCGTTTTTGGATGGGAAAAAATGCGAAGAGATAAAAGCAAAGCTGGATGCTATCTATGTGGAAGCTTAACCATCTGTGATCACAGTTGGATATTGGTTCAAGGAATTTAAACGTGCGCGAACGTCCGTTTTTGATGAGGAGGACCTGGACACCCGGCAGACGTGGTTGCCGAGGAAATCATTCAAAAAGACGACGACATGATTCTCGCTGATCGACAAACGAAAGTGCGCGAAGTGACAGAGGCCATAGGTGTGTCGACCGGAATGGCAATTAATATTTTACTGGACAAGTTGGCGATGAAAAAATTGTTGGCGCGATGGGTGGCGTGATTGCTTATGGTGGACAACAAGCGGCTGTTAACTTCGAATTAGTGTTTGGAGCAATTTAAGCGAGATGCGAAGGAATTTTTGCGTCGAGTTGTCACCGTCGATGAAACCTGGATTCATCATTACTTACAAGAAACTAACCAACAATCAAAACAATGGATTTCTTCCGGTGAATCTGCTCCACAGAAGGCGAAGACAGCCGCATTGGCCGAAAAGTTTAAGGCGACGATTTTTTGGGAAGCGAACGGCGTCATCCTCATGGATTTTTTAGAAAAAGGAACAACGATTACTGGACAATACTACAATGAGTTATTGGTACGCTTTCACAAAAAATTGAATTAGTCAGTGCTTAATGTCATAAGAAAGGAATCTACGAAAGCGTTTTCATGTATTTTATGCAAAATAGAACCGAATTCCTGACTCACTTACTTGCAGGGAAGTATTTTACCTATCTAATAGTTAGCCTCTAGCATCAAAAGGAGCGATTTCTACTCGCAAAAAATGAATGGAAAAGCAACTGTCGTTCGCTTGCATCTTTATTATTTTATTTTAAGAAAAAAGGTGGATGGCTGCGATGGAGAAAAAATGTGCAGCAAGCAGCCAAGGGAGTTGTTAAGCGAGCGGCAATGCCGTGATCCATTGCGAAAGTGACAACAAGCAATAAAGTGCTGCACAGGGAAGAAGAAGAAAGCAGCCTTTAGCGGCGCGCACTGCAGATATGCACGTTTTGGCAAATGGGTTTTTAATTACACCATTCGATGGATTCCGGAATTTATAGGTGCAATAATGATCTCATTCGTCATTTGAAGAAACGCATGCACCGCAAGTCGCCTTTCAATAACCATCGCCGTAATGTCTTAGTAACTTTTTATGAGACTGCAAGCTTTCTATGTGCTTCAAGTAACAGTGTTTTGCTTCATGGTTATTTTTTTTGAATTTTTTACAGAAATATGGCTTAAGATACTTTAATAAAATCAGTTGCATGTTATTGTACATCTTTTCAATAAGTTTTTAAAAAATATTAATAATAAAATATTGACAAATAAGCCCATGACAGAGTTTTTTTGGAGATATGTTTTTCGAGAGGTGCTCTGCGGTGCCAATCGGCATTCGTCGTAGAATCATCTGAAACTAAAAACGTCGAACTTTTCAGTTAAAGTATGACGTAATGCTCCCCCCCCCCATTAATAAATTTTTTTTTTTTCATTTTTGTAGTTTTGGTGGCAAAAAAACGTAAAACGAGCATTTTTGGCGAAAAATTTCGCCATATTTGTAAGTGAAAAACAACCTTAAAAAAAAAAAATAAAAAAAAAACAGTGGGGGGGGGGGGGGGGGTGAGGTATTTTTGATTCAGAAAACGTGTGCCAAATTTGAAAAGAATCGGTTGAATAGTTTCGGAGTTGTGATTGGCACCGACTTTTAAGAAGTCGTTTCGGGAAAAACGCGTTTGAAAAAATGACTCTGAATTCGAGGTAGAGTGCCTACAAAGGCTATAACTTTGAGAGTTCTGCTCCGATCCACTTAAAATTTTGACACAACATTCTTGAAATGATTTACTATAAGATGAGTGAAGAAAAAAAATTTCGATTTTGAAGGGCATTTCGGTCAATGACCTGAAACACTCTTTCGAAAAGCTTTTAGATCGCGCAAAACAGTGCATCGAGGCCAGAGAGGACTATTTGGAATTTTTTATTCCGAAGTTATCAGAACAAAGCTCCTGTCGTTTCTATTTCAGTTCAGTTTTGTTTAATTTGGACTTCACCTCGTATAGTGAATGAAGAATAATGAAACTTTTAAAGGGAAGGGAAACTTTTAAGGAACTGAATGCAATGCTAATTTCATTAATTGCTTTGAAATTTTGGGAACAATTTGAGAAGTTGGAATTTAAGATATTTTTAAAATAAATAATTATTTTTTAGTATCAGTCCAGCTAATATTCGTATTTGTTGCCCTTATTTTACTGACCAAACTATTCAAAAAGTAAATCAACTGTTCACTAATCCGCGTGAAAACCGTCTGTTACACTCAGAATTTGATCAGAATTAACTGCGCCGGTAAACCCGATTTACGCCGCCGTCTGTCTAGGTTATAAGTTCATTACAGTGTAAGGATGATGAAGTTCGCGCGCTGCTTTAACACTATTGCTGCAATTATGAAACAATTATAAAAAGTGCTAAAATCACGGAAAAATTCTGCACCCTAAAGCTGTTAATAATAGTAAAGCATAATTCAAAATGCAAAGATTGGTTTAAAGGGATTACAAAAACGTCGCCAGCTGCACTTAGCGAATAGGCCTTTTTATGCATTTGTTGTAGGAAACAGCAGCAGGAACAGCAGTGGCGGCTGCCACAACCACGCCTGCTTGTAATAAACACATCAAAATGTAAGAAAGCAGAATCGAAATCGTAGTGGCTGAGGTGGCTAAGCAGTCCTTCCTTTCTTCCTTCCACCTATTGCTGCTCATAATTCACTGTCAATTTCGCTGCGATGGCAATGGATGAAAATCAAACCATATAATTAAAGGTGTAAAACCGCATCCATTATTATTGTGGCACACCTTTGCGCCTGCTATCGTTGCGGTAAGTGTATTCAAAGGGCACTCGCAGCAAGGATCTGTGGCGTAAACGTGAATTGCCTGCGGCCAGGTATATAAAACATTAGCACTAGACGATTAAAAACATTAGCAGCGATATTAAAGTCAGAATTAACTATTTGTGAGCTTTTGGTTAGAGTTTATTATTTTTTTTTTTTTGAAGGCATTCCAATGCATTAAAGGCGTATAACTTTTTGGGCAACAGATAGAGTGTAAATGAATGTGGAAAAGGACGGAAATGGCAATTAAATAAGATGCTTTCCATTTCAATTCAACCGGGCTATTCGGGTCATGTTCTTCGATTTCGATGTAACTTAAATATGTTGCTCTCTGGTCGAAATAATGAGACACGTATTTTTTTGTTCGCCCGAAAAAAATTTTTTTCAAGAGTTATCGGCAATTTTGTTTTTCGCCTCAAACTCAATTTTTTTTAATTATATAAGAAAAAAATTTTTTTAAATGCCCATAACTTAGTCAAAAATGAACCGATTTTAATAATTCTGGGTTCAAAATGATCGTAATTACTTACACGAGCGACTTCATTTAGAAATAGTTGCAAAAAAGTAGTTGAAAATTTTTTATTTTGCAAAAAAGAAAAAAAATTTAAATTTTTTCAAAATTCACTATTTCAAAAAGTGTATTTTTTTTTTTTATAACCTTTTCCAAATCAAAAAAACATCTCAAACTTTAATTGAGCTGCATACCTAGTAGCTAAAATGAGTTGTTTTTGAGTAATGAATTTTTGAGTAAACACCCTGTTTCGCACTTTTTGTTTTTTGCCAAATAAAAAATTTTCAACTACTTGTTTGCAACTATTTCTACATGAAATCACTCGTGTAAGTAATGACGATCATTTTGAACCCAGAATCATTCAAATCGGCTTATTTTTGACTAAGTTATGAGCAATTAAAAAAATTTTCTTATATAGATTCTTTCCATTTCAATTCAAAAGGGCTATTCGGGACATGTTCTTCGATTTCGATGTAACTCAAATATGTTGCTCTCTGGTCAAAATAATGAGACACGTATTTTTTTATTCGCCCGAAAAAAATTTTTTTCAAGAGTTATCGGCAATTTTGTTTTTCGCCTCAAACTCGATTTTTTTAATTATATAAGAAAAAAGTTTTTTTAAATGCCCATAACTTAGTCAAAAATGAACCGATTTTAATAATTTTGGGTTCAAAATGATCGTCATTACTTACACGAGTGATTTCATGTAGAAATAGTTGCAAAAAAGTAGTTGAAAATTTTTTATTTGGCAAAAAACAAAAAGTGCGAAACAGGGTGTTTACTCAAAAATTCATTACTCAAAAACAACTCCTTTTAGCTACTAGGTATGCAGCTCAATTAAAGTTTGAGATGTTTTTTTGATTTGGAAAAAGTTATAAAAAAAAAAAAATACACTTTTTGAAATATTGAATTTTGAAAAAATTAAAATTTTTTTTCTTTTTTGCAAAATAAAAAATTTTCAACTACTTTTTTGCAACTATTTCTAAATGAAGTCGCTCGTGTAAGTAATTACGATCATTTTGAACCCAGAATTATTAAAATCGGTTCATTTTTGACTAAGTTATGGGCATTTAAAAAAATTTTTTTCTTATATAATTAAAAAAAATCGAGTTTGAGGCGAAAAACAAAATTGCCGATAACTCTTGAAAAAAATTTTTTTCGGGCGAACAAAAAAATACGTGTCTCATTATTTTGACCAGAGAGCAACATATTTAAGTTACATCGAAATCGAAGAACATGACCCGAATAGCCCGGTTGAATTGAAATGGAAAGCATCATAAATTTTCCCCGATTACCGCAAGAGTCACCATATAGATGGTCTGCCAGTCCTTTTTCTATTGTCGACATAACCAGTTTCTTGAAATCTTTCCATCAACCTTTGCATTTTCGACGCATTCAGACGAATTTTTCAACCAAAAAAAATTATGAGCTTTAAGGTATTTTGTTCTTAAAGATCGACCATTTCATAAAAAGTTTGAGTAATTTCAACGGCTTCTATCGTGAGAATTTTTTTATCTGTCTGCTTGATAAATATCAAATATGATATAAAACAAAGGTACCGTCTCGGAATTATTCACTACTGACATCTAGTCGTCATTTTTGAAATATCCTTTTTTGTTTTGACATATCGCAAAATTGCTTATTCAGTCTTGCTTCTTGCGCTCCACCACTTGTTCGCAAAAGAGATCCTCCAATGGATTTCAAGGAGTCACTACAGTATAACAAAATGAAAACTAATTTGAATCATTGGGGACTCGTTGTACTTTTCTGATAGGCTATGGAAAATAAGAAGACAATTATTTGACCAAATATTTATATCAGAAAATTGTATAATTGTATGCCATTTCTGATTTTGTATGAAATTCTGAGATATTATGGCAAAACCCGTATGCGGAATCATCAGAAATTGTCATCTACTTTTATAAATCTTACAGGGTTCGGCACTCAAAGTGTGACCAATTAAAAAGGGCCTAAATTTAACGTGGAAAGTTACTTTTATTCAATTCAAAGTAAAAAATGTGTGAAAATAATATAAAATTAAGAACTAATTTACTTTTGCTCGATATGACCAACTTTTGCCTTGACTATGGCCTTGATACGGTCCACAAACGAAACATAAGCTGCCCGAATGTGACTTGCAGGTATTTCGGCCAATCGCGGACAATGGCTTTTCTCAGCGCCTCGAGACTGGAGAATCTTTTAGTTCGGACATTGCTCTCCAAAATGGCTCAAAGAAAATAACCCATCGGTTCCGCGTCTGGTGACGGCTTTAGGCCAAGCCTAACGGGTGAGCTTAACAGGTGCGCACGTTTTTTAATTTTGTGTGAAAGTGACTTGGAAATATTTTATTTCGTTTGGCTTTGTGGCGTATTTAAGTCCTTTCTGGAATTTTTGGATGGCCACTTGGGAGTGGGAGTCAATTGTGAGTACGGCAGTGTCATCCGCGAACGTTCCGACTATTGTTTCTTCAGAAACTGGTAGATCGTATGTGTGTAGTAAGTATAGGATGGGGTCCGTAATGCTACCTTGTGGTACACCAGCTGAACTTTCACCTAGTTGAGATTGTTCTTCGTCTTGTTTGACAAAGAAATATCGGTTATTATGAGTCTATGGACTTGTTTGATGGTACTGTGTTTTTTCCTTAAACCGAATTGGTGATTTGGGATTATATTCCGTTTTTTAATTATAGGCATCATTCTTTTGGGAAAAAGCGATTACATTACTTTAGAGGTAATAGGCAATAGGCTGATGGACCGATATGAGGCGAATTGTTCAGCGCTTTTTCCTGGTTTGAGGATAATTTTTACTTGAGCTACTTTCCATTGAAGGAGAACAAAACCGGAAAATATAATAGAATTGTATATGTCAGTAAGGAAAGTGAGTCCTTCTTCTGCGAGTTGTTTCAGTACTTCTCCAGTTATGAGGTCATATCCAGGAGCCTTCTTTTTTACATTTTTTTATCACTTCTTTAAATAAATTTTTCAAGAATATTTTTTTGGGTGGGTCCATCTAATGTGTGTGCTCCAGGGTATCTTTTACTTTTTCAACAGTACTTGCAGAGGGTTTGAATTCGTGGGCGCAGAATATTCGGGTTAAGTGACTATCAAACGAGTTTGTCTTCTCTGTTTTAGCCCATTTGTTAGTTTCCTCTTTAATGGATTATTGTGCTAGGGTTGGCCTTTTTACATTTTTTGTTGCTTTCCATAGAGAGTAGTCAGTGGTAGGGGTTGCATTAAGTTTCTTAATGAGATAATTCTGGAGCTGAGAGTTGTGTTCGTTTTTAAGAAGTTCTTTGAGTTCTTGAATAAGTGAGTTGAGTGTCTTTTTGTCCTCAGGGTGTCTGCTTCTTTGCCATGTTTTTCTTGCTTGTCGTTTTTCTTTCAATTTTTCTTTTACCTCAAGAGATATTTGTGTGTGGTGTTGAGTTCCATGCTGCACATAAGTATTGAAGTGCTCGACAGCATTTATGATGTCTTCATTGCTCTTGAGTGGGTGTTTTATGTTAATGGTTGAAGTAATAAGATTTGGGAAATACGTCCAGTCGGGTTCACTGTTATGGGAATGACAGTGGGCAAGTGATTCAGCTGAATCTTTATTTAATGTGACAAATATGGGAGAGTGATCGGAGGATGGTTCGTAACATGAGCTACAGGTTATTTTACTAGCTGGAACACCTTCCGCTATACAAAAGTCAATGAGATCTTGTATTTTATTTGTTCCAGCGGGCCAGTACGTTGGAGAGCCTGAGGAGGCTGTGCTGTGGTTCAATTTCGTGATGCCTGCCAATAGTTCGCCAGCTTTGAGGAAGAGAGACGGGATCCCCAATGAGTGTTCTTGGCGTTAGAGTAGCCTCCAGCTAGAAACCTGTTTCCAAGTGTTCTAAAGAATTTTTAATACTCGTTTGTTTTGATAGCATGCTTGGGCTATACACTGATGAGATTGTGATAGGGTCATTCGAAATCTCTTCAACTATACTTGTGGCTTCAATAGCTTCTGTGCAAAAAGAGTTTATGCTGTATTGCATCATATTAATTTTTATGAAAATAGCAGAGCCGGCATGTGCTTCTTGTTATTTGGGATTCGAAAGTAGCTTTTATCGGTAAAGTGAGTTTCAGCGATCAGGAGAATATGTATGTCGTGCGATTTGAGCAGAGTTTTTAGTTCCAATATATGTTTTGATAGGCCATTGGCATTCCAGATAAGAATATTCATGGGTTTGAAGGGTTAAATTTTTGAGTCGGCGGCCGCCGTAGCTAAGACGCTCGCTACAAATAGGAGGAGGAGCTCTGCCATACACCCAAAATGAGTGTACGCACCAATTACATATAAGCGTTTTTCAGTAAGAGCGCTTCAACTTTTTTTTTGAATAAAACACAAACGGTTTGACTTTTTTAACTAATTTTTTTTTTTTATTATCGAATTTGAACATATACATTTAAGTATGAAATTCGATGTCTTTTGCATGACCACCGCGTGCACGTTTTACGAAGTCCAATCGTTGAACCCAATTTTCGACCACCCTTTTGCATAAATCGGCCGAAATTCCATCAATTTCGCGTTCAATATTGGCTCTGAGCTCACAAATCGTCGCCGGCTTGTTACTGTAGACCAATGACTTCACATAACCCCAAAGAAAATAGTCTAGAGGCGTCAAATCACACGAGCGCGGCGGCCATTCGACCGGTCCCTTTCTGGAAATAATGCGCTCATCGAACTTACTCTTCAACAAATCAATTGTAGCGTGTGCTGTGTGGCTTGTGGCCCCGTCCTGTTGAAACCACATGTCGTCTAAGTCCATACCATTCAATTGCGGCCAAAAATAATCGTTTATCATGTCGCGGTATCGATTTCCATTCACAGTAACGTGGCGATCGTTCTCGCCAACGAAAAAATATGGGCCAATTACGCCGCCGGCATGTAAACCGCACCAAACAGTGATTTTTTCGGGATGCAACGGTGCCTCATGAATCACGTGCGGATTGCTTTCTGCCCAGTAACGCATATTTTGCTTGTTGACAAAACCATTGAGCCAAAAGTGAGCTTCATCACTGAAGATGATTTTTCGACTTTAAACTTTCTTAACAGAACACGCATTTTTATAATAAAATTCAATGATTTGCAAGCGTTGCTCAAGTGTGTAGCGTTCCATGATGAAATGTATACTAATGAAATTTACAAATGACAAGCGAAAAATAAAAAAATATTGCGTCGTTCGCCCTCTCTATCGGAAAAAAGTTGAAGCGCACCTATTGAAAAACGCTATATATATGAGACGATATATGAGACGTGAGAGTAACGAGCAGATCATCATTGATTAGACTGGTTGCAAGACTTGCTTGAGGGCGGCCGCCGTTCCCGAATGGGTTGGTGCGTGACTACCATTCGGAATTCACAGAGAGAACGTAGGTTCGAGTCTCGGTGAAACACCAAAATTAAGAAAAACATTTTTCTAATAGCGGTCGCCCCTCGGCAGGCAATAGCGAACCTCCGAGTGTATTTCAGCCATGAAAAAGCTCCTATTTTTATACCTTTCGGAGTCGGCTTGAAACTGTAGGTCCCTTCATTTGTGGAACAACATCAAGTCGCGCGCCACAAATAGGAGGAGGAGCTCGGTCATACACCCAAAAAGGGTGTACACGCCAATTATATATATATAGATAAGACTTGCTTGAGACGCGCGATAATTTTTCGTTAAGTTTAGTTAAACACAAAAGTAAGATTTAAATTGTTAACCTATAAATTATGAAGAGTTTGCAATCAAAAGTTTTGTAAAGAGTTTACAGATTTTAGTAAATTTCCTGCAGCACACTTAAAGTGCGGTTTTTCATTTCGTACTCGGCTTCCTAATTATTTTACAATTCATGAAAAGTTGACTTTCTTAAAATTTAAGAAACTGCCCGAAACTTTTATTATTATCAATTCTCCGTCGTAAGTTTTTCGTCTGTTTAGTGAACCATATAGATACCATAACGTTTGTTTAGTAAGTGAACAAAAAACACAAAAAAAAAAAAATTTCTATAAATACAAACATATTTCGCGCCTTCAACATTTTTTACATCATTTTTAACACCCAGCGGCCCAGCTGCCAAGTGTTGTCTCAGCAACAATGTCGCGTAAACATGTTTTCCAACGCCCGCTTTGACTGAGTAAGTGCCTACTAGGTAGAAATATATCTCTACTGTCCGGCCACTTGCTGCTGCTCAGCAACTTGATTTATGTTCTACACGACACCCGCTGCTCGAGCCATCAACAACGAATGCCCAACGGCTATTGGCTACTTCCTTAATCAGCTTTTTAAAACTTCCTTTCGCTGGGCCGTAAGTAGGAGTACTGGCACAAACACACACACGTACACACATGCAAGTGTAGTCAGCATAAATACGGGTATGTATGTGCTTAAGCGACACACATATAAACATACATACAGCCATGCGTATGGTAGCTAGTCGAGATTGCTTTCTTGCCACCTTTCTTAGTTACTGCGGCATTGTCAGCATACTTGCCGCACAACATTTACGCTATTTAAAATGCAAATTGAGGATCAGAACTTTAATGTGGCACAATCACTTAGAGCAACACACACTAGTGGTGCATGCAAAGCTACAGCCATGGCTACATGCCACATTTGCGTCGCCTTGACTGCATTTTTCCACTTACATACACACTGAAACTGAATACGACAGGCAGCCGGCGTTCTTCTGGCATCGCAGCGAACATTTACATTTACATAGAAATGTTATTAACGTCATTAGTGTGGCATTTGTATCGCATTGCTCACCAAGCGGACGAGATTTCCGACAGCCACAACCATAGCTAGACGGTGGAGTTGCGCGTAATACCAACAAATCAAGCGCTGAAATTGGCTTTTGCGCATGCGCAGCCTCTCATTTTCACTGCACGTAGATAAAAAGAGTACTCGCTTGTGCTTCTACGAGTGGCAGGCGTCGCAAATGCCATTTTCCATTTGTTCACATCAACAAAGGAAATTTAATTAAAGTTGCCACACGGCAGGTTTAGAAGGAATTACATAAGTGCAGCAAATGTTTGGTTGGCCGTTGTCAGGTGGCTGGTGGGAGTGTATCAGCTTTATTTGAATTTTTTTTTTGTTTTTTGATATAAATTTCTTTGTTCTACAGACTAAGCCAACAGGTGTTGAGTTGGTGATAAATCACTGTGTTTAAATTATTACGGGAATGTTCGTTTAAATTGATCGAAAAGTATTAACATTAAATGACGTCGTTAAGCAGCCTATTCAACGCCATAAAAGCTGGGACGGATCTCACCGAGTCATACAAAGTCAGGTGCAAAGAAAAATCTCGCTAGCTACTAATAATTTCATTTATCCAGCTGCAATAAGATTTGATGTTGCCCCCGCAAAATGGTTGCCCACAGCGAGTTTCCAAACTGGGTGCTATCGAACGGTAGTCACGCACCAACCCTTTCGGCTAAAGTGTCCACTTCATGAATGTAGCTATCGCAAAACTACTCGTGGTAGTGTTGAGTTTTATCCAAAGAATTTTCTACCGGGCAATGCCCGGTTAAAACTCAACGCACACAAAATTTGTGACTTTGTTAACCTTACAAGCTTGTTCCGTGCTGCTCTGACCAGAAGCACCTTGCTATTATCCATTTAGGTATTACATAATAATTCTTATGCTCCATATAGAAAAGAGCATCCCAGATAGCTACGGGGATCCCCAACATCTCTTTGAACGGAGAGTGACGTTCTTGATTGCGTCCTAAACTATTCAAGAGGGCAATCTGCATGCTGAAGGCATCTTCCTCCGATTGGGGCGTATTCAGTGATCTAGAAACCCAAATTTAAAAACTTTCTATCAAGCTTCTGGATCTTGCTCGTTCTCCCTTGCAGGAATGTGAAAAGGGAAAGATCCGCTTGGGGAGAATGAAGATCTTTCCGTGAAAAACTTTTCTGAAAACCAGCATCTGAATCTTTCCCCTTTCTCCCTTGAATGAATGTGAAAAGGGAGAATGGAGAGCTTACCGTGAAAAACTTTCCATTCAACTTCTGGATCTTGCCCATTCTCCCTTGAAGCTACTTGAAAAGGGAGAATGGAGAGCTTTCCGTGAAAATCTTTCCTTCCAGCATCTGAATCTTACCCATTCTCCATTGAAGGACTGTGAAATGGAATTATCCGCTTGAGGAGAATGGAGAGCTTTCCGTGAAAGACTATTCCGCAAAACTTCCCATCCAGCTTCTGGGTCTTGCCCATTCCAGGAAAGGAGTGCTTTCCGTGAAAAACTTTCCATCCCGCCTCTGGATCTTGCCCATTTTCCGTGAAGGAATGTGAAAAGGGGAAAATTCGCTTACACTTAAAGTCAATCTACTCTGTCTGTCCGTTGTAGTGGATATGAACTCAAAATGTCTCAAAGTTTGAAGTGTCTGTACTTTAACTTCAAGTTCTTAACGTAATGGTGGCACGATCAGGGGCAGCGGCAGAGTATGTTGCTTGGTGCTATCGTACGTTTGAAATAAATCACCAATTTCATATGCGCAGCTCTTGCTATTCCTCACACCTTCTTTACCAACGGATTTCACAATTCGAGCCAGCAGTTTTCAACAGTCTTGTGAAACTATTTATTTTCACGTGCATAGTATGAGTTTGGAAATTAATATAGCTGGCATCCCAGTACCTCAATAAAGCAACAGTTTCCTTGGTAAAATATGGGTATTTTCGCCTAGAGTTGTAATTTGGATTTATAGAACTTATTAGCCAATTCTGCTGTATGGAGTTCTTGACTGTGGAACTCGCTGGAGAGGAGGACATCGGTGGAGGAAGCCCAAAGATCGACTTTTATCACTGTAGTATCTATGGACATAGCAGCCAAAACGGTCACTGTTCGTGCCCCAATCTGATTGAAAGTCTTTGGTTACAGGCTTAACCTCACTTACGGACATTGAAGTATTCTCAGAAACTTTGAGCTCATACCCCTGGTGACTAATCAATGCACATCCCCGCTTGGTCTAAGCGAGATATTCTCCACTCACATTCAAGGGAAGAGCAGACGGGATACCGCATTTGAAGAAAGGGCCTGATTAACCTTTTCACGGATGGCTTGTAGTTGGATGGAAGGGTTGGTGAAGAGGCAGCTGATTGGCTGCTTCCTTGTGTATTCTTCTTAATGGATGTAAATATCTATTCCTACAGCCGAGCGGCAATTAGGGCCCTGAGTTTGATGATGGTTTACTCGTAACTGATCGGAGAATGCTTTCCTTCTTCTTCGATCGCATCCGAATTCTTTAATATTAAGCTCACTGGGTACCTGGATACAGACATATTGCAGGTAGATGTGGGGTGAACGAGTTTCTAATAATTATTAGAAGACCCATTGCCATTCTATGAAAAATCTGAAGCATTGTTGAGTGCTTGGCTGACCTTCTCCTCCGATTTTGTTTTTCAAGCCAAGGAACCTACCTCTTGTGCGACCTTTGAACGTTCGAACGGTTGACGATAATATTTTTCATGGCAAAAATGCACCCGGTGATTAGCCAATGCTTGACAGGGAGCGACCGAATGGTAGCCAACACAAAGACTCTCTCGGTTCGTCTCATGCTAACTCAGTAACAATATACAGGGTCCAGCACTCGAAGTGGAACCACTTGTAAAGAATGCTCCGGAAGGTCATTTAGCCAACTAACAGACAGTTGATTACACTTAGAGTGCCGGACCCTTTAAACTATACAACGTATTAGAATAGAATAAAGAGCTGATTAGGTTTTGCTTGAAAAAATACGACTCGCGACTAAACTAAAAGGCAAAGCTGAGTCTTGGAAAATTGAACAAAGGTAACTTGATAATGTTCGGTTCCCGAATAGAGAATTTAATTATACGGATGGTTTCCAAAAGGTGGAGTTTTATGCCGAAGTCTTTGGTGTTGTACGCGCGTGGGGTGCAATGACCTCGATATGCCATCGATCCTTAAATTTGTCTCTCGAGAGATCAATAACCACTGCAGAGGTTGATGGGGTACCAATTGATAAAAGTAAGTCGGATGATAATGATTCAGCTGATGATAAAAAAAGTCTGATGCAAGCATGAAGTTAGTGGGCATTATATGAGAAATGAGCATTCACCGCTTTCGTCCATCAAAGTAAGTGCTCTGATTGAATTTCTCGTAAGTAGCTAAATTTATTCTCGAGTTATATCTTGGTAGTATGTCAATTCCCCCCAAATCGAATCGAAAAAAAAGCAACCAGTGCAAATAAAGACCTTTACCCATCCCTATCATCGCCAATCACCAAAACTGTTAACCAAAATTATCCAAAATTCATCATTATAAAATCCTCTGAAGAAAACAACAAAATTTCCAAGTATAGTGTGTTCGCTAAAAAGAAAGCCCCGGAATAAGTACAAAGTACAGATCTGTAAGCATTCTCAAGGACGGCAGCTTATAAGCACTTACAAAATCGAAAAAGGTGGCTGAAAAGTTCATGAAATGTAAAAATCTTGGTGGCTTATGCCCAATATCTGTGTCCCTCCACGAATCACTTAACACGTGTAAAGGTACCATTTATGACAAAAACCTAGCCGAAACCGATGAAAAAGAAATTATCGAAGGACTTAAATCGCAAGGAGTCGTAGATGTCTACAAGTTTACCAAAAAAATAAATGGAAAATGTGCGCCAACTGCTTTGGGCGACACCCCGCTTCAGCTAGAGACTGTCCTAAATACATTGAGCAAAAACAAATATTGAAAACTAAAACTCAAAATAAGTGTAACTTCAACGAAGCCAAGCGGCTATTCAAGCTACAAAACCCGTTTTCTCTCAATAGAAAACAAACGTATGCCTGTCCTACTACCCAGTAGAACCGCCGAAAATTCACCATCTCATCCTATCTCAAAAACAACAACTTCTGACACTTCTCAAAACACAGCAAATAACATAAACACGAATAAGCCAACCGCACTCCCTTTACCCAAGCACTCACTCAACTCAGAAGATAATACCACAACACACTTCGCATCTCTCTCCCGCAACTTTCTTAAAAATAACAAAAGCACTACAGTAAAACAATCATCATCTCTCGTAACACAGACGAACACAACTAGCTCACTCACTGCAACATCTCACAGCATACCATCACATAACTTGAGCTCGTTTACAATAAACAACTCAGATATGAGTGTCCAGGCACTCACAGAGCATACGCCTCACCTCAGTGCAAACTCTTTTAATAACTCAATCGGTAATCCAATTGATCACACGTTTACAATCTATCAATCCCTCAGAAACTCTCTTTAATTACCAACTGCCCGATGACTACATGAATTATGTACATTATCAACTCCACTCTACATCAGTCTCTCAGGTTCAAGTTGATGATATAGAAATAGATCACGACGAGTCTACACTATGAGCTGTTTTCATTTAACAGCTTTTATAGTGAATTATAATTAATATTGTACATTATGGTACTTAATATTCTACAATGGAATATTAAAGGATATCTCAACAACTACCAAGATTTAGAACACTTAATAAAAGATCGCAGACCCCACGTTATATGTATCCAGGAAACTCACCTTAAACACAATTACCTTCCACATCCACCAAAACAATACTCAGCGCATTTTCATAATTTCCCTCATATAACTAACGCTAAGCAAGGCTGTGGCATACTAGTGCACAAAAGTGTCCCACATAAAATCTTAAATATCACCTCTAACATCTCAGCAGTTGCCGTAGAAGTTAATCTTCAATATCCGTTAACCATTGTATCTATATTAGGCCGGGTCGATTTGTGGGGATGCATATAATATGAAAATATTAGGTGTAACATTTGATTCCAAATATAACTTTAATATTATATAAGGAACGCACTAGCTACCAGGCTGAATATTATAAAATACCTATCCATAAAAAGAAAATCCGCCTTGTGTGAGATAAAGGAGCTTGCAGAATTTCTCAAATTAAGTTTTTCCCCACCAAAACTTACGCCAGCAAAAATCCCACCATGGGAACTTGACAGCAAGATATTTATCAATGAGTTGACACTCCACCACAAAGACAAGACATGTCAATCTAATTTTCAAAAGCTATAACTAGCATCGCTACTCCACTAAAGCAGGAAGGATGGAGCTCTCTGTTTACCGACGGGTCAAAACAAAAAGACGGTATATCATTTGCTGTTACAGACGAGAATGGTCTAACACAGTCCCACGGATTACTACCACAATATGCAAACATATTTGACGCAGAACTACAGGGATTAATCTCGGCACTACAAATGGCCAAAGAAACCAACAAATGCTACGTGATATGTACAGACAGTAAATCGGTATTCCTAGCTTCCCAAAAATTTCACATAAGAGACAGCCCATTACAATCGGTGCAACAACTACTTATGAGCGCATCACCAAAAATAAAACTGATGTGGATCCCATCTCACTCAGGCATCTTGGGCAATGAACAAGCAGACCTAGCTGCAAAATCCTCGTTAAAAGACTGTCTTCACGTCTTCATACCATTTGATGTGAAGTCACTAAAAACCTATTAACCTAACGCTCTACGGAAACATCTTAATGAGGAATGGTCAACTTACACACATCCATACAAAGATATAAACTCTCTCGGTGCACAGATCAAACTTCCAACCAACACTTCAACATGGCCCAACAGATGCTTCATATGCCTCAGATTGGGGCACACACTTATAACGCATGAATATATTTTGCAATCGAAATCTCAACCCAAGTGCCACTTCTGCAACAATAACAACCTAACAATTCAGCATATTTTATCAGATTGCCCAAATCTTCACGCTCAACGCTCTCAAGCATTTCAAATACAGAACACACTCCCGCTAATCCTACGACACCCCCCAGAATCTAATATAAGACTAATTGTTAACTTTCTGAAAGATATATTATTAAAATGTTTCACTTAATTTAAACCCTTAGAAATAAGTATTATAGCCATATGACTAAGTCGATAGCCTTGGTAGCTTGTGCTTAAAAGTTATTTTGTAATTTTAATTATAGATAACAAATAAATAATAATAATAATACCCTTATTAAGATTTCAAATCATTCATATTTCTTTATTTTATATTTATTTCAAATTTATTTCAAACAAAATTAGAGTTGCAAAAATGTTCGAAGACTTGTTAGAAATTATTAATATAATATATATTTATTTATTTAATATATGGAAAATAACAATTAATTATTATTTTACAATAAAAAAAAAACAAAAAAAAAAAAAAAAAAAAAAAGGAGCACTAGCTGCCAGGGCTTACGGCTCACTACTCTAATAAGATTATTTTTTACTACAAAAGTTAAGCTATTAGAGAGTTAATTTTATAGATGTTTAAGTAAAGAGACTTATGGTTTAAATCAATTTTCTCAGATCCGCTCTAATTAAGTAATCTGTCATTTTCTCAATGTTTTCCTGAGAAGGAGTCTTTAGTATTTCCGATGGAAGATGGCTGTTGAAACTTGTGTTACTGAGATTCATAAAATGCGTGCAGTCGTCCAATAGGTGTTTAACTGTTAATGTTGACAGGGTGCAGTAGGGGCAGTATGTAACGAACCAATTGAGTAAGCTGCTCCGTCGGCGCCTGCTCAACATCGACGCCACTCACCAGTAATCTGTAGGTTATAAATGAAAACGGCATTTAAATTTGTTCATAAATACATTTCTCTGGGCGTGTGCCATATAGCTTAATGCTGCAAATAGTCACCGACGTAAACGCACTCCCCTGTCAGCTGTTACGACAAAACTAATGAGAACCCCATGTAAATGAATGTATCGTAGATTTTATCGCAGGATTTTTGAAAATTCCTCTCTGGATTGCTCTTTCGACGCACAGTGTGGCCAAATAGAAATCAAATCGAAATCATTTACAAAATAAACTTGAAAAATTTTATTATTTGTTAAAATAACTTAAAAACAATGTTGAATAATGTTAATTATAGATAAATGAACTATTTCCATTCGTTGGTTTTTGACTTTGGTTTATTAAACAATGAAAAATTGTAAAAAAAAATATCAATGGCAACATTGTGTCGATACAACCGAACACAAACACACACAAACCGATGTATTGCGTAATTGTGTAACTAAAAGAATGCTGTTGTTCTCTACGGGATGAGTTTTGCTCAATTTTGTGCTCTCTAGGGGCTGCGGTAGGGCACTACGTACGTCGATGACTGTTTCCAGCATAAGTCGACTTACGATAAAAATGAAATTGTTTTCATTGTGGTCGGGCGTTTTGTGCCAGTGCATTACGGTTGGAGCGGGTAATTTATTGAAAAATGTGCGCGAATTTTATTGTTATTAAAAATCAGTATAAATTTAAAAAGGCTCTGATTTCTTTTTTTAACTTTTATTTTCTTATCTTAGAATGTATTTTCTATCGTTATTATAATATATAAAGCTACTTTCTGTATACTGTGAAGATGCGGTCGTTTACTCGAAAAAAAGAAAATTTTAACCAACAAATAATTAATAACCCGTATATCTTTATTTCCCTTATTCTACCACCCATCTATAAAAACGTATAACTACGTGACCCGCGCTCTACCCACAGTTTGCGAAAAACGTATTTTTACGTGTCCCGCACACAATGTGTTAATAGCGTGTACTATTTTAGTATTATCGTCACTACTTATATATTTTATTATAATTTTATTTTATAATTGTTTAAAATTAAATTAACTTAAGCTACTATGTCATACGATTAGATGCAGACACAGATTTCATTGGAAACCAATCGTACCAGGTTCTTCCAACAGCCAGCTGTTACAAGTTTCGTCTTCAGGAATTTCCATATCATCAATTAATGCTTCGAACACTATTTTGATAAGTGACTCTTTCTCAGCCTCCATGTATTTCTGACACTGCATGAAAGGAAAAAGTGAAAAGATACGACAATTACCGCTATTGTCAATAGCCAATATTCTTCAAACACACCTCTGACATTCCATATTTATCTATAGATGTTCCGTATACAAAAAGAACGAACGGAAGTTGAGATCCGTCTTTACGGTCTTTTAATATATTTATGGCTTCTAAGACGAATTCACAAGTAATTTGTTCGCAAAATTCTATTTTTAAGTGACGCAGATGCTTGCAACTTCGCAACAGTTTTATCAGAGCTTCATTTGTTATATTGCCACTGTTTCTAATAACCAGCTCTTCAAGTTGCTCTAATTGGCAAAGTTTTCGAAGCGCGTTAGTGTCGATTGCTTGATTATTTGCGCAATATAATGATTTCAGATTTTTCAATTTTGATATGAAACTGATTTCTTGCGGATTGATTGAATTTGTGCCATAGATTTTTAAGGTTTCTAATTGCTGCGACTTATTTTCGACCAATTTGAAAAAAATCTGTGTATGTGATCCCGAAAGAGATGTGTCGAGTATCAATTCTAGGTGTTTCAGTCGAGGTAATAATGATACATGCTCATATGGGCAAGATATTTTCAATATTTCGAGTTGCGGACAATGTTCTGCCATGCTGTTGAAAAAGATTGGCGATAGCCGTTCACAGTGACGTATGTCAAGCGATTTTAAGTTTGGCATGGAACGGCATATTTTAATCAAATTGGAAGTTTTAATATTACTACAATTATATAAATTTAGAACCTTCAGCTGCACCAACGATTTCATAAATTTGCCTGCAAACAAAGAAAATGTGAATATTTATGTATGTATTCATATTTTAAGGGCAAGTTTTTCGTCATAAGACGTTTTACCTGTTATCTTCCAGTTATCGGAGAGTGTCAGGCTCTCTAATTGAGTCAAGTATTGCAGAGATTGTATTGAGAGGTCATGTAAATCGCATCTATGAAAATGTAACTCCCGTAATAGATGGAAATTACGAAAGAATTTCTTCAGACAATTGCGCTTTATTTTACAATCATATAATGTGATTCGTTTTAAGTTGACGCAGCACGTTATAATAAGTGGTATGATGTGTTGACGATTTTTAAGTGGTACAGCGCCCGACACTCGTTCAATATTCTTGCCGGCGAAACGGAAGAAGTCGCGTATCTCCCATAATGCCATTCCTAAGAGTTTATGAAATTCGAACCTTTTATATGCGCGCCTGGATAACATTTTGAATACTTCTTCAAAACGATTGCATACTCGTGCAAAACGTATTCGATCTCGTAGCCCTAATAGACCACAAATAATCTCTAAGCAATAATCATTTAGCGATAGCACATTCAGGACAGTAAAGTTCGTATCAACGTTCAAAGTTTCAGCTTTCCTTTGTTGGGCTCCACGTTTCTTTTGGCTATATGCTTTTTCGGCATCAGGCTGATTCCAACTATTGTCAGCTTTAACCTCAATAAATGAATGTCGTATACAATGTATACATTTCTGCAGTACTCTAAATATTGTATGAGAAATCAGAGGGTATGTTATAAAATAAACTCAAGTATTTTACCTGTAAGCACTTTCTGGTTCCACAAAGTTCACAAATCCTACGGTCGGCGAAAAACGACAACATCTCTCTTTCTCATCCACTAGTCGTAATTCCGAAATCAGGCCAAACTTTCGAAAATAACGAAATATGTGGTCATCTTTCAACTGCAGCAACACATGATATTCAAAATTTAGAAAATTCCATTAACAATAATAATAAAATTATAGCTCTTACCCATCTTGGAATGTTGTATACGATAATATTGTAAATCAATACGTTGTCCTCTGTGTACGCCTTTTTATCTGTCGTAAAAAACACCTTGCTGCTTCCAGGGCCCTCAGGATCCAAATTTTCACCAGAGTGCACCAACGACATGATCTTATCCGCTCGGCAGTACCTACTAACGTATTTAACTCAACGGAATTCAAAAAAGTAATGACAAATTCTAGTTCGTTTTTTCAGCTGACACGATGAAACTAATGAGAGCCCCAGGTGAATGAAAAATCACCACCGTTCTGTAGTATTGTAGATCGTTGACTTGGGATTTTGGATAGTTTGCGTAGAAAAGTGTCGGCTGATTGCTCTCTCACCAGACAGTGCTGCCAAACAGTACATTTCGAAATCATTTACAAAATAAAATTAGAAAAACTATAATTTTTACAAAATACACTTAAAAACAATTTTGAATAATGTTAATTATAGATAAATGAACTATTTGTATTCGTTGGCTTATTAAACAATGAAAAATTGTAACTGATAACGCGGATGTGTGAAAAAGTGTGTATGCAAAAATATCAATGGCAACACTGTGTCGATACAACCGAACACAAATACACACAAACCGATGTATTGCGTAATTGTGTAACTAAAAGAACGCAGTTGTTTTCTACGGGATACGTTGTGCTCAATTTTGTCTTCTCTATGGGTTGCGGTAGGGGACTACGATACGTTGGTCAGTGTGCGAACCATTAGCCTCAATGTATCTTACGAGTATTTGAGAAAGGGTAATTAGTCGCATCACATTGCATGGTGTGGGCTAACAGGTTCCGCGTGCTTTAACGCTTAAATAAATAAAAGAACAAACGAAGCTTAGGTAACCCTTCTGCTCCTGATACCTCCACTCACCATGCGGTAATCATTCGAAAAATCAGCTTCTAAGTACCAAATAAAGAAACTGGGAGAAGCAAGTTTTAGTCATCTATACCTATACCTTCTGCTCAAATATGAAGGCGACTGATTTAATAAAACACAAACGGGTAATTATTGTTCAATTTTTATTTTATCTCCTTCAAAATAATCACCATTGGAGGCGATACACATATGCCAACGTTTTTTCCAATCATCATAGCATTTCTGGAAGACCGATTTCGGTATGGATTTCAGTTCCTTCTTCGAATTCTCTTTTTTGACTTCAATTGTCTCAAAATGTTTTCCACGGAGCGGCAACTTGAGCTTAAGAAACAGGAAAAAGTCCCATGGAGCCATATCAGGCGAATACGGTGCTTGCGGAACGATATTAACATTATTTTTGTTCAAATAATCGCGAACAAGACGTGATGTGTGAGCTGGTGCATTATCGTGATGCAAGCGCCATGACTTGTTGTCCCACAATTCCTTCCTTTTAAGACGAATGCTCTCGCGCAAACGCTTTAAAACGTCTAAATAATATGCAGCGTTAACCGATCGGCCTTGCGGAAGGAACTCCGAGTGCATCACACCTTCGTAATCGAAAAAAACAGTCAGCATAACCTTAATTTTTCAGCGACTTTGGCGTGGTTTTTTGGGTTTCGGCTCCTCCGGGCAACCACTTTTGTACCACTAGAAAACACGTGCACGCGATAGAGCAGAGTCCCCATAGGTTGTCTGCAACATTTTTAAGGCGCCTGAAACCGAAATTTTGTTGGAATAACAAAATTTCAAACAAATTCTTTGTTCAACTTGAATTTCCATCGTTAAATTCGAAAAACACACTCGAGCTTGACTTGTTTACAGTAGCACAGAAAACAAACTATGTGACATATCACGCTGAAATTTGGCATGTAAGCTTATAACAGTCCTACCATCCAACAAAAAATTAATTTTTGCCATACGTCATCCGCGGACCGTTTTATTGATAAAGTCTCGTTCATATTTGAGCAGAAGGTATATAAAAGTTCAGCCGTTTTTCGCGTTGTGATGAACTTTACGGAGAATGGCTCAACCGATTTTAACAAAACTTTGCCACATTGAAGAGACACATGTGGAGAAGATTTGTGTTTTGAAATTTTAAGAATCGGATACCAGAGTCTCGAGAAATAGGTCAAAACGTTGACCGGGTAACCCTAGGATGTGTTTGTACAATATGGGTAGCAAATGGAGGCTGTTGATGATGTCTATAGTATCGAGTATTTTTCATACCGTTCCGTGACTAGGGTCTCGAGAAATAGGCCAAAACGTGGGCCCGGGTAACCCTAGGATGTGTTTATACAATATGGGTAGCAAATGGAAGCTGTTGATGATTTCTATAGTATAGAGTATTTTTCATACCGTTCCGTGACTAGGGTCTCGAGATATAGGCCAAAACGTGGCACAGACACAGCGGCTTTGCACCGAATTAAACCAAACTTACACACATTGTTAAGTAAGTATTGAAAATGGGTTTCGTAAAATTTGGTTGCAATTCGGAGCACTGGCAACGCGTACAGTGTTCTTTTGAACCAGCCATAATGTCGTTTACTTTTTTAACGCTTGGGGCGGAACTGAACTGTCAAATTGACAGTGTGAGTTACAATGTGCCAATATTTCTTTCTGATTTGGACGCCATAAGGAGAAGACGTAAGTGCAAAGTGTAAACATTTTTTGGAGTGGATTTTGGAACAGTGAATAATTTCTTACGAAATTTGAGAATTTAATGTGAAATCCAAATGTTCAAATGAAATTATGTTTCGTGGATTTATGTTTTCGGTTCCTATGCGATAAGCTACGATACACCATGAGTGAAAAAAATGGTAAAAAAATGGAAAAACAAAAGAAATTGTTAAAGGATGCAAAGGAAGAGCACGAAAAATGCGTAACTTTGATGAAAAAATTAAATGTCTTATCATGCAAATTGTCAACAATTTTCAGAAGAAAAGAGATGATTTAAGAAAATCACAACAAAATAAAATAATCCTGACCATGTGGATTTGGGCTTTTAAACACATATGCATCGAAAATATAATATTATCCACAAAATTGAAAAAAACATGTTTTAAAATCTCAGAATACCATAATTACAATCATGTTTATTACAGTACAAATGCCAAGACAATCACGTAATCATATTGGTCGTTCGGCAAATAATAATAGGCGCATGAGAAATGCCCGGAATAACGCGACATCAGAAGAACGTCAAGAACAAAATGAAGTAGTCAAACGATTGATGAATAATGTTATCGAAGCAACTATTTGAATTGGCAAATTCAAGCATGAAGACGTTCTAATACCAAAAATTTGCAACTGCCCATTCGTTTAGCATTTGCAATAACTATCAATAAATCACAAGGGCAAACTTTAGAAATATGCGGGATGAATTTAGAAGAACCAGTATTCACCCATGGTCAACTATACGTTGGCTGTTCACGTGTTGGGAAGCCAACAACATTATATATTTACTCAAAAACAAATAGAAAAACAAAAAATATTGTATATGCCAAAGCGCTTGAATAAAGAATAAAGAAATAAATAATATGAAAACCATATCTTTTTTGTTCTAAACCATATCTATTCTATTTTAGTGTGCCCAGCGAAGCGGACCGGCTTTGCTAGTATTACAATAAAAATGATTTACTCTCCAAGAAACTTGTGTATGAATTGGATTATTGTCACGCAGATGAAGGCGCGTATATCGGCTAGCATAACTCAATTCGCACTGGCACTTTTACCTCAAATAGAGCCAAGGTATAAAAAGAAAAAAAAAAAAAAAAACCAATAACTGTAACTTTAATGAAATTACCGTATTTTTTATTTACTTTTAGTTTTTTTTTTTTTTGGAAAAGCATAAATATCCTGCTTCGTTTTTATGGTGCCGCTGCATCATTGGCAACCCGCTGCGCACTTCCTGATCTCAATTTTCTTTCGTTCAACGTGTGGTTAACATTTCCTACAAGCAAATGAACTGCAATTAAAATGGCGGCTCTATAAGAAAAACGAAAATAAGATCGACGAAAGGGAGTTGTTCTACTCTAATGATAGCCAACTGAAGACAGTGTGGCAAACTCTAAGCGCACGCTGACAGGCAAATGTCGCAGAGCGGCACCATAAAAGAAGCTCCGACTAAGTTGCTCGTAAAGTGAGCAAGAATTGGCGCTAACAAAGCAGTAAATATACTTTAAAGGAAATCGCAAGCAATGAAATCCACTTTGGTTGCGACAAATGCAAACTTCATATAAAAATTTTCAGATATACCTACATATGGATTCAAGTATGTATGTATGTATGTATGTGTTTATGTGTGTATTTTTGTATGTAAATGTGTATGTATATATGTATGTATGTGTGTATGTATGTATGTATGTATGCATGCATGTATTAGTATGTAAAGTGCATAAGTATGCAAGTAGACCTCAAGTAGTTGCTACAAACTGCTATGCTAGCGATGAACTGCATCAGCCACACGGACACCCCATTGTGTATTAATTAGATGACGGTAGTGACAGCAAAAGCCAATCTAAGGATGGTGCACTCTGTTTGCTTGCTTTTCCACTTGCTCTCTCATCTACTGTGTACGCCAATTGCACCAATTGTTACAGCAACAATTGAAGCGTAGAAATTAAATCAAGTCACTCGTAATAAATTGCAGCTGCTACCTTGACAATGAGGCAATTAGAATGCAAGCATCGGGGAGTGTACACGTTTATAAACAGATGAAAAACATACCCACACATATACATCATACACACACATACATACACATACATACATACATGCATACATAGATATAAAGTAATCTTATCAGCGGCAATCGGTGAGTAGACAGCAGCGAAGCAATTAAGTGGCTATTGATGGTCGTCACTGGGCAATTTCATCGTACAAATCTGCCAATTTAACGATGCGATTAAAGATATGTATCTTTTTGATTTGCAAATAGACAGTTGGGCAGTTACATATTGATGGGCGTGGAATGAATTACGTGCAACGAAGTCACGTGAATCGCGGTAAGCATGGCTGGCTGATTTCGAAATACATAACTACATACAAATATATGTAGACGGCAGGTTGGCTTAAAAGTGGACTCTATAAAATAAACTCGGGCTTAATTTTGAAATATTTTTTTTTCAAATGACTGCCTCAAAATCTCTGAATCGCTTCAAATTATTTGGCCTTAAATTTCGAACTCTCTACATATATGGATATTTTCGGGAATTACAAGTCCTAGTCTTATTTTATGCTTATGTTAGGTTAGGTTAGCCAAGTTGCTTATCTACAAAGTTTTTGTTTATCGCACCATTACTCGTTACAATGATACTGGTAGTATCGCAAAATATTATGGAGGTGGTCATCAAAAGACTGCAACGTCACGTGAAATGGTTCAATAAGCGAAGAAGGGACTTGGGAAAAATCCCCGATGAAGTGGCAATCAATTGGCGAAAGAACTGAAAATATCTGGCAGTAGCATCCGCCGTTGACCAATCAGTTTGACATCGTTCATGTTGAAAAGTCTGGAACGAGTGGTGGAGAAACATATTCGAGTGGGAGTATTGCCGAGAAGTCCACTTAGTAGAAATCAACACGCTTACCAGAGTGGAAAATCATGTGAATCAGCCTTACACGATCTTGTTAGCAAGATTGAAGCTGGGCTGGAAGCTGACGAATACACAATGGGCGTGTTCGTGAACATTGAGGGGGCTTTTGATAATGCCACTTTCGGCTCGATATGTTCTTCTGCCGAACGACACGGAGTTAATCAAGCCATTATAAAATGGATATACTCCATGCTCTCTGAGAGGCTGTTAACCGCTGCTGGCAGCGATGACGAGCAAATCACAGTCAGGGCCAAGCAAGGATGTCCCCAAGGGGGTGTTCTTTCTCCGCTGCTGTGGTGCTTCATCGTAGACTCCCTATTAGCGGAGATGCAGGAACTCGGCTTTCACGTCCAAGCATATGCGGACGACGTCTGTGCGCTAACATCGGATAAATCCTTAAGGAGGCTTTGCACGAAAGTGCAGAGGATCCTTGACAAAATCGATGATTGGTGCATGAGACAAGGTCTTTCCGTTAATCCATAGTCTTGTTTGCGAGAAAACGGAAATTGGATGGACTCAGTCTTCCAACACTGGAAGGTGTGACACTTGGTCTTTCCAACGAAGGTAAATATCTAGGAGTAATCTTGGATAAGAAGCTGACCTGGGAGACACACGTTTCACTGAAGGTGAATCGTGCATTGAAGATTTTTCAGCAATGCCGTAGAGCCTTTGGCAAAACTTGGGGTCTGAAACCTGCTGTGGTCCTATGGATATACACGGCACTTATCAGACCAATCATCACTTACGCTTCTGTGGTCTGGTGGCGACGGAGCATGGTTAAGTCCACAATCCGGGAAATATACAGGCTGCAAAGAAGTGTATGTTTATGCATCACGGGTGCCATGAGTACAACCTCTGGTGATGCCCTAAATGCTATGCTTGATTTGCTCCCCCTGGATCTTAAGATACAACAGGAAGCAATGTGTAGACTCCATAAATATGGTTTCTGGCACGAAGATGGAACTTCGGGACACAGAGAAATCTTTAAGTTGCTGTCGGAGCAGCATCCACTATTTTTGGCACCTAAAGATGACCTGATACCCATAGTTTCATTCGGAAGGAAATTTGATGTCACGCAATGGAGCAATCCAGAATGCATGCAGGGAGGTTTGACAGATATTTTCTTTACCGATGGGTCCAATACTGAAATAGGGTCTGGAGCCGGATGGTACTTAAACGATAGTAATAAGTATCACTATGCTATGGGGGGAATGGCAACTGTTTTCCAAACAGAAGTTTTTGCCATCCTAAAAGTAGCCGAATGGATAATCGAGAGGAGATGGAGCGGGAAACAGATTGGAGTATTCAGTGACAGTCAGGCTGCATTGAAGGCCCTGGAGAACGCGAAGCAAACCTCAAAGATTGTTGAAGAATGTAAGAAGAAGCTTAATTCTGTCGCAAGACAAAACAGGCTTGTACTTATATGGGTTCCGGGACACTCCGGTGTTCAAGGAAACGAAATTGCCGACGAATTGGCCAACCGTGGATTAGCGGTGCCCCCACAGGGGCCAGAGCCAATAATCGGAATCAGTCCCGTAGGAATCAAGAATTGGATCAACGGTTATGTAGGCAATCTACATAAAGAGCGATGGTCCGGTCTAGAACGCTGCAGAACTGCAAAGTGTTTTGTGACAAGTCCGAACAGAAAATTGTCAAACTTTCTACTAAAACTTAGAAGGAAAGACATTCGGTTGATGGTCGGCATCATTACAGGACACAACCCATGGGGTCAGCATATGACCACCATTGGAATCATCGAGGACTCGGTATGCCTGTCATGCTTGGAGGAGGCGGATAGCACTGAGCACTTTCTCTGTGAGTGTCCTGCCTTTGCTAAAGCGCGACTACGAATATTGGGTTCCGATGTCATGAGAATGAATAATATTCGTTCTCTAAAACTGGAGGATATTTACAGATTTGACAAAGAATCTGGAAAATTCTCACAGGACTAACTATCTCTATCTCTGTCTCTATTCTTTCCTATCTCTTTCTCTGATACTTTTCTCCCTCCCTCCTTGACTATCTACCCCCTTTCCAGAGCTTTAAATACAATGGGCTTTTTAGCCTGAGTGTTTTAGGAGCCACCAAATCTCCTGGTGCTCCTTGGCTCGACCTCTTCAAATTCAATTCAGCATCCGCTGTATGCTGAGAAATGATCTCAAGGCCATAGTCAAGGCAAAAGGTAGTAATATCGAGCAAAAGTAAATTAACTCTTAATTTGGTATTATTTTCATACATTTTTACTTTGAGTTGAGAAACACCTATCTACCGCTGGATCTCGTCCCTACTTGGTGGTAGGGAAATAAATGCGGTGGCAGGAGGGGCTAGAATCACCAGATTCGTAAATAGGGGCAGGGCGGCGTCCTCTCGCCCCTCCTTTGGCTAGTAGCTGTAGATGAAGCTTTAACTCGTTTAAACAGGGGGGGGGGGCTAAAGGTGGTAGCATATGCCGATGACTTGGTCCTGATGGTCTCAGGTCCCTTCCCATCAGTAATGGCTGAAATGTTGGAAGGTGCACTGGCTACACTCAGCAGGTGGGCCGCCAGTAGCGGTCTCAGAGTCAACTCTGACAAAACGGAGTTGATGCTATTCACCAGAAAATACAAGCCTCCGCCGTTTAAGCTTCCTAGACTTAACAACCAGTGTCTTACACTTTCATCGGAAGTCAAGTATCTTGGTGTAATACTTGACCCCAAGCTCCACTGGATGCTGCACATAGAAAATCGAGTTAAGAAGGCTAATATAGCCTTCTATGCCTGTAAATCTATGTTCGGCAAAAAATGGGGCCTCAAGCCACGTGTCGTACTCTGGATGTACAACTTAGTGGTTCTGCCAATTTTGACATACGGTTGCCTAGTTTGGTGGTTAGCTCTTCAGAAGGGCTACAACTTCACTAAATTAGAGAGAGTGCAGAGAACTGCATGTGTGGGCATCACTGGTGCCTGCAGAACATGTCCCACCGCTGCGCTCAACGTTATACTCCACTTAATTCCTGTGGATCTGCAGGTTAAATCCATTGCTGCTCAGAGTGCTATCAGACTGAGGGAGTTTGGCCTTTGGAGACAACTCCCTGTTGGGCATAGCAGCATCTTGAAGCAGATCTCCCCTTCCTTCTCTGATATTCGCACCGACCTCTCCATCCGCAAACTGTGCTTTGAGGGTTGTGCTAGGGCTATCTTTCCGAGCAGGCAAGATTGGAAAGAGGGGAGAGTTGTTGCGGATATAGAGGTCTCTGTTTTCACTGACGGATCCAAAATGGAGTCTGGAGTGGGAGCGGGGTTCTACTCCAAATCAGCCAACATCTCGGTCTCCTATACACTGCCGGAGACAAGCAGCGTCTTTCAAGCAGAGGTCTTTGCGATCCTGCAGACATGCAAAATGCTTCGGGATCGCTGCTGGGAGGGAGACATAAATATTTTTTCCGATAGCCAAGCTGCAATCAAGGCACTGTCGTCGCCGCATTGCAGCTCTCTTCTCGTGAACTCCTGTAAGGAGGAACTTAAACGCCTCGAACGGGCAGGAAACATCTCCCTCATCTGGGTTCCTGGGCACAGGAATATAGAGGGAAATGAAATTGCCGATGAGCTTGCCAGGAAGGGGGCGGCAGAACCGAGTCCAGCTGCCCTCTTCTCAGACATCGGTATCCCCTTGGCCGTCGTTAAAGGGAAACTACACAACTTCTTTCTAAGAAAAGCGCAAGACAGATGGAGGTCTGTCTCATCGTGTGCCATTTCAAAAGCACTATGGCCTCAATACGACATAAACAGAACGCTTAAGGTGATGGGAACCCCCCGCCATTCAATTTCCAAACTCATCGCGGTGATCACTGGCCACTGGGTGATCGGCACTCACGCGGAGAAGCTTGGAATTCCGTACAACCCCCATTGCAGAAGCTGTGGGGATCCTACAGAGAAAGAGACTGTGGAACACTTTCTCTGTAGATGTCCGGCTTTGGCGGCTAGGCGCTTGAGATTCCTCAGCGTCCCCTTTGGGGATGACTTGAAGAAATTCTCCAGCCTAGATCCCTTTTCTCTCCTCCGCTACATCAACAGCACTGGATGGCTGTAGACGGTCTTATCTCCTCCCTTAATCCTTTCACAGGTAGTGGTCCACTCTATGGTATCAAAACGGCACGTAAGTGCTACTTGTAGCGTACCTGGGGTACTCTTGCCATCTTACCTACCTACCTACCTACTTTGAGTTGAATAAAAGTAATTTTCCAAACTAAATTTATGGCTTTTTGAATTGGTTACACTTCGATTGCCGGAGCTTGTAACACAAGACACTCAGCGGCTCTAAGGCCCATTGTGATTCCTGTATTTTTTTCCATCCCCTAACTAAGTTGCTTAAGCCACTTAGATCTTTTTAAGAAGGTTGATAGTCTCTCCAGTGAGACATTTTGCAAATTTCACCAAAAGTTATTTGCCATGGCTTCTTTAAAGTGCAGAACATTCACAGAGGAGTTGTTGTATCGAATCAATTTCTTCCTCATCTCCACATCTCCTGCGGAAGTCATTGTGACGTACGCGATTTCTACTGGCGTGGGTGGCAATAGTGCAATGACCCGTTATTATACCTATGAGGAAGTTGGTAGTTGTACTGTTGAATCCAGACATTTTGTCCTTTCCAGATTCAGTTTTGCCAGAGCGCTTTGGAGGCCCAGAAGTTAGTAGTCAGAGACCAACTTCTATTGGTCTCCTCGAATCAATTACAGTGTACAGTTCGTTTAGAGGCATGCTTATGTCCACTCGCTGAAGGTTCAGCTCAGAACCTTTCTTTGTACACTCATCCGCCCTTTCATTTCTTTCCACTCCAGCGCGACCGGAAACCCAACAAAGTGTGTTGTTGTATTGTTATATGAACGCGAGCGACCTCCTGTATTCTTTTACACATCTTGAATTGATACGCGTTGAGGCCAGTGCCTTATTATGCTGATGTAACTCTAATCAATCATGTGAATTCTGTGTCTAATAAAACCTACGCCAATTTAGCATTTCAAATGAGCTGCGCAAAAGACTTCAGGGATCTCTACACCAGAAAGTCGTTTTATAGCTCTTTAGATCATTCAAAATTGGAATCAAAATTTAATAAATTAATTCGGAATCCATTCTGTAATTCTCAGGCCAAATGCATTCTGTTAACAGACATTGCAATGAACTGTTTACACAACATAAAAGAAGCTCATCAGTTAACATGGTAAAATGCACGAACAGAAAGTTAGGTTAGGTTAGGTTAGGATAAACGGCTGCGTACGAGTTATTATCTTGGATCGATAATTTGAGTAAAAGACTATTTTTGGAGCACTAAGATGTGCATTCTTTATTTATAATCTTAGACTGACTCGTTTACATAAATCTTAGAACTATTTATACCATTGATATGCGTACATAGGTCGTTATCTGTTTACTAGTAAAGGTTATTATTGTTTGTCCGTTGTAGTTCGGTAGTGAATCATGTTGAGATAAGTTTGTTGTTTTGTACATCGTTATCACACAAGGTTAAAGTGCATATGAGTATTGTTATTTGTCGGTATAGACAATGATGAGTAATCATTGATTATAAATGTATATATGACTAACGTCGTTAACTCACGCGAGGGGCCCACTTAGACAAATAACCAAAATTCGTCCATAACGATGCCATACGGAGGATAAACAGCGGTCAAAGAACTAAACAGGCGGAAAAGCAAAGGAAGGGTTTTGCATCAGAGGATAACGAACAACGGCGGCTAATTATAATTGGGTTAACCGCTTCAAGTTACTTATGAAATTCAACAGGTGTGTCATATTTAAACCTTCTACATCCGCAGGTGTAGCAAAAAAAAGTGAGAATCTGAAACCTGAATCTTAGCCCGACGAGAGCAGGACAGCTGGCGCAGTTGCGTGTGCAGCGGCAGCTTTCCCTGCGATGCCCACGGGTACCAGATTCGGCATACTGTTAAGCGCTAAAGTACATAGGAGTGGTTCAAAACGCTCCACTGATTCCAATGAGGGCAGACCTTTGAACCCTCTCCAGCTAATGACGTCCTTTTCAATCAAGGATTTTAACAGAAAGTAAAAATAATTTTATCACAAAATTGTCGCCAACTGCAAAAGTATTGGAGAATAATTTTTTTGTTTTTTTTTTTAAGGCAGTTAATTTGGGAGAGGAAAACAATTGAATTGCCTGTAAGAACAATTTCACTGAAATGAACTACCTAGGATCCATATACGCGGTTAAAAGCATCGCTTGGCAATAGAAATTCATTAGTTTCATCTGATTTTCTCTGCTTTCGTTGAAATATTTCTTCTTTTTTGAAGATACGCCCCTGCGAAAAATCCGATCTGGTTTAAATTACGGCACACCGGGAGCACAATGAAACCAAAGGAACGCGAAATATTAAATTACTTGAAACTTCACTTTGTTATACCAACATTCAATGATTTTATCTCAATGTTCTGAGTAAACAGTTTGATATTTTAAAGAAAAGTTGCTGAACTTTTGGATCCTTCATACAAAGACGTTACGATTGGAAAAAAAATGCAGGCCGGACGGCATAATACTTTCTTGCTGAAACACGCTATGCCACGAACAATTAATCCATTTTAAAAACATAGCTAATATGTATTACAAGGTGAAGCCCAAAATAAATAAGACTGAGCTAAAGTAGGAACGGCAGGAGCTTTGTTTTGTTAACTTCGAGTTTATTTATTCAAAATAGTCCCCTCTGGCCTCGATATGCTATTTTGGGCGATCTCAAAGCTTTTCGAAAGAGCGTTTCAGGTCATTGACCGGAATGTCCTTCAGGATGTCGGTACAAGCCTTTTGGATGGCCTCTACGGACGCAAAACGTTTTCCTCTCACGGCCAAAACTCCTTGTGGACAATGCCCTAGAAATCGTAAAAACAAATGAGCATCGACTTGATTTGTGACTTCTCTAAACGCGAATTTTTGAACTTCCATTCGGCACTTTGACGCTTAGTTTCAGGTGGAAAAACTATGTTTCATCACCATGTCTCATTACCACAATGCTCTAAAGTAGGGACGGGCAGCAGCGTGGCACGCTCGCAGCAGAGCGTGCTAGCAAAGTGCTAGATGGGGGGGCGACAAACTTACATTAGAAGGGTAAGCAATAGGCGTGTACGTATATTAATCACTTCTGAGCAACGCATATGTGTTTGTAAAAAAGAGAGTGAAGCTTTGCTAACAGCAAAGTTACCAGATTAGGGGACTTCATTCCATGTTAAGGGATTTCGAAGTGTTGATCGTTCATATGAAATAATAAAAGCTTTTGGTTTTTTTTATTGGAAACGCTTCTTTGAATATTAACATCATCTTTGCAAATTTCTATTTTATTTACTTTTATAATTTTTGTAAACAAGAAGCATAGGCGATTTTATAATCAAGAAGTTTGAACATTCGCATGTCAAAGTTTCATAGTTGCTAAACTATGTGGAGATAAATTTGTACTGACAAATCGGTGTATATTTTTCTGAATGAAAAAAATGTCTTCGTTTACATATAAGTATGTATGTATATCGTATGTTTTTATATTAGTGCATTTTTTTTTAAAGAATGCTGGTCACAACAGCGAGCAGTAATCTCAACCAGCCATGTTTTATTTAAACAATGGATGTTATACATTTTATTTTGTTAAAAAGGACAATTTATACATGTTTCCATTAAAAAGAAATAGAGGATTTTTTCAAAAAACATTGAGGAAATTATCATAGCAGAGTGGGTATTCTTGGTGAGTACTTAGTTGCTCTCAAATTCAAATCACACACATATGGCAATGCGCACAGTATGACAAAGTACACAAAAATGATTAGAGAAATTTGTTTGCATTCGCTCATGGATTTCGCACCATCGGTGGCAACGCAAACCACTTTTCGTCATGATACACACATACGTTCAGTACATTCATTAACACATTGAAATAAATCTTCACCTTTAGTCGTCCCTGTCACTGGAATAATCTCCAAAAGTTCTTCACATATATTTAGGTGGGCATCAACTCCTCGGATAAAAATCGCCAATTGGGCTATGTCGGATATATCTGTACTTTTGTCAATTGCCAATGAAATCGCTGTGAATGATTTTATACGCTCTTTTAACTGCGATTCTGTAATTTCCGCCATTTCATCTACTCGTCTGCTTATAGTTCTACGAGATAAGGGGACAAAAATCCTACTGCTTTTAATATACAAAACTTCACCAATTCGCCATCCGGAAATGCACGATTCTCACGAACAAGGTTTAACGCGATTTCATAATTTGCACGCTTTGCATCCAACGTAATCTTCGCTTTCCTAAGAAATTAAAAAAAAAATTTGAATAATTTGAATTTTTCCGACCTTCTGTAATTTGGCACATCGAATCGGGCTCTTCGTTTAGACTTAAGGATTTGTATATACTTTTCCTTTCTTTTCCTACATATTCATCATAATCACTCCTGTGCAGCTCATAATGTCTCTTTATGTTAAAAACCTTACACACCACACGTTTTTCACATACAAGGCATTGTGATTCTCCGTCTACATATTTGCATAAAAAAGTTACACTCCACTTCGCTGAACCAAATGTTTTATATTTAATATTTTATTTAACTTTGTTTATCTAAATTAAAAGTTAAAACAGAGTAATATATTACACATTAGAAATAAATTTAGGTTTTTGTCGGCAGTTGAACACTGTGCACTTTGTTTTGACGTTCGCCGTTTCAAATTTTTAAATAGAATTTTCAGCACTTTCACTGCATCCACACCATACAAATACACTTAATATTAGTGGTTTTTTATGCGACAATAATATGTAACTTACGGTCTCAAAAAATATCGTCGAAAAATGAAGAAATCACGAAAAAACTAATTTTATTTATGAAATGTCAAAACTTATGAGTAAGAGTTGCCGCAGTTGTTAAATGTGGGATTCAATTCTGGGTATTGTTGATTTTATTATTCATAATTTATATACATAAGTGTATACTCATAGTTGTTTGTTTTTATTTGCAGTTGTCCATATCAGAGCGTATTGGATTTAGATGGGCGAAATTAGTTATAAATCACGTCCACTTTTTGTGAAAAATAAAAGAAAAAATGGTATCATTCAGTAGCTAAAAATTCTGAAACATTCGACAAACTTCGGTAGCTGAAGAGAGTTTGCAGTTTTATAAAGTAATTTGCTAAAAAAATTGATTTTCTGGATTTCTTAGCTCAATTTAAAAAAATATATCCGATCTCAAAAACCATTTAAGTAATCATAACATAAGTGTGAATAATTTACAGATTCGTCAGTATATGCAGTGATCAATATTATTGAAGATTTAACTGACATTGCTTTCCAATATGTAAGATTTTAATTTAATCTCAAATTAATTTCTTAATTTTCTTTACATCTAGCAATTAAAAAACAGTATTACGCGAACTTTTGAAATGTTTAATTGCTTGTTTATTGTTGTTCATTATCTTAATTCATTATTATAATAGAAAGTGTAATATGTATTAAATTTAGTTATTGAAGTAAAATGTACCAAAAAAACCTATTTTTTTAGAAATTTGTTGATATGAAGTTAAAAGTTGGCATCCCTGGTAAGAATTCAAGAATAATTGCTCTCTCATTCAGGGTACAAACACAGACACAACTCGCTCAATTTTTCTGTTTCTTCCCTGTGCTTTGTTATCCCCCTTCACCTAGCACTTTTACGCACGCAGAAGCACACGCTGCTGCACAGTGCAAATGTGCTGAGTTTGCCCATCACTACTCTAAAGGAACTTCTTCTCTTTTCTCGCCTCTTTAATAAGGTCTTTCGAATCTTGAATTCTGAGCAATTTTTGCTCCCCAATTAACTTGTGCGGAATAAAACGTTCACTGACCTTTCTTAAGCTCAAATAATCAGTTGAAATGCGATAAATCGATGTTTTGGAGATTTTCAAATCCGATTCCATGAATTTCAACCAAGATTACGGTTCATTTTTGATAAATTTATGACCAATTACGATGGAGTTTTCGGTGATTACTGATTTTGGGCGGCCCGTATGTTCATTGTCATTTATATCCTCATAACGATCTCTGAAACGTGTAAACCACTCATGAACTCTGGCACGAGATAGACATTCATCGCCGTGCACTTTTTTCATCAATGCCAATGTTTCGGTAAACGTTTTGCCGATTACAAAACAAAACTTGATATTAGCTCTTTGTTCGAAACTCAATTTTGTACCGATGACACAAATATACTGACACTTTGGATGCAATAACTTCGCTTCCATGGAACGGAATGTCACCAATCTTTCACTGGAAGTCAGCTAGGGATGTAGCTTCCAACGCACTAACACATTAAAAAGATGGCGCCATCAGAAAGGTTTTTATGACGCCAGTCTTATTTATTTTGGACTTCACTTTGTAAGTTATAGATTAGATAGTTTGCGGGGTTATGCGAATTTAAACAAAGCTTTTCGGAGTGGCTAAGCTGAAATCACTTAAGCTTCCACCCTCTTTACAACATCTGTGATGCTTTGCGCCTTATATTATGAATAGATGCATTAATTAACTTCAAATTACACACCTCAATCCCATTAAAAAAAAGTGCGTGTAGCGTAGGACACATAACAGAAGTGAAACTTTCAAGGCAGACAAGGAAAGAGGGAGAGACCCGAGAGAGAATGAGAGAGAGAAAGAGAGAGAGAAATAATATATATATCTAAATAAATTCACAACATTTGCAGAGAATACAAATAGACAAAATTTTAAAAAAATCGAAGAAGGGTCGACCGGTGTAGGTAAACGCCGGCCACAAACCGTGGCAACAACGCGCACTACTCCGAGCGTTTATCACAGGCACAAACGCAGTAACGACCAAAAAACGCCCCAAACAGTAGGCACCAAGGAAATATAACGCCAAAAAGTAGGCACCAAAAATATATTTCCTACAATTTTGCACCAACAAACAAGCGCCAAAAAGTAAGCAGTGTTATATCGCACTAGAAATTAGCAACCACAAGAAATAACTCAGGAAAAATAGCCTAAAGTGTATCTAAGATATATATAAGGTGTAGCTCTCTCTCCTTTTCCTCTACGTTATATCTTTTTTCTCTCTCGCGGGACGAAAATGCCCAAAACGCTGCATGGCCTTGAAATTTTACTCTCCATTCCTGCTCGTCCATCGACGCCTAAGAAGTTTTACTTCAAAAATCTATAAAAGAACCTTGAAAAATTTAATAAGATAATGAGTTTGGGATGTATTAAAACCGCCAATTTCTCTATCATATTAAACATCATGCTTCAATAAATTTTAGTGTCTTCTCCTTTTGAGGTTTTGGCCAATAAAATGTGTGATTTTTCCCATTGTGTATTGGAAGGTGTAACGTCAACAGAAATTCATAAACAAATTTCAAGATATCGGAGTCGTGTTGTCCACCGAAAACCTTTCCCTCCGAAAGGGCATCTCCTGCCGTAATGCCTACGTGTAGGCTTTCCTCGTAATCACATTCATTTGTGGAGATTTCGTGATATATTATTTTCAATATTTTTCTCAATATCTTCCTCTTAATCACTTTCCACGACACTTCCAAAACGAAGTCGTCTTGGCTTAATTTCGCATGCAGATATTTTGCTCTGGCGTACATATATATATAATCAAACTTCAACTCATTTTTTTTAATATTTATAATGAACTTTATTAAACCAAATATGTACCACTTTGGTCGACCACCTTTTGCCATTTTTCTTCTAGAGACATTATTCCATCAGTGTAAAGCTTTTGGGGTTTCTCGGCGAAAAACTGCGACAAGTAATTTTCACAGACTTCTCTTGAAGCCAACTTTACTCCAATAAGGGAGTTCTGCATTGACCGAAACAAATGGTAGCCCGATGATGCAAGGTTAGGGCTATATAGTGGATGCATCAAAACTTCCCAGCCAAGCTCTCCCAGTTTTTGCCGTGTCATCAAAGATGTGTGTGACCTAGCGTTGTCCTGATGGAAGACGACGCCCTTTCTGCTGATTAGTTCTGGCCGTTTTTTTTTTTTCGATTGCTTGCTTCAATCTCATCAGTTGTTGACAGTAAAGTGTAGAATCAATCGTTCGAGCAGACTGGAGCAGCTCATAGTGGATGATTCCTTTCCAATCCCACCAAACACTCAGCATAACCTTTCGAGGCGTCAATCCTGGATTTGCGACCATTTGTTGAGTTTCACCACCCTTGCACCATGATCTTTTTCGCACATTATTGTCGTATTTGATCCACTTTTCGTCTCCTGTTACCATTCGCTTCAGAAATGGTTCGATTTCATTTCGTTTTAGCAAAGAATCGCAGATGTTAATTCGGTCCATTAAATTTTTCACAGACAATTCATGTGGTGCCCAAACATCGAGCTTCTTTTTGTAACCAGCCTTTTCTAAATGGTTCAAAACCGTTTGATGATTAATGTTTAGTTCCTTGGCGATGTCATGGCAGCTTATGTGACGGTCCTGGTCAATCTGTTCCATAATTGCATCGACTTTTTCAAAGATAGTCCGACAGGAGCGAGGTGCATCTATCACATCGAAATTTCCAGAACGGAAGCGAGCGAACCATTGTTGTGCTACACGAACTTTTACAGCATCGTCTCCGTAAACTTCACAAATTTCATTGGTGGCTTGCGTGGCATTCTTTCCTTTCTTATACAAAAATTTCAAAAAATAGCAAATTTCTTCATTATTTTCACTCATTTTTGAACAGTTATAACTTTTTTTCAACTTCTCCGAATTTAATTTTTTTTTGGTTAAATGAAGCTTAAAATGTCACCTTTCTGACACCATATGATATGACACAATGTGATTGGTAGCACTGGAGATAGATGAATCCAACGAAATCTATTGACAAAATACGAAAAGACTTTTTCGACTACCTATATAATTATATAAAATAATAAACATTGTAATTAAAAACTGAAGCAAAACCGTTGTTTACTTTCTGAAACCTTTACAATAAAATATTTTGTCTACAAAAGCTTATTAATCCACAAAAAATTACGCAAAAGCATGTGGCTGAACCGGATTGATCAAGTAAATATCATTCATCAGCTTAACATTTTACCAATAGAGCACTACGGTAAGCAAACAGCTGCCAAAGCAACTCTCAGACTAAGAGAAATCGGCCTACCAAAGAGGACACTCCTCAATTTTAGAACAATTCCCCTGCATTCCCAACACAACGGATTTCTGTAGAACCAAGGACATCAATTGTAATAAATCCTTTGTCACAGTATTTCCTTCCAAAGAGGAATGGGATAACGGGCTCATTGTTAAGATAAATGACTTAAACATCTACACAGATGGCTCAAAACTGGATAACAAAGTAGGTGGAGGGGTCTACTCCGACAAACTCGGAGTATGCAAATCATTTCGCTTACCTGATCATTGCAGTGTATTTCAAGCGGAAGTCACTGCCATAAAAGAGGGGCTTAAAGAAATAAAAACGAGAGTATTATCCACAAATGAAGTCTTCATTTACTCGGACAGTCAAGCAGCAATAAAAGCGCTGGAATCAAAAACGCACTCGTCAAAAACAGTTCTAGAATGTTTTAAACTACTAGATGACGTATCTAAGTGCTACAAGGTGCACCTTATCTGGGTACCAGGCCACAGGAACATTCCAGGAAATTGTAAGGCGGATGAACTTGCAAGAGCCGGTACAACGCTCGATCTCGAACCGGATAAGGCGCTGATACCCATGCCTATAGCCACTTGTAAATTACTTATAGACAGGGAAACCATCAAAAAGGTAAATACAATCTGGCAAAACCTCACAACATGCGAACTAAGCAGACAGACATGGCCGAACTGGAACAGCGGTCGATCGAAGATCTTGCTAAGATTCAACAGGGAATCTATAAGAAAAATGATAGGTGTATTAACAGGTCATTGCTTAATAGGCAGCCACGCTAGAAGGTTAGGACTACCTTACTTCGATTTCTGTAGAAGCTGTCTAAATACAGAAGAAGAGGAAACAGTCAGACACCTTTTATGTGAGTGTGAAAGCCTAGCCAGGAGAAGGCTGCGCACCCTCGATACAGCATTTCTAACCGATGTAGCGGATATAGCCCATCTAAAACTAACGAAGCTCTGCTCGTTTATTAAAGCAACCGGATGGTTTGAAAGGGAACACGTAGAGTAAGGAGAAGCTCCAGTGGTATCACAATGGACCTGCCGAAGGTCTAAGTGTGTCTTACGACAACCACCCTACCTACCTACCTACCTTCATCAGCTAGAAAATGTACTGAACTAATTTGGGTCTCGAAACTGGATGGAAAAAATATAAGCCAAGGCAAGTACTAAAAATAGTGTAATTGAAAAATGAAAATAAATCAAACTGTGAGTTTATAGGAAGGACCTCTAATGGTCCCAAGTATGCAAAAATTGGAATATGGCGAGCGGAACTCCTGTGCCAACCTAAAGCTGATTTAATACTAATAAAATATTAAGGGAGTTTTATTACAAAAATAGTTCATCCAATAATAGTTTTTTATTCATTTCTATTATCTTAGTGTTTCTGATAACAGAAATGAATAAAAAAATATTCTTAAATTAATTATTTTTTTAATAAAACAGGGAGTATTTCGGACATAGCACAGACACAAAACATTTTTTTTAAATCAATTAACGTTTTTTTATTTCTTCTTCGTAAGCATTGCTTCAGGGTTGGTGCTTCGGTGGCTAGGCTGACTTTTTCTCAGCCACAAACATAATTCTTATTTAGCTGCGTCAATAAACTTGTAGACACAAGTTTGCATTCCAGCTTCTGTAAATATGCTTGTATGATTATGCTGCGTTCTATTGCAAACGACAAAAAAAAAAAACAAGGAAGAGAAAAAACAACTGCTGAACAATCGCCTTGGCAACATTAGCCAATTAATTTTCAATTTGCCTTAACTGATCGGCGGCCAACGATGATGCGCCTGTGCAGAAATGGCGCTACCTGATGTTAAACGAGAATATAATTGTAGATAGTATCGGATATTGGCAGCTAGATAGAGCGTTTAAATGTGCCATCTACATGGTAGACGGGCTGATATACACCCAAATACACCCGAATATATACCACAGCTGTGTCCACATATAAATACATATGTGAGTGTAAGGAATATGGCAATACAACGAGGAAATTTGCAAACTATGCAAGTGCCGGTGTCTTATGTGTATACAGTGGCGGACAATGAAATCCAGAGCAGATAGTCGGAATGAACTAGTTAGTTGTATATATAAAGGGTGGTTAAATTTCAAGGGCCGGTGTTGATTTTGAATAAAATACAATTTTTTAGGAAATTATTGTTATTTCTCTTTATTATGATAATATTGGTATGGCTCAATTACCTATGGAACAAAATATTGGCCAAATGGCCATAAAAAGTTCGTTATCATCTCACGATAGCGAACACTATTCACAGTAACTGCCTGGCCGGCCTCATTTTGGAAAAAATACAGCCCAATGATGCCGCCGGTCCATAAACCGCACCGAACAGTCACTCTTTGTGGGTGCATTGGTTTTTCGGCAATCACTTTTCAATTATCATTCGCCCAAATGCGGCAATTCTGCTTATTGACGAATCCACTGAGGTGAAAATGTGCTTCATCACTGAAGATGATTTTCTTTATGAAATGCGCGATATGCATTTTGATTTGAACGCCCGTTTTCATAATAAGCATGAATAACTTTAACGCGTTGCTCGTTTGTGTATCTTTCTATGGTTCAAATTGAATTAGTCTGAAATTGAAAAATATCAAATGAAATGCAGAAAAAAAATTGACTTTTTGGCGTGGTTCACACCCAACATCGGTCCTTGAAATTTAACCACACCTTACATCGATTGCTACTTTACCTTCCGAGGTGGAATGCTTGCACTGCAATAGAACTATTGAAAGATGTGTGGAGGAGAGAGCAGGCTGATAGAAACTGGGAACTAAAGTCTTCAGCTCTGTTCAGCATTCAAAATCCCTTCAACAACACCGAAGATTTCCCGGACAAAACACAACTACAACTAACTACTGGACCGGACAGTATACATACATATGTTGGTGGCTAAAGACCGCTAAGGAAACATGGACAAATACGTGTTTGATGATCAACTTCTTCTTCTTCTTCTTAGCTTCACAATCCGTGGTGGACTATAACTTCAATTTTTCTCCAATTTATTCTATCCATGGCTAAATCGCTCCAGTTGTGTACGTTCATATGCTTAAGATCTGATTCGACGCCATCTAGCCATCGCTTTCGTGGGCGTCCTCTTTTTCTTTATCCAATGGGTGTTAAAATAAAAGCTTTCTAGCATTTTTCTCTTTCGGCATGCGCAGTACGTGCCCAATTCATCTAATTCGAAGTCAACAAAGAGGCAAAATATATGAATTTTATATTCGTAAAACTTTTCGAATATCTGGTGGACAATAAAACCTTGATCAATCTTTGAGCGGTTGTTTCTAAAACCACATTGGTAATCGTCTAGGATGTCTTCAGCATAAATATTCAGTCTTTCAAATAGAATGTTAGTAAATACTTTATAATCTGTATTAAGTAAAGATATGCCTCTGTAATTTTGGCATTCAGTTTTATGTCCTTTTTTGTGTATAGGTACTATTATGCTTGATGCCCATCCAGTGGGTATTTCATTTGAATGCCATATTTGGTTTACTAAGGTGAATATTTGTTTATGTTGTTCATATCCACCGTATTTCAGAAGTTCTGCGGGTATTCCATCTTCACCACAGCTTTTGTGGTTTTTAAGTTTTCTTATAGCCTTATAGTACTTCGTCAAAGCTAGGTTCTACAACATAGATTTCGGCCGTATGTACTACCTGTTCCTCCTTTCTTGTATTATCGTAGTTTTCTTTGTTAAGTAGTTCGTTGAAATATTCTTTCCACCTTTCACCACGTGAAGGCGATGTAAGGGGATTGGAAAAAAGAGGTGAAAGGCTTCATTTCTTTCGATTTGCCATCTCGTTGCACATTCTTTCCCTTTGATGATAAACAAGACATTCATAATGAAGATGACGAAAATACTGCAAATTATAAGTTTTCGTTTTATTTTATTAATATTGAATGGTCTATGATGGTCGCTGGTTTTCTAAAAGGTCTTATTAGAAAGTTAGAAATTTTGTGGAAATTTGCTGCATTTTTCTGCTTTATATAACTAAAGCATTCAATTGAGATACTAATTAGTAATTTTTTTATCAATTTATCTTTTACAAAAGACAGGTATTTTTTCAAATTTTTATATACAAAGTACTGTTATGTAATTATGAATTTCAAATGAAGAGCGTTTAGTTAACCTTAGAGCAACAACAGTTTTTTGAAAAGAGGTCACAATTTTTTAAAAAATAAGGTTTTTAATTTTTCGTAGGTCTGACTTTTGTCCCTAATATGTTAGAGGATGGTTCCATATGTAGAAGTTTACGCAAGTGGAGAAAGTTATCTATCGCCATTCACTTGGGAGTGGCCAGGACGATTCTTTTACAAATGTTCCAAGCAGCTCATATCATATCTTCCAGGAATAACCCAAATATCCGAACACCCGTTCGAGAGTGAGCCAACGTGAAAATGCGAAGCATCCCAGAATTGCTGGCTGTGCGCTGGATTTGGGAGCCGCCACGTAAAAATCACCCACAATGAAAACACGAACAAAGCCTCGGATGAGAACTTCATATACTGATGGCGACCCCTGTAAATGAACTAAGGACTACGATTTGAGGGCATGCACCGGGAATGTACGGTCCCTTAAGGGGGAAGGTGTCTCTGCCCGGCTGGTTAATGTCTTCGTGAGAGCAAAGGCTGACAAAGGGAGAGTTTTCAACCTCTCGCTCATTTGCGCCATCGCCTGAAGGGCGATCCGACCAAATATTTCTTCTATGCCCACCTGAACGTTCCTATGAGCGCTGCCCCCGCCACGACATAAAAGTCGTGCTTGGCGACTTCAACGGCAGAGTGGGCAAAGAGGGAATTTTTGGTCCCACACTCGGAAAATTAAGCCTGCAAAACTAAACATTCAGAGTTCGCCGGGGTCCGAAACTTGGTAGGCTGCAGCACCAGATTCCAGCATAAGAAAATACACCAACACCAACATGGCTCTTCTGATCAAGAAACACGTAACCAGATCGATCATGTTGTGATAGGTGGAAGACACGCTTCTAGTGTTTTAGATGTACGTACGTTTCGAGGACCCAACGCCGACTCGGATCTTGTTGCAGCCAAAGTACGCACACGCCTCTGTGCAGCAAAAAACGTACATCTACCTATGCAAAGAATGTTCGACATCGAAAAGCTGCAACCACAACAGACAACCAAACGATTCGTCTCTCGACTCTCACTCCTGCTCTTAGAGAGTACTGTCCAACAAACGGGCATGCACGAGCAATGGAGCAACATTTCTCGTTCTCTACGTACCATCGCCGAAGAAGAAATCGGATTCCAGCGAGCCCGTAAAAACAGTTGGTTAACTGTTAAAAAATTGATTTAGGCCCAATAACCAGCTGAGTGCTGTGCAGTGTTATTTGTAAACCTGTGTAATTCTCGATCAGTGGTAGAACATATCCAAACTAAGAGTTGAAATCAGTTGCTGATCTCACTATCACTGTGTTTTGATTTGCAGCTTCTAAAAACTGACCAATAACCAATGGGATTGATTGAATGCTTTTAATCTCCCTTTTAGTATGAACATTTTCTTTTGATACATTGCGCTATTTCTCCTTAGAATAATTTTCTGGTATTTCAAGAAAGTTGCCGGTTTTTTGAAGTTTTTTATATTGCACATACAAATTGTTCAAGGAACTATTGGCATCTTTCAACTTAAAGTCAGCACAGCCTGTTTTTCCGGAATAAGCAAATCCAAAATTTTTAATATGAAAGCCCATTATGAATTTTAATTAATTTTTACATGAAATAAATAAAAGTAAATCATACGAATAAAATAAATTATTTGTATTTCTAGCTAAGAGCAACTCATCAGCCACCCTTTGTTAGTCTACTTTGTTCGGTTAGGTAACGCACTGTTTGGTGAGGTTAGATAGGTGCCTCAAAGAGTAGGACTCACTTGGATTAATTTGTCAACTGAAAGTAGGAAACGGGAAGGAAAGAAGAATAAGTTAGGGTATATCAAGGCTACTTAAGACTTTTAACTGCTCACTTTGGGTTATCTGGGTTAGCACTTAAACAAAATTGGTCGCTCAGAGACCATCATTTACCGATTCTGTGAAATGGGCACTGAAAATTCAAAACACATTCTTTGTAAATGCCCTGCACTAGTTAAAAAAAGGACACAACAACTTGGAGCATTCAAATAAATTATAACAATAAATCCCAGAATGTCCCAAATAGTTTAAAAAGACTTAAAATATAGAGAGATGGCTCTTTTTGTCGCAGTGTGAAGTAGCCTAACACTAATAATAGGGTAAGTTATGTACAGTGATTGCCACATTATGGAGGAGGAGCTCACTTAGGTCTGGATGCGCAATGTGATACCTGTAGTCTTGGCTGAGGCTTTTCCTCAAATTCCAAATGTGGTTAAACTACTTCGACTCTGTAATAAACGATGAGAAGTTGTAGATGTCTAAGGACTGTAAATCTGCTTGTGAAGGCCGAAATACCTGAATCTTGTCCTAGCGAAAGTAGGGCAGCCAAGAAAAAAGTACCGAAAAGATCGCAATTCATCTATTTTTTTAAGTTATATTATTAGGTGCGCAACTAAGTTCTCGCTGTTTTTTTGATGAAAATACAACTTTATTCTGAAAAAATGGTTACAAGTGAATCATTGAAAGTATTGTTCATCGCTGGCTACTACTTCTTCTTCCATCTTCTTGGTAGATCTCGTATATCGTTGCAGTAAAACTGTTTATCTCTTGAGGATATCCACAGATCAAGCCATTTTTTGATGTCTTCATATGAATGGAACTGCTGGTCACCTAGACCACGTGCCATCGATCGGAACAGATGATAATCAGACGGCGCAATATCTGGAGAATATGGCGGGTGGGGTAAGATTTCCCACTTCAGTGTTTCCGGTAATTTTTAACGGGTTTGGCCACGTGTGGCCGAGCGTTGTCATGCTGTAGAATCACTTTTTTGCGGTCGCATCGCAATCGCATCAATTGAAGTCGATACCGATATCCAGTGTTGGTTTCGCTTGGTTTTAAGAGTTAATAATAAATAACACCAACTTGGTCCCACCAAACACATAGCATAACCTTCGCAGCGTCAATATTTGGCCGAGGCGACCACGTAGAAGCATGGCCGGGCAGTCCCCATGACTTTCTTTTCTTTGGGTTGCTGTAATGAATCCAGTTTTCATCACCCGTCACGATGCGATAAAGAAACCCCTTCCTTTTTTGCTGCTGGACCAGTTGTTCACAGGCGAAAAAAGAAAAAACGACGTTCAACATCCCTTGGTTTTAACTCATAAGGAACACAAGTCCCCTGATTCTGAATCATTCCGAAAGCATGCAATCGCTTGGAAATGGATTGATGGGTAACTTCTAATACTGAAATAAGCTCTTCTTGCCTTTGACATGGATCCTCATTGAGCAATGCCTCCAATTCAGCGTCTTCGAAGGTTTTTGGCCTTCCTTCAGGCGGACTGTCGTCAACATTAAAATCACCGTCTTTGAAGCGACGGAACCAATCTCGGTACGTTGTTTCACTTAAATCAGCAACTCCATAAACTTTGTGTAGCTCTCGATGGGCCTCAGCAGCCGTGTTTTTTCGAAAGAAAGAGGAAAGTCAACACTTCCCGCAAATGACGATTATTCGGCACAAAATCAGACATTTTCACAAAACCAAAAGTATAGGATGCCAAAATAAAATCAGTAATGTGTCGAAGCAGTTTGTTAACCATATGTCGAAGCTTGGTTTATGATGTTTAGGTTATGTTAGAATCGACTAGCACACACTGTTGGGGGCATCTATTGACAAACAGCGGGAACTTAGTTGCACACCTAATAAAAAAGATTTCATTGAACATTTACAATTTTTAATTGTTAAAATGCAATTATAGCCCCAGAGATGTACAGGAAATTTGCACTTATGTAAAAAGGTATGCATGTGAGTGTGTACGAGTAATGCAGCCATTCGAACAGCAATACTTTGTCTATTTTGAGCGCACACTAACACACGCACATTGTGATATTTTATGTTGTTTACGTATTTCTCTTTAGCCATTGCCATTGCATTCCCTCAAAATGTTCAACAGCGACGAATTAGAAGTGCCACTCAATCATCAATGCATTTTTGGGCAGTTATGTTGTGATTTCGACGACGACTTGGCTAAGCTGCTTGTAGACTTGCAACAATTAACGCGCATTACAAGCGAATACGCGCCGCAAACGACACTTCAAAACAACTCGTCGAACACAAGCACACACACGCACACGGATGCTTATGAACCTGGGCGCATACGTACATATACAGGGTGCATACGGTAGTTGAGGACATGCATATATGGCATATGGCTATAACGGCGCGAAACCATTATTTTTGTTTTTACTAATTAGTATTGGGTCCAAACGTCTGGCTGTTGCTGTGCTGGTGTCACAAACACTCCGGCAGCATTTCATATTGGTTAGGTTAGGTTGACCTGGCTGGCTGAAAGCCAGCACATAGACCTATTGGTCCTTAGTGTTACCAGATGGAGCTAGACCTTTACGTTTCTTTGTAGTAGACATCTTGTCATACGTCTGCGTCTTTTGCGAATGTAAGTAAACTCTGAAGCTCTATCCCCGAGAGGCATCCTAACTTCTCATATTGTAAAGCTCCTGTGTTTTTTGAGGATAAGGCGCACACGCTACCAATACCCCACACCATTTTCCCAAACGTTGCATATAAGATGCCCTCCGCTATTTGATTACTTTGGATGATGTAGTTTTGGCCTCCATCTGCATTTGCTGATTTAGCCACCTTAATAACTTCCAATAATCGGTAGGAACATCCGTATTTTGTCGTTGCAAGAGTTTTAAGGCATACTCTGGACTTACCGTGCGCGGTATCAGCACCTTAGCTTTCGGTATCGTTGGTATGTAACTCCGATCCACGATTGCAAGAGATGCCCCTTCCCATAGGCCTTGAAGTTTTTTCACCGCTTCTTTAACCCATATGAGAATGGGCTCGTTTTTATATTTTATTATCTTGACGCCGCTGAATCAACCTGCTCCATCAAATGTAGGTATTGTTGCGCTCGGATAAGCGTCAATTTTTGCGAACAGAGCCTCCAATAGTTTCATCTCAACTACCTTTCATTGCTCCTGCGTTATCTGTTCCAACGAGTTTCTGCGGTCACTCGCTGACTGCCGCCGCTGCTTTAGATGTTGATGGCTTTTCACCGTCTCTCGGTGAGTGCTTCCCGATTGGTTTTACAGCGTCACCTTTACACTTTCTTTTTGTGTTGGGCATCTTTGGGTTCGATGCGGCACATCCAGCACGTGTTGCAAAATATGCGCGGCCTTTTTCTACTTCCTCCCTAGCCCATGCCAGTCTTTCCGCTTCTGCTTGCGCCAGATTGGCCATGCCACAAAGGCGGTTGCAGATTTTGACCGCTGTATTGTATCGCGACTTAACTCCTCCTTACTTCACTTTACTCTAGGCCCTTTCGTACTGTCCGAAATGGCACCATCGAGTTTTACCGGAGAGTGAAGTAAAGCATCGTCTTCTGCGGTATATACGCTAGCTGTGCTTTCCAGGTCCGAGTCTACTTGAACTATCGCACCCGCACGCTGCATAGCGATTTTGCTTTTCGTGTTTGTGTTGGCAGTATTAATACATCTACTATAACCTGCTCCCGTTATAGTAGACGTGTGGCCGCTGGCGACACAGCTTCCGTCTTCACTGTGCCCGCCGGTGGTAGCAGCCTATTCTCCTAGCGACGTTTGGGTTAGTATCCTAATCCGTGTGTTACCCTTTTCCACCTCCATATGAGTTTTAATTTCAGGTATCTCCAAACCATAGCGTTTTATTTCTATCCGCCAGGAATCTCATTAGCAATGATCTTTGTATTAGTCCCCCGACCACCCCTTGGGGTAACATATAAAGTTAGTCACCGCGGAGAGAAAGGGGAGGTCGTACATCGATCTTAGCTGGACATCACCTGCCCACATTGCTATTAGGTAGACCTGGTTAAACCTAATCTCATGCAATGCAGACAGTGGTGCCCATTGCCCAGTCGGAGCTCACGAGGAGGAACTAACTACGAGGATTTTTGCCAATCTTTCATATTGGCAGAGAGGAGAAACTTTAACCATTTTGTTGCCCTGATGCGATTTTCTGACGCGGCTTCTTCAGCTTCTAAAGCCAAACCTTCTGTCCATCTCTTTTTATCGTTTCGAGCTCTACGTTTTACATTTCGATGGATCTGACTGTACGATATATGGCACTCCGACGTAAGGCTTCGCGTTTTGGTCTCGTCTAGCCGTTCTTTCTTCATTTTACACCGTTGTAGAAGATCCAAGCCTTCGCTCGAAATCCATGGTTTGCGCTTCTTCTCAGGTAAACCGATGTAGAATTTTGCAGCTCCGTTAAATGTATTTTCTATTTTCTTCCATTCAGTCTTAAGATTGGAAGGTTGAATATTTCTATGACCACATAACACCGAACTTATGGCCGCCTAACTCCACAGCTGTTAATCCGCTGGATTACCACGTGTAGGGCGCAGCTAAGCGTGAAACCAAAAGGCATCCTCTTAACACTATTTTATCTCTGAAGGCTGCAATTTATACCGTTATGGAGCAAGGAGTTTCCGAATGCAGATCGAGGAAGTTATTGCAGCTGATGGAAATTTTATTAAATGATTTTTATATAGTGAAAAAGATTCGTGAAGTTGTATTAAATTTTGTTCAAAATAGAACCAAATTTGTTTTACTCTCAAATTAACCTCAAATACCGTACGCACCCTGTACATATGTGTGGGTACTTATAAATACCTTTTTTTTACCTATAAATACTTGAGTTTGTATAGATAAAAACACAAACTAGAAAAAGTGCATTGTGTGCATTCGAAGAAGGACAGCGGCGTCATCGTGTCAACTGCATGACATTTGCCATAAATTCAATACGGTAAAAAGAGCAAAAACAAAAAACAAGAGTATTTGGAAAAACCGTAAATTTGAGAAAAAATGAATGAACGAAACTGCATTGTCATGAATGGTAAAAACAAATCAATAGTCATTGTGAAAGGCAAAACTGCTGCGTGCAACATGGAGCGCGAACGTGCATAAGAGCAACAACAAACAAAGCAACGGAAGGAAAACGAATAGAAATAAATAAATAAACTGTGAAAATGTCTGTCCACATATGTTTGTGCTTGTATTTGTAGAATATAGAAAAAATCATGGAGTGCGCTTGTCAACCGAATTGGTGTGATTGGCAAAACGGCTGACATTGTTGCACCAACAAATCAAGCAACCAAGCAACCGAGCAACCTGCCAACTAACAAGTACTGCTGCCGTGCGGCAACATTGCGACTGCAAACGGTAGTGCCGCAGCAACTGTTGCAACTGTAGTGTAGTAGTTGCAGCCACTTGACGTTGATGGGTGATTGCAATAATTTTTTGCTGTTCCAATCCAACTTCTTTACTCACTCTACGCTGCTGCTTGCCACTGCGTTGCCTCCATGCAGCTCACTGCAGCTTGACGGTGTTTCGTGCAACCTCATTTTGGCAATCATCAATCAAGCAATCAAATTTTCTTATAAAGTTTAAGTTTTAAAAGAAGTTGCACGTGCATGTGGCATTTCGTAGCGATGATTTGTGTGCGGGCATTTCTGTGTGTGTGTGTGTGTGTATGTGTGTGGCATTTATGCGCGCCGAAAGTATTTGTTTTAGACACAACTGAGCAATGACAACATTTTGGTTTACAATGCAGCCGTGGAGTGGGTAAAAAATTTAGAAGATGCTCAGCATCATTTTCAGCAACGCGCCAAATCAATTTCATGCAAAAAACGAAAAAAAAGATAAGAGGTAAAACACTTGCGGCTATCAGCTGTAAAAAGATCGTCTGGCATTTAATACACGGATTTTAGCCGACAACCAACATGGCTTGTAAAAATGTTTGCCTTCATATCTAGAGGGTATTTTAAGAGACGCGCCAAGATGTTGTTCTAAAAGGAAGCATGTACAAATTAAGATTATTTCAGGTTTTACTACTCTTATATAACAGGGACCATGAGAACTACCCCAACTGCTGGCATGGAAGCGCTTTAAAATTTACCACCGCTACATTTAGCCATTCAAAAGGAAGCTACTATGCTAGCACTCTCTTTTGATATGAAAAAAAAACTTAAACCAGGAGATCTTACTGGACACCTCAACATCTTGAACAGCGTGCAACATGCAGTATGCATAACCCAGGCGAATGAACCTGTACTCAATTTTATTAAGAGATACAAGGTCATCTTCCCATCTAGGGAAGAGTGGAACACTAGCACAACATGGCTAAATGATGACTCACAAAAATGATACACAGATGGTTCCAAAACGCACCAAGGAGTGGGAGCGGCAACAGTGAACACACAATCTTTACCCACACACACACAAATATTTACCACTGGGTACAGGCACTGTGTTTTTCCACGCGGAGCTCTTCGCCATAATGGAAACAGTGGAAATCATATCTATAAGCGGGTTCGAGAAGGTAAAAATGAAAATACAGGGTGAACGATACGAAGTGTTACCTATTCAAAAGCCCATCACTTTTTTGAGTGAAATTAGTTTTTATTGATTTCAAAGACAAAATTGTTCAAAAATGATTACAATTTTAACAAAGCTGTTGGGTTCATTTCGACAACATCGATATACCTCTTGTTGAGTTCACTTCAACAACATCGATATACCTTTTTCATCGCTATACATATTTGCATTTCATTATTCTTTTATCGCTCTTACGCATTGTTCGTCAGTCAACTCGGATGTCAACTCTCTATCTAAATAAATGATTGTATTAAATAAATTTTAGTTTTTCTTTCAACGGATTTAATTGTGAATTTAAGTGCCTTTCAAAGCAGAAAAAACCGCCGCAACCATTTCTGGTCCTTCGAGCCGGATTACCGCGATAATTTAATTCCATATAGTCTACACCGCGTTATATTAACATAACCTATTTTACCGCACCCGCAAAATGTCCGCATTCGTAAAAACACGTGATTCCGCGCTAAATGCTATAAAAAGGTACATGACCAAGAGCAACGACGAAGCATTTGTGTTAGATTTAGAAAATGTCGAAAGTTATCTGCAGTTATTAAATGAGCAGTGGGTACGATTTAAGACAGCCCAAGATGAAGTCGAGCTTTCTTGTGGTGCAGATAACATCGATGTCGAACAGACCGCGCGCATCCAGGCCGAGACCTGGTACGTTACAGCGCTATCACAATTTAGGCGTGTACAGAAGTGTAGAACCGAATCAGTTGCGAATTCTACAAATCCGCATCCCACTGTGTCAGCAGCAATTAAACTACCTAAAATGGAACTTCCATCCTTCGCGGGCAATTCCACTGAGTGGGTCGCCTTCTACGACGCTTTTGTTACCCTCGTAGATTCTAACTCTTCATTGTCAGGTGGTCAAAAGCTACACTACTTACGTAGCTGCTTAAAGGGTGATGCGCTTAGCATTATCAGCGGTTTCCAAATTTGCGATGCCAACTATACGGAGGCATGGAATCTTCTGAAGTCGCGATATAAAGTCATGCGAGTTATTGTCGAAGCGCACTTTCGGGCAATTGCAGAGATACGTAAATCGACGAGCGACACTGCTGACTCCATTAAGAACGTGTTGAATGCATTCCAACAACACATAAGGGAACTTAAGGCTTTAGGGCGACCAGTGGATTTTTGGGACGATTGGTTAGTACATGAAACTGTAACCAGACTCTCCTACGAAACTCGCAAACAGTGGGAGTTGTCACTCACTAGCGACGATCCTCCTACCTTCGAAGACCTTTCGTCCTTTTTGGAAATAAGGTGTCGCTCATTATCGATGATATCAACGCCGGCAACCCAGTCATGGCCAGGAAAACCGAACAATCAAAAATTGGTCGGAAAATCGGCAAAGGTTTTTCATGCCACCGCAGATCAATCGCGTTGTACGTATTGTAACGCAGGTCACAGAATTTATTCTTGTGAAAAATTCCGTAGTTTAGATGCAAACGCTAGACTCAATTTTGTGAAAGATTTCAAGGCGTGCTTAAACTGCCTAAGTACCGGACATTTTAAGGAACGCTGCAATAGCGCGTCTTCCTGTCGAATATGTCGGCAGCGCCACCATACATTGCTTCATAGTTCGCCAGAGGCATCCACCTCTTCCCACGTCGTCGACTCACCCCGCACCGCTGCAGGTACGTTACCCGCCGCTAGCTTGCTCCCGCAAACCGCTGTCACATCCGCCTCCGCTTGCCTTAATTCCAAGGTTAACCCAATGCATAAACCACAAAACGCTGTGTTGCTATCAACCGCCCTAGTAAAGGTACGTGATTCTGCTGATCGATGGCAGAATGCTCGCTTATTATTCGATTCAGGTTCTCACGCCACATTCATAACTGAGGCATGCGTACAACGTCTAGGTCTAGCTCGCAAATCTTCGTCCATATTTGTAACGGGAAATTGGCGCTTCTCAGGGTGGCCGTTGCAGAGGCGAAACGACGTTATTCCTTTCTTCGCGACATTCAAGTGAATGCTACCCCATCAATGCATTAATTTTACAAAAGATTACGGGCGATTTGCCGTCGCAGAGTTTAAGCGTTCCTGAATGGTCTCACATCAAGGGACTGTTCTTAGCTGACCCGCACTTCATGGAACCCGGCCGTGTAGACATCTTAGTGGGCATGGACTATATGGATCGATTCATTTTAACTGAGCTGCGTAAAGGCCCACCTGGCACGCCAATAATACAGAAAACAGTCTTTGGCTGGACGTTGTGTGGAAACGTAGATACATCCGTTCCACCCGCAAACCATATACAATCATTACACTGTGATGTACATTTAGATAGAGCATTGGCTAGATTGTGGGAACTTGAAGAAGCACCGCAAACACGATATCTTACCCACGAGGAGCGGTACTGCGAAGAACATTTTGAATCAACTCATATTAGGAAACCGGACGGACGCTTTGTAGTGGAGTTGCCACTCAAGGTCGACGTGCCATTAGGTGAATCAAGGAGTCTCGCCGTACGAAACTTATTACGCATGGAGCGCAGATTTGCCGGTGATCAGGATCTGTGGACACGCTATAACGAATTCATGCAGGAATTAATTGAAATGGGTCATATGGAGGTCGTGCCTAAAACGAACTATGCGAAATATTATATGCCACACCATGCTGTCGTAAAGGAGTCCAGCGTTACGACAAAATTGCGAGTTGTGTTTAACGCGTCTGCTAAAACCACAACGGGGAATTCCCTCAACGATGCGCTTTATGTTGGTCCTCAATTACAAGAAGACTTGTACTCCATACTTTTGCGCTTTAGAATGCACAAATTCGCAGTAACTGCAGACGTTGCAAAAATGTATCGACAAATCTGTGTTTCAGCTAAACATGTCGACTTACATCGAATTGTTTGGCGCTCTAACCCATCTCTACCTATTACAGATTACCGCATGCTACGCGTAACTTATGGAATTGCGTCCGCCTCGCATTTGGCTGTCAAATCGATGCAACAAACCGCGAAACAATCTTCCAATACTTTTCAGAAAGCAGTCGACGTAATTCTTAAAGACTTTTACATGGACGATCTTCTCACTGGTGCGTCTAGCAAGTCGGAACTTAAAGCATTGCAGCGAAATGTGTCCGATATTCTACGGGAAGGTGGGTTCGAGTTAAGAAAATGGGCGTCAAATTGTACAGAGCTAAATGAGACTATCGCTAGAGAATCCAAGAACATATCACACTACACCGTAGATGGCAACAATGTACATGCTCTGGGACTAATTTGGTATATGGAAGAGGACTATTTTACATTTTCCATTTCTCCAGGAGAACCGCCCCACGTCTTAACTAAGAGAGCATTTCTGGTCGATGCCAGCAAACTTTTTGATCCATTGAGTTTACTTTCACCCGCAACAATCAGGTCGAAAATGTTGTTTCAGGACATCTGGCGTTCCAACACTGGATGGGACGACCCAGTACCAGATACGATAGGCAAGGTGTGGCTTGATCATCGTTCGCAATTACAACTTTTATCTGAACTTAAGGTCAACCGTTGGGTTGGAGTCGGGACGATAGGCTCATTTACTGAGTTGCACGTTTTTGCCGACGCTTCCGAGCGCGCCTATGCCGCAGTCATATATGCGCGCACTGTACATAGGGATGGTCACATTACAATCGGCTTAATTTCATCAAAGACTAAAGTTGCCCCGCTAAAAACAACAACGCTACCTCGCCTCGAGTTGTGTGCCGCACATCTCGCCGCAAAATTGGTCAAGGCCGTCATGCAAAGTTGGAAGGATTTTTGCTGTCCACTGGTAGCATGGACAGATTCCACCATTACGTTGGCGTGGCTGCAAGCACATCCTAATAAATGGGAAACATTCGTCGCAAACCGTGTCGCCTATATTCACGAGGTCCTGCCTCCCGAGTGCTGGAACCATATACGCTCTGAAAGCAATCCTGCGGACTGCGCATCCAGAGGTATATCTCCGCTTCAACTTATGCATCATGAGTTATGGTGGTTCGGACCTGACTTCTTACGCGAAGAGGAACAGTTCTGGAAGCAGCCCGCGCAAATAATGCATAAAACCGAAATAGGCTTACGAAAGGTTAAGGCTTGTATCGCAGCTACTGACGTTCACTGGTCGGTCATCACAAAATACTCATCTTATTCGATTATCGCTTATGTATTGAGATTTATACACAATACCCGCTCTAGCTCGCTTGGAATCAATAACAAAAAAACGTGGTTTCCTAATTGTCAGTAGTTGCTGGAATCCGAGCGAAGATTAATCAGGTATACACAAAATTTCTATTTTTCTAATGAACTACGTTGTTGCAGGGAAAAAAGGCCAATTAAACTGCGTAGTAGTTTGCTGCGATTACAACCGTTTCTCGATTCGTTCGGAATCCTTCGTGTTGGAGGTCGGCTGAAATCCGCAGATGTTGCAAATGATGTCAGACACCCCGTTATACTGCCAAAAAACTCTCCGCTTTCAAAACTCGTTGTTTTGGATATACATCACTATACGCTACATGCAGGCCCCCGTATAATGCAAGTAATCCTGCAACGCCGGTATTGGGTCGTTGGTGCCCGCAACTTAATTCGTAATATCTATCGCAAATGTGTAAAATGTACCGCTTTAAATCGCAAGCTCGCAACACAATCAATGGGTGATCTTCCTTCGTCCCGCATAACGTACGCTCGCTGCTTCGTTCGTACAGCAGTAGACTTTGCTGGCCCTTATATGTTCAAATTTACGCATGGAAGAGGAGCTAAATCCGTAAAAGGTTATATATCTTCATTTGTCTGCATGTGCACAGGTGCAATGCACCTCGAGTTTGTTGGAGATCTCTCAAGTTCTTCGTTTCTAAACGCCTTTAAACGATTCATCAACCGCAGAGGCTATTGTAAAGAAATGTTTTCGGATAACGGGACGAATTTCGTTGGTGCAGAAAGGGAACTCCGTGAGAAATATCAAGAGTGCATGCAAGACTCCCAACTTCAATCGTTTTTTGCAGACTCTGCTATTGAGTGGCGATTCAATCCACCGTCCGCACCTCACATGGGAGGATATTGGGAAACTGGAATCAAACGCATAAAATATCATCTAAAACGCTCCCTCGGAGAAATTCTTTTAAGCTATGAGGAGTTTAGTACGCTCTTAACGGAGGTGGAAGCTTGTGTCAATTCCCGCCCATTATGCAACATTTCGACGGATGCAAGCGACTTATCGATTTTAACGCCTGGCCATTTTCTGGTAGGCGAACCATTGCGGGCAATTCCAGAACCTGAGGGTCAAGGGTTTTCTGGAACCCTGCAACAAAGGTGGCAGTTGGTCTCTGTTATTCGCCAACACTTTTGGCGCCGTTGGAGAGACGAATACCTCGTTAGCTTGCAACGACGTGCTAAGTGGTTTCGTCCATCACGAAATTTTCAAGAAGGAGACGTCGTCGCTGTGTTTAATGAATTTTCTCCTCCAACAAAGTGGACACTCGCAAGAGTAATTCATTGTCATCCTGGTAGAGATGGTCACGTACGTGTCGTAACGATAAAAACCGCAAACGGAGAATTCACTCGCCCAATACCTAAGCTGTGTCTTCTACCAACTCAAGGGGACGTATTTTCCGAAGAAAACTAAAATGTATATTAGTTATTTAACTTATTTAAAGTCTGAAATTCCTATTTTGCTTAAGTTTGTATTCGAATTTATTTCCTTTGTAATGTACATATTGAACATATCATGATAGTTCAAGGGTGGCGGTATGTTGGGTTCATTTCGACAACATCGATATACCTCTTGTTGAGTTCACTTCAACAACATCGATATACCTTTTTCATCGCTATACATATTTGCATTTCATTATTCTTTTATCGCTCTTACGCATTGTTCGTCAGTCAACTCGGATGTCAACTCTCTATCTAAATAAATGATTGTATTAAATAAATTTTAGTTTTTCTTTCAACGGATTTAATTGTGAATTTAAGTGCCTTTCAAAGCAGAAAAAAACGCCGCAACCAATAGCTATATTCACTTTAGCTCGATATGACCACCAGTGGAACATGATTTTTTAACCATTCTTGGTTCACATGAGCTTTATGACACGGTGCCGAGTTCTGGTCTACGACTGAAATGTTTGCGTGTCCACGGCTCTAAAGCAGCTCCTAAAACATTTTCCAGATAATAAGTCGCATTCACTTTGACACCAGGCTCGATAAAAACGATTGGAGAGCGTCCATCGAGTGGCCATACGTAGACTCAAATTCTCGTATGAGCGTTCGGTCAAGTAAACACGATCGTTTTGAGTGTTTATGAACTGCTCAATTGGGAACAACCACTCCTTTGCCCTTTCGCACCGGTTTTTTTTTTGCTGGGGTGAAAGATCGTGTGCTTTTTGGAACTTGTAAGCCTTGACCATGAGTTCATTTTTCAATATGCGTCGCATGCTGTCTTGCTATATTTCAGTTCTTTCGCCATTTTTCTTCCACTTCGACGTGGATTTCGTTCAAGACGAGCCTTCACTTTCCGAACCATTTCTGGCGTTGTTGCGGTTTTTTTTGGTCCACCTCCATAGCGATACACAAACATATTATTCACTTTGATATGACTGAGCTCACGAACAATGGCTGGTTGTGATTTTCCAGCCAAATATAACGCAATCGCCCTATTACGTTTGAATTCCATCACAGAAAAAAAAAAAAATTCAACAAAACTTAGACGCAAATGCTTTTGATGGCTTATAAACAATATATTGAACTGTCATTAGAACAATTTTGGCGTTGATCATGAGCTGTTTTACAGATACAATCACTGTGAAGTTGGTAACACTTCATATCGTTCACCCTGTACTTTCGGACAGCCAATCGGTTCTCAAAGCTTTGAATAGCTCCACATCTAAGGGTGCGAGCAGAGTGAGCGCTGATGCCGAGTGGAGCCGAGCCGAGCTTATTGACGCTTATTTTCATGCGAGAAGAAAATTAGTATATAACACAGTGAATGCGAGAATCAGCGCTGGAATTCTGTTTATTCCATGTGTTTTGCTCTTATGTCATTTAGTTTTGTTGTTCATTTGTGTTTATAAAATTGCTGTACACGGTAATCGATTCATCTGATGAAGAGTATTTTGCTTCTCCTAGTGTGATTAATGCAATTATTAACACAAAAGAGTTTGGAAAACATCCAATTACACTAAAAAGGAATGAATTTGGTGAATTTCATCATTTATATAATGATTTAAGAAAATATCCAGCTAAATTTCAACAATATACCCGAATGAAAATTGAAACATTTGATTACATTCTGGACAAGATAGGTGTTAAACTAAATAAAAACTGGACAAATTTTATTAAGGTGCCAATAATTTCTTGCGAAAGATTGATAGTGACTCTGAGGTAAAATAATTCTTTAATACTCTGTTTAACTGAATTATATTTCATGTAATAATTTTTATTTATAAAAAACTATTTATGTATCGAGTCAGTGTAATAAATTGCCGTCTCCTTTGCTGTTTGTATTTGGTCCAATAATGGCTCACTTCCAATTTGTATGGAGGCAAATGATGAAGTGGTTGGTTCATTTGTGATTTCAATTGGCACAAATGTGCTGGACTGAAAATATCCTGATGTGCTCAAATCAATTGAGTACACGTTCTCAGAGGAGGTGCTATTTGGAGAGGAAATTGTTTCATAGCGTGAGCGTTCGTTGCGCAGTTCTGGCAAACTGTTGGCTTTGCCATACACATATTTGTACAGTGTATTCTGCATTCCCATCATGCATACACATTTTTTTTCCGGCTCCAATTTTCGAATATGCGGCAGTAATGTTAAGAAAAAGGCCTCATCTTCGTCCAAGACTGTTTTTTTTTCTGAATTTCTTTTTTCAAGCAAAAGTAATTTTTTTTTTCTATTTCTAACAGTTCGGCACTGCTGCTGCTCGGAGTCCGTTTCCTCTTTGGGCATGATTCAGGGTTTGTTTCAAAGCTTTCATATTTACATTTCCTCACTTTCCTCAACTTGTGATGTGTTGTGGACGTCTTCATTTTCATACTCCTCCACCTGACTATTCTTAAATTTCCCTTGCCTTAAATTTCCACTTAATTTTCTATATTTCATCTGATCCTTTAAAAAAAGGAGAGACTGGAAGTATGGCCAAGTTGAAGTCATTTGTGATGCAGTGTCACCAGCATCGCCAGACTTTGATGATTTGATTTGTGATACAATTTGTTTTTTTGGTCCCACAAAGCAGGCCGGAAAAAAATTTCACTTATTATTTGATCGATATCCATTTTTTTTTATTTTTAAACCATTAAAAAACACAACTGCACTCTAAAAAGTAAACATCAACAATGCAAAAAAGCGCACAAAACGCTTTGAAACTGTTTTCTCGCACTCATCGGCTTTGCTCTCTGCTCTTGTCGGCGTTCACTGTGTTATACACAAGCTTATTTGTATTGACTTGTATGTAATCAGTTTTATCGCACTGACAATCTTTATCGCACTGACAATCTCGGCTCGGCCACTCATAATCAGGTCTCACTGATTTGAGTACCAGGACACGAGGGACACGAAAGAAACATGAAGGCAGACTTTTATGCTAAAAAAGGGCAGGCGGGCTATTGTCCCAACCCCATTTTTCGGCTTTAACAAAAATAATATAAAACAGGAAACCAAAAAATGGATCCAAACTAAAATCAGCGAACACTGGAACGGCAAAAGCGGCCTTAATCACTCCAAAAGGGTTTTGAACTTCAATGCCAACAGAGCAAAATCTGCTCTGACCCTAGACAAAAAGGGCCTCAGATTACTCTGTGGAGCACTTACAGATCACTTTGCGTGTAACAAACACTTTAACACAATAGGGTTATCTAGTACAAAATCATGCAGGTTCTGCTGGGATAAAGAGGAGTCTATGGAGCACTCAATCAGCAACTGTAAGACATTAGACCACAGGAGACACAGAATCCTGGGCTCGTACCTACTAGAGGAGGAATACCTACAATTGCTCCCTTCTAAGGAGCTGGTTCGATTCCTCGTTATACCAAATAATTATAATTTAGTAATTAGCGGCGCACAATAGATCAATCTGGTTGCAGTCCATAAAGGCCTTAACCTAACCCGTACAACCATTACCATTACCAATACCATTCTTATATGAGAAAAATTTCATCATCTAAAATCCACCAGGAGTACTTTTACAGGAAAAATCAGCTATTCATGAAGGACTTGCTGCTGAGAACTTTATGCTTTGTTGGAGCAATATTCTCAACAGAACGTCTTGTGTTTGGTCTGACAATCTGTTTTCTAACCTCTCTCGAGGTTTCTTTCTACATCTTCTGAACATTTTTTCACCATCCTTTGAACTGTCTTTTCATTCGGACGATTACTTACTCCAAAAAAATCAGGAATTTTGTGATATGTTGTTTTTAAAATTGGCAAAACCACTGCGTTGTACATCTACAGCATGACCTGTGGCTTGAGTCCCCATTTTTTACCGAACATAGATTTGCAGGAGTAGAAGGCTATACTGGCCTTCTTCACCCGATTTTCAATGTGTAGCTTCCAGTGAAGTTTAGATATCGTGAAGATATCGTCAGAACAGGGAGATTAAAAAGGAGAAAATCTATTTATTGCCCACTGATTCTGTCAACTGACAGAATAGATTACAGTAGCCCTACCTGTTGACTCGTGTTGACAATGTCACATGGCGTAATAGAATTTTCCGGAAAGTGATTATTCACCAGGATAGTCAAAGATTCTTCTGCAGATTCAGCCCACTCCCAGTCCTCTCTTTTTACAAGAGTTCTGCAGGAGCGGTCTCGGAGTTGTCTTAAAGATCTTGCTTCGCTTGGTAGAATCCGTTACGGATTCCATGGACTCGCAGTAATCCTTCCAGGAGTTGCGTTTCGCTTGGCTTTTTTGTATTCCTTCAAAATTACACGGTAATTTTTAAATTTTTTAGTTTGGTAGCATACGTTAAAAACCCTCCTAACCTTCTTTTTCAAGTCGGTCAGCGTCTTGCTCCACCAGGGAGGCAAGTCTTTCTTGCTAAAAGGTACTGGACAAGGCACTTTGAAGGCCGTCTGATAGGATCGCTGCAAGTGTTCCACCTGCTTATCCAGTTGATCAGTGGATGAGTAGGGAAAAGTTCGCCTGTTCAATTTATTATTGTAAACCCTATTGAACAGAGACCAGGCTGTTCTTTCGGGGTTCCTGTGCGAAATTGATTTCGAAAAGGATCAACCTGTGATCCGGAAAGGAATTTCTCTGAGAAACCTTCCAAATATCAACCCTAATGACAGGCGAATTAGTCGAGAGAGTGATATCAAGAACCTCCTCTCAACCGTTTGATGTTTCCGATGCTGTTGCCTTTGTTCCAAGTAAGCAGATTTCGCCTTATAATGAAATCAAAAAGCGACTCAGAGCCATCATTTATCTCGTTGCTTCCCCAAATGGTATGTCTTGCATTGGCGTCGCAACCGATGAGGATGGCCTCTTTATTAAATGAAGGTGAGTCCACCAAACGCCCCACTTCCTCAGGAGGTGCTGCATTCTTGTGGGCCATATATGCAGAAACGAAATAGTAGCAGCGGCCACTAGATGCTTCTACACGGACTACTGTCACGTCTGGTGAGCTGAAATGAGAAGTCAGAAAGGCATTAAAAGCCCTAGGCTTACCTTCCGACTGGACATAAAAAAGATCATAGTGTCTGCTCTGGAGGCCCATGATCTTTGATTGCCGAACCCAGGGTTCTTGGATCAGCAGATAACTTTGTCTTCCTCCCTGATAATGACACAGAGGTTACCGGTGGCTAAACTAGAGTGCCGAAGGTTAATTTGAGCTATCCTTAACATTTCTTTGTTAAAGGATGCTCACCTGAGCCTGTTTTATGGCCGAACTCCGAGGATTTCATAGAGCTCTTGGCTTCGGGTACCGCGTCCGTTGCAGACGGCCGAAGCTCGCCGAGCTAATTTGCTCCTTCCCATATTCCGTTCAGTTTGCTATCCGGAGCACCGGACGCGGGGAAGATCTGAATCCTTGTAGGCCAACATTTTTCCACGCTCCTCTTGTGATAATATTGAGCCCCTCGGCATTTTAGGTTAAATTGAATAAAATTACAATTAAAGTCATCCAAAACAACAGTCAGCATCTTCTATCTTTTCAGAACCCTATTTTCGACTAGTGTCTTATCATTATGAAACACTGAAAAGACTAGCAAAAGTGCAGCTTCTTGGAAAAATATAAGGGTTCTATAAAATATAGTGAGCTTTCACACCAGAAACAATTGATGGAATTCTTAAGTTTATAACTGTTACAATGACGCCAAATAAAAGCTACTCCGGAAAGTAAAAACGAGCTTATGGTAGTTCAAAAATTGTATACTAAAGGCGTCTTATGATTATGAAATGCACCTTATTACCTATCGGGACTGGTTAGCTCAAAGGCTCCTATTTATTTTGACGCCTACGAAACTCCTCGCGTCTTAGTTCATTTTGAATATGTACTACATACGCACAGACTTCTTATCAGCTGATTTCAGCATAAAGTCTACAAAATTTTCTCAGTTTAAGATTTTAAAGTTTCGGGAGCATAGCGTGGGCAGCCCGAACTATACCAACTAAGCCATGCAAAATTTTGGATTTTGGTTTTGTGTATCCTGTGTTGCGAGGAGAGTCGTGGTGGGCTTTTAACGGTTGTTGTGTCTCATAAAAAAATTCCAACATTTTGAAATAAAAATAATGGTTTCAACAAATTTTATGGTGTTTTACTTACAAAAGAATACAGAGCGCGTACGGTAGTTGAGTACAACTTGAGAGTAAAACTAAATAGCTTTTATGTTGAAAAAAAATATTAATGAAACTTCACGACTTTTTTACATATGGGCATTTTCACAAAAAGGTCAACCACGAGTGCAAAACTCAAACTGTTCCTGAAAACATTTTGTTGATGAATAATAAATCTCAAATGTGTTTACTTTATATATATAAAAGAAATTTTCTTTTCTTTTAATTTTGAGCCGAAATATACAACGAATATACAAAATTTACAAAAATCGAACTCTTTTGACCAAATATACCAACTTTTTTCCTTGTAATATTCCCTTATTCAAAGCAATACTATGATGTTTTTATAATTTAAAAATCTTCTACTGATAGTAACGTAATGTTTAACAAGCAGAGAGACTTAGTGGAGATCGAATAACGGTAGTTGTTTTTTTATTACTTCTGCTTATATTCGTATGTCGCGTCCGTTACCGAAAAATAGCATTTATTGTTCTCATTAGTGCAAAAAGTGTTGAAGTATAAATTGCTTTCAGACTTTAAGCAAATAACTTATTTCACTTAAGAAAAGTAGCCATTGACTCTCGACAAAAACGATTAATAAAATTTATTGGTGCTTGAAATTCGTCGCGTCCGTTACCGCGAACCTTAAATTTTAAATAAAGTCGTAGAAATTGCACAAGATTAAAATTTTATAGATGGCAAAAACGGCAAAAGAAACAAGAAAAGCAATAACAACGAAATATAGAGAGAAAATGAAAGAAAACGTCGAGAAATGGCAGGAATACAAGAAGAAAGAAGCTAAACGATAGCAAGAGTACCGAAAAAGATTATCGCAAAAAATGAAAAGTGATAGCAATTTATTAGAAAAGAAGAAAGAAAAGGACCGTGTTAGGCAGCAAGTTCTGCGGCAAAAAAAGAGCGTAAATAATATTGATAGTTTGAATTGCGAAATTTACAGCTGTAAGCAAACGATGGGAAAAGCAATAAAAAAATTTGAGCGTGCGTTACCTAAAAACCTGAATAGAAAAATAGCTATCCTCAAATCTTTATGCAATAAATATCTTAGGCCAACAGAAACGATGGATGAAAATACTACCAAGTCATCAAAAAGCCTGAAGCGTGAAAAATTAATTGAAACATTTTTTTTGCAAGATGGAATCAGCGTTGAAGCTCCTGGGAGAAAGGATACAATGCTAATCAATGGGAAAGTAGTCTCAAAACGTTTTATGCTTATGACCTTAACAGAAGCATATCAACTCTTCAAAACCGAATATACCGAGGAAAAAGTCTGCAAAACTGTTTTTATTCGTTCTAAGCCAACTTACATTCAGTTAATCAATAATTTACGATACAATATGTGTATCTGTAAGTACCATGCAAATTTTATTTTTTTACTAGAAGGCTGTGCAAAGATTATACCGCAGATTCCTGCCAAAGCTGATTTATTTCTTACATCAGTTTGCTGCGACGTTATGAATGAAAAGTGCATGGCTAATACTTGTGACAGCTGTGTACGCGATATTAAAGACGATCTAGTGCCAATACAGTTTATTAATCAATTTGATACGCAAATCAAATGGAAACAGTGGAGAAAAGTAGACGATCGCATAACTTTAAACTACACTATAGGTCCTTTAAGCGACTTAATTCATGATGTAGAGATGCAACTACCATCTTTTAATTACTTTGAAATTAAAAAGAAAAATGTAGCAGCTAATGAAATTGTTATTCAAGTTGATTTTGCTGAAAATTATCGCTTGACATGCCAAAAAGAAATTCAAGATGCCCACTTTAGTTATAACCAAGTAACAGTGTTTACGTGCGCAGCTTGGGTTCTTGGTGAAACCAAGTCCTATGCTGTTATCAGTGATAGATTGACTCACAGTAAATTCGACGTTTACTGCTTTATTTCCAAAATTATCAATATCTTACAAAACCAGTACAAAGGAGTTACCAGCATTTATATTTTCTCTGATTTTCTCACTTCCCAATTCAAAAATAAATTTATTCTTTCTAGTATTCCAAGACTTGCAGCTGAATTTCATTGCGGAATCTTAGAGTGGAATTTTTTCGCCACTTCACATGGCAAAGGTGCTGTAGACGGAATAGGTGCCGTAGTTAAACGAAAAGTCTGGCAAATCATTAAAGCAAGAAATATCATTCTCGGTGATGCCTTATGCTTCTATGAATGTGCCAAGAACAACATTGACGGAGTTAAAATTTTGTATATCTCTGGAACACAAATTGATAGTTTTTCTAATCAATTGTCAGAGTTATGGCAAAATGTTCCAAATATCAAAGGAGCTAAAAGTATGCATTGGTTTTCATATTTCGACAGTAAATGTATTGAAGTTGCTCGGACGGCCTATTCATTAAAGAAAATAATTAAAATAGACCATCCTAAAAACTAATAACTTTCTTCTTAATTTTTTAAGTCGTTTTTACTGTAATATTACTTGAGTTTTTATTTTCAATAAAATTGAAGTGTTATAATGAAAAAAATTCTATTTCCTAGCTCATGGAAAATTTTGTCGCGTCCGCTATGTCGCGTCCGTATTTCTTCTATACTCAATTAAAAAAAACGAAGAGAAAATTATCATATTTCATAAACCTACGAATAACAGTCAGCTGTTCGCATTTATTAACATATATATTGTATATATATAAAAATCCTTAATTTGCTGAATTTTGTATGTTTCTGAATGCGCCTCAAAAAAACTTCTATTTTTTGTCGCGTCCGTATCACTTTATAATTGCTTATAACTACGTACTTATTTGTAAAAGATCTTTCCCGTATATATTAAAATCTAGCACTCCGTCAGTCCTTTAGAACAATATCAATATATATAAACTTTTACTTTGTCTTCATTGTTTTGGACGCACTTAAAAGCGTACAAATGTCGCGTCCGTTACCGTGAAAATTCCCATATACTTATTATACATTCAGTAGTAGTAGCTGCAATAATTTACTCAGTTCAGGTTTGGATCGAATTTTCTTTACGCGTTAGCAAGTGTTCTAAAGTCTCTTCTTCTTCGACGCCCGAAAAGATTTCTCATGCTTTTCCTGCTTAGTTTCAACAGTCTGTTTGTGCAACCCATGTTCCATTCCGGCCACGTCATTCTGCTAGTTACACAGGTTAGGGACTGAGACCATAGCCTGTTGGCGGCACTGATAGTGTGTTTATCTATGAGCATCTTACAAGTTGCTAAAGGTTGGATCGGTAATGTGGTACCCAATCTCGCCAGTTCATCTGCTTTGCAGTTGCCTTCTATGTCTCTATGACCCGGCAGCCAGAGCAGGTTTATTACAAAATACTGTGATAGTTCTGCCCAAACGTCGATACATTCTTTTACTGTCTTCGAGTTAATATTAGGCGATTTTAAAGCTGTCAGGGCCGATTGACTATCTGAATATATATTTATATCTCTTGTTGGGAGGACACTTTTATTTAGGGCTGCAGGCCTTCTCTGATAGCCAATATTTCAGCTTGCGCTGCGGTGATCCGGTAACCGGAATGAGATGTTGGCATTCATTCCTTCAGAATGAAGGCCTCCGCCTACTTGATCATTTAGCTTGGAGCCATCAGTATAGATGCTGATTCCGCTTTTATTGTCCATTACCCCATTGTCTCAATCTTCTCTCGTTGGGAAAGTTGTGGTAAAGGATGTGTTTAAATGCAACTCTACTGAGCTACAGAAGTCTGTCGTTCGTTTGATGTAGGAAGGGGTATTCGTCTAGTATTCTCACGTGATCTCTTCTGTTAGTGGCTAAGTTGGAAGATTCTCTCAACCAAAGTGCCGATTTCGCCGCCAGCTGTTTGCTGTAGGCCTCAATCGGCAATAGGTGTAGCATGACATTCATCGCTGCCGTGGGCGTAGTGTTTACTGTCCCGCTTATGCAGAGACTAGCACCACTTTGAATACTTTCTAGGCATTTTACTGTTGTTCTTTTCTCGAGTGTTGGCCACCAGACTAAGACACCGTATGTCATGATAGGCCGTCCCACTGCTGTATATAGCTGCTTTTTTTACTCTATCATTAATCGTATGTTTCCATGAGAGCTTCCTGTCTAATACTAGTCCTAGGTAGCTCGCCTTCTCTAATTGATAGTGTGATTCCCTCAAGGGTAGGGGGGTTTAGAACAGGTATCCTGTATTTTCTGGTGAACATGATTAGCTCTGTTTTGTTGGGATTTATCCCAAGACCACTCGATGCAGCCCACCGGCTTACATCGTTGAAAGCATTTTGCATTATGTTGCGGAGGGTATGTGGGAATTTCCCCTTTATTAATATTGCAACATCGTCTGCGTAAGCCACTACGTGTATCCTCCTTTCTTCTAGATTCTTCAAGAATTGATTCAGAATGCACCGCAGAGGAGAAAGTACACCGCCCTGAGGGGTACCCCTCTTGACGGATCTGCGTATCGTCGAGGGACCCAGCGTCGAAATTACGAACCTGCCTAGTTCGGTGCTATGCGGCCATGGAAATTTTCAGTCATCCCACTTGTGTCACCATCGTCTTGTGTTACTGAGCAGAGTCTTGCTGAAAGATGTATGGGTTATCACCGCGTGCCCTATCAATCCAGGGTTTCACTAAATCTATCACTAGGACATCGAGCAGGAGCATTCACTCGAAATCGTTGTGTGAAAAAGTGTGGTGGCATGACGTTGCTCACAACAACTAAAACCATAACAGTGGCTGACAACCTCGCGTGCTCGACAACAGTCTTTCATTCTGGTAGTTTCTGCTGCCGGCCTTTTAGTCTTGGTCAAAATTTTGTTCGTCAGAAAAAAATCATAACTTCTCAGGCACATAAACTGTTTTCTGCGCATAACGTAGGACTTATACCAGATACCTGCATGAACAACTCATCGCATAAGACCCTCAGAAACATTAAGCTCTCTCGCAAGGGTTCTCATTGCTTTCTATAGTTTTCGTCGATTACACAGGCCGACAAAATTTAACCAACATTCAGACCCAGAAACCAGACTATATATTTCCGAAGGTTTATGATGCGCTGAATCCAAATCTGGCCTCAGAATTGCTCTATTAGTTTGAGTTTTCGAGATATCCTAACCTAAAAGTGCAAAAAACCCCATTTTTGCCCATATTTGAGGTTATGTAGCCTTGCAGATGTTTTCTTTCACCAAAATTAAAGGATGGCATCTTTAAATACAATCCTTCTTTTTTCAAATGGCGTTTTGTTTGCTCAAATATCATTTTTTTTCGCAGAGATATCGCATTTTGAAATTTTCATGTTTCGAAATTTTCCTACACCTGAAAATCGATTAAGATAACATAGACATGATATAGTCGATTACTAATTTTCTTGGGTTTGAGGGCCTGAAATATATGGATTAAATAAATAAAATAAATAATTGGCGCGTACACTTCTGTTAGGTGTTTGGCCGAGCTCCTCCTCCTATTTGTGGTGTGCGTCTTGATGTTGTTCCACAAATGGAGGGACCTACAGTTTCAAGCCGACTCCGAACGGCAGATATTTTTATGAGGAGCTTTTTCATGGCAGAAATACACTCGGAGGTTTGCCATTGCCTGCCGAGGGGCGACCGCTATTAGAAAAATGTTTTTATTAATTTTGCCTTCACCGAGATTCGAACTAACGACCTCTCGGTGCATTCCGAATGGTAATCACGCACCAACCCATTCGGCTACGGCGGCCGCCGTATGGATTAATAGTATGTAAATTTGGAGTTTGTGGGTAAGCCTGCTTGCGGCATGATAGGGGTGGTTACTAGGGGTTAGGGCTGTGTGTGACTCGGTACCCAAAGGTTAGATAGTGTAGGGATGTGGTGAGTCAGCACACTTATGGTGTGAGACAAAATTTTAAGAAAAATAAGACTCAATTCAAGAAAATTAGTAATCGACTATATCATGTCTATGTTATCTTAATCGATTTTCAGGTGTAGGAAAATTTCGAAACATGAAAATTTCAAAATGCGATATCTCTGCGAAAAAAAAATGATATTTGAGCAAACAAAACGCCATTTGAAAAAAGAAGGCTTGTATTTAAAGATGCCATCCTTTAATTTTGGTGAAAGAAAACATCTGCAAGGCTACATAACCTCAAATATGGGCAAAAATGGGGTTTTTTGCACTTTTAGGTTAGGATATCTCGAAAACTCAAACTAATAAATTAATTTTAGTTATCAATCCGAATTTTGCATGGACAGAGAAGCAGATATTAGTTTAAATTATTTCGGATACTTTTCCTTGTAGACTAGTGTTATCGATTGCACTTATGAATAAATTCTGCAGATTGGCCAGTGTCAAAGTATTAATCATGGTAGAATCCGTCGCCGCCTGAGGCTTCCAAGCACGATTAGGGGATGACGACTAACAGTGGCTAATTAAATATAAAGATTTAGTGATTAAGCATTGGTGATTTGGTGAACATAAAGCATTCCATGGTTGAATATATTGACTTAATGATTTCGGTATTCCTCTCGCAGAATATGCGCCAATAAAATTTTGTTCAAAACACTAAAATCATTTCTTTTTTATTCTTTTTTACTATTTTTTATATTTTTCTTTTTCACCTCCAGCGGCCAGTGACCGCTGCTGACATTTCCATCCGTGAGTCAAATGGTATGGTAAATTTTGGTGTGTATTTCTGTCTTGGAAAAGCTTCTCATAAAAACTATCTGCCGTTCGGAAAAGGCATAAAATTATAGGTCCCTCCATTTGTAGAACAACATCAAATACACACTACAAATTAAAGAAGAAGCTCGTTCTTATGCCTACTAAAGAATTTCGGTGCCATACCTTCTGCCATATCAACATTCATGTAGCTGTGCCTTGCGTGCCTACAAATGGCACTCACGGGAAAGTTTCTAAGAATTTCTCAGAACTGATAACAAAAATTTTCAGAATTGCTAACACAATGCGCAGAAATTCTGAGGTAGTGTCTAACTGTCTCGAGGATCGCAATAGATGATGCGGTATTTCACAGCTATCCAGTTGCTTTTATTTTCACATTTTTCTTTGTCTTCCTCTACTAGCTTAGCCTGAATCATATGCATCCTCATCCTTTGGGAAGTGAGAATTTCCGCCCAATGAATTCCTGCTCTATCTACGATTCTGTATTAGCGCAATTTACCTGGATGACCTTGAATTAAATTATTGATATCCACTTCATTAACTTAATTGCGAATTGTAAGAAGTGAACACGACAAAATTGGCCACGCACTACACTTTCAGATATTCAAACTGCATTCAGAGAGCAGACGCAGTGCTGCATTTTTGTGGTTGCTATTTTTTATTGCCAACAATTTTGCTCTCGACCCATAGCCATTGATCACCACAGCCGTTACATATTCATAGTTTTAAGTTATACGCATTTACGGTACGGTTATTCAGGTGAACGGGTGTGTACCTTTGAATTTTTGAGTTAATTTTCAATCTGAATTGATTAACTGCATTCATTACAGCTTTGGAAATGAAACATTTAACCTGCATTTAAGTGGTTAAATATGTAAGAGGTTGGAAATCAAATTAATTCCCAGAACTCAGAGCCAACACAAATGAACCAAATAGCATGTGTAAGTGTGTGTGTGTGTGATAGCGCATAACGTGCAGCATGCAATTCAGCACCCAGCCAATTGCGTAGGTTGAGTTTGCTTGCTTTTCTCTAAGCAGAATGCAATTCTTATGTTGAGTGCAAGTTCTGTGCAAGAAGAAATGGAAGCGGACTGTAGAAGGGTGGCAAAGGCCGCCCCACTCGTTTTGCATTTGGTGCAGATATGGAGCTGACAGCAGCAGCAACAACCAGTTTGTCGGTTGCTTTTTTCGCTTTTGTGGCGGTTGTTGTGTGAGGTGCTGCACAATGCTCGGTATCATATTGCGTGTTGTTGCTGATAGACACGCAATTACATTTGATAAACTATAAAACAACAAACATTGCATTCATGTGAAAGCAAAAACCCATAACAACAATAACAAGAACAAAAAATCAGTCTCGAGGTTACATGCTTGCATGTGTGGCGATTTCATTCAAGCCTACGCGGATGCATTTGCCGTTTTTGGTGCAAGCATATCAGTGCCTGTTATATGATTTTAAATTTACGTGAGTCCATGTGTGTATGTGTGTGCGCTGCGTAGCTACATATTCCTTATTTGACGCTCACAATGCGCGTCAACTTGTCAGGCAATCAAATATTGGTTTCGCCACATTTTTACAAGCAAACGAAATGGGAGCAGAAAAATATAGTTCATATATAGGATACAAATACTTTTCAAAGTAAAACGAGGTTCCAATGAACTTAAGAGGTCCCGGTGGCTTAGAATTTTCAAGAAATCGATCTTTTTGCTTTCGATATTTCGAAAGTATAAATTGTGCTGGATTATTTGACCAAACACCAAGTAAATACCATCGTGCAAGCACCGTATTCACCTGATATGGCCCCGTGCGACTTCTATTTGTTTCCCAAGTTGAAGTTACCACTTCGTGGAAGGAGAATTCAGTCGATAGAGGAGATCAAAGAGAATGCGACGAAGGAGCTGAAGGAGCTGAAGGCCATCCCTTCGTCGGAATACCAGTGGTGCATGGAGGACTGGGTTAAATGTTGGCACATGTGTGTTGTTTCAGACGGGTCATATTTTGAAGGAGATGAAATGAATTTGCCTGAAACTTAACTCTGTTTTGTTTTATTTAAACATTCTCGGTATTTTCTGATCAGAGGGTATTTTTATTTAAATTATTTTGTATTTTTTTGATTAAAAGACTGGAAAAAACTCGATTCCTCGAGTGTCTAATTCAAAACCGCGCCATTTTGTGAAATATTTTTTTTTTATTCTAATACGGGACATAGATACAGCCGGTTTTTGTGTTTCAAATAAATAGAAGAGCCAAAATGGACAACACCGCCCAGGTCCAATTTTTCGGGAGGGTCAATTTCAGTGCCATTTTTAAAATTATTAAAATTAAAAAGTTTTTTTTTTTCATTTTTCTATGTAAAAGAAGTTAAATAAAAAACCTTAAAAAATTAAATTTAAATTTTAATTAAATTAAATATCGTTTTTAATTTTTTTATTGTAAAAAAAATTCCTGGAAATACCTTACATTTTCAAGCGCTAGACAGCCGGGATCCCTTAATTTTGCGCCACCTTTTAGAGTAAGTATGGTTTTTCGTCCATTAGTACAACAAAACATAGTTACGTTGGCTTACATAATCATTTAGTCATTGCTGTTTCAAAGTGGAGTTAACTCCATTATCCAAGATTTTGTTTTGGTTATGCTTTTATGTTTGATATCTTACCGGTGTATCAACCTTGAACTTGATTCATTAACGCTATAATCTATATATCTATATATTATATATAAAAATTTAGCCGAAAAAAGTGTGATTTGTCCGGGGTAATCTCAGCAACGCGTGTAAGGAAAACAATGAAAGTTTCACACATTGTTGGTGTTGCTTTGGCAAAGGTTTCTGTGAAGTTTGGTTGAAATCCGATAACGCGTGTGTGTGCGGTGCGTCGGTTAAGTGAGTGTGTTTTTGCTATTTGCCGCACGTATTTTTTGTACCGCACATAGCATTCATTAGAATTGAATACATTTCATCGATTATTATGAAATTTGGTATATATATATATTTTTCCACGGTGAAGGTTAGTATAATATGCTTATTGGTTCCACTCGCCACCAGGTGGCGCTGCCGAAGGCCAAAACGAGGACCCGGGTAACCCTAGGATGTGTTTTTACATTATGGGTATCAAATCAAAGCTACTGATGAGTGCTTTAATACAGAGTATTTTTTAGATCTCTGAGTGACCAGGGTCTCGAGATATAGCCGAAAAGGTGGACCAAGGTACCCTTGGATGTGTTTGTACAATATGGGTATCAGATGGAAGCTGTTGATGAAAGCTTTTAAGTGAAGTAATTTTTACTGCCCGTTTCCGGGATGGAGGTGGAAGAGGAAAAGGAATAGCTACAGGAAGAGGAAGAGGAAGAGGAAGACCACTTTTTATTAAAAATTAAAAAAAAAAAATTAAAAAAAATTGTTTAAATGTTACATATACGCTTATTATATAAACGTTAATCTGAAGTCAGTTATAGTGAAAAATTCATTGTATCATTGCCGGCGTGTTTGGTGATCGTTTCCTTAATTTTTTGCAGAAACGTTATGCTAATATCAGATATTACTATATCATTCATATATTTACGTATTACCTGTGTACTCACAAATATACGGTTGAAGCAAATATATGTCAGTTTTTTTACTTCGCCTGGAAAAGTTTATATAAATTTAAGAGTAAATAGAACTTATTTTATATCAGACTTCACGCAAAAAAGTCATTTGCACCTGAACACATAGCTGGGTTAAAGCGGGGGGGAATAGAACAGTTCTCTTCTCCTTCTCCGCTTTTTCGCACACGTAATTGTATGGGATGAGTGCACGATGGCACATAAAAAGTCACTGGAAGCGCTTGATAGGACATTACGAGATTTACGTAGTAAAAATGAAATGTTTGGTCGTGCCTTAGTGCTGCTGGCAGGTGATTTTAGACAAACACTGCCTGTTATTCCTCGAGCAACTGTAGCAGATGAATTGGCTGCATGTTTGAAATCATCATATTTGTGGAGACATGTTCAAACACTCAAACTAACTACAAATGTACGTGTTCTAATGCAAAATGATACATCAGCTGCTGAATTTTCACAGCAATTATTGCATATTGGAAATGGCAAAGTTCCTGTCATTATTTAACTGGCTTAATAACTTTACAACCAAACTTTTGTCAAATAAGTCAAACGAAAGAACAGTTAATTCAAAGTATTTTCCCAAATTTGCCTCAAAATTACAAAAATCATGATTGGCTTAGTGAACGAGCCATCATGGCTGGCAAAAATAAATATGTGAATGAAACGAATGCGGCTACTTTGGCTAACATACCAAGTCCAGAACAAACATATCGATCCGTTGACACTGTTACAAATCAAGATGGTATTGTAAATTACCCCACTGAATTTTTGAATTCCCTTGATTTACCTGGATTACCGCCACACATGCTAAACTTGAAAATAGAAGCACCGATTATTATGTTGAGAAACATAAATCAACCACGATATGTAATGGCACTCGATTAACAGTTAAGAGATTGATGAATAACGTCATTGAAGCAACAATTTCGAATGGAAAATACTCTGGTGAAGACGTTTTAATACCGCGAATACCAATGATACCATCGGATATGCCGTTTGAATTCAAATGTCTTCAATTTCCTGTTCGCCTTGCATTCGCGATTACTATTAATAGGTCACAAGGCCAAACTTTATCAATTTGTGGTATTGATTTAGAATACCCATGTTTTTCTCATGGCCAACTTTATGTTTCACGCTCAAGAGTTGGTAAGCCATCGGTATTGTTCATTTATTCAACAACGCATGGAAAAACGAAGAATATTGTATACCAAAGAGCATTACAATAAAAAGAGGTTGTCTGTAAAGTCGGTTTACTGACGATAGTTTAACGTGACAACGTCATAAGAAAATACTGATGGAATGGTTGCAATTTTCAAAACAAAATTTTAATTTTATTTGTTTGATAGATATTTTGTATGGATATAGAGGAGGGGGTAAATGGAATTGCAATGGAATAGGTCAAGTTACATTTACACAAACGTGAAAAATTACGAAACATTTATCAAAATCATGAAAGATATGTTCAATTTCGATTGTGCTTCCAACGTTAATAAGCCAACAACACTAAGAGGCACCATCATCGATTTGCCTTTTTCAAGACACTTTACACTCGAAACACTCCCTTTTATTTCCTACTTTTTCTATCATCGTCCTATTCTCAACAGAGAAATGGTTCATTACCATGCACACAGGAAGAAGGCATATGCAAATACAAGTATGTGATTTATATACAAATGCGCATATACATACATATATATGCTCACTCAAGTAGGACAGAGCCAGATGTCGAACGTTGCCGAGCGCGGGCGCCGATTGTGCTCTTTGTCGTTCGTTCCGCGCTCTCGCTTGCAGTTCAAGCACATTAGCTTACATTCGCTTGCGTACGGAATAGATTCGTATATTTGATATGTCCATATGACTTGTATGCATCTTTACATATAGATTTGTTCTTTTTGAAAATTGCGCGAAATTGTATATGTATATGCATGTTTATATACATATATTAGTATACAACATATCTTATAAGGTATATGGTAAATATTACCATACATTTTTTCCTTCATATATAATAAAAAAATTAATAATAATAACACTAAAACAACAGGTATTATTAACAAACTTGGTTTTATTTTAAATTCTTCAAGTAAATCAAATTAATAATAATCAATAAGAAGGCATATGCAAATACAAATACGTGAATTTATATATGTACATATGCGCATATACATACATATATACGCTCACTTAAGTAGGAGAGAGCAAGATGTCGAACGTTGCCGTTCATTTGCTTTGTTCGTTCCGCGCTTTCGCTTGCAGTTCATTCAAGGTAACGGCAACGAGCAAGGTAACGACAAATGAGCAAGGTAACACTAATGAGCAAGGTAACACTAATGAGCAAGGTAACGACAAATGAGCAAGGTAACGACACATTTTTTCGTGCGTGCAGCCGGCTAAATCGAATTATAAGACGTTATCACGTCAAAAAAGTAATAAAGTAAATCACATCAAACGTTTTTCAATTGCTACTACTATTTAACCCTCCGATGTTCATATGGGTCTGGCCAGACCCATTCGATCTTTAAATGTATGTAGATCTTTTATTTTTAATATCTGAGGCTTCTTAGTCCATGACTTCCTAAAATGTAGTGTGCTAAACACAATGAAGTAGCAAAATTTAGATTTTTGCTATATTTCTTGTAAAAATAATAATTTTAAACTAATTTCGTTAATTAAGCTCACATGGGTCTGTGCATACCCATATAAGCTTCTCATGTAAATTGGTTAACCGTTACGTGTAAACAACTAAACTGTTAGCGGAGGCAGCGGCAGAGATAATTTTTTAGTTGACATTTGAAAATTAAAGTGAACACGTGTTTTCTAATTAGTGGGAAGTGTTTTTTTAAATAAAATGGAACAAGTAAATATGGATGAAGTTGATGTGATGACGCGTTGCTTCGTAAGCTAAGTGCAGCAAGTGTGAGTCGGGAAGAACGTCAGCGACTTTAGGTACAAATTGAAGAAATTATGGAACAGGAGTCCGATCCATTTGAAGCAAGTGGCGAGGTAGAAGATGATGAATATTTTCCAGATGAAGATGACTTCGGCGAAGCATCAGATATAGAACAGGAAATCGAGTTAGAGGCTGTTCTGGATGAAAACCATGATGATATTGAGGATTTGTATAGAGAAGCTGTCGCCCTTCAGGCTTCAACCACAATGGAATCATGCAGCACATCTATTACCCAGGGCCTTATATACAGGTCGAAAGATGGTAAGATGTGGAATTCAAATCCTCCACCACCTGGAAGGCCTCGTTGTCACAATGTTACAACTTTTACTCGTAAAGGGCCACTACGAGGAGCGTCACCGAGTCATAAAGCTCTTTTCAAGCTATTGCTGTCTCCTGAAATCGTGAATATCATTGAGCGGGAAACCAACAGAAATGCCGTTGAAGCGTTTCGTCTATGGAATGAAAAGCATCCCAGTAATAAACAGCGTTCTTGGGTAATGACTAACGAAGGCGAAATGTATGCTTTTTTTGGGATGCTACTTATTGCTGGTGTATTCCACTCGAATTCTCAGCCAGCGAAAGAATTGTGGGCCAGTTACAATATGCCAATTTTTAAGGCCACTATGTCATTGAATCGGTTCAAGAGCTTAACTACTTTCATCCGTTTCGATAACAGTGGTACTCGTGCTGAGAGGTTGAAGCAAAGCAAATCTGCTGCCCTGGACGGTGTATGGCTCATGCTGATGGCCAATTTAGAGAAAGCATACACTCCGGATTGTCATGTAACCGTCGATGAACAGTTATTTCCATATCGGGAGCGCACTCGATTCACCCAATATATTCCGAGTAAGCCGGCAAAATATGGCATGAAAGTGTGGAGGATTTGTGACTCTGTTTCAAACTACCCTTTGAAAAGTATAATTTATACCGGAAAAGCACCAGGTGGCCAGCGAGAAACGAATCAAGGTGAACGGGTCGTCATGAAATTGATGGAAAATTATATGGACAGCGCTAAGACTGTTTATGCTGACAATTTTTTTTCAACATACAACTTGGCAGAAATGTTGATGGATCTTAGAGTGACTTTCGTCGGTACCGTAAGAAAAAATAAGACCTTCATTCCGCATGAATTGCTTAACCCGAAGCGTGATGTTAAAAGCACTTTATTTTGTTATCACAATAATAATATCGCTCTGAGCTCGTATATGGCAAAGCCGAAAAAGCCAGTAATTATGTTATCCACTGCCCATTACCGTCAAAGCACCGATCCATTGAAAGGATTCAAGGCAGATCAAATTTTGCACTACAATAAATTTAAAGTGGGGGAAGATACAATGGATCAAATGTTGACTGGCTATTCGTGCAAACGCCCGACAAACCGTTGGCCACTGGCAATGTTTTATAATATGCTTGATATTGTCGGTTTGGCCTCATTCATTATCTATGACGAGCTGAATCCGGCAAAGCAGAGTGATAAGAGGCGCTTTATTTATTTATTATTGAATTGGCACGGCAGCTAGTTATCCCACATATGACGAAACGGGCGACTAACCCATTAGTATGGAGGTTTGCTCATATAAGACAAGCAATGAGTCTTTTCAATATCAAGGTGAGTCTGAATTATATACACACCTACATATATCTCCGCGTATAAAGATATGTGTATGCATGTATTCATATTTACTAATTTAACATAAATTATTTCGCCACTTTTAGGTACCGGAATCTTGTCCATCGACATCAGATGCAGCACAGCAACAATCATATGCTCAAGTTGCTTCAATACGGTCATCGTGCTACCATTGTGCTGCTTCTTCTTCGAAAAAGCGACATAAAACTCGTTATAACTGCAGCAAAAGTAATCGTCCCATATGTCTTAATGAACATTCCATGCAACTATATAGTTGTAAATCCAATTGCTCTTCGTAATTAATACTAATCATTTCAAATAAACAAATAAAATTATTTTTAAAACCGTATTTCTTACATTATTTGTATGGGTCTGAGCAGACCCTTATGATACACTTACCGCATCATAAGGCACCGAACATCGGAGGGTTAAAACTTCTTTCATTACTATTCATGCGTGAGAATTTTTATAAAAAACACACAGTATTTTTCGGCTTAATTTAGTTAATTAATCTAGATTTTTTTAAAGACGACCAGCGGAACGGGCGGGTTTTCGCTAGTTTTATTTATAAAAGCTTACATGGTAATAAAACTATTAGTAAACTCAAGCAAACGCAACGGCTGGCTAATGATGTGTGTTGGATCAGATACGGTCCTTTAGAAATGTGTAAACTTTTTTATGTTATCTTTAGTGGCAGCTTTTAAAAATTGAAGAGGATCTCTGTTGCTGAAGTGCTGATGCCCTTGAGAAGCAAGTTCTGGGCAGGATACCAGTAGATGATGCACACTGGCTGTGGCTTGGCAGAAGGGTCAGGTGTTGGATATAATACCCTATAATAAGTGTGCGCTAGTTTATATATAAATAATACCTTTGCTCTAACGCGATTCTAATTTATGAATTCCATTCCTGCCATGAGAATCTGTAAGGGCTACAAAATACGCTTCCACAGCTGCTATGAACCCATCATTTGCTGAAAAACGCTTTCTACGCATGAACTTTTGTAGGTCTGGAAACAGTTGGAAGTTGCCAATGGGGCCAAATCTGGTGCATACGGTGGATGCTCCAACAATTCGAACTTTAATTCATGGATTTTAGACATTGGCAAAATGCTCTTGTGACACGGTGAATTGTCCTGATGAAAAATATTTTTTTTTGTCTCTTGAAAACTGGGTTGGTCTCACACATTTTTTTCTGCAACTGGTCTGAAAGGTTTCAATAGTATTCAAAATTTATTGTTTTACCAGTTTGCAAGTAATTTATAAACAAAATATAAAATTCCTTTCGTATCCCAAACAACTCTTGCTAACAACTTCTTGGCCGATTTCTGGATACGAACTCATTTTGGAGCCGAAGAACCAGGTTCACACCACTCTTTAGCCTCTTGTTTTGATTTAAGATCATAATGGTAGACCCAAGTCTCATCCATAGTGATGAATCGATGCACAAAATCCACTTTATTCTTTCGAGAATGCTCAAAATGTTGTTGGTAAAATCGCATTCGAATGAGTTTTCGTTCCATTGTTAGCGACTGTGGCACCCATTATGCACACAGCTTTCAAAATATTGCTTATACTGCTCGCTGAGATGCCTAGGGCTTCTACTAAATCTCTTGCAGCCACTCGACGATTTTTCATTACGATATCCTGTATTTTTTCTACAATTTCAGTTGTTGATGCTGTTTTGGGACGTTCTTGACGTGGATTGTCTTCAAGGCTTGTACGATCACGTTTAAATTCAGCAATCCATCTTTCTACTATACTATCGGGTGTACAAATAATTAATTTCGTATTTGTTCCTAACCTCATATCTATTTATGTAGTCAATATTTTGACAGTGACAGCTATTTTATGTTAAAGCTCGCGAAAAAATCAAGTAAATTTGACATGTCACAATGAATATTAGTAAACACACAACTTTTTTTTATTACAGTCAAAATGTCAAATTACGTTCCAACAAAACATCACTTGCGGGGAGGTTTGCTTTTGTTCTTCAATTTAAAGAAAAGTGCAACAGAAGCACAACGTTTACTCTCAGAAGCTTATCCTGAATATGCTCCAGAGGTTAGAGTATGTCATCAGTGGTTTGCACGATTTAAAAGTGTTGATTTTGACACAGAAGACCAAGATCGATCAGGTCCATCAAAAAAGTTTGAATACGAAGAATTGGTGGCATTACTCGATCAAGATCCATGTCAAAATCAAGAAGAACTTGGAAAAACATTGGAAGTCACTCAACAAGCCATTTCTAAACGTTTAAAAGCAGCCGAATACATTCACAGACAAGGAAATCGCCCCAAAAAGAAATCGTTTTTGCATCGTATTGTCACTGGCGATAAAAAGTGGACTCATTACGACAGAAGGGTGTGCTATTCTATGAGCTGTTAGAATAGGGCAAGAGAGCTATAAAGGCAACAATTGATACGTTTGAAGCAAGCAATAGCCGAAAAACGGCCAGAATGGGCGACCAGACACGAGAAATTGATTTTCCACCATGACAATACTCGGCCACATGTTGCAGTACCGGTCAAAATCATTCAATGGGCGCTAAGCGAGCTTAACTATTGGGCTACAGGATGTGGCCTAAGTTTAAACGCACGTAAAACAGAACCCATGCTATTTACGACCAGATATAAGGTACCAATTTTTACTCTACCAAGCATTAACGGACAAACCTCTCACTTTCACCCAGTGCAAAGTACTTAGAGCTAATTCTGGACTACAAACTAAGCTGGAAATTAAACATTGAAGAACGGGTAAAGAAAGCAGAAATCGGGTTATATGCCTGTAAGCGTATGCTAGGAAGAAGATGGGGCCTTCAACTCAAGTATACATTATATTTGTATAAGGCGGTTATACGACCAATTTTAACGTATGGCTCTGTAGTTTGGTGGAAAGCTCTAGAGAGAGAATACAACATTAAATTATTTAGCAGAATACAAAGATCAGCCTGTGCAATAACAGTCGGTGCGATCAGACCATGTCCTAGGGAAGCTCTCAACGCACTGACACACGTTATTCCAATAGTTCCAATAGACCTACACATTAAGAAGACGGCAATCATGAGTGCATTTAGGTTAAATGAAGCGGGTCGCTGGAAGGAAAAGGCTCATGTCCATGCTAGTCTACTACTGCGACAAACCCAGTATACCTCGAAGAGGACTGACTACATCGTCCCGACGGTGACATTCAGCAGAAATTTTGTCAATCTCTTTCCATCTCGGAAAGGATGGACGGATAGAGATTCTCACTAAACAAGTTCGACACTACAGTCTATACAGATAGCAGTAAAATGGATTGTGGTGTTGGAGCTGGTATATATTCTCATAGACTTAAAATTGAAAGATCTGTGCGTCCCCTAATGCTTGCAGTGTCTTTCAGGCAGAAGTACTGGCAATTGGGGAAGCTTGTTCGCTACTAATCGCAGACCCCTCTTTTAAGGGCAGTATCGCTATTCTTTCGGATAGCCAAGCAGCAATCCAGGCACTGGGTTCAGCTACAACAACCTCTAAAGTGGTGGAGCAAAGCAGGAATAGCCTCACCACCTTGAGCGAAAACCATAAAGTTACCTTAATCTGGGTCCCGGGACATCGGAGCGTCGAAGGTAATGAAAAAGTGGATGAACTGGCAAGAAGGGGATCCGCCATGAATAACGCTCTTGCAGAATCGGTATTCACACCACTAGGTGCAGTCAAGAGCACAATTTCCCTAAAATACCTTCGAATCGCAGATTGTAGATGGAGAAACCAGACAAAATGCAAAATTAGCAGAACGTTATGGCCCACCTACAACCTTAAGCAATCGTCAACATTGATCAACATGAAACGACGGCACGCCTGGAGACTAACGGCAGTCATAACTGGCTTTTGGTCTGTGGGAGAACAAGCAGCCAAAATGGGCATCCCTCACAACACATACTGTCATAGTTGTAAACAACCGGAGAAAAAGGAAACAATCTTCCATTTCCTCTGCGAATGCCCTGCCCTATGGAAGGACAGAATGTTAACCCTGGGTAAACCGTTGTTCGAGAGTCTGGAACAGCTGTCTGGCTTAGACGTCAACAACCTGATAAGGTTCCTGAACAGCACAAACTGGATATAGTCATGCTGTAAATAACTGGCAAACTAGTTGGTAACGAGGATGTGGCAACAAAATGTTGCGGAAGCGCTAGTTGGATTCTGGAAGAATCACCACTTAAACCAACCAACCAACCAACCGGTCAAAAATTGTTTGGAAAAGATTTTTGAAAAAGAAATTCTACCTCACCCGCCTTATAGCCCAGTCATGGCTCCTTCTGATTACCACTTGTTTCGGTCGAATGCAGAGTCACCCTTCTGGAATACGGTTCACCAAGGTGAAGGTTTTAAAAAATGGTTTGATGACTTTCTCGGCGCAAAAGATAAGAAGTTTTTTTGGGATGGAATCCACAAATTGCCTGAAAGATGGGAATAATAATGGATGGATAATAAAATATTTTTTCACTTTTATACTTAAATAAATGGGTTAAAAAAAAAAAACGAAATTAATTAGTTGTACAGCCAATGAGTAATGGCGCAAAGTCTTTAGAAACTTTCAACATTCGTTCATACATTCCAGCTGCTTTTAAACATTCCAAAAATAAAGAGTCAATACAATACTTGATGTTTTCTATTGTAGAAAATACTGTGACACGTCGATAGTAGATGGTTTGACTCGACAGATTAAAATGAAAAGTCTCATATACTTATATGAAGAGTGTACCAGCATAACTAAGAAAAAATTTAGGCTAGTATCAACGTCCTCTCTTATCGAACCGCAAACTCATTGAACATCCTCGTAAGTGCACACATTTGAGTTAAAAGTCATTTGTCTCTACTCTATGATACTGCTTTGGAATTAAGAAGCTCCGTAAGCTGTGAATTGCGAAATAACTAATTTTAATTAATAACTTTTTTCTACAAATCAAGAATATCTATCTAAGTCTTTATTTACATTCCGTTACGCGATTCCAGTTACAAACAACAGTTATGTATGATTAAAGTAGAAATACCCGCGCGTAGGATGAAACATTCCAAGATTCCCTCTGCCAATCAGCAATAGACTAATGCATCGACATACTCATTGTGCATTCAATTTCTACCCCAGATACCAGTCGATACTCAGCAATTTACACACACCACCACATATGCATGCAAGTACTTTCTTCCCATCTCTACTGTGCTGGCATTTCTGCCAATTTCCGTCAGTGCAAACCGCAAGCGCGGCATCAAAGTACCGCTTAGAAGCAATAAATTTCTGAAATAGTTGCGGATTAGAATTGCTGCACACCACATCAGACTGTATTCTATTCTAATTAACTAAGAAAAAATTCCAATGCAATAGCAAAGATCCACTTACCACACTCGATGCCACAAAAGTGCACGTGCAGATCGTAAAAAGAAATGCAAACTACTTTAGTGGCCGTATAAGTAGGTGATTGCGAGAAGTAATAAAACAAAAAAAAACAAAAAAAACCGAGTTGCATTCGCCAAACTGCTACCAAATACATTCTAAGCTGGTGCTAAGGCACTTAGAGTATAATTAATTAGGAAAATTGGGTTTTGCACAAACAAGCGAATTCAAAAAAAAAGTTGAACTAAAACACAACGGTATTTTAAATGGTCTGTTAAAAATCAGCATAATCGTAACGAATTCAAACAACCGCACAGTGAGGCTAACAAGACATTCAAAACAGTTTGGGCATTAGAACTCACTACTCGTTCGTTAATTTACTAGTTCTTTCACCAAAAGGGGAACTTACGTGTGTATGTGTAAGTGCCTCCTTCTATCATTTATTGATTGTCGTAAAGCAAATACGTTCCGCCTTTCTCCACATCGAAGTGGAAAGGAAAGTCGGTGAGATGAGAAAAATCCACATGCTTTACTCTTTTATTGTTGCCCACAATTTGCTACTTAAATAAAATAGCGCAACAAGAACACAGGCGCAAAGTGCTTTCTCTTTATTTTTTTCTGATGCTCGGCGGCTGTTGTATTAGAACAATATTTTGCCCATTTTTCTGCAAGTTGGCGGCTTCTACAGGTATACCCATAAAATTTCTCAGATGCTGATGTACTCCACAAATCAAACAAGAAATTATTTATCGATAGGCATAAACGATCATCAGTGCAAGATATCCCATTTGAACGGTTATTATTAAAAATCCAAGTGAGTCAAATGCTTCTTCTTCTTAATTGGCGCGATAACCGCTTACGCGATTTTGGCCAAGTTTAACAAAGCGCGCCAGTCGTTTCTTTCTCGTGCTAACCGGCGCCAATTGGACACACCAAGTGAACCCAAGTCCTTCTCCACCTGATCTTTCCAACGCAGAGGAGGCCTTCTTCTTCCTCTGCTACCACCAGCTGTTACCGCATCGAATACTTTCAGAGCCGGAGCGCTTGTATCCATTCGGACGACATGACCCAGCCAACGTAGCCGCTGGATGTTTATTCGCTGCGCTATGTCTATGTCGTCGTAAAGCTCATACAGCTCATCGTTCCATCGCCGCTCCATCCGTTACCGGATGTTTCGTTGAGCAGGCTGAATTTTCCGACTGTGGGACCAAAAATTCCCTCCTTGCCCACCCTGGCGTGGAAGTCGCCAAGCACGATTTTTATGTCGTGGCGGGGGCAACGCTCATAGGAACGTTCCAAGCACTCAAAGAAGGAAACTTTGGTCGCCTCGTTCTTCTCTTCCGTCGGGGCTGTGGGCGCAAATTAGCGAGATGTTAAAAAATCGCGCTTTGATGTGGATTATTGCGAGGCGCTCGTCCACCGGAGTGAACGACAGTACTTGGCGACGAAGTCTCTCTCCCACAACAAATCCGACACCGAATTTGCGCTCCTTTACATGGCAGCTGTAGTAGACGTCGCAAGGTTCTATGGTTTTCTTGCTTTGCCCCGGCCATTGCATCTCTTGGATGGCAGTGATGTCAGCCTTTACTCTCACGAGGACATCAACCAGTCGGGCAGAGTCACCTCCCCCATTAAGGGACCGAACATTCCAGGTGCATGCCCTCAAATCATAATCCTTATTTCGTTTGCAGGGGTCGTCATCAGTAAAGGTAGTTCTCATCCAAGGCTTTGTCATTCCTTTCATTGGGGGGATTTTTAAGTGGCGGGTCCCAAACCCAGCGCACAACCAGCAATTCTGGGATGCTTCGCCTTTTCACGTTAGCTCACTCCCGAACGGGTGTTCGGAAGCTACCCAGAGGATACGAGGGCTAATCCCGGCCGTTGTGAGCTCCTTGAACCGTATGCAGAAGAATCGTCCTGGCCATCCCAAGTGAATGGCAATCAGTAACTTTCCCCACTTGCGTAGACTTCTACACATGGAACCATCCTCCAAATGCTTCTTCACTTGTCTCTAAAGTTATGGATACCACTTTTCTGAAAAGGTTGATGCACATAATTGAATACCAAAAATTAATCCCTTATCACCAATTCGTCTTCAGAAAAACACACGGTACGATCGAACAAGTACACAGAGTCGTAAATAGTATTCACAAAGCTTTTGAGCAGAAGAAGTATTGCACGCCCGCATTGCACGACATATCTCAAATCTTGGATAGGGTTTGGTATGAAAGATGTGACCGCCCTACTCGCTATGGACTTCCACCTCAAAGTGGGCCCTCACACTCTAGAAGGTTAGATAGAGCTGGCTGAGATGTGAAAAGATCTCGTTTAGACCACTAGGGTACATTGTATTTCCAGTGCTAGATATCTGGAGTCGAAGCTAACGTTTTATATGATTCATTACCCACGTCTTCGCTAATTTTAACATGCTGTTCAGCCTTTTGTCAGGAATGTCCTTCAAAGATGAAAAATATGTTGATCTTACAAAGAGCAGGACAGTGGCAAAGTAGGTACTTCAAAGTGCCCCTAGCATTCGCTTCATTACATTCGCTCTGTTACACGCATCGCTCTGGTCTAAACCCATTTTGGCTGCGTGTTGTGCTGCGTCAACACTCCAACTAATATTTTGAAGTGATAAAATAAAGATTGCATTTTTGGTATTGTGGTACTCCAAGTTCTTAGCATAATTTTGGCAGTTTTGTACGAGGTTGAGTGTTCCCATATCGACTGAGTTTCCAGAGCTAGTTTCTCATTTAGTTCCGTTTTCCGAAAGGACAGTGATGGGAACATTTCTGACGGGCTCAATCTCGACAAGCGAAAACCTGCCTTAGCGAGCTCATCGGCTCTCTCATTTCCCTATATTCCTTTGTGTCCTGGTATACAGCAAAAAGTCACCTGCCTATTTCCACAGAGTTCACTTATTTTGGATCTAAATACATTGTTGGACACATCCCGAGTTAGGGCAAGGATCCATAAGAGAGGCTAATTGCCATGGCTTTCTGTCATCCATTTTGCTCTATAATGACTATAGATTTTTTGCCTTATTTATCTCGTGGAATTATGTAGTCTGACCTTCCATTTAAATCCAGTATCTTGAATATCTTTAACCGTGATAAAGTCACTCCAATTTAACGTGAGTGTTGTTGTTCGCCGGTCATATCCCTTTATCGTGCCATCTGGACCATCGACCAGATTTGCACATTAAGCCAAATCCTGGAGAAGACCCAGGAGAAGTAGATGGACACCTACCACCTTTTCGAGGAATACAAAGCTGCATTCGACAGCAAGATAAGGGAACATGTGTATGTCGCCATGTCTGAATTCGACATGCCCGCAAAGCACATCCGGCTTTGCAGGAAGACCCGAACAAACACCACCAGTGCAGTGAGGATTGGTAAAGAACTTTCTGAGCCATTTGAAATGAAGCGGAGTTTTCAGATAAGGCGATTTCTTTCAATTTGATGATGGAAAAAATTATTCGCGCATCGCATTCGACATCTCAGACAGTATTTTTTAAATTGCCGAAAAACCAATGCACCCACAAAGGGTGACTGTTTGGTGCGGTTTATGGGCCGGCGGCATCATTAGGCCGTATTTTTTCCAAAATGATGCCGGTCAGTTAGTTACTGTGAATAGTGTTCGCTATCGTGAGATCATAACGAACTTTTTATGGCCCGAATTGGAAGATATGGATGTGGACGATATGTGGCTTCAACAGGACGGTGCCACTTGTCACGCAGCTAACGAAACAATGGCTCTTTTGCGCGAAAAATTTGATGACCGAATAATCTCACGTCGCGGCGATGTCAATTGGCCGCCAAGATCATGTGATTTCACACCGTTGGACTTCTTCCTTTGGGGTTATTTGAAAGAAAAGGTGTACGTCGATAAGCCAATAACAATTCAAAAGCTAAAGGATGAGATAATTCGGCACATTAACGGCATAGAACCTCAATTATGCCTCAGCGTCATCGAAAATTATGACCGCCGAGGCCGCAGCGTCCATTTGGCCAATATTTTGTTCCATGCGTAAATGAGCCATATCAATATTATCATAATAAAAGGAAATGACAATAATTTCCTAAAAGAATTGTGTTTTATTTAAAATCAACACCGGTCCTTAAAACTTAACTACAATACAAACGTGTCTTGTTGCGCACCCACGCTGATGATATCGACATTCCTAGCACTAGTTAGCGGGTAGTCAGTTTTTCGGTCTCGAAACGTTTTTTGTCGTGCGAAATAAATAGTGAAACAAGCATGCAGAATTATAATTTCGTTATGTAAATGAAGAATTCGTAAAAATCAGTTAAACGTTAATTTTCATTTGTCTTGAGGCAATATTGGAGACTTTTCGTCGGTTGTAAAAGTAAAAATGCCGTGCGGAAGGTCTCTTTCAGAATCCATGGCAAAAATAGTTGCCCATTTGCGTAAGGAAGGTAAAAAATCAGGAAAATAGGAAAAATTTGCTGAAATGAGTGCAACTACTTTCGTGAAGATTCCTAAAAATCCCAAAGATTACTTCAAACAAGGAAAGCGTGGCCATCGTTCTAATGCTGATCAGCGAACAAAGCGTCGTATTAAGCATTTAGCAGTTAATATGTCGTTAACTGCGGTTGACATTAAGTCCCAGTTAACATTAGAGGTATCTTAGTGGCGAATTCAACAAATTTGGACAGCTTTTGGGCATTAGGAAATACACCTATTTGTTTTATTTCAAATCGCATGCCATTTGAGAGGAATACAGCGCTTCTTGATAAGGTTTTAATCGAATTTGGGAAAAGGTTTGGGGAGAAAATAAGATATTTCAGCAAGATAATGCTCCATTTCACGTGTCCCAATTAACTTTTGGCTTCTTCGAAGAGAGAAAAATCGAACGTTTGGATTGGCCAGCTTGTAGACCCATTGAACGTTTTTTTGAACTACTATCTATCTCTTTCTCTGATACTTTTCTCCTTTCCTCCTTGACTGAGCTTTTTAGTCTGGAGGTTTTAAGAGCCACCAAATCTCTTGGTGCTTCTTGGCTCGACCTATTCAAATTCCAATTCCATTTCACATAGTAATGCTTACCAAAGCGGACGGAAATTTGAACGGTTGGTTGATTTAAAAAAAGTAATTGTGGAAGAATGAAAAGTGAAGAAAATTGAAGTTACGTATCTCCAAAAGCTCATTTCATTAATGTTTGAAGTTATTTCTAAAAGTGGCTGCAGCAGACACTAAGAAATATTAATTTTTTTTTTCTTTTATCAAGTTAAGAAGTGTTTGTTTCATTATTAATTTCGTGCCCAACTGTCCCCAAAGCCTTGTCCTTTGCTTCATTTTTAATGTACATTAGAATTTCAAAAATAAAATGAAGTACGTATTTTAATTTCTTAAAACAAAAAAAAAAAAACTGTTTCTTTCATTCGTTGAGGTATACCGTCGCTGTTCAAAATCTCTTAACTGCAAATTTTTCCAAACTCATTTGTGCTAAATACATTTAACAGTAACATTTGCGCCTTCTCATTTCATTTAAATTCTCCGAACTAATAGTCTCGCATTTAACGGCTGTACTGTAACTTAACAGACTACCACTTAACAGCCACCTCTTAACAGGCGTTAAAGTAATAATAAATACATATAACATAACAGGTACCCACATCTTTACATAGTGTTAACATAAGGAAATTCTACTCCCAACTTTACTGTCCAGTCGTACACCTGCATTTCGTACCAGCAAACTGCTGCCTGCAAAATTTCTATCGAACTAACAGCCGCCAGCCTTTTAAGCACAACATCTGCAGCCCATTGAAGTCTGGACGTAACATATAAATAAATGTGCTAACATTTTGTCATAAAAAAACTGGTTTTTTGTGTTGGTAGTTGTTGTTTGTTTTGTTTTGCCAGTTCCAATTCCACTTCATTCCAAGAGCCATGTTGATATCTAACTCGTAGCCGGCACGTGTCGCACCGGTAATTGCTGGATTTTAGTATTGTGCCAACTGTGATGCTGGAAGTACAACACTAGAAGCGAATGTTGGATGGATGTGTAAATATATGTATGAGTATTATTTACGCTTTTTTGCTGCTTATAAATAAAACTCTACACAAACAACTAAATAAACCATTTTTATGGTCAGACAGTCTGTTTTGGTGTGCTATACGGCGAAGATGTTTATCAGGCAGACACACTGGGGGCTTACGCTTTGCAACTTGAGACTTTTTATCCGGTGAATTGCACGACAGGTGGATTAAATGCAAAGGGAATTCAAAATTAAGTGCTTCAGACTTAAGTGAAATATTATTTTGCTCTTTTTTTTATAAAAAAGCAAGAGGGATAAAAAAGGCACAAAAAATTAGTAAAGAAAAATTATAATAGAATTAGATTGAGATGCTTCCATTGCAGGTGATAAAATCTCGTTATTAAACTAATGAAAAATTGAATTTACTTGACTATTGAATTTACTTTACTTTACTAAAAATTGCTTTTACTGCCTTTAAATTACTTTTTTTTTGCATTCACTTGCATTTTCTAATTAGTTTTTTTATTCCTTATGCACTGACAGCATTTGCATAATATATTTCTCACACCGACATAATTTTCCATATGAGCGATCACAGGCAAACGCTGCATTGTCTGCGGATACAGTGGGAAGAAAACTGAAAAGAAAAATAAAAATTGTATATATGAATATATACAAACATGGCGTTAGTACTTTCGCTTGACCGGCGCGCAAAGTTATGGAAAAGCAACGTTCTAGCAGCGCAAGCGGCGGCAGATTACCATTTAGGGTGTTTTTTTTAGCTGCATGAGAACTATTGAAAGCGATAACTATGGTTTGACAGCTGAAAACGGTAAACTGTGTAGACATTTCTGTTCAGTAAGGTTAGACAAGTTATTGTGAATCCTTTGACGCTTCCAAATTGTGAAAATTTACTTTGATAAAATAAAAAAAAATCTGCTCGCGAGCTTTATGGAGCACTGGCAGCATCTTCGGCCTTTATTTCTTTCGAAATAAGGAAGAACCTGTCGTTACGGTGAGTGGCGAACGCCATCGGTTTCATGCTAACTGGATTCTTGTTTCCAAAATATTAATCAGCTAAGCACCAACGTCATTTGGTTCCTACGAAACGGCGCAACTTGCCATACAGCGCGCTTAGCAATCAATTTATTGCAATACCCAAACCACCATGGAGACCATGCGTCCAGATTTATGGGAAAAAGTAGTCATAAATTGGTCTGACGAATGGTCGTACCTCCTAGCCATGGCGAACATATGCCGGATATAAAAATAAAAAAAAATTAATGCCATGAAATTATCTACCAGATTATAATAAAAAAAATACAAAATAGTTCTGTTTTGTATTATCATTTAAAGTTCTCAAGCTCTTAAAAATCACCCGATATATTGTATTTATATTTATAAAATATACAGCAAGTTCGCGTCTAAAGTCTTTTGCTCCAAGCGAACGACTTTAAGGTGCGACATTTTTGCCTTTTTAAGTTTTCGTTTCACATTTGACGTTTTTCGTGTGCTTAAATATTTTTTATTATATTTTATTATTATTTTTATTTTGTATTTAGATTTTTATTTTTAATTTTATTTAGATTCTCATTTTAATTTAAAGGAAAGCCGTGATAAAAAACGACTAAATTATTTTGCCTTTGTCAGCGTATTTCCGCTTAGTATCTACTGCCTTTAACTTTTCAGTCACTTCTTTTTTATATTAAGGTTGTGCAAATTAAGCGTGAAGGGATCAGTGTCTGTGAATTTCTAAGAAGCTACCGAATTGGATGACTAAATTACGGTTGATTCGATTGCTGTGAAGGATTTATGCGTTTGCAGAGCTAATGTGCTTCAATTTGGGTTGATTTGGGTCAGCTACGGTTGTTGGTTGTATTTAAGGTTTCATAATATAGAAGTTCTTCAACCCCACGACATAAATATACAATACAAATACAAGTATACATATTTATATTAGCGGTATTCAAGAATTAGGGTGACTAGGCTGGTAGATTTGGTTAGTTAGATAGATAAAATTGTTGAACAGTTCAAAAACTTGATTTACGAGGCCCGTTGGAAAAATACGTGCAAAATTAAAAATTACTCAATTGTTCGGGGTAAACCTTATTCTAATTTTTGATATGTTTTGCTTTTAGGTTTATACATTTCGTCTCACGCAGTTCTAGTTTGTTGAAAATTAGCTACTCGTTTCTGCAATGAACTCCTCGTTTGAATAAAATCTTTTTTCCGCCAGCCATTTCTTTAAATTAACGAACAAATAGTCGTTCGGCGGACACGAGAGAGGCAAGAGAATAGGGGGATCTGTGTATATTAGGGCGGGTCGATTTAAAAATCGCTCATTGCTCTGTGAAAATCGTATTCTTGGGATCAAAATAAGAAACTTTGCCGAAGGAACTATACCTCTAAAACGAATTCTGATGTCCCCCAATTTGGGTCGAACGAAAAATCCCACTTTGACCCATTTAGAGTGCTCCAATCGAGTCCAAATGTATGACCGACCCCCACTAACTTTGGACGGCCGATCCACCCGTGCCAGTGGCACACCCCCTGGAACTCCTCTGGTGGGTTCCCCATACAATCATTTCAAAATATCACCATTTTTGGCCTTTACATGAGAAAAGAAACTAAAAAGTTTGACCCAAATTGGGGGACATTAGAATTCGTTTTAGAGGTATGGTTCCTTCGGCAAAGTTTCTTATTTTGATCCCTAGAATATGATTTTCACAGAGCAGTGGGAGATTTTTTTGCCTCCCCACAAAAGACACTAAAAGTTCGACCCAAATTGGGGGACATCAGAATTCGTTTTAGAGGTATGGCTCCTTCGGCAAAGTTTCTAATTTTGATCCCTAGAATATGATTTTCACAGAGCAATGGGCGATTTTTTTATCTCCCCACAAATCGACCTGGCCTAGTGTATATGTATAAAATGTATATTGAAATTTCTCTCAGGCTTTTGACAGAATCTCGCATTCAATACTTGTTAAGAAATTGCTATGTCTTGGCTTCCATTCCATATTTCTCCGTTGGTTGGAATCCTATCCTTTCAACCGTAGATGTGTGGTTGTCGTTGACACTCGTCAGCCATATTCTTTTATTTTGTTATCTGTATTCCCAAAAGGTAGTATTTTGTATTTTTTCCTATTTGTCTTGCCTATTTGTCAAGCTCCCCCTAAAAAATATCTGCCTTGCGGAGTCCGCTTGAAACTGTAGGTCGCCTCATTTGTGGAACAACATCAAGACGCACACCACAAATAGGAGGAGGAGCTCGGATAAACACCCAAAATGGGTGTATGTATGTATGTACGCCAGTTGGACACACCAAGTGAAGCCAAGTCCTTCTCCACCTGATCTTTCCAATGCAGAGGAGGCCCTCCTCTTCCTCTACTACCACCAGCTGGTACCGCATCGAATACTTTCAAAGCCGGAGCGTTTGTATCCATTCGGACGACATGACCCAGCCAACGTAGCCGCTGGATCTTTATTCGCTGCGCTATGTCTATGTCGTCGTAAAGCTCATACAGCTCATCGTTCCATCGCCTGCGATTTTTGCCGTTGCCAACGTGTCCAAAATCTTGCGCAGAATCTTTTTCTCAAACACTCCAAGCGTCGCTTCATCGGATGTTGTCATCGTCCACGCTTCTGCGCGATACCATAGGACGGGCATGATGAGAGTCTTGGAGAGTGTTAGTTTTGTTCGTCGAGAGAGGACTTTACTGCTCAGTTGCCTACTTAGTCCAAAGTAGCACTTGTTGGCAAGAGAGATTCTACGTTGGATTTCAAGGCTGACATTGTTATCGGTGTTAATGCTGGTTCCTAAATAAACGAAGTCTTTTACAACCTCGAAGTCATAACTGTCAACAGTGACGTGGGTGCCGATACGCGAGTGCGTCGACTGTGTGTTTGAAGATAGGAGGCACTTCGTTTTGTCCTCGTTCACTACCAGACCCATTCGCTTTGCCTCTTTATCCAGTTTGGAAAAGGCCATTGTACGCTCTAATAAAATATTTTGCCTGAGCGACTAAGTTCTGTGGCTAAAGGAGTCACACGACAGCGAGTCACCATATCTGAAATATCGTTTGGTATCAAACGGGTCGGAGAGGTCCTTCCCAATTCTGACAGCGCTGCTGGTGTTGAGCAACGTCATCTTGCATAGCTGTATTAGTTTTGCGGGGATACCAAATTCAGACATCGCGGCATACAGGTAACTCCTTTTCGTACTGTCGAATGCAGCTTTGAAGTCAACGAAAAGATGGTGTGTGTCGATTCTCCTCTCATGGGTCTTTTCCAAGACTTGGCGTATTGGGAATTTGTGGTCGATAATGGACTTGCCAGGTCTAAAGCCACACTTGAAAGGTTCTATCAGTTGGTTGATGGTGAGCTTCAGTCTTTCACACAATACGCTCACTAGAACATTATGGGCGATATTTAGAATACTAATTCCGTGGTAATTGGCACAGATTGCAGGATCGCCCTTCTTATGGATTGGGCAGAGCACATTTAAATACCAATCGGCAGCCATGCTTTCAGCCGACTATATTTTGCATAGAAGCGTATGCATGCACTTTAACAGCCCCTCGCCGCCATATTTGAAAGCTCAGCCGGCAATCCGTCAGCTTCCGCGGTTTTGCTGTTCTTTACCCGCGTTATCGCTATTCTCACCTCGTCATAGACGGGTAGCACAACGACAGTTCCGTCATCAACGATTGGGGTATCGCGGTCTTCACATTCTCTGTGACATGCGTAGCTCTCACTATTCAACGAGTTTGATACGTATTCTCTACTTTATTTAAATGTGCTCTGGATGTCAGTCACCAGATCGCCGTCTTTGATCTTACAGGAAAACGCCCCGGTCTTGAAACCTTCTGTAAGCCGTCGAACTTCCTGGTAGAATTTTCTGGCGTTGTTCCTATTGGCCAACATCTCAAGCTCCTCGCACTCACATATTTCAGTCTCTCGTTTGTTTCTTTCTGATAATGCGTCTCTCTTCCTTTCTTAGCGAAAATTCGGTGTTGGATTTATAGTAGGACAGAGACTCCGTCACCAAGTACTGCATCTCGTAATAAGCCGCATCAAAGCGCGAGTTTTGAACATAAAAATCCTTCTTCAATGAGGCTGAATTTTCCGACGATGCGATCAAAAATTTCTTCTATGAGCGCTGTCGCCGCCACAACATAAAATGCCAGGGTGGGCAAGGGGGGAATTTGTGGTCCCACAGTCGGAAGATTCAGCCGCATAGGGAAAGAATTTTTACGTGGCGGGTCTTAAATCCAGCGCACTACGAGTTATCACGGGTTGCTTCTCCTCCTCATTAGGTCGCTCTAGAATGGGTGTTCGGAAGCTACACAGAAGATACTTGGGCGAAGCCCGGAAGCTGTGAGCTGCTTGAACCATATGTAGAAAAATCGTGCGCCAATTAAGAGTAAGGTATCTTGTCAAACCTTTGCTCAGATTCGTGCTGACTGTTTGACGTTGTGTTACAAATGGATAGGATCTGCACTTTTGAATATGCCATTACCCCTGAATCTGCAACTACTGGAGAAAAATTGTTCCATCAAAGAATGTTAGTCTGTCGCTATCAGTCCTAAGTAGTGGGAATGCCCACTTGTCATTACTTATGAACAACGCCTGCTTATTGCTTGAAGAGCCATCTGTGAGTCATGACTTCCCTTGAATTTTATAATTCCATTTGAGAGCTGCTGAATGTTGGTGAAATTGGTGCTTTTACAGACATTAACATACTTCATGCGAACAATAACACAGTTCTAGACCACCCTGACGAACAACCACCTACATTACAAGAAATACTAGATGCAGTCAACTATATGAAAAAGTTTAAAGCGCCTGGAGAAGACAATAGAACAGCTGAGCTCCTAAAAAACGCAAATACTAGTTACATTGAAAGAATGCATCACCTGACCACATTGATCTGGACCTATGAAACACTGCCGGGGCACTGGAACATAGCATTAATACTCCCCATTCACAAGAAAGGCGATAAATTAAACTGCAAAAACTATCGCGGGATTTCTCTACTCAACACAACGTATAAAATCTTCACAAGAATTGTTAACAAAAGACTTATTGGCCACTCAGAAAGAGTACTTCCAGAGTATCAATGCGGATTTCGACCTAGAAGGTCAACAATATACCAAATTTTTTCTCTCAAACAGTTCATGGAGAAATGGTTTGAGTATAACATTGGGTTGCACATGTTGTTTGTTGATTTTAAGCAAGCTTTCGATAGCATCAACAGGATGGCTATCCCCACAATATTTCATAAATGCAAAATCCCGGACAAACTAACCAGAATAGTGATGATGACTCTGAAAGAAACTGTATCCAAAGTAATGATACAAGATAAAAAAAAAAATACCAGTCTAACGGTTAGACGCGATAGAAGTGAAACCTTCCGTAAAACAAACTGAGAGAGAATGAGACGAAAGCAGCATTAGGAGCGGGATAATTATAGGTTCACTATTATCATTTTGCTATAAAGTTCATATTTAATTTTCTTCATTTTATTGTTATTCATCCCCAATGTTTTCAATTTCCACAAATGATACGAGTGGCTTATGATAGCTAAAATATGATACAAATGCTTTGGTTTCGATGTTGTCAACATATCTTTGAAATACCGCGTCAATTGTTGTTTTTGATCGTGTTGTCGATTCAGTTCGATTGTTACACATTTTTAAATTGTATGTTGTATTGAGAAAATCAATTAAAGGAACCGCTGTGCTCAATGCAAAATCGAAAATTCACGACACTTTTCTGCATTATTTTTCGGCATAATTGCGGTAAATATTTAAAAAAGAAAATATTTACGAATATAAAAATACGGACGCAATACAGCACACGCGGTTGCTATTATGAGCGTCGTAACGCGTATAATACACAGACGTACTAACATACACGCAAACAGTCGTAGGACGCTTGGTTTGAATTTTTTATACATATGTATGTATGCTATACTATGGCCTAGCCTATGTACGTACATACATATTTGTGTTCTGAACTTCCAGCAAAACAATGCTTATTAATATACACATATGCATCTACATACAACCGCACACACAGGCCACTCACTTTATTTCTGTAAATGCGTATGTCGTCCAAAGCTAAAATTCTATGCCTAGCGACTACAAGAACAAAATGCATTAATAGGCGCAGGCGTAGCGGCCATCATCCTAGTTGCCATAGCGCTGAACAGTCGCGGCGGCGCCGAACAGTTTCAACTATTGTACTGTGCAACAAAAACTCATCATCAAAAAATTGATTTATAAATTCGAGCTCATAGTTCTAAGAGCAAGTACTTTCATTCGTAAAACGAGCCGCCCATATGCTAATTTTCTCGACAATTCGAAAATAGTCAATATTGGAATATTTCGCGTAGAATTATTTGCCAATATTCAATTTTTGTCAAGTCGAGTGCCCGCGGCTCCGTAAATATGTTTGCACCCATATATGTATGTAAATATATGTTTCTAAATGCTCGACAACCGCAGCTGCCTGTTCAAGGTTACTGTACATTAGGCCGGGTCGATTTGTGGGAAGGCAAAAAAATCGCCCATTGCTCTGTGAAAATCATATTCTAGGGATCAGAATAAGAAATTTTGCCGAAGGAACCATACCTCTAAAACGATTTCTGATGTCCCCCAATATGGGTCGAACTTTTTAGTTTCTTTTCTATAACTCACATTCATTCATTTACATATGTTCTGACTAAATAAATTTCTTAAGAGAAAAAATAGATAATATTATAAATAAATAAAAATAAAGAAAAAACATAGCCATTTAGCTGATTTTTTCATGTAAAGGCCAAAAATGGTGATATTTTGAAATTGGGGGACATCAGAATTCGTTTTAGAGGTATGGTTCCTTCGGCAAAGTTTCTTATTTTGATCCCTAGAATACGATTTTCATAGAGCAATGAGCGATTTTTAAATCGACCCGCCCTACTGTACATGCAATGCTGTGCCTATGAATGTGCGCTGTGCCTATGAATGCGCGCTGGATTTCTTGAGAAATTTTACCGTATGTTTTGCTGTGGCGAGGCACATATGTACATACACACAACATATATACATATATCCGCATATATACATACATATATAAATTCACAAATTTAAATTTGCTTAGGCCATCCCTCTGTGTGCCTGGTAATGAAGCATTTTCTATATATATATATTATATATATACGTGTATATTTCATATATATACGTGTATCTTTTTTCTTCTTCTTTTTGGTGTCGCTTTTTTGTTTCATCGAGTCTCAAATCACTCCCAACGATTCTAAAGAAGTTTTCACTTCAAAAATCCGACCGCTTCAGAATTAAAACTGGAGTAAGACAAGGGGATACGCTCTCATCAACAATCTTCAACCTTATGCTATGCTGTGCCATCGATGAAGTAACTGACGCAAAAAGGACTGGACATATTTTAAGCAGAACTACCCAATTATTCGCATACGTAGATGACATAGCAATTGTCAGCAAAAATATCCACGCCCTAACCAAAACCTTCGCTGATATTGAAATTGCTGCTAGTAAAATTGGTCTTAAAATCAACGAAGATAAGACGAAATATATAATGATGTCCAGACAGAATAAACCAACATCAGGCAAACTGAAAATTGGCGATTTTTCTTTTGAAATCGTTGAATCCTTTACCTATTTAGGCTTCAAACTGAGTAGAGACAATTCAATGAACCTCACCATCGATGAGAAAATTCTAACAGCGAACAGATCGTATGCGTCGTTAACGAAACTCTTCAAATCAAAACTACTAAACAGACAATACAAATTGACTATGTATAAAACCATCATTAGACCAGTATTATGCTATGCAGCTGAATGGTGGACGCTAATTGAAGCAGATAAATCCAAACTGCAAGCCTTCGAACGAAAAGTACTCAGAAGAATTTTCGGAGCAATCAAAGATCATGGCGAGTGGCGGATAAGATGGAACGACGAGCTGGATCAACCGATTAAGGGCGAAAATGGTATACGTTTCATCAAAGCGCAGCGGTTAAGATGGCTGGGAAGAAAATCGTAGAAGCCAGAGCGTTCAACACTAGAGTAAGAGGAAGGCCGAGAACAAGATGGACCGACGAACTAGAGGACGATATCAAGAAACTTAGGATAACGAACTGGAAAAAAGTCGCAAACGTTCGAGACGTATGGAGGTCCCACGTGCAGCAGGCCAAAGCTCACAAAGAGCTGTAGAGCCAAAAGATGATGATGATGATGATTTGTACGAGCCAATCACTAATGTCTAAACACTTGCAGAAATTTTAGAAAATTTATTTTCTATGAAAGTTTTTTCAAAAAAATTCTCCCCCATTTCAATTTTCAATATTTAGTTCTTTAAATTTTTTTAATTTTTGCGAGCTTACAACTATCCGTAAGGCAGTACTGTAATGACCGCATTTGACTTGCACATTTCTTTCTACTCGCAGTAGCTGTACAAATTGTGTTTGGTTAATCTAAGATAAATCTAAGTGCTTATAATTTACTTTTAAATAGCTTTAATGCGATATAACCAATTGGAATTATTGGCTTGATGGCTTCGGTATTTTGTTATTTAGATGATTTCTTTAACTCATTTAAGTCCAATTTCAAGCTGCATTAAGCTGTAAGCTATAATTTTCTAGTTAAATGGAAATGCAATTAAAAATGCATGTGGTGATATTTAATAATATTCATGCACGTTCGGGTAAATCGGGAGCGTTGAACTAAAAAATAAAAAAGTATTCAGCTTAAAATTAAAAATTAATGCATCAAAAAATATTTTATTTGCATGGATTTTGTTGCAATGAGATTAGAAATTTCAAAATGGAAAATTATTTAAGGGAAATATACATATTACCTAGGGAGCTTAGGTGAGACAATCTGCTCCAGTTGAGACTTGAAGCACCTACATGTGGAAGCCTGAACGCCTCGTGGCTTTTTGCGGACATTGCTTCTATGATGGTTTTAGCGACTGTTACCACTATGCCACACACATAAAAGTCAAAGGGATATCAAGCCGGACGTGAAAGAGAACGCAAATCTGGAACGCAGTGATAGGGAAGATTACTGTGGAGTTAAGCCAGTGCCTTCCGTGATTTGAGAGCAGTTGCAGAGTCCTGCTAAAAGAGATATTCTCTGACAGCTGTCACGAAGCTCATTGAGGATTGAAAAGTTATTTTCTTAACGTTTCTCTCAGCGCCAAGTGATTCCACCACGACCACGCTTACAGAACAATATCCTTTTCATGAAATTTCCATAACCGAATTGCAAAGTGGCTGCCCTATGTCCTCGATAGTCTCACGAATTCCATCTTTAAGGTCTTGCATCGACCCTGGGCTGTTGGCGTGGACCTTCTCTTTTAAGTGGCCCCAAAGAAAAAAGTCACAAGGTGTTAAATCACCAGTTTGCGATCACCTCTTCGAGAGATAACACGGTCCGGAAACTTTTCCCGTAAAAAATCAATGGATTCTTTGCTTGTGTGGCACGTAGCGCCGTCTTGTGGAAAATAAATGTTGTCCAGATCAATACCATCCAATTCCGGCCATAAGATTCTACTTCACTGCTATTAGAAGGTGCTTAAACATACCAATGGAGTAGACAATTTCTTGTAAAAACTACCAATGAAGTTACTAGTATCTAGGCGTGATTCAAGGTAATGTTCTGTGACCGATTCTATACACTTTATTTACTGCTGACCTACCCTTGACCTGGGCCCGATGGCATCTGCGGAGGTATTTTGACGTTGGCTACATACCCATATCTTGAAAGGCTGTGAGAGTTACGTTCATACCCACGGCAGGTAAAATCTCCCATGTATACCCTAAGGATTTCAGACCAATCAGCCTTTCATCGTTCTTGCTAAAAGCATTTGAGAGGCTGTTTGACCTGCACTTAAAGCGTGTAATTCCTCGGGGGCGCTTATCGTACACTCAAATGCCTATTGTGAAGGCAGATCGGTAGAGTCTGCCTTGCACATTATTGTTAAAGATATCGAGGTGTACCTCTCTCAGAAAGAGTACACGATGGGCGCCTTCCTTGACATTGAGGAGGTTTTTAACAATGCCCTCCCGGAGGCAATCACTAGTTTTCTGGATAAAATAGGGGTGGGAACCGGCCTTACTAGGCTACTACATAAAATGCTTAGCGATAGAACGGTTGCGGCAGAATGGGGCGACACCTATCTCCGCCTGCAAGTGAATAGAGGCACTCCGGAAGGCGGTGTTCTCTCGCCACTACTGTGGATTGACGTACTTAACGACCTGCTGGAGGAGCTGGAGAGGAGAGGCTGCAAGGTGATTGCCTACGCGGATGATATGTCACTTATTGTCAGCGGAAAAGTTTTAGATACTCTGATGGAACTGATGCAAGGTTATCTGAAACTTTTTGTGAAATGGACCGCAAATTGCGGTTTTTCGATAAATCCTCTCTGTCTTATTTAGGAGGAAATATAAAATACCTAGAGTGTTTCTCCCCTCAACAGCAGGCATCCCGTTGATGTTCTCTAAGTACTTGGAACTTGTGCTTGACAGAGAGTGGAAGCCTAACATTGAGAAGAGAATGAAGAAGGCAACAGTCGCCTTGTACGGTTGTAGGGGCGCTATCGGCAAACAATTGGGCCCTTCGCCTAAATTCTGCTGTACGGAGTCCTTGTCTGGTGGAACTCGCTTGAAAGGATGACATCAGTTAAGAAGCTGGCCTGTCCCCTTTGGAATTAGTGGGGCGCTACTCTAGCACTCAACGCTACGATAAATGTGGCACCCGTGGTCATTGCAGGAAAAACTGCTGCTGCACACGCGCAATTAGATTAAGGTGTTCGGGCCATAAGCTAGACTTAAGCTACGAACACTCTAGTATTCTCAACAACATTCTCATTCTGAGTTCATCCCCATGGTGATGGATCATTGTACACCCTCGCTAGGTCCGATCGGAACTTTTTCCATTCATATCCCTTCAAGGGAAGAGTGAAACATTTGGAAAAGGGGCATGGCAAATATGTTTGCGGATGACTCGAAATTGGACGGAAGAGTTGGTAGGGGTGTATTCTGCATATTTAGGCTTTCGGACCATTGTGGCAGAAGCAGCCGCAATTAAGCTGTGGATTGGCTCAGCATCTTCCTCTCAGCTGCTCTGCTCTCGTCGGGGCAAGGTGTAAACATTTGGGCTCTCAGTTTTCCGCTACACCAGCGGATATTGCCGGATTAAACATCACAAGCATTTACCCTCAAGCTGATCTGGCAAAATATCTGCGTATTCAAATCGATAGAAAGCTAATATGGCTTCCACATATATTCTTGAAGCGTGAGCAACTGGGATTACAACTTTACTGGCTATTTTCACTGGCTACTCAATAAAAAATCTGCACAAAATTGTATATATACAAGTCTATACATAAGCTAATATAGACTTATGTGGTTAAAGTATGGGGTTCAGCTTCGAAATCAAACATAGAAATCCTTAAAAGGACAAACTCCACTCCTGCTTTCCCACAAATCTGAATTATACGTCTCGAGCTTCACTCAGAGCTCTTACGCACACTACTTTGAATTTTAAGTAATAAATATAAATAATACTGAATGTCCAGTTAAGAGTTAAAGCTCTACAAAGAAAAAATCAAATTAAATCTTTGTAAAAACTCATCAACATAAATCGAATTGTCAAAGTAATAAAAGACTTTAAATTTTTGTGGCCAGTTGGATTGTGTCAATGGCTGGGTAATTAAAGGGAGACAAATAGTTTAGTGGTATCTATAAAAATGGCTTAAACACATACACATTTCCATAAACATATACAAATACATACATTTAAGAATAGCAATTGTTGTAATAGATTTTATGAATTAAAATTTTGAAAAATCTATTTGAAGAGAAGATTAAGCGCTCGATTTTCCTAATCTCAAAGTAGGCAAAGTAAGTCGAAAAGAACTTAATAAAGAAATAGAAATAAAATAAGACTTAATTAGCTTCTCAAATATCGGCTGCACAATCTTTTCAAAAGCTTTTTGAATTCGATTCTACTTTACTGCTGCATTGCAATGCTATAAAGCAAGTGTCATGTTGGGATGTAAATAACTTTGGTTATGACGTGCTCTTTTGTTTTTGTTTTTTTTATGATGAAAATAAATCAAAGGCTACAAAAATTGAGAATAAATTTAGCTCTCTTAAGGTTCTATAAATTGGGGTATTTATAGCATAACTGTTTCCAACTTTTTTCTTGAAAAAGATTTCATTATTCCGAAGACAGCGTTCAGGTATGTGAAATGCATTAGCCTTGAAGAAAGTGTCAATAAATTATCTCAGTAATAACACCAAAGATAAATGACCTCTTGAAGAGAATTACAGCGGACATCGAGTAACGGCTAAATTAGAACAAATTTAATAGTATAAAATTGCTGCGGGGACGGATTTCTTGCCATCGGTTATTTTTACGGCGGCAAAATAATTCGATTCATCTCTATTTTCTGGGACGGATTGAAGACTTCTACTTTTCTCGCAGCAACTCTATTCCGATTAGCTCCCCTGCAGCTTAATGACTTTGAGTTGGTTGATTCAACTACATCTGCCACTAAACGATGGGATTATATATATGTATATATATTCTTTTTGGGTGTTTGACCGAGCTCCTCCTTCTATTTGTGTCGTGCGTCTTGATGTTGTTCCACAAATGGAGTGACCTACAGTTTCAAGCCGTCTCCGAACGGCATATATTTTTTGAGGAGCTTTTTTATGGCAGAAATACACTCGGAGGTTTGCCATTGCTTGCCGAGGGGCAACCGCTATTAGAAAAAAACTTTTTCTATTATTTCATGTTCTTGCACGGAGATTTTAGAAAACAACAACAGCTATTAGAAAACAACTTCATCTATTATTTCATGTTCTTGCACGGAGATTCGAACTTACGTACTCCCGAATGGTAGTCACGCACCAGTCCATTCGACCACGTTTTTTGTAAATAAATTTTCTTTTGTAGGTTTTCTCTTAAGTCTGTTGAAGGTTAAGGGAGTTGCAATTATTTCTGTGACAAGCGGGCTTGAGTGCGATTGGAGTCGAAAGTTGTGTTATGTAGCATATTTTCTTATTTCTTCAATTATTGTGGGCATTTGTGCATTTGTAATAAAGGGTTTTCCAATAGCAGGTGTTACAGGTGAATGTATTCCGTTATCGAAAGATATTTACGATTTTTTATGGCCGGAATTGGATGGTTTTGATATGAACAACGTTTATTTTCAACAAGACGGCGCTACGTGCCACACAAGCAACGAAACCATTGATCATTTACGGGAAAAGTTTCCGGACCGAGTTATCTGTCGAAGAGGTGATCACAATTGGCCACCGAGATCTCGAGATTTTGTGATTTAACACCTTGTGACTTTTTTCTTTGGAGCCACGTGAAAGAGAAGGTCTACGCCAACAGCCCAGGGTCGATTTAAAACCTCAAAGATGGAATTCGTGAGGCTGCGTGAGGCTGCGTGAGGCATGGGGCAGCCATTTTGCAATTCTGTTATGGAAAATTTCATGAAAAGGATATTGTCCTGTAAGCGTGGTCGTGGGTGTCATCTGCCTGATGTTATTTTCCACTATAAACGGCATACCTTCCTCTTGATAATGAAATAAACATCCGATCATTTATATTAAAAAATACAATTTTTCTTTGAATATCAAAATAACACCTCTTATTAAAAAACCCTTTATAATAAGGGATATTTGAGATCATAATGAGATTTTTCGACTGGAATCGTTGAAGTATTTTGATGTTTGAGTTAGCTGCAGTGCCCCAAATTGGATGCCATATGTACATATCTGTTTCAAGATAGCTGAGTAAAGTGAGAGAAACATGAAAATTTCGATTAAGTAGCCAATATGGAGGCTTCTTAGTTTCATTCCTAGCGCCTTCCGTTTGGTGAAGATATGGGGCTTCCATGTGAGTTTGCTATTAAAATGCTTGCCGATATATTTTGTGACGTTAGTTTGGGGAATAATTCCATTATTGAGCTTAATGGGTGCGCACGTTTTTTGATTTAGTGGGAAAGTGACTTGGGAAGATTTTGCCTCGCTTGGCTTAAAGCGCCACTCATTCAACCAATGAGGGGTTTTATCAAGTGTCTGGGAGGCCACATGAAGGTGGGAGTCAATTGTGAGCACAGCAATGCCATCCGTGAACTTTCCGACTTTTGTTTCTTCGGAAGCTGGTAGATCGTAAGTGTATGTCAAGTATAGAATGAGGCCCATAATACTGCCTAGGGGTACACCAGCTGAACTTTCACTTTCGATTTTCCAGGCAGGACTGAATAAATATGCAATAATTTATTGGTAGAGTGTCTATTATTTATAGAGTAAGCCATAATGCAAACGCGGTTAAAGGTTTGAGATATATCGAGAAAAGCCGCTGTGCAATGTTCTTGTTTTTTGTTCAAATGCTTTGTGTATGCTGTTTATGAGTCTATGGACGTGTTCGATGGCATTGCGTTTTTTTACTGAAACCGAATTGAAGATATGGGATTATATTTATTTCTTCAATTATAGGTACATCATTCTTTTGAGAAAAAGGGATTCCCTTACTTTTGAGGCAATAGGCAATAGGCTGATGGGCCGATAAAAGTCCACTTGTTCGGCACTTTTTCTTGGTTTGAGGATCATTATTACTTGAGCTATTTTCCATTGAGGGGGAAAAAGACCAGATAATAAAGTAGAATTGTGTACGTAAGGATAGTTACTCCTTCTTCTGGGAGTTGTTTCAGTATTTCTCCTGTTATGAGGTCACTTCCAGGGGCCTTCCTTTTTTTTTGATTTACAAAAAAAAAATTTAATTTTTTATTACTTTTTATTACATAATTTTTCGAGAAGAAATTATTGGTACAGGAAAATTAATATAATAGTCAATAAATAAATCAATGTATATAAGGAAGGTATGCAGGTACACTCAATACTATCAGCAAAGTTGCTACAAAACAATGCAATTTTTGAGCCACCTAAATCTACACCTTGCGATATGAAAATTCAATGGACCATAAAGCAGCATATTATACAAATTTTCTAAAAATGAGTTTGAGAAAGTGTGAGATTTCCTTGAAAGTATAGGGTGCGCCACCTTTTATGTCGGTATGAAACATTAAATAACTTTGAAACAAAAATATGATTTGTATAAGTGAGGTATTTTTATTTGGTTTGGTTATTTACAATTTATTGGAACTATTTTTTGATTACAATATCAATCAAGTGGCCACCTTTATTAGCAATCACAAACTGCGATCTTTTTTCTGCGTTTGTCATCACCTTGTCAAGCATTTCGGGTTTTATAGCATCGATTTCGGCACGAATGTTTGCCTTAAGCTGGTCAATAGTCTGCGGCTTGTTGGCGTAAACCTTACTTTTCAGATAACCCAACAAAAAGAAGTCCGGGGGGGTTAAGTCAGGTGATCTGGGGGCCAGTCGATGTCGCCACTTTTTGACACTAGACGTCCCGGGAATTTTCGTTGCAGAAATTCAAATGTTGCATTCGCAGTGTGGCATGGCGCACCGTATTGTTGAATCCAGTAACCGTCTAAACCTTTCTTCATTTTTTCGGTAAACATATGGACCAATGATGATTTTGGCCCAAATGCCGTTCCAAACAGTTACTTTCAGTTCATGCAATGGCGTTTCATGGATCTCGTGTGGATTCTCAGTTCCCCAAATGCGGAAATTTTGCTTATTCACGCTGCCAGAGAGGTTAAAATGTGCCTCGTCAGTCATTCAAAATTGCTTTCAAAAGTTGGGTTCAGTGTCAACCATTTGAGCGACTGTTTCGCCGTATTCCAAGCGACGGCAATATTCTTTGTGTCAATTATATACGGAAACAAATTTAATTCATCCTTTAAAATGCGCCGCATTGTGATTTCACTGACGCCAAAATTCTGAGCGCGACGACGATACGACATTATTCACTCCTTGGCAACGCTCTCCCTTACTGCTTCAACAAGTTCATTGGAACGTCTTGGTCGTTGATGAACGGCATGTTGACGATCTCCTACTGTCCCGTGCTCAAAAAAATTCGACACCAAACGACGAATAGTATTGTCAGACGGTGCCCTTTTGTCGCGATACTTTTTGTCATATGCGCGTTGAGTAAGAACAATAGAACGACTATTTTCGATGTATAGCGTCACTATTTCAGCGCGTTGTTTCGGTGTAAAGCGATCCATGGTTGAAATTGTATCATACTTAATTGACGTACCAAAAACATTTATGTTGAATTCGATCGGTTGGTAAATGACAAAGTTATTCAGCGTTTACATACCGACATAAAAGATGGCGCATGCTGTATAAAAAAAATTTTTCCCAAAGTTCTGAAATCTAATTGATATGACATTTCAGTTTTGAAGCCCATTGAATTTTAGTATCACAAAGTGTAAGCCTGAAATCGCTCAAAAATTTTATTAAGATTTGATAATTTTTGCTTGCTGATGGGGTTAAGTGTTTTCTTTCATATAAAAATATGTCAAGCATTCGTTGCAAATTCAACGATTTGTTTTAAAATATAATAACATTCATATATAAAATAAAAAATTAAAATATGAGGGAATATAACCAAAAAAAAAATAATAATTTTTTGTTTTCTCTTGGGTGTGCTATTCATTCCTGTAAAATTCTCATATTATGTCCAACTTCATTAGTAATCACCAATCATGTTTTCATTTTATTTTCTCAACATTTACTATTCTCTTTTCCCATTTTGACTAATGATTCGCGTGGCCAACGAACCTGATAAAATGCGCTACACTAAAGCTGACAAAGTGATAAAACTTATGCTTGTGGACTACAGTTGCGAGGCAATGACCTCAATAGCAGGAAGACACGCCATAATATTCTCAGCGCACAAAGAAGATGCACGTAATGGGAGAAAGTAAATACATCTGTTGTAAGAATATTGTCGTTCTTTTATTGAATGTTCTGTGGTTGCAAAGCAGAGTCGTTCACAGTGATGCCGTCACATCAGACATGGGCAGGGAGGATCGATAGTTGTAGTAGGAGTGCTTATTTTCCGTACGGAAGGCGTTGTTGACCTCTTTTCGTGCAGCTGCTTGTGGTTACTTGTGTTTGTGATATAAATTTATTCTATCATTTGCTAAGTAAATACAAAAATCCAAGTTTAGATGGAAACTAGAAACTTATAGAGTGAAGGCTTTTAATTATTAAAAGAAAAAAAATTCGCTTAGAGAGAATTGAATGAGGACTCGGCGTGAAAGGTGGAATTTGTTAGTTAATTTGTGATATTTTCAAAATCTCTATTTATTTTTCTTAATTCATTTCCTTGCCATCAAAATCTGCTGAAATTACAAAATTAAATATTGCATCATTCTGTGCTTTATAAATGGCTACCGTAAATGACTTTATTTACTGTCCTAGCTAAAATAACATCTTCTTCTCTATTCCTGTCATCCTCGGTGGGACAGAGGGCCTCTACAAACACATACGACGCTTTACGATAACCTTGGCTTGTTTGAAAGATTGACATACTTAAAAATAGCATTGATTTTTCTGTGCGGTTCATTGAAGTTTCTTCACAAATAGTTGATACACTCAGCATCATCAGAAAAAAAGCTTCCACAACTCAACGCAATTTCTGAGCCACTTGAAATTGCACTTTGTGATACTAAAATTCTACACGCCATTGAAACCGGCATACCTAACATTTTTCTAAAAATTCTTATTAGGATGTGTGCGATTTCGATCGAAATTTTTAACATTTTTTTTGAGTTCTAAAGTTCCAAACTTTAATTTTCCTGCATTCTTAATTTATTTTTCCGTAGTATACCTCGGCGATATCGGCCTACAGATCTTGAAAGCACGTCATTCAGCACGATTAGGCATGGCACAGAAGAAATCGGGCAACGTTGACAAACACCAGATATAGAGTGAAAAGTGGACGAACCCTACATTTGAGGCTGTCGTATTCGGGTTTTATTTTTAATATTTTCTATGCTCATCCATTTATATACAGAGACCCAGCAAGTTTACTGAGATTGAGATACATTTTTTTTTTTTTTAATTGTTAACCTTTACTTACAATTTATCAAAAATCTACTTTAAATAAGTGGTAGTTCTTGAAATTTTAGTGAGCAAAAGCAACTACAAAATATGTACATATTTACAATGCCATTACCACAGGCGCCATATGTAGTGAGCATAAAATCCTATCATTCCCAGCTCTTTGCTTCATTTTACATGTTTTTTATTTGTCTTTTTGATGGGCAATAAAAAGTAATAAAAAATGCTCAAAATGTAAGCAAATCGTGCTGCTGATAACGTTCCCAAATATATATCTATGAAACCGAAATTCACACATAAATATAATATATCAGCAGTGTGTTTTCATTCTTTTGACAGCTGCTAACACCATCCAGTTCCCATTTTTTGTGCTCTCAAATGAGAAAACCTTTTCAAGTCGATGCTACCGACAACGATTAATCGCAGTTGTTTCGTTGCAAAAAACCTCAAATATATTAAAAAAAGCAACAAAAAATGATTCTCGTTGGAGAAAATGTAACAACACACCGTGCGAAGCGTGCCAAGGATATGAGGTGGCGCTTAGCTATGCAGCATTGCTCCATATGATGGGAAGTGCAGTCGTCTCAAACAATGAAAATGGTGAATGGCGGCGAGGCATTCATAAAGTGGCGGGGGGTTAACAGCTAAAGCAATATAGTTTGGACATTACAATAAAATTCTTTCAAATGTTCAACACAGAGGTGCATTTGACATTGGAAAAATCCGATTTCATCTATATCACCTGATATGACCTCCTCGCTGTCAGTTCATTGAGTCAGTCTTCCGAAAGGCATAAATATGTTATAATACAGTTGCCTGTTGTTGTATGTTGTCTTCCACATAATTTTTGTGTTTCAAAAGGCTGTAGTGAGTTGATATATTGTTGCAAAAATGTATGAGTAAATTTTATTTTCACAAGTATTTGGTTTGTTGGGGAAATATTATCAAGTTAGCAAATTACCGAGCTATGCATTGCTGGAGGCTTCACCGAAGCTATTTAGATCTAATACAAGTAGTGGCAGACTTCCCACCTACCCTGTCAGAAATCAAATAGATTAACGTAACTAACGCAAAACAAATGCCTTCTTGAGGCCCTATGCTACCGAGAGGAGTGAACAAGAAAGGAAAAAAACAAAAAACAGGAATGATGGAATTTCATCATTACACGAGCCAATATACGTATATAATTGCTCAGGTGTATAAACAAGAGCGCCCCATCAGAAGAATAGGTAATAGTAAGTGCGTAAAGAGATATGCCTATATCAGAAAAAAAACTCTTCCGGAAATCACCGAGAGCAGAAGAAACCGCCATACATCAGAATAAATATCACAAATTGAGAGATCATCTGGAGAATAAGGAAGAGTACGCAAGAACCTATGGATCTTTTGAAATTAAACGGGTTAAAAAAAAAAGCGTAGTTCACATAACAGAAGTGAGACTTTCAAGGCAAACAAAGAAAGAGGGAGAGACGTGAAAGCGAATGAGAGAGAGAGAGACGCGAGAGCGAATGAGACAGAGAGAGAAAGAATATATATCTAAATAAATTGTCAATATTTGCAGAGAATACAAATAGACAAAATTAAACAAAAACAGAGAAGGGTCGACCGGTGTAGGTAAACGCCGGACACAAATCGTGGCAACAACGCGCACTACCTCGAGCGTTTATCACGCGCACAAGCGCAGTGGTTCCAGGATCGCAGCAACGGTACAAATTACTGCAAGGGAATACCAATAAATCCGACGCCAGAATGGATAGCACCTTATAGTACGCAGAAGCATTAGCCAGGAAACGGAAATAAGCGCCAAAAAGTAGGCACAAAAAAAAAAACGCCAAAAAATTGGGACCAAAATCGCCCCAAAAAGTAGGAACCAAGGAAATATAACGCCAAAAAGTAGGCACCAAAAATATATTTCCTCCAAGTTTGCACCAACAAACAAGCGCCAAAAAGTGGGCAGAGTTATTTCTCACTAGAAATAAGCAACCATAAAGAAAAACTCAGGAAAAATAGCCTAAAGTGTATCTAAGATATACATTAGGTATAGTTCTCTCTCTCCTTTTCCTCTACGTTACATCTTTTTTCTCTCTCGCGGAAAGAAAATGCCCAAAACGTTGCATGGCCTGAAAATTTTACTCTCCTTTCTCGCTCGTCCATCGACGTCTAAGAAGTTTCACTTCAAAAACATTTTTTCCTTTAAAGCCTGAAACTGTTCTGTGGCAAAAACATGGTAACCTCATTTTTTATCTATTTTTAATTTTATATTTACCCATGCCGCTAACGCTTTGAAATTTGTTTCATAGAGATACACCAGTGTTCGAAATAATAAGAGCACGGCGAATTACGTTGTTTTAACATCTTTTTTTATTTGATCTATTCATAGTTCTACATCCTTTGTAAAAGGTCTATCAGTTCAATTATAGAGTCTACGCGTGTTGGACAATAAGTCAGTGTTGACAACCAGCAATTTGAAACTGTGAAGGTCTTTGTCTATCTTGGGACTAGCATCAAGAAGAAAAATGACGCCAGCCTGATGATAAAACGTAGAAAAGCTCTTGTCAACAGATGCTCCTTTGGGATCAGTAAGCAATTGGATGGGTAGCGATGCGCAACTGTATAGCTGATCCTACGAAATGATGCTTCTCACCTCTCATTCTGTTAATCTCTCTCACTCTCTCGCTCAAGGTTCTGTTAATCTTTACTCGAGACTGGGTAGGCCATCATCGCATGGAAAATTTCAATGGAGAGTAAGGGAAAACATATAAAGCAATGTGGACACCGTCCGGAAACGAACTAGAGGCTCGAGGCCGATAACCTGCTACCCGAAACCGCAACAATAGCCTCGGTTTGATAATCGAAACCAACGATGCAGACCAACGCAAAAGTTAAAGGCCAATGATTATAAACTTTCAACATGAAATATAAGGAAAATGTTACAAATAAATAAATAAATAGATAAATAATAGAGATTGCAGATGAACTTATGAGATACATGCGGAAGCAGTGGTCCGCCCAGGACTGTCAAGCTAAGTAAGAAGAGAGGAGAAGAAGCAATTGCCAAGTGAAGCTCTCTCGAAGGACCAAACTGACAGTCTACAAAACGCTCGTCTTTCTCAGCCTGCTATATGGCGCAGAAGCATAGACGATGCCAACAGTAGATGAAAAAGTTTTGGGAGCCTTCGAGAGAAAAATTATCCGTAAGATCTGTGGTGCCCTCCACGTTGGTGAGGATTGCAGATGAACTTATGAGATACATGCGGAAGCAGTGGTCCACCCAGGACTGCCATGCTAAGAAAGAAGACAGGAGAAGAAGCAATTGCCAAGTAAAGCTCTCTCGAAGGACCAAACTGACAGTCTACAAAACGCTCGTCCTTTTCAGCCTGCTATATGGCGCAGAAGCATGGACGATGCTAACGGGAGATGAGAAAGTTTTGGGATCCTTCGAAAGAAAAATGATCCGTAAGGAGGGTACCTCCACGTTGGTGAGGATTATCGTGTATGATGGAACAGCGAACTGTATGACCTAATATATATAGGGACATGTACCTATATAAGGACGTGAAAAAAGTGGCTACGCTAGCTTAGCCATGTCACCTATATGAAAAGAAGGCGCTCCAGCAAGGCAAAGACGGTACCGCGAAAAGGAAGACGAGGTAGGAGAAGACCGCATATTCGTTGTAAGGACCAAGTGCTGTAGGACCAGAGCTTTTTAACTGGCATGAGCAAGCATAGGACAGAAGAAGCTTGCGTGCTATTTGGATTCGACTAACACAGAAACTCCGTTGTTGCGCCGCATGAAGGAAGAGGAAGTCCGTTCTACAACAATAACCATATAACTCAAAGCTTTAAACTTTCTACGGAATTTGGTACAGAATCTTTAGTAAACTTTATGGTATGCAGTTTTATATTCCATTTAATTTTGGCTTAATAAAAAGTAGGTTTCAAGTTGCTGAAAATTCTCGTTGATTGGAACATTTTTTGCTGAGGTGCTTCCAAATGAAAGACATTCGTAAGAAACATTTTCTTCTATATTAAAAGCTTCCGAGAGTGTGATTTAATATTGAGTATTGTAAATCGCTAAAGCGCCTTAATAATGTGAGCTCAAGTGTGCATTAAAAAAGAAAATTGTTTATACTTTCAAACTTAAACAGTCTTTTAGCGAAAATTTGCTTATTAGTAATTTTGGTCTTCAAAAAGTCTTAGCTGCTTTAAGTCTGAGTTACTTTAATCAAGCGCGCAACCAGTCTTCGAATTCCCTTTTCATTCTATCTAACACAGATTTTGATGCTTGCGATTAATTTTCTATAGCTAGTAGTCGATCAATATTGCATTCAGAATTCTACCGCATTATTTATATTTAAAGGTTTGTATACAAATCTTGTATTGCATTTCAGCAACTAAGACAAAGAATGGTATTTGTCAGCAACAAATAACTGACCCCGTTGCCACCTCTTAAATAAACATTTACTCCTAATTGCTGTGGCATAAATCTTTTATCGACAAGACATTTTTTGACATATATACATATTAAAAAAATCCTTTTATATGTATTCACAGTTTGTCGAAAAAGTATATCTCTAGGGGACAAAGTATTTGTTACTTTGCTAGTTGTAAATCAATTGGTCAGATTTTTTTCTGTTCTTTTTTTGTGGGTGAGGTAGAGTTCAAAATGCTTCGCACTTACAGCGACCTTCGTCTACTGCGTTGAGTGGTGTGGCCACTAAAACAGTACCTCCTTTCCTTCTGGGGGACACCCTTCCCTTGACTCTTTTGTGGATTACTTATTCACCCACATCTGGGTCCACCGTATTTGTAGCCAGGTTTCATGCTATAGGCTCTACCTCTTGTAACACTGTTTGTGAGACTTCGCTTTGTTACAATGTGTCGAGGTCTATCTTCTTTCCGTAGTAAGTCTTCGACCTCGAGGACCACACCCACGGAGGCACTAAACATTATGCTTAACCTATTACTAATAGAGCCTTTCGGCAAGCAAACAGCTGCTAAGGCTGCTCTCAGACTAAGAGAAATCGGTATACTCAGAATAAACCAGAGAAGACACTCTTCAATTTTAAGAAAATTCCCCTGCATTCCTGGTACAATGGATTTCTGTAAGACCAAGGATATCAACTTAGATAAATCCTTCGACACAGCATTTCCTTCCAAAGAGTAATGGGATAATGGGATTATTGTTAAAGAAAATGATGGCTCAAAAGTAAACAACAAAGTAGGTGGAGGGGTGGATAAACTCAGAGTCAGCCAATCTTTTCGCCTACCTGATCATTGCAGTGTATTTTAAGCGGAAGTCACTGTCATAAAAGAGGGACTTACGGTAATAAAAACGAGAGTATTATCCACAAACGAAGTCTTCATATAATCAGAGAGTCAAGCAACAATAAAATCACTAGAATCTAAAGCACACTTGTCAAAACCAGTCATAGAATGTTTTACAATTCCAAAGGACGTATCAAAATACTACAAAATACGCTTTATTTCGGTGCCAAGCCACAGGAATATAGCAGGGATCTGCAAGGCAGATAAACTTGCTCGATGATACCCATGCCTTTAGCCACTTGTAAGCTACTTATAGATAGGGAAACCATCAATACGGTAAATACAAGTTGCCAAAACCTTTCAACATGCGAAATAAGCAGACAGACATGGCCGAAATGGAGCAGCGGTCGATCAAAAAACTTGCTAAGACTTAACAGAGAAACTATAAGAAAAATGATAGGCGTGTTAACTGGTCATTGTCTGATAGGCAGCCACGCTAGAAGGTTAGGACTATCGTACTTTGATTTCTGTAGAAGCTGTCTTAACACAGAAGAAGAGGAAACAGTCAGGCACCTTTTATGTGAGTATGAAAGCTTAGCGACAAGGAGGCTCCGCACTCTTGACATGGCATTTTTAATTGACCTAGCGTCGTTTATTAAAGCTACCGGATGGTTTCAAAAGGAACGCATAGGATAAGGAATACGTTCCAGTGGTATCACAATGGACCTATGAAAGGTCTAAGTGTGTCATTGTGACAGCCACCCCACCTACCTACCTACCTAAGTCCTCGATGTATATTTTTACCGCATTCCAGTTATCCTCGCGTTCGAGCATTTTGCTGATTACAGTCTTAATTAGTGGACTTAGGACCTCGTTTGCCTGGAGAGGAAATTGAATACTTGGAATGAAATATTGACAAACAACGGAACGCGCGTAAATGTGAAGAAATCCGAATACCTGCACCTACCATTTGGCGAAGCGTATTATTGGACAGCCAATAACAGTAACAACAACTTTTAAGAATCTAGGATCGATTCTGAGCAAAAATGGAAGATAGACGAAGATGGGACATCTCGAGTTAAAGGGGCGCAGCCATACGGGCGTCTTATGTGATACGAAAATTCCATTAACGATTAAGGGAAATGTGTATAAAATGTGCGTGAGACCAGTAATGCTGTACGGGTCAGAAAATTGGGCAAAGCAAACTAAGCACAACCAGAAGATGGACGTGGCGGAAAGGAAAGTGCTTCACTGGGCAACAGGAATAACGCACGTGGACAAACTGAAAAACGTCAAAGTACGGGAAGATATGAAAATTGCACCAATCTCGGAGAAAATGAGCGAAGGTCGACTGAGATGGTATGGAAATGTAATGCATAGAGACGCAGACCACATCATCAAACTCATTATGAACATAACTGAGCCAACAGCTACTAGAGGAAAACCACAATCTACATGGCTAAATACGATACAAAGGGGCATAAGAGAGCAGCACCTTGATGACAGGAGGACAGAGGAACCTGGCGCATTAGGACAAGGATGGCTGACCCCAAATAGGGGCAAGGTAAAGAGAGAGAGAGAAAGAAAGAGTTGGTATGTAAAAATATATTAGTTTAAGTGAATTGAACGAAACTTGATTGTTAATAAACTAAAGAGTCTTGTAAAACAGGCGCCTAGATGTTTTTTTTTAATAAAAAAAAGTAAAAATTTAGATTCTTTCAGGCTTCACTTTTTTTTATTCAAAACGCAGCTCGTAGCAATTCAATCTGGACAATTACATAATTTACCGCCTTGAGCACATTAACAGGTAAAATCCGCCAAACAGACAATTCATGAGTGACAAATTCGAGATATAAAAGTTGTAGTTTGTTTTTTCAGCCACACTTTGCGCTACAGCAGCCACCATCGCAACAGAACCTCTTGTTTTTGGTCTGCCAGTCCTCTTTTTATCGTCGATAGAGCCAGTTTCTTTAAGTTTTTCACCAATATTTGAACAATCGACTTATTCGGACGATTACTCCTGAGCTCATTACCAGGTTGCCTCTCAAATTATGGTTGCGCCTTTATTGGGCTAACGCGAGACAGTCTCGTTGGAGAAATTTTTATGATATGGATTATTGTCTTAGACAAAAGTAATAAGCTCATTTTGAATTAAGTCCAAAAATGTTCGACGGAGCAGGGAGGCCATAGAAAGGCTAGCCGCAAACAGTAGGCTGCATATCTACTGGGTACCTGGTCACAAAGGCATTAAGGGGAACGAAATAGTAGAAGAGATAGCAAAAAGTGTTGTTAGACTACCATTTGAACAAGAGAAAACCGCTAAATACTATATACAATGAAAGGGACGACTACATGAAAAGGCGAGTGGAAGCTAGGTGGACTAATCTGACCACATGCAAAACAGCAAAAGTCATGTGTAGAACCAACGACAAAAAACTGACTCAATTCGTACTCGAGCTCTCGCGAAACGGGATCAGAACTATCATAGGTATGCTGACAGGCCACAATCTATTGGCTGCATATACGTAGGGATTGCTAACACGGACAATTGTAGGAAATGCAGAGAGGTTGTTGGGGAAACTTTAGAACACCTTCTGTGCGTTTGTCTGGCATTATCAAAAACGTGTATAAAATGCCTGGGAGCCCCACTGTTTGAGGGTCTGGAAGACTTCTCAAAAAGCGGAGCTCCCAGCTTTACTTAGATTCGCCAAAAGCGCTGGCATCCTACATGATGTCCACTTTAGGTATTCATAGAGGTCGGTCTCCATCTGGTATCGCTAGGGACCAATAGGTCTATGGGTGGCTTATTGCCAACCAGTCTAACCTAACCTAACCTATTGTCTTAGACGAGTTAGTGTTTAAGTTTGGTAACCATAAAAAGTATGAAGATGATATTTGCGATGCATTACTCATATAAATTTAATTTATTATTAAAATCTATGAATTTTGTAACGAAATAAGTCACAAAACTTCTATTTTTTCCTTATATAAACATTTTATTGGCAAACTGTGTGTACTTATGCGTTTATGTTTCTATGTACGAATATTTCCTTATAACACTTGCAAGTAAACTGGCTAATAAAAAATCATTTAAAACAAATTTCAACATTACAGAGTCAAATAACAAATTAATCATACCGACAACCGATTGCCAATATAGCAAAAAGAGTTGAGGCAATGAAACTAGAAATAGAAAAAATTGAGAAATAAAAAATCGAAAGTGCAAATGGTGCAACGATTTATCTTCAAATGTGGACAGCGAACATACGTCATTTGCAAAAATAATTAAACAGTCGGGCAGTTTGGGCTGGCAGGCAGCAGAGCCACAGAGCAGCAGAGCAGAGCAGCGCAGAACGGGCAGCAGCGGCAGGCGAACAGAACAAGCAGCAGACACACATTTACATACAAGTATGTACACTTTTATACACCTATACATACATACATATAAACATATGAACAGATGTAAATTTATATTTGCAAACTTAAATCCGTGCATATAAAATAATATAAATGAAAATGTCAATTTGACGCTGCAACAACAACCGCGCCGACAACACAATATTGCATAGGTTTTACGAAAGCAATCGCAAACTTGTTGCTGCAAGTAATCAAAACAAAAATACGTACCTACAGCTGTGTTCACAATAAGAGCAGCGCGTCATAAGATAAAGTTTTCATTATTTATACATTTTTGATTTAGTTCTAAAACTTTGTTTAATAAAAAATTCAAACATAAAAACAAATTTAAAACTTTACGTTAAAGCTTCAAACTTTGCATAAAAATTCAAAAAAATCAAAAAATTTTAGGAAAATTACAAATTTTTTACTCCGATTTTTTAGAAAAAATCTGAGTATGCAGTTTTGTAGCCCATTCGATTTTGGTGACAGTTTGAAATAAGCCGAATTTTTGATAATTTTTTCGACTACCCTCCGTGTAATGAATGATCGCACTTATTATTATTGATTGACTGTTTGGGCCAGCCATGCAGCCTACTCGAACAGTTTTAGGGTATTAATAAATCCTAAAACCGCTCTAGGCTTAATTTCTACTAGGGGGTTTGGATCTATAGCCGCATTTGCCAGGTAATCTAGTCTGTGTCGTGCCACTGCTGGGCAGTCGCATAGGACGTGTTCTGCTGTTTCTTGTGCCTCTTCGCAGAGTCTACAAGAATAGTTTTCTATCGCACCAATCTTTTTCATGCGAAAATTAAGTTTACAGTGCCCTGTTAGTAGTTCAGTGTAAAGTTGTATGTCCTTTCTGCTTAGGTTAAGGATTGCTTCTGCCTTTATCCGTTCCGGATCTATGGGTCTTTTCGATTGCCGCATGCCCGATTGGGCTCACCAGTAATCGATTCGGCCTCGTTGTTCCTGCTCTCGCAGAAAGTCACTCTTGAACCTGTTATTTGTCCCGCAGAAAGGTTCAGGACCTATGAACAGAGTGTTTCCCCCCTTTTTTGCTAAAGTGTCCGCAATTTCATTCCCTTCGTGCCCCTCATGTCCGGGAACCCACATCAAGGTAACAAACGTTCTTGATGCTAGGGTGTTGAGGATTTTAAAACATTCCCAGACCAACCTTGATTGGAATGAGAAGCTATCCAGCGATTTTAGAGCTGCTTGACTGTCAGAGAGAATATTAGTATTGGCACCGCGCGTGCCTCTCCTTAGACATTCTCTGGCACACAGCTTTAAGGCGTGGACCTCCACGCCTGGAAAATGGAAGTGGTTTTCCCATTACAATTGCTTTTTTGAAATGTGGTCCGACAATTCCAGCCCCGGCGCTACCGTTTCCATTTTGGACCCATCAGTAAACCACACCTGTGCGCCCTGTTTTAAGAATATTTCATATTTGTCACCAAAGACCACTTCTAATTTCGTGGAGAGTTCTAGTTTCCTTTCCATCTTGTCGTGAACTGTTAGGCGCGGAGAGTTCTGTATTTAATCCAGAATTCTTATATGTTCTGTGGGATTGCCTTCTTTGAGATGGAATGGATTAGGAAGCCTTAGAGCTGCACTGACCGCCGACCCTTTGGCTACAAGATAGAGCGGAATGAGTCCAGGGACCATTACTAAAGCCGCTGTGGGGCATGTTCGCATTGGTCCTGCAACGCTCAGATAGGCTATACTGCACACCTTTTTAAGTGTTATCAGGGTCTTAGTTTGGTTTACTTTTGGCCACCATACCATTGTCACTATTATTGTCTTATAAGACCATGCCATAATCTTTGGCCGCAGGTCCCATGTTTTACCGTAAATCCTTTGGCATTCGTATATTGTTTTGGCTGCGATGTACGATAAGTGATTTTTCCAGGTCAAGGTTTTATCAAGGATTACTCCCAGATATTTCATGTCCCCAGATAGCGTTAAGTCGGTGTCCCCTAGTTTAAGGGTCCCTTGGCCCTTAACTTCCTTCTTCAGGAAAAGGGCACCACACAAGTTTTGTTCGTATTTATCGAAAGTCCGAAAGTCCAGTTGTGCGTAATGTCGAGAGCTAGTTGCATGCGATCAGTTATGGTAGGTAGGTAGGTAAAATGGCAAGAGTGCCACAGGCACTCTTCAAGTAGCACTTACGTGTCGTTTTGATGCCATAATGTGGACTCATTACCTGTGCAAAGAAAAATTATTGGGAAGAGAAAACCTTCTACAGCCATCTAGTGCTGTTGATGTAGTGGAGGAGAGAAAAGGGATCTAGGCTGGAGAATTTCTTCAAGTCATCCCCAAAGGGCACGCTAAGGAATCTCAATCGCCTAGCCGCCAGAGCCGGACATTTGCAGAGAAAATGTTCAACAGTCTCTTTCTCTGTAGGATCCCCACAGCTTCTGCAACAGGGGTTGTACGGAATCACAAGCTTCTCCGCATGAGTACCGATCACCCAGTGATCAGTGAACACTGGAATGAGTTTGGAAATTGAATCTCGGGGGATTCCCATCACCTCAAGCGTTCTGTTTCTATCGTATTGAGGCCATAGTGCTTTCGAAATAGCACACGATGAGACATACCTCCATCTGTCTTGCGCTTTTTTAGAAAGAAATTGTATAGTTTCCCTTTAACAACGGACACAGGGACACCGATGATTGAGAGAAGGACAGCTGAAACCGGTTCTGTCGTCCCCTTCCTGGCAAGCTCGTTGGCAATTACATTCCCCTCTATATTCCTGTGCCCAAGGACTCACATAAGGGAAATGTTTCCTGCACATTCGAGACGTTTGAGTTCCTCCTTACAGGAGTTCACCAGAAGAGAGCTGCAATACGGCGACGACAGGGCCTTGATCGCAGCTTGACTATCGGAAAAAATATTAATGTCTTCCTCCCAACAGCGATCTTGAAGCATTTTGCATGCCTGCAGGATCGCGAAGACCTCTGATTGAAAAATGCTTGAAAAACGCTACTCGTTTCCGGCAGTTTAAAGGAGACCGAAGTGCTGGCTAGAGAAAACCTCCGCACCCACTCCAGATTCCATTCCGTCAGTGAAAACGGAAGTATCTATATCCCTACCGACTCTCCCCTCTTACCAATCTTGCCTGCTCGGAAAGATAGCCCTAGTACAATCCTCAAAATACGGTTTGCGGATGGAGATAACAGTGCGAAGAACAGAGAAGGAAGGGGAGATCTGCTTCAAGATGCTACTATATCCTACAGGAAATTGTTTCCGGAGGCCAAGCTCCTTCCCCCTGATAGCGCTCTGAGCAGCAATGGATTTAACCTGCAGATTCAAAGGAAGTAAGTGCAGAATAGCGATCAGTTATAGTAGAGTCAAATTTGCCTCTAACCATGATGACTAAATCGTCAGCAGAGACCTGAACTTTGTATCCGAGACCGTCGAGAGTCTGTAGGAGCTCGTCAGTGATCAATAGCCAAAGAAGCGGTGATAAAACGCCTCCCTGGGACAACCTTTGGTTCACTTAACACATAATCGTAACCCTTGCATTATGCGTCGCTGCTATTATTATGAGCTTAGCTGTAATATGTTAAAAAAGTTGTGGAAAAGCAGAAGAAAAACAAATCATTAAACATACAAGCAACAAACAGGCGAACAAACCAAACGGTTATATATTTTTGTACGACGTACAAATGTATGCATGTGTGTATGTATGTAAGATTGTATGCTTGTATGTAGGTAAGGGTGTATGCTTGCACATGTCAGCATATGAATATTTGCGAGCATTCGCATGAGCCGAACACACGATATGCAAATGCACCTGCAGCCATGCCGCGATATGTTGTTGTAGCGGGCCAAGCGGATTGAGAGTGTCGTTGCTGTTGTTGCAGCACGGCTTGGCATGACTTGGCTTGGCGTGGCAGTGTGGGCAACGTGCCACTGTGATTGCTGTTGCCGCCGTGGCTGTCAATACACATGTTGCGTTCGCATTTGCATTTGCGCCAATCAAGTTTTGCACTTAAACACTGTGCATTGTTGTTGTTTATTGATATCTTTTGCAGTGGCAATTCGTTCACTAGACTTTGGCCGCAGCGAGCAGACGAGCGGGCGAACAGACGAAAGCGCAACCACTGGTGCTACTCTGTTTGCCGACGCTTGTTGGCAGTGTGTGGGCCCGCCAGCACCACCACTACTACCACTACTACTACAACTACAACTACTGCTGCATACTTGTACTGCTAAACCTCATTTGTAGTTGGTTATATTTAATATGCAGTGTAAGTAGGAAATAAAAATGCCTCCAACCGACATTTAAGTAAATTTAATGAGTGTAGTTTTGATTTATGACAATTTGATTTTTGTGATTGAAATTTTTGCTTTTCTGCATTTGCAATTGATTAGAAATTGATTTCTTGTGAATTAAAAAACAAAAATTGGTAAATGAAGTCAACACCCAGTAAGCTTGAGCTCATAATTTGCATTTAATTTTGCATTGCTTTACTTATATGGTAAATAATTAATATTTACGTTGAAGTGTTAAAAGTTGTATGAGACTCGTAAGATCGATTTTTTCCAAGATTGAAAATGGAAATTAAAAATGTCAACAAAAAAAAAAAAAAATAAAAAAAAAAATTATTTGATGTATTCAATATGAGCTGCCTTAAAAAATCGCTTTTGCAAAAGTTTGTTTTATTAGGTCTTTTCCATCCATTTGGCGTTATAAAAATGTTAAATAAGGCCTTCTATTGCACATGGTGATCAAGCTAGCGTTTGAAATTTGAGCCAAAGCTTTTGACATTAAACATTGGCAGCTTAAATAGTGTGCGTGATGAAAGGTGCGTTTCATCATCATAAGACACCTTTGGTATACAATTTGAACTAGCATAAGCTCGCTTTTACTTTCCGGAGTAGCTTTTATTTGGCGTTACTTTAACAGTTATAGCCCTAAGATTTTCTTCAATTGTTTCTGGTGCGAAAGCTCATTCTATTTTGTAGAACCCATATCGTTTTCCAAGAAGCTGCACTTTTGTTAGTCTTTTCAGCGTTTCATTATGATAAGACACTAGTCGAAAATAAGCTTCTAAAGAGACAAAAGGTGCTGATTGTTGTTTTGGATGACTTTAATTATAACTTTATTCAGTTTAAGGGGGTATTCTGGTCTAGAAATTAAAAAAAAAAAAAACAATTTTTTTTGCATATTTTCAAAGTTTAGACCTTCAAAAATATGCCCTTCAACGGATTTTTCAAAATTCGAATTATATTCGGAGATACAGTGGATTTTGTGACGTGGCGTCTAAGCCGGCCGAGTGGAGCGAATCGCACAATGAACGGCAGATGTTGCCGGACGACTTGAGGACTCGTTCTTTCCAGAAAATCTTTTGTGTCCCACACAACCTTTATTTATTCTATACATATATAGATATGTACATATATACTTTATACTTTAATATTATATACCTGAAAATATATCGCCGATTAATCCAGAGTGAGTAGTAAATATTATGATCAAAGTTACTCCATTGGAATTGTTGCTCAAACTTCAAGCGCGATTTTCTCAAAACTGCTTTTGTTGAGAAGTTGATAAGATTTTTGAAGTTTGAAAATAATTTTTTTTATACATCTGTCTATTGCGCCTGCCTCGGATTTTGAAAAATTTAAGTTTGAAGTATTTTTAAAAAATTTTAAAGTAAAAAACAGAGGGTAAAGATTTTTTTTTTTAAGTTGACGCCATTTTGTGAATTTTTTTTTCTTTGATTTGTCGTAATGCGATAGCGACATTCTAACTAATGGAGAATTTTCCAATTTGTTTGTTTTAGATCACTACAAGGGTTGGAATCATGTCAACGATGGCGCACCGTTTTTTATGTAGCCCCACTCCGCCGGCTTGTAATTCAACGATTTTTTTATTTTTTTTATTTATTGTTTTTTTATGTAATATAACATTTTTCCAATATTAATAAAAACCATAAAAAATTGATAGTAAAAATGTTTTCCATTTTTTGGTTATCTTAGTTTTAAAAGTACTTAAAATTAACTGGGTTCAATATTATAACAAGAGGAGCGTGGAAAAATTTTGGCCTACAAGGATTCAGGCTTGTCAGTCAAATTAATTGCAAAAAAACAGGCAGAAGTCGTTGTGTTATCCGGAATTTTTTACAGAGTGCTGAGAATTACAACACTTTGAAGCCCGTTGGAAGAAAATTATCACTATCAAGTCGAGAATAGTGAGCAATTATAAGAAAAACTTCTAACTCGACTAAGTCCTGCGCCAACTTGGTCGCTGTTGTTCAAAATAAGGTTTCAAAAGCAACAGTTTGGCCCACCGAAACCATTATTTTAAATTAACAAAAATAAGAAAAGTACCCCATCCTTTGCCACGGCACCAACTGGAACACAGTGACATATTTGGAATATTTTTAATGTTGCCCAATTTCATATTATTTTTTAAATATGATATGTTTTTAGATGAAAAAAATGGAACCTTATGGTCCCGATGTTTTTTTAACTTATTGGCAAGATTCGCGCCAGGGCCCCCTCTTATTTTCCAAGCTCAACTTCGGTGGATGTTCTGTTATGGCTTGGAATGCATTTACATCGAAAGCAACTCTTGATGTACAGTTTATATACATCATCACGAATGAATAGAGAGAACTAAAAAAACATTTTGAAAAATAGTCTCCTTCCTTTTACTAAGGATAATCGGGAAGTGAACTTCGTTTTTCAGCAAGACAACGCCCGAATCCACGTAAGCAGGGGAAAGGGGCAGTATTTGACCGATTGTTTCATAGAAACTATGGACTGACCGGCGTGTTCTCCGGATCTAAACCCAATAGAAAACATTTGGGGTATATTAGTCAGAAGAATTTACGCCAACAATCGCCAATTTGACAACACCCACAAGCTTAAAGCGGATATGAAGGCAGAATGGGCCTCTGTAGACGTAAATTTACTTAAAAAGTTAGCAGAATCGATGAAAAAAAGGTTATTTCGTGTCGTTAAAGCAAATGGTGCTTCCATAGATACTAAAATATTCTAGACGGCAGAAAAAAAAGTTCGAAAAAAGTATACTTTTGTTAAACGATCACTTTAATTAAACAGTGTCTTATCATTTTGAAACGCCTGGAAATACGTTCTTGTTAAAAATTTTCTTAATGTATATTATTAAAAAAGTTTTAAATTCTGTAATGAAAAAGATAACTTTCGTCACTTCAATCGATGTGTAAAATTTTTACTTTCCTCTGAAATCTATAAATTAAAATACTTTGAAAAATTAGGGGTGTCTTATGATTATGAAGCGTACCTTATAAGGTACTTAGTTTATGGCTGGACATTTAAAAAAAAACCTAGCTTTTCGCTTGAATAAATTACTTATTTGCATTATTAATTTTATGTTCCATCAGAGTTGTTATATTACGATTTGACTAATAGGACTATGAATAAGTTCGTGCGGTTTTTTTCGAAATTTGAAACTTTATTGACGTAAAATGGTTACAAATTTAATATTCAAAATATTGTCCATCGCTTACTACTACTTTTTCCCATCTTTCTGGCAATTCACGGAATCCCTTTGTGAAAAATTCGGTCGGTTTTGCCGCAATCCACGAATCGATCCATTTTTTGACTTCATCGTAATTACGGAAGTGCTGGTCAGCCAGGCCATGTTGCATCGATCGGAAGAGATAGTAATCGGATGGCGCAAGGTCTGGACTATACGGCGGGTGGGGTAGGACATCCCATTTGAGCGTTTCTAAGTATGTTTTGACCACTTGTGCAACATGTGGCCGAGCATTGTCATGTTGCAAAATAACTTTGTCGTGTCTATCGGCGTATTGCGGCCGTTTTTCTCGCAGTGCTCGGCTCAAACGCATCAATTGTCGTCGGTAGACATCCCCCGTAATCGTTTCATTCGGTTTCAGTAGCTCATAATACACAACACCCAGCTGGTCCCACCAGATACACAGCATAACCTTCAGGCCATGAATATTCTGCGCCGACGTCGATGTTGAAGCATGGCCAGGGTATCCATACGTTGCCCGACGTTTTGGATTGTCGTAATGGACCCACTTTTCATCGCCAGTCACAATTCGATGCAAAAAACCCTTTCTTTTGTGCCGTTGAAGCAGTTGTTCGCATGCCATAAAACGGCGTTCAACGTCTCTTGGCTTCAATTCATACGGCACCCAATGGCCTACCTTTCGGATCATTCCCATGGCTTTTAAACGTTTGGAAATGGTTGATTGATCAACTCCCAAAGTTTTTGCAACCTCTTCTTGCGTTTGAGCCGGATCTTGATCGAGCAATTCCTCCAATTCGGTATCCATGAACTTTGGCGGCGCACCCTCGCGTTCTTCGTCTTCCAAGTCAAAATCACCACTTTTAAAGCGTGCAAACCATTTCTGGCACGTTCGCTCAGATAGAGCATGCTCACCATAAACTTCCACCAAGATACGATGACTTTCGGCTGCTTTTTTCTTCATATTAAAATAATGAAGAAGAATTCCCCGCAAAAACACATTATTTGGCACGAAATTCGACATTTTCAAGTGTGGTAAAAATATTGTTGTTTACGCTTCAAATAAAAAACTTATACTGACGTTTGTGCCTTACGACAGTAGCTCTCCAATGAATGTTTGGAAATGTGGATCGATGGAATAATAATCAAGTTACGCCATCTGTTGTAAAACCGCACGAACTTATTCATAGTCCTATTACTACGACAAAAAAATTTGAAAAATATGCATCTTTTATTTTATATCTTTTATTTACGAGTATAGTTCAATTTTATGAAATTTCGAATGCTAGATGGTCCATCTTTTATACTAAAGTACTTAGATACTTAAGGATATTATTATTTAGGGGATTTCTCATTAATTTGGTTTGATGACATGATCACAAAAACTTAGCCGTTTTCGAGATAATTTTTTTAAAACAATATTTTTTTGCTTGTACGTCTCTTATTAAATGTTAGTTCAAGGTTCAAGATATTCGCTTTTAAAAAATTATTTTCAAGTCAAACTTCTTAGACGTCGATGGACGAGCGAGAATGGAGAGTAAAATTTCAAGGCCATGCAACGTTTTGGGCATTTTCGTTCTGCGAGAGAGAAAAAAGATATAACGTAGAGGAAAAGGAGAGAGAGAGCTATACCTTATATATATCTTAGATACACTTTAGGCTATTTTTCCTGAGTTTTTCCTTGCGGTTGCTAATTTCTGGCGGTAAATAACACTGCCTACTTTTTGGCGCTTGTTTGTTGGTGCAAACTTGTAGGAAATATATTTTTGGTGCCTACTTTTTGGCGTTATATTTCCTTGGTGCCTACTGTTTGGGGCGTTTTTTAGTTCCAATTTTTTGGCGTTTTTTGTGCCTAATTTTTGGCGCTTATTTCCATTTCCTGGCTAGTGCTCAAGTGCTATCCATTCCGGCGTTGGATTTATTGGTATTGGCCTGCAATAATTTGTGCCATTGCTGCAGCCCTGGAATCGTCGCGTTTGTGCAGGTGATAAACACTCGGAGTAGTGCGCGTTGTTGTCACTGTTTGTGCCCGGCGTTTACCTACACCGGTCGACCCTTCTTCGTTTTTTGTAAATTTTGTCTATTTGTATTCTCTGCAAATGTTGTGAATTTATTTAGATATATATTATTTCTCTCTCTCTCTCTCTCTCTCATTCTCTCTCTCTCTCTCATTCTCTCTCGGGTCTCTTCCTATTTCTTTGTCTGCCTTGAACGTTTCACTTCTGTTATGTGTACTGCGCTACACGCACTTTTTTTGTATTATGTTTTTTAATACAATCGGCTTATATCCCTCGCGCCTACGAATTTCATGGTCCATTCGATCAGTTTAATTTTTACCTTTTTCAATAAATCTAAATGAGCCCAATCAGCGAAAATGCGACGCAAACGATGATCATTTGGCTTCCATGCTTGTACGAGCTGTGTTATAGGTATGAGAGCCAAGATCCTTACGTAAAATTTTCCCAGTTGTCGAAGGGCATTGGCGAACAAATTGAAAGCGACGACAAAGCGACGACGAATTGACATTTCGGCGTCTTCTTCAATACTTGGCTCAATGAACTTCGGGAACAGATTTATTTATTGCACACTAAATTTCCACAATTGGGAGCGTTTTTCTGTCGCTAAACAACGCCTTGTGTATGACTTGCCAAACCTTACTGAACAGAAATTTCAATACACTTTGCCTTGCTCAGCTGTCAAACCATACTCGTAGATATCGATAGTTCTCATGCAAATAAAAAAACACCCGTTACAGACTCGTACATAATACCTGCATAATTTTTTAAATACCCCCAAAACGGTTGTTGTTTTTATCAAAAAAATTATAAGCGAATTTTTGCAGTTGACCAAACCAAGCAATTTTTGCTTTCCGTTGCTTTTATCGAAAGACTTAAGCGACGAACCCAATACATCTAATTGCAGTAATAATAGTGAATTTCCAAAAGAAAGAAACAATTATTGATGTAAATTAACAAAAACAACATCCAACTAAAAACCATCGCACAATTGTTATTGCTACTGATTAACACCATCACAACTCAAATCATTGCCGCGAGCCGCAATCCACGCGCCTTCCGTGTAGCAACAACAAAAGTGCACGTAACACGCGCCAATCAGCAAATACAGCACTCGAGTTGTTATTGTAAAAGAAGCTTATGACTACGCTAAAATCTGTGGAAAACAAAATCCAGGCGAAATACTTTCTACTGCAGTTCGTTCCAAGCGGACCAAAGTAAATGAAATTTCACTTAGTTATGGGAGTAAGTAAAATCTGGTACTACAAAAGGCGGACAGAATTCGCAGCCTACAATCAAATCGACCATTTGGCTAAATTTCCATAGTCTCCAGTGATCTGGACGCCCGTTTAAGTGTGTGCAGCAGGCAAAATTTGTGGATTTCACTTTGATTTGATTTGTTTTTTTTTTCTTAAAAATTTTTTTTTTCATTTTTCTTTCGCGGCGCGTTAAGGCTTTAGGTCATAATTTAGGTTTTGCTATTGAAATTTAGCCCGAAACTAGAGCAAATTTTTATTCTGCCTACCATTGCGATGCTAGGCGTTTGCTTATAAATTGCAATTATAGTTGTGCATGAAATTGGAGAGCTGGCAGTTATGAGGAGTGGAAAGCAAGCAGTCGATGTGGTGAGCTAAACAGCAAAGGCTGTGCGCGAGTGAAGTTCGTTGCAAAAATTTATTCGTTGATTGGCAAAGTGCAACAAAATTGATTTTTATGTGCAGTTATAAACTTACAGAAAACGTCAGGTAATAAAAATTTATAGCAAAAGATAATACGTACTTAGGCATACTGAAGCTTTTTGTTGCGATGAGTCAAAGGAAACAATCAAACTTAATATTATATTAAAGGAGCAAGAACTATAACGAAATGGCTATTCATGACTATTCTTCTGCCTGACTCATAACTAATTTGAGATGTGTCTGATATTTAAATTTTCGGCTGAATGCTTCTACTGATTCACTTGTACTGATTCACTTATATCGCTCAATACACGAGTCCTATAATACAGCGATTGGAAGATGCCATTACTCTTCAAACTCTTCAAAGTTCTTTAAATATTTTGTGTTTGTTTAATCCTTTTGTGTGTTATGATAGATTCATATAAAATTAAATTATCTACTATGCTCCATTTTCGGGCTTAACTTACAATTCGTATTTGAAAAGCGAGACTACCCATACAAACTTTCTCGCCCGAAATCGCGATACCCGAAAATAAAGATACTTTTTCAGTATTACCTTGAGTTTTCGGTGTCATCGATAAAGACTATTACATTGCTACATCGGTGACATGATTTTTTAAATGGAAGCCAATATACAATAATCCACAGCATCTTCAAAATATGAAATAATTACCAAGGAGAAAGTTGCATTGGCAATCAAATCCTTGTCACCTTTTAAATCTCCAAGGCCAAATGGGATCATTCCAGAGATGTTACAGGAGACCTTGAACTGTATTCCATCATGGCTAGAGGAAATTTTTAAAGCGTGTTTAAACTTAGGCCATATTCCAGATAGTTGGAAACTAGTCAAAGTCGTCTTCATATCAAAAGTACGTAGGAGGGGACATGCATCAGCGAAGGACTTCTGGCCAATCAGTCTTTCGTTTTTCCTGTTAAAAACCTTTGACAGACTTTTGGATATACACCTCAGAAGCTCTTTGGATGGCTGTGGTATATCAACTACGGTATCTACGGAGATAGCGCTTCACGAGGTAAGCTGAACAATAGATGGCTCTCTATAGAGCGAATATTATACCATGGCGGCATTCTTGGATATAGAAACAAGGATATAGAAGGAAACAATCTTCCATTTCCTCTGTAAATGCCCTGCCCTATGGAAGGGCAGAATGTTAACCCTGTGCAAACGGCTGTTCGAGAGTCTCGAACAACTGGTGGCCATAGACTTCAACAACCTGATAAGGTTCCTAAACCGCGACGACTGGATATAGTCTTGCTGTAAATAACTACACAGCCCCACAAAAAAAAAAAAAAAAATTTAAGTCCCAGAAACTTGACCTCGGTTACTATATGTTTTTGGGGTCGCTGAATCCGAATCCGGGGTCAGTTTCACCCTATCAGGTCAATTTCATCCTATGGGAACAGCTGCATAAACATTTGTATTGTGTAAAAGAACAGCTTTTAAACTTCTCTTTGGTGAATCGATGAACAATCTCCACTCGTTCACTTTATATTGTTGCTTGAAGCGATTCATCAATCCAACTATATCTTTGCAATACACCAGAGTGTATTCTGCATCATTAGCGAAATATTCACGAAATTCCTTATCCCTATCTCGATAGTAAGAAACTTTAATTTTATCAGCTACATTAGTATTTCCTTTTAGCCATGATGCTAGGTACTCTGCCCCGTCCTTTGGTAAACCCAAATCACGTATGAGATCATTCACATGTTCTCGTGCAATTGGACCTTTGCTATTCTCAGCATTATTTGGAGTGTACTCTTCGTCATCACTAGCACCAACAACGTCAGTGTCATCATCAATCGATTCGTCATTTTCTGTAAATCCTTCTTCATCAGGTACTCTTTCTATTTCTTCTACCAAACTCTCATCTGTATCAGTTTCCAAATTTTGCTCAACATCCATATGTTCACTTGCAAACGAATTCAATGATACTTCTTCTTCCTGAATTCGAGATAAGTAAACCGGTTTCGTGACACTTTTAACATTAGCGTACTTAATTTTTGACTTGACTCTACTATTTATCCCCAACAAATTTGTATTGCAAAAATAACAATCTCTTTTCTCAAAAGGTTCCTTCCATATCGTCGGCACTTTCATTTTTACTTCGGTTTTTTTACTTCCTAGCATTTTTCGGCATAATGCACATATGGTTTTTGGAACCCAATCGGATTCGTCGACTGTACTATCAATGCCAGATAATTCATGATATTGTTGTTTATGTTTTTCATTGAATTTTCTTCTATTTTTAGGGTCCTCATACTTACTACAAATATAACAAAAACAATCACGCTTTTTTATTTTGCACTCTTGGTCACCAGACCTAAAGTGAAAGATTCTTGTAGCCTTATACTCTTCCATAGCCAAGTTTCCCACTATCAAAGAGCTGCGGTTTCTCACCCTGACCAGCCGCCGATACTGGGTTTCCGAAGCCCTGCATCGTAACATTGTGCCTCATGTCTGCCATGACGGCGCGAACGCCTTCGCCCAGGGATTTGGCCGACGAAAGAAACGTCCATGTCGTTTCCACCGCCACCACGAGGAGGTACCCTGGGGAGGCAGACAAAACGGCAAAGGTATTTCCCAAGATAGTATGGTTAGGGTCCATTTTTACAGATTTTGATGATTTGACCTTGAACTGACCTTGAAATTTACCTGATAGGGTGAAACTGACCCCGGATTCGGATTCAGCTACCCCAAAAACATATAGTAACCGAGGTCAAGTTTCTGGGACTTAAAATTTTTTTTTTTTTGTGGGGCTGTGCTATTAAACAATTTGGTAACGATGATGTGGCAACAAAATGGCGCTAGTTGGGTTCTGGATGAATCACCACTCTAACCAACCAAATAATCATTACGATATAACGAGAACAACTCGCAGTATTGTGTTGGTAGAATGGACTTGAATTTTTGATGAGGCCTTTCGTGCTTTGTCGCACGGTTGCAATACATCATACACGGCTGAACGACCTTTTTTCTTTTGAATTGCGCTTTCTATGTTGCTTACGGCTCTGTGTATTTGATCGAGCGTTGAATGATGTTTTCTGAAACCAAATTGGTGAATGGGAATGGGATGTTTATTTTTAATGAGTGACAGTGGAAGTTGTACAAAGAATTTTGGTTTTCAACAAGTTTCGACATTACTGATAACAAAGACCTATAAGAGGAGACTTCGTTGGATGATTTATCAGGTTTAGGTTTCATGATAACTTTGGCGAATTTCCGATAATTAGGTACGTACCTAAAGCTGAGGAACTTGTTAAGTAAACTGGTGAAATAGACAATGCAATATTGTAACAGATTACGAAAGACTTCAGTTATAATGAAATCAAATCCAGGTCCCCTGACTTTTTAAGCTTCATTTTATTTATTTTCTTACCAACTTCTGCGGGGGGCAGTTTCCAATAGGTTCTGCTTCGTCAGTGCCATTAGGGTTGAATATTTTACCTAAATGCTCAGCAAATATAGGGTTATTCAATAGGTGCGCTTCAACTTTTTTCCGATAGGGAGGGCGAACGACGCAATATTTTTTATTTTTCGCTTGTCATTTGTAAACTTCATTAGTATACATTTCATCATGTAACGCTACACACTTGAGCAACGATTGCAAATCGTGCAAATTTTTTATGAAAATAATCGTTCTGTTGCTGCTACTTTAAGAGCATTACGGCCATTTTACGGTCCTTTTAACAAGCCGTCCCGTTTTGGGGTTATGTGAAGTCATTGGTCTACAGTAACAAGCCGGCGACGATTTGTGAGCTCAGAGCCAATATTGAACGCGAAATTGCTGGAATTTCGGCCGATTTATGCAAAAGAGTGGTAGAAAATTGGGTTCAACGATTGGACTTCGTAAAATGTGCACGCGGTGGTCATGTAAAAGAAATCGAATTTCATACTTAAATGTATATGTTCAAACTCGATAATAAAAAAAAAAAATTTGTTAAAAAAGGCAAACCGTTTGTGTTTTATTCAAAAAAGTTCAAAAGTTGAAGCACTCTTACTGAAAAACCCTATATATTCGCTTTTTACTCGCTTGTTTTAGCCCAGGTTGTCGATTTTAAAGAAGCGCTTTGTTAGGAAGGTAGGTAGGGTGGCTGTCGCAATGACCAACTTAGACCTTTCGCAGGTCCATTGTGATACCACTGGAGCTTATCCTTTTAAAACCATCCGGTACCTTTAATAAACGAGCAATGCTTCGTTAGTTTCAGATTCGCTATGTCCGTTAAATCAGGTGAAAATTAAGCACTTTGTTGAATTGGTGTACTGAAAAATTTAGTGGCTTCTCACTCGTACTTTTATCAGCTGTAAGCCCAGACAGAAAACGATTGAAACTATTATATTTAAGCGTCTTGATCGCTTCATGTAGCTGTTGATTTTTTAAGTTCAATTTCGTTTTAATCTCTGAAGATCTGGTTTGCTGCTAGCGTTTCCGTAGTTTCTTTATTCTTCTACCAGGTGCCTGTTTTGGTGTGGGTTTACTGTTCTACGCTGCCAACTGAAGTTTTTGCTTTAAATGAAGCGCTGCGTCATCGAGCTGCACGCTAGTAGTGACGTAAATTTTTTTAATTGCTCTAGCTGAAGTTGCAAATATTTCAAATTGGTGAAAGCACTGACCACCTTTGTTGTCCCTTGGTTTTGTGCTGCATCTTGCGTTAAGGTGTAGGTGTAGTAGTATGTGATCCGAGCTCAATTCGAAGCCTTCAGTCATAGACAAATGGACTTTCTGACTGTTTTTGTAGACGAAAAAATCAGCTAAAACCGGAATTTTCTTTGTATTCGATGGTCAGTAAACCGGTTTAGCAGTTGAAATTAAATATACATTCTCGTTCTTTGGTCGTAATGAGCTATAAGCCCCTTGTTGTGTGCTTCCCATTAAAAGGGCCAAACAGTCCTCAGATTTCAGCTGGTGGATTGTTAAGAGTAGAGTTGGATTGTTGAAGGCAGAATCATCGAGGCAAAATAATTCGTGAAGTACTTAGGAATCTTGAGGGATCATCGACTACAGAGATCGCGTGAAGTGAGGAGGGCCAAGGCAGCAGGCAAGGCGGGTTATCGCTGCAGGGATGAGGTCTGTTGTTTGCTTTTAGAGTCTGCTCAGCCTTCAGAATGGTCTCAGAAGGCGCGGCGCTCATCATAGCTGCCTTTTGCCAACTCGACCAGGTAGCGTAGGAGATGTGTAATGTGAGAACGATGAAGCGTAATTGGAACCAAATGGATCAGTTTGCACATCGGCACCGTAGACCAGGGGCAGACACGATGTGACAGTACTATAAATGGCAGGAGAATCCACCACCTCATCTCCAGAGTTGAAACATGGATCGAGGAGAAGCACGGCGAAGTATTATGCCATTTCTAAGTGGCTATTGCTTTGGGTATAAAGAAACACTGTACTGCCGACAGCATACAAAAGCAGTCGCCGAAAACGCGAAATATGGACTTTTTGTATGCACTCGCTTCAGTCGTCTAAAGGCAGAATTAAATTTAGTGCCATTGACGCTGAAGAGTCAAGATGTGTGGAACGAGTTACAGCATATGGTTGCCAAATTGTCCCAACAACTCCGGTACGGCGAGCAGGCAAGGACTATACGCAAACGTCAAGAAAGCGCGTAAACCTCAAAGGTAATGCAGGTAAACAGACAATAACATACTTAGAAACTAACTATTCTATGGCATGAATAGCCATACGGTGGATGGAGACGTATAGATCAGACAGGGTGAGTATACGCTTTCAGAGCCAGGCCGGTGTTAATGGGGACAAAGTCAACCGAACCTGCATGACCAGATTAGTGGCGATGGGTGTCGAACGTGTCCTGAGGATCTGCCAAAGTTTTACCAGGACGAAGGCAACTGTCCCATTAACTGACCAGGCGTTTTAATTGAATCATCATTTCCAAAACATTAACTTTGTCGTCATTATTATCCAACTTCATAGAATACAGCCGCCCCTCGCATGGGAAACAGACGTTGTCCATGGAGCCACCCAATATGAGCCAGTCGCACCTGGATTTGTGTATAGCTCACCAAGCTCGGCTCACCTTTAACACAGATCCCATAGGACATGCTAGCTTTTACACCGCGCCCTCCGTTTCTGTCGCTCTTTGTCGAGGGTTGCTTTGTTAAAAACGTATTCGCAACTAACCTGCTACTACATGCCGTCCGGCTATCTGCAACCTGTCGGTCCCCACGGTAGCTTAGAACCCAGCTTAGTCGTCCGCTCCTGAAAAAGCGAAGACCACTGTTGGAGGCTCTTGGGGTATGTAAGGCCTTCCGAGCCGAGTTGCCTCTTACGGCAGGCATGTCTTACCGCGGATGCAAGCTTTTACCCGCTGGGGTCCGGGTGGCTGTCTTTTGAAATTATTATAATAATAGTGACTGGTAACAGGTAGATGCAACCTCTGATACATTGCCTCAGGTCGTAACTGATGTTGAGACTAGTGCACGCACCGCTTCCCAACGAAATACTTGACGGTAGTACCGGGGGTATCGGAATTTTGCCGATAGGAGGTTTAGTTCAGGTCAAAGTCCCACACAGTCGCGGTGGGACAGAATAAATGGGTTTGGCTGCCTTTAAAAATGAATTTCGAGTTAAAGAAGCTTAAAATTTTCTGTATTGCCATTTTTTTAGAAATGTATAGTGAAAAATGCAATACAATCAAGTTTTCTGAACATCATGAAACAAATAATCAAAAAATGTTTGTTCAAACTACATCCACTGATTCCAGTTGGACGCTTTGCTATTGAATCTCCTTCTGTGCACTCTTGGCCATTCTTAAATCAGCTGCACTACATTTAACAAGATTTGCGACAATTCCAGTTAATTGCATTTGTACTCAATTTATAATCCACAAACAACTAAAAAAACTCAATAAATTAGCGAAGCTAACAAAAACTGAACTCAAAAGCGTTCAACCGCAATGAAAATCAAATTTGTTGTGAACTGAACAAATAAAGGTTAATTTGTATTGCCTGAACAAGTGCTAAAGCCGGTTTATTGTTTCAGTCTTATAATGAGGCAGCTAAGCGATTGAGTAAGTTTTCGTGCCAATTGGCGTCGGCTTGTCTAACTGACAGTATACGAGTACACACACACACACACACACACATACACACATGGCACGATAATCGGCTAACTGACAGTTTAATGCTGATAAAAATGGGTGTCCATATAAATTAAATAGATACACGTAATTTCAAGTGAATGCAATAATTACACCATTGAATTGATTAATTTGATTGACAAGAAAACTAGTTGTTGAAATTGTATTGATTTTTATTTTTATTTCTTTCGTTGGAGTTTAATAGCGGCAAAAAGCAAAATGTGCTGAGAGTGGTAAATTTATGAATAAATAGCAGAAATCGCACTCGTATAACTCAAAATTTGTAATAAGAAGTTGTAATTAACTTAAATGCATAAAACCGTAATGGTTTTTTTCGTTTTTTATAATTTTTAACCTGAATGGGTTACACTTAACAGCACGCATAAAAGTTCTTTTTTCTTTTAGTTTAAACGGAACTTTAATTTGGAAACGGGCTTGATATTTAAATCAATAGTAAGCAGTTTTCAGCCTAAATGAGGCTTAACAGAGTAGTTCATATGAAATCTAAAAATTAACTGAACAGTAGGGAGCTATTTATTATGTTATATAACGGGTGATTTTCTAGCTATTATCTTTTTAAACAGTTGGTTTAAACAGCTGACGCACGTTTCGTGTTTTGTTTCAATGTCAAACATCTTCAGTTTGGTCTATAATTTAACCACGAATCGTCTCACAAACGAACAACGCTTGCAAATCATTGAATTTTATTATAAAAATGCGTGTTCTGTTAAGAAGGTTTATCGCGCGCTTCTTCCATTTTATGGTCAGTTTAATCGACCCACTGAAGCGGCTATTCGAGCTATTGTGACTAAATTTAGAACCAAATTTGCATGATTGGACATCAAACCACCAACACGCTTACGTAGAGCGCGAACTGAAGAAAATATCGCAGTTGTATCGGCCAGTGTTAATGATGACCTTCAATTATCGATTCGTCGCCGTTCGCAGCAATTGGGCCTTTGTTACTCAACAACGTGGAAAATTTTGCGAAAGGATTTAGGTGTGAAGCCTTTCAAAATACAGCTGGTGCAAGAATTGAAGTCGAACGACCTACCTCAACGCAGAATTTTTGGTGAATGGGCTCTTGGAAAGTTGGCCGAAGACCCACTTTTTTGTCGAAAAATTGTGTTCAGCGACGAAGCCCATTTTTAGATCAATGGGTACGTAAATAAGCAGAACTGCCGATTTTGGAGTGAAGATCAGCCAGAAGAATTGCAAGAGCTACCAATGTATTCAGAAAAGGTCACAGTTTGGTGTTGTTTATGGGCTGGAGGTATCATTGGACCGAACTTCTTCAAAGATGCTGCGAGCGCTACCGTGAAATGATATCGAACTTTTTTTTGCCCAAAATGCAAGAGATTGACTTGCATAACATGTGGTTTCAGCAAGACGGTGCCACATGCCACACAGCACGCGTAACAATGGACTTGTTGAGAGGCGAGTTCAGTGAACATTTTATTTCACGTTCGAGACCTGTCAATTAGCCACCCAGATCGTGCGATATAACGCCTTCAGACTATTTTTTGTGGGGCTATGTAAAAGTTCATTTCTATTCCGACAAGCCTGCTTCAATTAACCCATTGCAAGACAACATTAAAGCCTTTATGTGTGAGATACCGGCCGAAACATTGGAAAGAGTATGCCAAAATTGGACTAAGCGGATAGACCATTTGAAGCGCAGTCGCAGTCAACATTTGCATGAAATAATCTTCAAACATTAAATCATATGGACGGTACTACCGATTTAAATAAAAATGTCATGCATTTTTTTGAATTTCACACGTGTTTTTTTGAAAAACTTTCCTATAGCTCTTAAAAAATCACCCTTTATATACTTGTATATTATTATTGCACCAAGTTCACCCTGTGCCAGCTTTGCTTATGTACATACGAGTACACTGCAATCCGATTACATTGAACTCCAGGGGACCTAGGCGATCTGCCAATTATAACAGATGTAGATGAAGAAGAGCGACCGCCATAGCCGATTGGGTTGGTGCGTGACCACCATTCGGAATTCAGAGAGAACGTAGGTTCGAATCTCGCTGAAAGAACAAAATGAACAAAAAGTTTTTTGTAACAGCGGTCACCCCTCGGCTAGCAATGGCAAATATCCGAGTGTATTTCTGCCATGAAAAAGCTCCTGTATGTATGTATGATATGTACTAGAAGGTACAGAAAAAAATTTCGAAATGACCTTCTGTGGCTATTGTCTTTCCTTTTACAAACTCTTCGTCTTCTTAATTGGTGCTATAACCGCTTACGCGATTTTGGCCGAGTTTAACAAAATGCGCCAGTCGTTTCTTTCTCGTGCTAACCGGCGCCAGTTCGACACACCAAGTGAAGCCAAGTCCTTCTCCACCTGATCTTCCCAATGCAGACGAGGCCTTCCTCTTCCTCTACTACCACCAGCTGGTACCGCATCAAATACTTTCAAAGCCGAAACGTTTGTATCCATTCGGACGACATGACTCAACCAACGTAGCCGCTGGATCTTTATTCACCGCACTATGTCTATGTCGGATGTTGTCATCGTCCAAACTTCCGCGCCATACGTTAGGACAGGCATGATGAGAGTCTTGTAGAGTGTTAGTTTTGCTCGTCGAGAGAGGACTTTATCGCTCAGTTGCCTACTTAGTCCAAAGTAGCACTTGTTGGCAAGAGAGATTCTATGTTGGATTTCAAGGCTGACATTGTTATCGGTGTTAATGCTGGTTCCTAAATAAACGAAGTCTTTTACAACCTCGAAATTATAACTGTCAACAGTGACGTGGGTGCCGATACGCGAGTGCGCCGACTGTTTGTTTGAAGACAGGAGGTTTTTAGTTTTATCCTCGTTCCCCACCAGACCCATTCGCTTTGTTTCTTTATCCAGTTTGGAGAAGGCAGAACTAACAGCGCGGTTGTTAAGGCCGATGATGTCAATATCCTTTTACATACTCGCTTAAACAAAATAACAGAGGTTGTCTGTAAAGTCGGTTTACTGACGATAGTTTAACGTGACAACGTTATAAGAAAACCCTGATGGAATGGTTGCATTTTTCAAAAGAAAATTTTAGTTTTATTTGTTTGATAGATATTTTGTATGGATATAGGGAAGGAGGTAAATGGAATAGGTCAAGTTACATTTACACAAACGTGAAAATTGACGAAACATTGATCAAATTCATGAAAGATATCTTCAATTTCGATTGTGCATCAGACGTTAATAAGTCAACAACACTAAGAGGCAACATTATCGATTTTCCTTTTTCAAGACACATTACACTCGAAACGCTCCCTTTCATTTCCTGCTTCTCCTATCATCGTCCTATTCTCAACAGAGAAATGGTTCATTACCATGCACACAGGACGAAGGCGTATGCAAATATAAATATGTGGATTTATATACAAATGCGCATATACATACATATACATACATATATATGCTCACTCAAGTAGGAGAGTGTCAGATGTCGAACGTTGCCGAACGTGGGGGCCGATTGTGCTCTTTGTCGTTCGTTCCTCGGGCGTTCATTGTTCGGGCGTCATCCACAGACTCCCCTTTTCATCTATTCTATTTGCTCCCTATTCCTTATTTCATCTGAAATGGTTTCACAAAGGACGAATTTGATTTCACATCCATTTAGGTTAACCTTGCCTAACATCTTTGAGTATCAAGGACGCTTTTACCACCAACTTATAACTTTCACGTCATGCGTTTTGCATGAAGATGTTCGCCTAGGCCAAGCTGAGCTGCATGCAACTCGTCAAGTTAGTTGAGAATTATCGGGTGGAAGCAAACAAAAGTATTTCAAAAATTTGAAACAAAAGTGAAACTCTTATTTAAATTTCAATTGATATATGCACTATATACGGTTATTATTATCAATTATACATTTCCCTAACTTTATATTGCCTGATTTACACTTTTTTCAGCTCAAAGGCTTCCATTGCCCAGAGCACCTGCGTTGCGTCAGAGTGAAGCGAAAGTTTTATGTACACAGGCATCTCCTTAGTGCTAAAAAATCATAAAATCAAATAACGTGCCAAAAACAGATTCTAGTATGAAAGTTTTTTGTGTACCATGCAACTGTCTAGCGGAACGGTTCCAACTTATTCGCCAAAGGCAATAAAACTTTCACCTTTTCACGCCCGCGCAAACGACTACTTCGGCTCTTTGCTCAGCTGTGATTTGTGTAACAGAAAAACAACAATAACAGCAGCAGCACAGTTTGCAAACTTTCAGCAAAAACACCAGCAATCGTCAGCGATTTTACAGATATTATGCAGCAATTTGTTATCATTTCATCGCCACTGAAAGTCGGCACACTTCCAAAGCTCCGACTGCTTACAATCAAATCGCATTCAATTAAATTTAAGTGACCGGCTAATACAAAAAAAAAAAGAAATAAAAAAAAACGTAAATATCAAAATCGAAATCTTAAGGCCTGTCGGGCGGACGGACGGGCGTTCGGTCGGGCGTGCAATACTGTTTTCGATATAATTGGAAATAATTTATCTGCAAGGCATTTATGGGAGATTTAGACTTGTTGGTGGGAGGTATGAGCGTAAGTAGTCTCGTCGACCCAATCACTACAGTAGATAGACTGCATACAAATATACTCCCCGTATAACTACGTAATAATATATATGCACGCATACATCTACACACCTACACATACATACATGCATACTTGTACATGCACTTATCTGGCACATACAAATTGACATTAGCGGCCACAAGGCATCGTTTCGGGCGTCTTTATCGTTACTCCCACGAGTCGGCGTCGCCAGCCCAAAAAAGGATTTTCGTTACATATTCTATTTTCAATGTTTTTTTCTTTTCATTTTAGTTTTGTATTTCTTATTACTTGCTTTAACTCGCTACTTCATGGCACACTTGTAAGTGGTCGATTTTTTGCCAAAAGCTACAGCTAATTTGCGGCTGCAAAGTTGCCGTTTTGGCTACTGGCGTCAAATGCAGCAAAGCATTTTCGATGTCAGTAAATTTGTAGTTAGATCATTGCGGTTAGCTGTTTGATAGAAGGGCGTTTGGGGAGTACATAATTTTTCAGATTTTTGTTATGGGAATTTGCAAAGTTATACTACTTTGTTGCGCTACACGCTAGTGAAGCAGTGGAGGGTTTGCAGACATTTTAGCTGATTATAATTTAGTAAAAAGGAAAAAATGTGTTTTTTTAGTCAAAATATTAAAGGATTTCTTATATAATAAATATGTGAAATAAGCTGAAAAGCGAAAGAAAGTTTTAAAGCCCCACTCAAAGTAACGCAATTTGGGCCTTAATAACTCGCAACACAACTGCTTCCATTTTGAACTGTCTTATCATCCTTATTATTCTCTTTCACGACTTTTATTGGCATTTTTTTCTTTTTTTGATAAAAGTTTTGAAAAACGTAATATTTCTATTAATCCGCGTGATGTTATGGCTTTAACCCATTCGATCCCATTGTACTCGCTTGAGTACAGAAAAAGCATCTTTTTCGAAACGACGTCAAAAGCCAACGCTTACAAATTTTTAAATGTACTCGCCACTTTATAATACAGAGCAATGTCGAAAAGGAATACACATGTTTCTCCTCCTTTTTTTTGAGTGCTGTTATCCGTTATTCTCTTGTCTTTGCGTGCACGTTTGCTTTTTTTCTTCTTTTCATGGTTTAGTTTGCAATAAGCTCTCTGTTTGACAAAATCTAAGTTATCACGGAAAAAGTTCAGTGTTGAAATATTCATAATACATATAATTTGTATACTTTATAACAAAAATACGAAAAAAGTTGTGGAAAAGTGCATTTCGGTAGGTTTAAATTCTAGTGTACTCGCATGGGTACAGTGGGAACATTAATATATATTTTGTGCGCATATTTCATGTAGATTTGGTAATGGATGTAAAAAAATTTTACGGAAAGAGGTTTCACAACCTTTCTGCGGCCACCGACTATATTGAATCAAGCGACCGTAGTCACTTCGACTTCGCTATTATACCGCCAAATACCCACTGTGACACAGATGAGGAGGACATTGAAGAGGATAATATATTGCGTGATGATATGCCAACCTTGGAATCGTATTTTTCGACAACTTCTTTACGTCATATGACCTTCTTAGAATTTTGAAAGAACAAGGATTTAAGGCTACTGGGACTGTTCGTGAACGGCGGACCAAAAAATGTCCTCTGAAAACGAACAAAGAACTACAAAAGGAGCAACGGGGAGAGTTTGATTTTATGTAAGTTTATCATAATGATTTATTTGAATAGTTGTTTTGTATCAAATTTTGTAGGTTTTCCGACTCAGGAATACTTTTTGTGAAGTGGAATGACAATAGCGTTGTGACATTGGGAACAAACTTTGATAGAATTGAACCTTTACATACCGGCAAACGATGGTCAAGAGAGGCGCAAGGTGAATGCCCATCAGCCGAAGTTGATAGCGGAATACAACTCAGGAATGGGAGGAGTTGACCTCCACGACCAAGCTTTGAATACTTACAATATAAAGTTTAGAGGAAAGAAATGGTGGTGGCCTCTTTTCACCACAATGATAAGCTCGTGCGTAGTAAACGCATGGAAGCTTTATAAAATGGCAAGTAAGAGTCAATGCGACTTGTTGCAATACCAACGTGAAATTGTGCGATTTTATTTACGCAATCATAATATCCGGGACATATCTTCAAAACGATCGACAACGGCATCAATAGCTGGTTCCTCATATAACCATATTCCCAAAAGGATATCGAATCAGCTGAGGTGCAGGGAGTGTCACCAAAGAATTCGATGGATTTGCGAGTTATGCAATGTAGCCCTTTGCGTGGAGAGATAATGTTTCAAAAACTTCCAAACTGTTAACCGAACTAATAACCAAGGAAGTCTTTGAAAGTGTCTTTTTATTTAATACTCAATATTTTCATATACAGGCAATGTATATACATATTATCCCATTGTACTCGATTGGGTACAGCCCAAAAAATGCATTTCTTTGATTTTTTTTTCGTGTTTTTTTTTTAAGGAGCTTAATTACACTATTTCAATAAACGTTTTATAAACGCATTTAAAAAAAAAATTGTTTTATATAAGGTTGGGATTTAATGGGTTAAGTTAATTTCGGCCTCGGTAGTCGAACATAAGTGCACTAGCCAGCCATCCCAGAGGCTGTGGGTTTGAATACTTCGTAAAGCACGGTCCACGCACTTCCTCACTTTACTAATTTTTATTAAAAGCACAAAAAAAATCGTTCCTCAACCCCAACAACCTTATCCTGCCAATCCTTACTGCCGCACAAGAGTCAGTGCATTACTTGCATTGTGGCTGCTAAAACAAGCAAAAAAAAAGAAAAAAAAGACACAATTACACATTGCATCAGTGGCGCCAGCAAGAGGAAGCGAGCGACCGCGGTAATAGCGCAGACTCACCACTTTAGCGAAGTCCTCAACCATCTGTGCGATCCTTCTGCCAGGAAAATGTGACACACAGATGGCGCTTCAAAGCAGTAAGAAGACGTTGCTCCTAAGCAACGACAGGTGGGCATTCCCACTACTGACGACTGGTAGCGGCAAGCTAATCACTTACCCTGTCAGAAAGCAAATATATTAACGAAACCAGCGCAAGACTGAGTCTTGTCGAGGCCCTATGTTCCCAAGAGGAGTGAACAAGGAAAAAAAAAGTAAATTGTGCTAAGGAGCTGAAATATGGACATTGACAACGATAAGAAAAAACTGCAAACTTTTGAAAGGAAAGTACTCAAAAAAATATTTGGCGCAGTCAGAATTGCACAAAACGAATGGCGCATACGAGTAAATAATGAACTGGATGAACTTATTAATGTAGAAAATGTAGTACAGGTACGTTACATTACAGTGCAACAAATACGATGGCTAGCTCACCTTATGAGAATGGACCGCTCAAGAGACCAATGGAAAATACTGAAGGCGAATGCGTACACAAATAAAGTATGACGAAGACCAAGATCGGGGTGGATAGATGAAGTGACAGAAGATCTCGAACTGCATAATCTACAGAACTGGCAGGACGCGGCAAGGGATAAAGCAACATGAAGTCTACTGTTCAGCAGTCCAAGGCTCACAAGAAGCTGTAGCGCCAAACGATGATGATGATGATATCTTCCTGGACATTGTATAGGTTGCTAGGCCCTTCCATTGTTACTTTCAATGTTGTAATAGTGAGACTGTAGTTCCGCTTTAATCCGTCTGATGGGGAACTTCATGTGGTCGAACTGAAATAGGATGCTTGCCCAGCAAACTCATCCGCCTTCTCGTTACCCTCGATGCTTCGATGACCTGGAACCCATAAGAGAGGGATATTGAGCCATTGATTGAGTGTTCTGAGTTCCTCTATACACCGCATTCAAAGTTTGGAAGCTAAGTTAGGAAATTACCGCTTCTACAGCGACCTATTTCGTTGGTTATTCTAAAATCACTTTGGCATACAAAATTGTTTTTTTTCAACTTTCGTCACTTGTGGGTAACACCAGAAACTGAAGTGTGACGGGAGATTAAAGTTTTCTTTGTTAAAGAAACAAACTTATAAATAAAACTTATTTTTTATTTATTGCCTCTACCGAAAAAAATTCTGAAATACTCTACCGCTTTGTTAAAAGGCATTTTCTATAATCTAAACAAAATCAATCAAGAAGCTAATTCGGGAGTCGAAAAGGGCTTCTTTGAGGGAATTCTGCGGCTTTATTGAATCTCTAAGTGGCACGTCGAAATTGGTTAGGATCCTGAAAAGAAATCCAACCGCAAAGCTGGGGTCACTTATGAAATCTGATGGTTCCTTCACGGAGAAGCAAAGTGAGACACTCAGCTTGCTGAGGGACTCTCACTTTCCAGGATATCAGAAAAGCATTGGCCGGCAACAGCCCTTAACGAAGAAGCTTGCGATAAACAAAAACTTTACAGGTTGTATTTACTGTATTTACTTTAAGGTGCTCGAGCTCTCGAACAATTGCTGGTCGTGATTTTGCAGCCAAATGTATTGCAATCAATTTATTACCTTTAAAATCCATTACTGGTTTTCTTTTTTCACGTTTACTCTCGGCAAAATGCTTCCACGGGCTTGTTAACGTTACTCTGGACTGTGATGTAGCCAACTAAGACCGCGCGAGCGAGTCTTGGACCCTGTAGAAAAACTGGATCGGTATTTTCCGTTCCGACCTTAAAAAGATATGCAATGGCGACATGAGTGGGCGTGATTGAAGACGATTTAGCTATTCACTGGCTAAGTTTTTTATTTCTCATTTATTAAGTTCCGATGAATTTAGGCATTCAGCACCTCCCACGCAGCCTTTATGAGGGTGTGTAAAGTCTTGGTCTGGAAACGTTGCTGTTACCAAGTTTGAATTTGATGCTTTGCCCCACAGCTGGATGCCATATGACCGTTCTGTCTTGATACAATAATTATATTGACCTTTTTCCTGTAGGTTGCAAACGTTGACACGACGGGAAAGGTGTTCCGAGCGTGCGTGATGTAGGGTTATATCCTAGATAGAATATATTTAAGAAATTGTCGGTGCAATACTTTTTTTAAACACAGTTTGAATATCTTATTTAGAAAGTCAGTAGATGTTGCTTATCGGCCCCACGAAAAATTTACTTAAATTTCTGTTCACCACCAGCGCAAAAGAAGGAGTAACTGCATTGCTGTCTGACGTAGAAGGAGTTATGTATCGGTTGGTTTATGAAATAACTAAGAATGTGTTAGTGATATATGAACAAAATTAACACAATGTTACTTCGTTACCATCTCAACAATGACTGATTGGAGGAGTGTGTGAATATACCCTATGATCAAAAAGTACCGGGAAGGTGATGCTGACTGTTTTCTTAGATTGCTAAGGTGCACCATGAGTACCTTCCATCGGGCTAGACAGTCAATAAAGAATAGTATTTATCCATTTTGAAGCGTTTGAGAGATGCTGTACGTCACAAACGGTCGGAAGTTTGGGCAAACAATTCTTGAACTTTGCATGATGATAACGCGCCATCGCGCCGAGCCCAAATTGGGCTGGATTATTTGACCAAACACCAAGGAAATACCATCGGGAAAGCACCGTATTCACCTGATATGGCCCCGTGCAACTTCTTTTTGTTTCCCAAGTTGAAGTTACCACTTCGTGAAAGGAGATTTCAGTCGATAGAGGAGATCAAAGAAAATGCGATGAAGGAGCTGAAGACCATCACTTCGTCGGCCTACCAGAGATGTATGGAGGACTGAGTTAAAGGTTGGCACATGTGTGTTGCTGCAGACAGGTCATATTTTGAAGGAGATAAAATAAATTTGTCTGATATTTAACTCTGTTTTGTTTTATTTAAACATTCCCGGTACTTTCTGATCATAGGGTATGTGAAATTATCGTGCAGATTTCGGTTGGCGTTTTACCTCCGTGACGTGGCGGTCGAAGTTCCTCTCACAATTGTGTTTTTCACCATAGTTATTGGCCAAACTTAGTAAACTATCATCCTTGGTTACAACCTCACCTGGCAACTTAGGGTATTTGGAATGGTGAGTGTAATAGTGAGTAGTTAGCCATAATCTTAGCCGATCAGGATCATATCCTCAACACCATCGAAATTACATTTAAATGAAAGTATTGACTCAACAACGATTTGATTCATCTATGCATGTAAAACTAAGGTTTGGATGAAGCTATCTCAGCTTGTGTTACATCTGCCATCGCAAGTTTTGTTACTTTCTACCCATGTGATACAAATACAATGATACAATGTGAATATACTGAAATACTATTTGATGTATTCAAAAGAAAGTGAAGTTCTGTGAGCAGAATCTAAATTTCTATTTAACGATAAAAAATATTTTTTCGGTACTCAAAACAATTTGCTCAGTTTTCAGTCATTAGAATACCACATCAATAATGGATACGCACTCGTAAGCTAAATCCAGCATTAGGAAATCTCATTTAGAATGCTATAATAGAGCTGCGGCATGAAAGACAACTCTTTCCATCCATTCACCCGCCAGGCACCTTCAATTCTCGCTCGTTCACTCGCTAGACCGCTTATTATTGCCTGTCAATTGGCGCAATGAATTACAGGCTGCATTATGAACTGCCGGCTGATATGTATTTTATGTAATGCATTCATCTTTATGACAACAACAATTTCCTCTCTACATGGTACAACTCAATTGCATTGCTAGAACCCTAGAAGTAAGGCAGCATCTCTATGCCGATTTAGCTTTCCTTAAAATGTAATTTTCGCGGCAGCCGCAAATACTTTTGACAATCCTTTTGCAAGCCGCGCAAGATTTATATGTACTTGTATATGTGTATATGTCTGTAATGTTGTAATGATTTATGTATATACTCTCATATACATATGTACATATGCAACTAAGTACCATAGTTATGTATATATGGGTGATTTTTGTTATATGAGTTGTACTATGCAAAGGGATCGCTGGCGTCTTTGCCGCTTCAAAGGCAATCAGTTGCGGCGGATTGTAGTCAAATTGACTTTGAGTTGTGTCCTAAGTTGAGTTCGTTTGCTTTTGACTTGTGGCAAGAGCTGCGGTAGTATTGAGTTGAACCTGACTAGAGTTCAAGTTGATTTGCTTTGGGGCAGAATTTGACTGCGGCGCGATGTGTTTATTACAGGTGGAAGGTATTTACGTTGTTGTAAGCACTTTTCTATTCCGTTTCTTTTTTGTTTTATTGTAGTTTTTAGAATTATTTTCCTGCTTGCTTGTAGTTCCTTCCTTTGCAGCCACAAATGCAATCAATCATAGCAACAAGACACTCTGGCTACTCAACACTGACAGCTACACTTAGCCGCTCGCCGTTGTTGCTGCTGTGGTTGTTGAGGGGTGTGAAATGCCTTTTCGGTGGCTTTAAATATATGGTTTATTTGTAAATGTTGCCTGAACAAGGCGTTGCATACAATGTTTGCTGGAATGCATATAAATGTTTGTATGTTTCTATGTTTTTGTGAGCATGCGGCTGCTCCAGCGTACGTTGTATTGGTTTTGGAGTTTAGTCACTATGCTTTGATTTAGTGCGAAATGTGATGAGCTTTTTTATTTGTGGCGGAAGGAGTGGATGTTAAAATGGATGGTCTGCGAAATGTTTTCAAATAAAACAATAAAAAAATGAATAAAAAAAGTAAAATTAAAAAACTCTCTGATTTGCCTACTTATCAGACTAAAACAATTCTAAAACAGGAAAAGTTATAAAATAATTAAAATAATGTTTGTGTATTAATAAGTGTTTCTAAAATCAAAAAATAAAAACTAAATTTACCTTTAACAAGTGCCCCAGATTTAGGCACGTTCCTATACCACTTGATCAAAAAGTTCCCGGAATATATTCAGAATGGTTCAGTCGGAGCTCTCCACTGACTCACCTGATGTCTGGATTGCATGTCGTTCATAATGATGTTGAATTTTGGGTCGTATTCAGCCTCAATGCGATCCTTTTTATGCAAAAACTTCAGATACAGGTACAGGTACAGGTACGGAATAACTTTGCAGCAACACGGCGCATGCCCAAATCATTCGCTACAATGACTTGAACGGATCTATAAGCAAAGTTCATGTCCTCTACCAGCTTTCTGATGATTTAAATAAATAAATAAACAATTGTCGCTTTCACTTCTGTTAGGTATTTGGCCGGGCTTTTTCTCCTATTTTTGGTGTGCGTCTTGATGTTGCTCCACAAATGGAGGGACCTACAGTTTTAAGCCGACTTCGAAAGGCAAATGTACTCTGTGGGCAAAAAGTAAGGTGAATTTATTTGTCAAACTTTGCGGGATTAAAATTTCGCTCTAGTTATTTTTTTCATGAGTTGGCAGCACTGTTAATAACATCTGGGCCAACTTTCATGTGAATGTCATTATCAGTAATATATTTACGCTTGTGTTTACCAAACGGCCAAGAGTGCATTTTTCAATTTTTACAATGTCTGATTTGATTGAGCAGAGAAGTGCCATCAAATTTTGTTTGCGGATTGAAATTTCGGCTGCGGAAACGTTTAGCATATTGCAGAAGGTATTTGGTGATTCGACTATGTCACAGAAAAATGTTTATAAGTGGGACAAAGACTTCAAAGAGGGTCGAGAACGTGTTGATGGCTTGGAGCGCTCCGGACGACCATCGACGTCAAAAGATGACCAACACATCAATAAAGTGAAGGAGTTAGTGCTCAAAAATCGTCGGTTGACTGTTAAAGACCTTACTGATATGATCGGAATGAAAGACAATTTGAGCCTACGAAAAGTCAAATCTCGTTTGGTACCGAAAACTCTCAATTTCTTGGAGAAAAGTCGTCGCGTTGATGTGTGTGAAACAATGCTTTCAGACTATCAGGGCAAGCTCAAATGCATCATTACTGGAGATGAGACTTGGATTTCTGCTTAAGACCCTGAAACAACCGACCAATCAAGCGAATATTGTGCTAAAGGCGAGGCCAGACCGAAAAGAGCACGTCAAAGTCGTTCAAAAATAAAGGTCATGATGACAGTTTTTCCGATTTTCGAGGTGTGGTGCACTATGAATTCCTTCCACCTGGCCAAACTGTTAATAAGGAATATTATTTGAGCGTTATGCGTCGTTTACGTGAAGCAATTCGTCTAAAAAGACCAGAATTATGGGCCAACAACTTTTGGTTTTTGCATCACGATAATGCACCGTCTCACACTGCACTCGTTCTTCGTAACCATTTCGCCAAAAATTCCAAGCATATCTTTTCGCAACCACCGTATTCGCCTGATTTGGCTCTGTGTGACTTCTGGCTATTCCCAAAAATCAAGAGACCACTCCGGGGAACGCGCTTCGAGTCGATTGAGGAGATAAAAGCTGAATCGAAGAAGGTGCTGATGGCTATACCGTAAATAGGCTATTTGGCATGTTTCGGGGTTTGGAAAAATCGTTGGCATAAGTGTATTTCATCGGGAGGGGATTACAATATTTTGAAGGGGACGAAATTGGTTTACAAGAATAAATAAAGATTTTTCATTTTACAACCAAATTCACCTTACTTTTTACCCACAGTATTTTATGAGGAGCTTTTTCTTGCCAGAAACAGACTCCGAAGTATGCCATTGCCTGCCGAGTGGCGACCGCTGTCAGAAAAAACTTTTTTTTTACGTTACTGATATTTCATCAGTTTTTGACGTCCACGGACTGCCACTACGTTCGTCATCCTCGAAGAACTCATGATCTCTTCTGAAGTGCTTATGTCAAAATAACAAAAGGAACAGAACTCAAATCAGTTGACTTAGAACGTTATCTGGTGGCTGTTTCCGGAACTTTTTGATCAGGCTGGTATATTGGCAATTCGCCAAAATTGACCAGGATTACCAATTAATGGTTAGCCTGGTAATCACCCAACGAAGTCTCCTTTTGCAGGCCAATATCTCTGTTACCAGTAAAGTCGAATAAAAAATTTCCATAGAAATAAATACCTCATTGAAAATATACGTGTGATTACCATTCACCAATTTGGTTTCAGAAAACGGTATTCAACGCTCGATCAAATACACAGAGCCGTAAGCAACTGAAAAGAAAAAATGCTGTTCAGCTCTTTTTTTTGATGCATCGCAAGTTTTCGACAAAGTATGGAAGTTTGTCAAAACGGCTCCGCCGCTACGATCCTTTAGGACGGTCTCTGCGGCAATGAATTTGACCACTTGTCCAATGCCATTGGGATGGTGTGCCCAAATCATATCCATTTGAAATTTGAAAAAGGCGAGCCAAGAAGCACCGAGAGATTGGTAACTCATGAAACGAATAGAGTAGAGACAGAGACTTCTTCTTTGGAAAATCTGAAAATATCCTCCAGTTTGAGAGAACGAATTTTACCCATTACCATAGGATACTCTCTCCTCTAAGCAAGACAGGCAAATCGGGTCCACAGTGATTCCAATGGTGGTCATATGCTGACCCTCTGCGTTGTGTCCTGTAAAAATACCAACCATCAACCGAACGTCTTTTCTTCCAAGTTTTAGAAGAAAGTTCGGTAGTTTTCTGTTCGGGCTTGTCAAAAAACACTTTGGAGTTCTGCACCGTTCTAGACAAGACCATTGCTTTTTATGGAAATTGTATACATAATCGCTGATCCAATTCATGATTCCTATAGAACTGATTCTGATTATAGGGTTTGATCCTTGTGGCAATTGGCGTTTGTTGACTTCTTGCAAGAAATCGATCATTCGACGATTTTGCATTCTTGGTTTCTTATAGTTTGATGTGTTTATTACAAACAGGCGTGGTTGTGGCTGCCACCACTGCTGTTCCTATTGCTGTAATTTGCTGTTTCCTGCAACACAGGTTTTCCCTAAGTGCAGCTGGCAACGTTTTTGTAATCCCTTTAGACCAAGCTTTAGCTTTGGGGTGCAGAATTTTTCCGTTATTTTAGCACTTTTCATAATTGTTTCATAATGACAACAGGATGTGATGGTTTAACCCTGTTGTCATTATGAAACAATCGTAATCGTCGTCATCCTTTCACTGTAATGAACTTATAGCCTAGACAGACGGCGGCATTAATCGGGTTTACCGGCGCAGTTAATTCTGATCAACATTTTTTTACGCGGATTAGTGAACAGTTAATGTACAATTTAGATAGTTTGGTCAGTAAAAGACTGGCTACAAATACGGATATTACCATCTAATACTCTGATCTGATACTATAAAATAATTATTTATTTAAAAAATATCTTAAATTCCAACTTCTCAACTGGGGGTTCATCTGGGGCCTTCTATTCGGCACTTTGACGCTTAGTTTCAGGTTCATGTTTCATTGCCAGTTACAATGTTATAAAGATGTTCTCGTCTTTTGTCGCCTCTTTAATGAAGTCTTTCGAATGTTAAATTCTGAGCAATTTTTGGTCCTCAGTTAACTTGGTCTTCAGTGCGGAATGAAACGTGCACATACCGTTCTTAAGCCTAAATGATCAGTTAAAATATGATAAATCGATGTTTTGTAGATATTCAGCTCCGATTCCTTGAATTTCAACGATGATTTCGGTTCATTTCTGATAAATTTACGAACGATTTCGATGGAGTTTTCGGTGATTACTGATTTTGGGCGCCTCGGTTGTTCATTGACATTTGTGTCCTCACAACCCTCTTTGAAACGCGTAAACCACTCATGAACTCTGGCACGAGATAGACATTCATCGCCATGCACTTTTTTCATCAATTCAAATGTTTCGGTAAACGTTTTGCCGATTACAAAACAAAACTAGATATTAGCTCTTTGTTCGAAACTCATTTTTGTACCGATGACAAAAACATACTGACGCTTTAGACGCAATAACTTCGCTTCCACTGAACCGAATGCCACCAAGCTTCCGCTGGAAGTTAGCTACGATGGCAGTTCCATCGCGCGCCTAGGGACCTTGGGCTAACAACTTATTGCTCCTCAAATCTAAAATGTTACTGAATCCGAAGAAAATAAAGAAAAACAGTCAACTATTAGTTCTTGTAAATAATTTTTTTTTTTCCTCACTTGCTTTGAAATGTGCAGCAAAATGATAGAAAAAGGTCTTTCCTAATACCGATCGGTCATCGGCAGGTAATGACACGAAAAGGCTCCTCATAAAACTGAAAGTCCCTCCGTTTGTAGAACAACCTGAAGACGCACACCACAAATGGAAGGAGGAGCTTGGCTAAGTATCTAGCAGAAATGTACACGCCAATTATTTACTTAGTTTTTTAATTGCTGCTCTTCCGTCGAGTGCGGCTAGTAAGAAATATTTTAGTCCTGTAAGTCAGTTTTATACCAGGAAGATGGTGCGCTAGGGAAGTGGAAATGCCGACTAGCAAATGTGTTTACATTGCGATGAGAAATTATTGAACTATTGCCTGGCCTCATCAATGAGTTTTAAAATTTATCAGACTGTTAAAGTTTAACAGTCACAAGGTTTCGTATCGAAATTATTAATAAAATGGTAATAAATTTTATCAGCTTGATAAATTTGAGCATTAATAAATAGATAATTACGACGTGCTAGATGTTTAATTTGACTCCAGGAACGGCCTGCTCTGTCCGCCTCTGCGGCTACTTGTCGCCTCAATATGTTGGCTGGGTTCCCGCACCTATGCCTTCCTTGGTGATTCCACTCTAGCGCTGTCCTTCCGATGTCATCCCGTGGTTTGCGCAATGTGTGTCCTATCCATTGCCACTTGCGATGCATAATTTCTATGTGAACTGGTGTTTACCCGGTAGCCGCCCAAAGATCATCTTTGTGTATAATATCAGGCCAGAATATCCGCATTATTTTTCTTAGGAAGAAGGATTGCAATGATTGTGCTAGGCTTGTTGTTAAGTTCTATATTTCACATCCATACAAAACTACCGACTTCACGTTGGCTTTAACTATTTTCAGTTTTGTGTACCTGGAGACAAGGGTTGATCTCCATACCTTGTCTAGCATGCCAAATGCAACGCGTCCCTTAGATATTCGGTTGGTTATGCCAATTTTTAATCCTCCGTTTTTTGAAATTATGCTTCCAAGGTAGCAAAATTCATCTACATCTTTAAGCGGCGTGCCGGCAATTTGAAGGGTTTGCGTTTCAGTGGTGTTAATCTGCATTAGTTTGGCCTTTGCTATGTTAATTTTTAGACCTGTTCGTGCTACTACATGGCATTCCGCTTGCAGTTTAGGTATTCAAGTCGGCCGCATAAGCCCCAGGAAATGCCCCTGCTGACTGCACACGCTGGTCGCATTGCTAGGTCCATGACTAGGACTTGAGCAAAAGTGGAGATAATACACATCCTTGCCTAACACCGGTTTGAACTTCCATACTACCACTTAGAGCATTTTGGTATCTCACGCGGCATGAAGCGCCTGAGTAAAATTCTTTTATGATGGTGACAATTTTCTCAGGCACTCCTTTGCTTCATGATTGAGAGTGTCGAACGCTTTCTCGAAGTCGATGAAGCAGAGGTAAAGAGGCGAGCGCCGCTCAACCGACTGTTCCACGATCAGTGGGGACGAAAACGTGCTTGTGTTTTGGAATTCCGTGATTCAATGAGTTGCATAGCCTTTTGTGAATTACGTGTGCTATTACTTGGTTCAGCATGCTTAGCAACGTGATTCCTCACCAATTTTTGCACTCAGATGTGTTACCTTTCTTCGGGAGAAGAGTGATAACCCCCTCTTCTAATTCAGATGGTATTCTTTCAGAGTTCCAGATGTTTTTCAATAGGGACAGAAGGATCTGAGCGCTTATCTTGACTTGTTTGTCCTTAGATGTTGTTGGCTCGCCGTCCTTGTCTTTGAGCGGCTTGGTCGTTTTAAAATTGGTGTTTGTTAATTGTCGTATCGAGCGTTAAAGGTCTCGGGCATGGTTCGTTTCCGCAGCAGCCTGCGCTGTAGTGGCTAAGTTGTTGCTCCACAGTCTTTTATCAGATCTGGCACTTTTCTTTATTCGTCTGTCAATAAGGTTGTATCGTTGCCACAGCTTTGTCTTACTTGATATGGTTTTCGCGCAATTTAGCTGGTTATTTATTAGTCATTTCTTAGATCCCATGTTCGATCGGAGATCCAGCACTTCCGCTTGTGCGCCTTGTATTTTTCCAAGCATAAATGACTGTAAATTATGAGTTCGAGTCACTTTTGAGATGCGCTTTATTATTTGTATAATAATACCTGTGCCACATAGTTGTCTGCCTAACCAACCAGCGGTGTAACAGCAACCAGCCGATCAGAGATCAGAGCTATTGACAGCCGACCCGAAAATATCAGCGGAAATTCTTCATCCCCACATCCCGCCGTCTGGAGCAATGAAAAGTTGCCTCCGTCCTGGACAAAAGGCATCACAATGAAGCTGCCCAAGAAAGGCGACCTGCGTGACCGCGCCAACTGGCGAGGAATAACCCTACTTAACACCATCTACAAAATTGTAGCCGTAATCATACAAAGCAGGCTCAAAGATATCGAACGCGCCATAAGAGACGATCAAGCTGGTTTTCGCTTGACCAAGCCAACATACTTCGGTTTATATAGTAGAACAATCAGTTGAGTGGCGCTCCTCGCTCTACATGCTGTTCGTAGACTGATCTCTAACACCATCACACAGACGCTAAAATCTTTCGTCAACAAATGCCTCCGCATGATCTGCAGAATATTCTGGCCAAACACCATCAGTAACAACGCACTCTGGAGATTAACGAACGAGGAACCCATCCTTAGGCAAATCAAACGCAGAAAGTGCCGATGGATCTGAAAAAACCACCAAGGATCATCACGAGAATGGCACTGGTCTGGAATTCGCAAGGGAGCAGAGGTCGCGGTCGGCTAAAGAACACTTGGAGAAGGTCGATGCTGCGCGAACTAGCAGATGCCGACATCTCATGGGACGATGGAACGATGGAAGAGTCTTGTGAAGGTCCTATGCTCCCGAGAGGAATGAACAAGGAAAAAAAAATTAATAAGGGGAGAAAATCGTGATTCATAAGAGCGACTCGAGGTGTGATATTCAGAAAGAGAAACAATTCTTGTTCCTCTGAGTTTTATCAGTGGTTGGATCTGGGTGAAGGGGATAGGCTTTGTTGATTGCAGATGGGTGTAATAAAAACTCAAGGGGAGCTTGTGACCGTACAACTGCCCCAGTTATAATAAATCCACAATTTTTTTTTATGTGGAGGAAATATCCAATACCGCGAGATAAAAAAATTATTAAACTAGGGCTAAAACTTAATGGAATATAAATCAACATACCCAACTTTTTTGTTTAATTCTAATTAATTTCTTTTTTAATTTTGTTGAAAATTACCAAATTTTTATAAATCTGATGCATATTTGCTAACTTCGGTTAATTTGTTCTGGTAGAATGAACTAAATTTTTATAAAAAATAATTTAAATTAATAAAAAGTCAAAACTTACCAAAATCTTGAGGTGCTTTATTTCTTTCGTAGGCTTTATACATACAAACGTATTGATGAGAAGATTGCATAAAACTCTCTACTATCCACTGGCCCTCAGTTTATTGAACTCAAAGTTATTCAAATGCATATATAAAAGTGTGTATGTATTGTATGTATGTATGTAACAGATAGATATCCAATTTAATACTTACTTGATATGGCGTGTTTGTTGCGTGCCGCCAACAAAACGCGCTGGACCACCTACCTGGCGTACAACTCTAGAGGTTTCAGCGACGTTGATGTCTTATTGCACGTCAAATTGAAGAAAAGGAAAATGTGATGTGATTTTCATTTTCCTTTGGTTAGATTTGTGAGCAACCACATGAAATTAAAAAAATAATGAGTGATGATGCTGTGCGTTGTAGACGTTGCTGGCACTGGTACTCGTAATGGCGCTGACGCTGACGTTGAGCTTAATGGTTAAAGTCAGGAAATGGTGGCGTCTAAGAGCGAGATGATGTAATTGAAGAAGGAGAAGATGCAAAATGTGCTGCTGGACAGATGGAGGAGGGGGCGTATGCTATGATGCGTGCACGCTGGGAAAAAACAAAAAACGCTTTCACAGGTGGTCATGCACAACAGTGAAAGTGCTAAAATATTACACTGTTTTGATTAGGTTTGTTTCAAATTAATGAGCAGACAAAATTTATGTTCATTTTGTGTTATTATTGTAAATTTGTTTATTACTTCTGGGTGTGGGATCAAGTGAGAGTTTGGCAAAAGGCAATATTGAGTGGCTGTAGAGGTAAAGTATTTTTTTGAATAAAGGGTTTTCCAATAAGAGGTGTTATTTTGATATTCAAAGAAAAATGCCTTTTTTTAATATAAATGCTCGGATGTTTATTTCATTATAAAGAGGAACGTATGCCGTTAATAGTGGAAAATAACATCAGGCAAATGACCACCATGACCACGCTTAGGGGACAATATCCTTCCTTTTCATGAAATTTTCCATAATCGAATTGCAAAGTGGCTGCCCTATGTCCTCGATAGCTTCACGAAATCCATCTTTGAGGTCTTGAATCGACCCTGGGCTGTTTACGGATACTTTCTCTTTCACGTGGCCCCAAAGAAAAAGTCACAAGGTGTTAAATCACAAGGTCTCGGTGGCCAATTGCGATCACCTCTTCGAGAGAAAACACGGCCCAGAAACTTTTCCCGTAAAATATCAATAGTTTCGTTGCTTGTGTGGCACGTAGCGCCGCACACTGGGGATTTTTGTACAGAGATGCGGAAAAAAGTATACATCCCAAAAAATATTTACATTTTTACTACTAACGAAGTTGTATATATTTGTGTATGAAAAGAACATGTTTAAAGACTATTTTTTTTTTTTAATTTTAAAAAACAATGTTTTTTAAAATTCATAAATTTTAATTTTTTTTTATTAATATAAGCCAGCAAATATTTACGCACAGGATACATGTAAGTTCATAATTCTGAATTACCCTCAAAATGTCAAAACAAAATTAAAAGTGTTTCGTTATCATTATGCACACACTAGAAAGCGTTTAGTTATTATCATTGCCAAAAAATAATCAGTGGCGCCTGGTGGCATCTGGTGGCACCTGCAATTGATTAAAACTGAAACAGACGCTATTAAGCAACACGTTGATATTAGTTTCTGACCGTAGGTAAATGTAGCTCAACTTGCAGATCCAAGAATATGAAGGAATATGATTTTTTTTTTTTTCGTAAAATTTATTATAAATAGATAATCAAATGCTTCACAGCCTTTGTTCTTCCGGCTAAAATATATAAAAATATCGTACCCTAAATGAAAAATAAAAAATTGGAAGTCGGCTCAAGCAAAAGGAAAAAAAAACCACCTTGGGCTTTGAAGTTTTTTCTTAGTCAGTTCAATACTATAAAAAAATTATACTTTTGACATATCTATAAAAAAAAACTGTAAGTCGGAGTTCAGTAATTCTTTTTGATTTTATTGTTGGTTCTATTCTGGAATTTAAAAATACCATTAAACATTGCGTAGGTGGTATGTTGCAAATTTGACTTTCTTCCGCTAAATCCCCAGTGTGCGCCGTCTTGTTGTCCAAATCAATACCATCCAATTCCAGCCATAAAAAATCGTTAATCATCTCTAATCTAATCTAAATAACACCTGTTACTGGAAAATTCTTTACATATCTACAGCTTTCCGTGAATATTTTTTTGTAAAATATATTCCCAAATTCAACTGCGGCTTCCACTGCGTATTTTTTTTAATGCCAAAGCGATGCGCAATGACACCAAATCGGTAAATGACACCGATGCCAACGGATGTATTAAGTTTTGTAGACTTCAATCAAAGCGCTTTTGAGGCTTGCGCCTTATAAACGTTTACAATTCTATTACGAAAATCGACGCGTATCGCGCGCTCAGTCCAACTTTTGGCCCTTTTTTGGCTTAATGGCTACGCGAATAAGCAAAATTGCCGTATTTGAGCTGAAAAGCAAGCCGACGCCATTCAAGAACAGTCATTACATCTATTGAAAGCAACCGTTTGGTGCGGTCTATCAGCATCATCATTCCCTGGCCTCCGTTGCCGAGCACGGGGCCAAAGTAAAATTTGTTTCCATTTTGTGCGTTTCCCGGATATATTTTTCACTTGCTGCTAGGTCATTGTTTTGTATTCCTCTTCGATGTAGCGTCGACAAGAGCCCATAGATCTGCCTCTTCAGCGCTGTCGTTGGGGGGCCAGTCGAGCGTTTGTCTGTTGACTTCGGTGTCACTTTTCCGTAGGGTATGGCTTATCCATCCCCATTTACGTTCTCTTACTTCAGTTGCGATTGGTTTTTGATCACATCGTCGATGCAATTCGCTGTTAGATATCCAGTTGTCTGACTAGCAGATACGTAGAATGCGTTGTTGTTGTCGTTGTAGCAGCATAAACATTCCCCACACTTACATACGGAGATTGCTGCTGAAGTGACAGTCGTTGACCGGATATAAATCCGGGTCGTTTCGGTAACGTAGAACCGACTGTCGTGGAAAAGGAACACTTGAAGCTTCTGTACAATTTCCGCAGACAGATACCATGTTTCACAGGCGTAGAGCAGAACTGATTTAACATTTGAGTTGAAAATACGTATTTTTGTTGTAAAGTGCATTTACTTGGACTGGCACACCGGACGAAGATTTGCAAATGAACCTCAGGCTTTTTGCAATCTTGTTTCATGTGCCATTTTTCCATCCTCTATCCGCAGTGAATTCGCTTTCATGGTATTGAAATAAGTTTACATTTTCTATATTTTCCTCTCCGATATTGTAGAATGCATCGTTCGTGTGTACGGCCAAATGGTTGGTTTTGGCATTGATTTTAAGTCCAGAGGCACTAGAGTGGTTTACGAGATCATTCAACTTGCTTTGCCTATCCGATTTCTGTTGAGAAGATAGAACGATGCCATTAGCAAAATCTAGGTCTTCGAAATGTTCCATTGAAATCGGTTGCCTTAGCATTCCTCTTTTTCCTGCATTGTCGATTCATGTAGTTCGTATCTCATCGATTACAACTTGGAAAAGAAGCGGCGACAGAATGCAGCCCTGTCTTTCGCCAGCGTCGCTTTGGATGGCATGCGATAAGATTCCATCATGAGAGACTCGGCAATCGAAGGCTTCATATTGCGCCTTTATTAAGGTGACAATAGTGTTTGCAAGGCACTCCATTTGATTTTATATTTTATTCTGTCTAAGATGACTTTACACAGCCTTTTAAGCATAGAAGCATAATACCTCTTCAGTTATCACACAAAGTCAAATCTTCTTTCTTTGGAACTTTAATTATAATACCTTGCATCCAATCTTTTGGGAATGAAGCGGTATTCCAGATTTTCCTGAACAAATTGTGTAGCACTGCTGTTGAAAGTTCAGGGTTTACTTTAAGCATTTCTGATGTTACCTGGACCATCCCGGGAGCCATGTTAGATTTCATTCCTACAATTGCTGCTTGGATTTCACGATGGATTGGAGCTTAAGGGTGAACGCGTAATATTTCTCGAACCTTAGGTTTTTTTATCGACGACTTGGGTTGGAAGGAGATCTTAGGAGTTGTTCATAGTGTTCAACCCATTACGTGAGTTGGTCTTGTCTGTCGGTTAGGAACTGAACAGTTTTCGTTTAAGTGCTGAAGCGCGAAAGTCCTTTGAGCTGAACATAGGTACTCACGGTAGGTAATCTCGGAAAAAGCGATCAAATATCTTGGGGTCTGCATCGATACAAGACGTTGTTTCAGGCAGCATTTAATAAATGTAATTTCCAAGGCGGCTTCTGTCAATGGTGCCCTGTCGCGACCCCTCCTTAATATAGGAGGGTCCCAGGGTAATCGCAGACGTCTACTGTCATTGGTTGCTGACTCTATAATTCCTTATGCAGCACCCATCTGTGTGGTGGCCAAAAAATTTAATCTACAGGAAGTCACCCAGACATACAGGCAACGCGCGCTGCGCGTATATTGCGATTCCTCTAAATTGATCACCCTTAACATGCTTTGGGGGATTAAAAATCTTTACAGTTACTTACCGTTAGTTACGTGAGTTAATGACACAATTTTGAAAACCTCCCCAAATAATAAAAAGAAGCGAAGGTTTTAGTGAAAGAAGTGCAAATAACTTGAATATTTTAGTTTATCAAAACATTTTCTTGACAAACTGTTTATTCCAAAACTCAGAATGTAATATTTTTAGCACAAATTTACTAACGCATTTTTTACTTATTTTATTGCATACTTAAGTTCTTACTGCAACTTACTTAACTACTGTCCACAACCGCCGACTCGGTCGTTCAGTCTGTGATTGGCATTTTTTGATAAAGTTTTGCTTGTTAACAGCCTTCCACTTCAAGATTAGTGCGAGTAGACTATTTTACGCATGCGCACAGGCCGACTCAGTTAGACTGACGCGATGTTTACTGATTAGATAACGGCGAATGGGTATTTAATTTCAAATAAAGATATTGCAAAATACTTGGCCATAACTGCCAGCCAATTTTATTTATATCTCCCATTACTTATTAACTTAGCTGAAAACTTGCTAGAATTGACTCTCAAATCGCGCAAAGATTACGAAAAACTACCTGTTGTCTATTTACCAATAAGCCGAAAACGAATTAATGTTGCTAAATTTAGATTTCTGGCTTAGCTAAGGAATTGTTTCTTTTTTTTTGTTGGCACAGACTACCCAGTGCAGCACTCAGACACAATTAAGTCCATTGTACTGCACTCGGATTCCGTTTTAATTTCCTTTAAACCTATGCGACCTCCGAACAAATCTGAGTAGATCTAATGATGCCAAGGAGCCAAGGTGGTCGCTTCTTAACACATCAGTGCCAAATACCACAAGCCTGTTTCGAGCGAAGGCCGGGTAGATGAATAGAAAATGGTCCGCCGTCTCATCCTTCTCATAGTTCAGCCTGGATTAACAGGACTCAACTACCATTGAAGTGGTTGGGTGACTGTCTAAGACCATGAGCGTAGCTTGGCTGTCGCTGTAGATACTTATAGATCTGCGTCTCCATCTGTTTTCCACAACAAAGTTCATCGCTCCTTGAACAGCATACACCTCCGCTTGAAACACAGATGCATACATTCCAAGAACGAAGCGCAGTTTTGTCCCAGTAGATTCCACGTAGACCCCAGAGCCGGAGCCGTGCTCGGCCCTGGATCCATCCGTGAAAATGCGGAAACAGTGTTTGCCGGGCTCATTTTCAGAGTTTGACCACAATTGAGTCTCTGGTAGCACCACACTGTATCTCTTCTCAAGTACAACTCTTGATGGCATGGAGTCAAGCAGCGTGGAGAGAATCGTTGGATTGAAGTCCTTGCCTTCTGTGTTTTCCAACGCCGGACAGAAGCTGTACCATTTCGCATTGTGTTTCAGCCTGCAGATGGCGTTCAAGACCTCCCCTTGGGTGAAAGCTTCAAGTGGTGGTAGACCAGCCAGAGCATCTAATGCCGGGCCTGAAGTAGTCGGAAAAGGAAATTAAAAAAGGAAGGAAGGAAGGAAAGGGAATTACTTACATTTACTTTTAAATAAACTAAATTGAATTGCCCCTTATGAGCGCTTACAACTTTTCCTAATTCGCTTTTCTCGCTTTCGCAATTGGATGGAAGGTCAGCCCTTATAAGATGCCTAGTTATGCAGTTATTGAGTTTAGACAAATCCGCTATTTTCAGTAGGCTTTCATTAAAAAATAAACCCAAAAACTTTACTCGCATTCGCACTAAGAATATTTACAAGCGCAGGCAATATATTATTAACGTCCTATAAATCTTTTAACAGTCAATGAATCTTGTTTCTTTCTTTTTTTATGTTACAAACTTGTTTTTTATACTTGTTTGTTGGCTGGCTAGGCACACTCGTCCGTCCAGCAAGCAAAGGCGTTGCTTTTAAATAAAAGCAGTAAAAATAGAGCATTTTTTATATGTTCGCATGTACGTATACCTTTTTCTTGAATAACATCACCAACTTTAAGTAAGTTACAACAATTATTTGGAATTTAATAAAGGGTGATCAATTTAGAGGTATCGGATTTTAAATTCAAATAAAACAAGATATTAGAAAGGATAAGAACAGAAATAAATGTAAAAAAAAAAATTTATTTTTACTTAAACTTTATAAAAAAATTTATTTTAATTTTTCTTTACAAAAAATAGCATATAAAAAATCACCTGACCCAAAGTACGAGTACAATGAAAATGAGTTGCTTCACGGTCTGCATCATTTCTTCTTGAAATGTTGATGGATCTGTAAAAAGTAAAAAAAACTTGTAAAATAAAATTATAGTTATAGTTGTCGAGCCGGGTTTTTGAATTTCGAAAAATTTTGCAATTTACGGCATTTAAAAAAAAAAAAAGTGGCATTTTACGTCATAAATGCCACATTTTAATTATGTTTATAAAATTTTTTAACAAAAATGTCAAAAATCCGGCTCGACAGACTAAAGGGATAAAACTTTCGAATATTTTAAAACCGCATCAAAAAATATTACAAACTGTAGGAGTTATGCAGACCGTGCCGGAAAAAGTAGTTTCGAGAAAAACGAGTTTAAACTTTCAAGTGCATTTCGCCCGAGGTCGCGCATTTAAAGCAAGAACTTTAAATGAATTTTTTAAATTTATTTTGTCAACTTACGTCTAATCTCCCATTCCAGCTTATCGACCCTTACAATTGCTATGAGAGTATGTTTTATAGATGCCCCTATACATCCTTTAGAATAACAGAAGAACCGACAGGCTGAAAGGGTACGAAAGTAACGGCCAGCTGCATCAAATGAAGGACAGCTCCTGTGCGCATCAAACTCTCGTCGGGCAGTTACATTTTCTACCATAACTTTGTATCTATGGAGAACTTTTACAATCGACTTCCACAGAAATACGCCTAAAACTATAAAGAATAATAAACTGTAAAAAAAAAAATCGATTTTTTGAAAGTTCTGGAGGTATGTTATCCCTTGAAGGAAAAATTAGTACCTTTATATAATACTTTCTGGGACAATAATTTAATTTATTTCGTAAAGTTAATAAGAGAAAATTATGAGATAAAGTTCTAACTTGACTTGCACAAACCTTTTTAAAGGAAGTAAACTCTTTGGTTCATTACTAAATCTTCTTCTTGTTGTTGATTGGCGCGACAATGATGTTTTTATGATTTTATGATGTTTCGAAGGCTTTTACGAATATACTGTCAAAGTTTTGAAAGGATATTCTCAGTATTTTCGATTCTACAGCCGTTTTAGCAGGTAGAGCCAGATTCGTCACGCCGAGGCCTCAATGGTCGCGTTTAAATAGTCAAAATTTTAAACTCAATTATCACAAAACTAAATTTTCGGTCTGGTGTTGCGCAAAACAAAAAAAAAAAAAAAATGTTTACAACATAAATGGCTATTGCCAGTACTAGAATCATATTATTATTTCTATTATTTCATAGTTTTTGATTAAAAAACTGAAAAAACCTCGATTTTTAGAGTGCCAAATTAAAAATCGCGCCATTTTGCCAAATTGTTTTCTTTCCTTCTAATTATTGTACTGTTTAATATTTTTTTTCAGATAAATAGAAGAGCCAAAATGGACCAATTTTTTAAATTTTTCGGGAGGGCGCTGAAGTCCATTTTGAAAAGCATTAAAATTAAAAAAAATATTTTTTTTTCATTTTTGTATGTAAAAGAAGTTAATAGAATACCTAAAAAATTTAAATACATGTTTTTTACTTTTTTATTGTAAAAAAAATCCTAAAAATACCCTAAATTTTCGAGTTCTAGAGCACCGGGATTCCTTATGCGATTTTGGCCGAGTTTAAAAAATAGTAGCTCCTTCTCTTGCTAACCGGCGCCGGTAAGGAACATGAAGTTAAGCCAAGTACTTCTCCACCCAATCTTTCCAACACAGGGGGGCCGTCCTCTGCATCTACTACATCGAATACTTTCCGAGCCGGAACGTTTGTATCCATTCGGACGACATGACCTAGTCAACAGCGCCGGTGTGCAATTGCTCTTTAGCAAATCTACTTAGTATTTAATTTGCATTTCGTTGATTTAATAAATTACATTTGGAATATCCAGGAAAATACCATAAATGACTTAGAAAAATGGAAATGCTCACAAAAAAAAAAAAAGTGTTTATTATATAATAGTTGTGTATGCTTCGAAAAACTTGTTTAAATTTTATGGAAATCAATCTAGGGGCTCTAGAGACCACGTTCGAGTTTGGAAGACATTTTTTTTGAAGCCGTGGGCAGGCAAACATTTCGGTGGCAGACCATGGACGTTCCAACAGGACTCGGCACCGTATCACAAAGCTCGAGGGAAGCAAGAATAAAGCGACTCGTTTCTGGACCGTCACAAGGCAATAGTGAAGGCAAAAGGTGGTCATATCCAGCAAGAGTAAACTGATTCTAAATTTGAAATTATTTTCACACATTTTTCTAATTTGAATTGAATAAAAGTAATTTTTCAAACTAATTTTTTGGCCTTTTTAATTGGTTACAATTCGGGTGCCAGACCCAGTATTTGAATGTTTGGCATAGATTCTACCAAGTTTTTTCATATGACTGCTTCCCTCCGTTATTTCGTTTCCTTCGGGTATTCTGAATAGTTTAGGGCAGATTTATATAAGCCACCTGAGCTCAAATCTCACGCTCACACCCCTACACCAGCAGAAAAACACATCCATGCTTCACAGTAGCCTTTATATTCTCTGACTCAAATTCAGTATTTGACTTCCTCTTTTAGAATAGTTAGAAAAATAATAATTTCCTTAATTATATACAGTCCGGTTCACTTGATTTGAGGCAAAATTTTTCATGCCACTCGCTAGGGCATGATCGGCAGCAAATGGGTTTGTGTGTAATTACCATTCGGAATTCAGAGAGAGAACGTCGGTTCAAATCTCGATGAAAGATCAAAATTAAGAAAAACTTTTTTCTAATAGCGGTCGCCCCTTGGCAGGAAATGGCAAACCCACGAGTGTATTTCTGCCATGAAAAAGTTCCTCATAAAAATATCCGCCGTTCAGAGTCGGCTTGAATATGTAGCTCCCTCCATTTGTGGAACAACGTCAAGAGGCACACCAAAAATAAGAGGGGGAGCTCTTTGCCGAAGGAACCATACCTCTAAAACGAATTCTGATATCCCCCAATTTGGGTCCAACTTTTTAGTTTCTTTTCTCATGTAAAGGCCAAAAATGGTGACATTTTGAAATGATCCAAATTGGGGGACATCAGAATTCGTTTTAGAGGTATGGTTCCTTCGGCAAAGTTTTTTATTTTGATCCCTAGAATACAATTTTCACAGAGTAATAAGCGATTTTTAAATCGACCCGCCCTAATATACATATGTATGTCTTTCACTATTCTGATTGATATATCGATAATAAAAGTTCCCACTTAAAAATCTTAATTAAAATCTCACACCTTCGGTCATAATTTTTCAATCATATCATTCAATGATCGTCCGGTCAGTTTAACATTAATTACACAATTCTCCAATTTATGGCTAGCAGCTTAGATAGTTGTTGTTATCTCAATTTTATCTTGCTGCATGCATAAAAATGCTAATTTTAATTCTAATTTATTCAACTTTTCGCAAATCTTGTACAGTTGTTCGCCCAATAACGGTTGCTGCTGAGGAGAAGGAGGAGAGTGTGCGTTATCTCAGGTAATTTGATTGGCATTGCCTATTGCTGCGCAGCTGATGTGGAACCGGTTCTCAATAACAACTAGTGGTGGGGAACAACAAAAATTGAGTGAAGAAATTTAATGCCTACTATTTGTTGTTGCATTGAGTACACCTATTTTGCTCGTTGCGAATACTGAGATACTCCGGTGAGTATTACTGTAAATGAAAATCGGTGCACGTGAAAGATATATAATGGAATTTGCAGTTAGTTTTATTAATGTAATATTTATATATTTACAATGTCAAAAAAACAAAAACAATGATTTTGCTCAGAACTTATTTATTATTAAAAAAACCAAAGGCTTAAAAAATTTTTTATGACAAGAAAGCAGTATTTGCTACTCTATAATATATTAATCACTGAAATTATTTGGAATAGATTTCTGAATAGGTAAGAATTGACATTTTTTTTCCTTGTTCACTCCACTCGGGAGCATAGGGCCTCGACAAGACTCAGTCTTGCGTTGGTTTCGTTAATCTATTTTGTTTTCTGACAGGGTAGGTGATAAGCCTGCCACTACGAGTTAGCCTGCCGCTAAAAGTTGACATTAAGGGCCTCTAAAAAATGAAATACAAAACAGTAAAAAAACATTTTTTACCGATAAAAAATTAAATCCAAATGTCAATGGAATATTTGAACATGATAAATAAACGTAATAAGTAGTCACATTAAAATGACAAAAAAAAAATTATTTCGACTCGTACTTTCTTTTCAGCAAATTTTTCCAAAATTCTTTTCGCCTTGGGCGTTTGAGTCTCTGTAAATATAGAGATGTGCTGCTCCATGCAAGCGCTCTTGTGACACTTCCTCTCACTTCATTAAGACTAAATATTTTCCATATACTTTTGTACCAAATTTAGTCTTCAGAGTCGTCAGAACAATGACTTTTGCTAATAATTTCTCTATGTGCTCTGTTTTACCACGACAAGTGAAAGTTTTTGATTCACCTGATTAAGAAGCACCAATCGGTAGGAATCGTGGGCATGAAATTTCAAGTGGTAGAAAAAGTTCTTTCTAATGGTAATCGCTCCTCGGTAGGTAATGGAAAATATCCGGATGGGCTCTGAGGCCAACTTCTCTGGCCCGAATCCCGTTCTGCTCCTCCCTTCTGTAGCCATCAAAGCCACGGTTAGAAAACGGGTTACTCTAACCCACAAGCGAGCTTGGCAAGCTGAGAGAGGCAGGCTGCAGATGGACAAAACTAATGTTACCTGCCAAGCCCGACTGACTGTCGCAATTCCTCCTGTCACTAAGCAGAGAGTACTGCAGGAAGCTGGTTGGACTGATGACGGGCCACTTTCTGTGGAGAGGAGGATGAGTCGGCGGACCACTTTCTGTGTGTGGTCTGCCCAGCCTTCGCTCGAAACAGGCTTGAGGTCTTTGGCACTGATGTATTAAGACGCGACCACCTTAGCTCAGATTTCTTCCGAGGTCAAGAAAATTTAAAGAAAAAAAAAACCCGAGTGCAGTACAATGGACTTAAGTGTGTCTGAGTGCTGTACTTGGTTGTCTGTTCCGATAAAAAAACATAAAAAAAGAACGAATGCATTTCGAACCCTACCTCACCCATCACAAAACAAATCTCATCGTTCCAATGCCTACGACACTGGCCGTCGTCCAAAAATCTTCCGCAAAATCTTTCTCTCAAACACTCCAAGGGATGCTTCATCGGATATTGCCATCGTCAAATCTTCTGCGCCATACGTCAGAACAGGCATGATGAGAGTCTTGTAGAGTGTTAGTTTTGTTCGGGAGAACTACTACTCAATCGCCTGCTTAATTCAAAGTACCACTTGTTGCCAAGAGAGATTCTAAGTTGGACTTCTAGGCTGACATTGTTACAGGGGTTAATGCTGGTTCCTGGATAAACAGAGTCTCTTACAACCTCGAAATACTAACTGTCAACAGTGACGCGGGCATATATTGGAGGTACTCCGTTTTGCCCTCGTTCACCACCAGACCCATCCGTTTTGCTTCTTTATCTTACAAATGAAATCTCAAAGTAGCAAAAAATGGCAGCGATTCTAACTGCCATAGTGCAAATACCTCTCGATCATAGCGCAGCTCAACTCACTGACATCAAAAAAACCTGCACACTAAGTGAATAAAACTCTCCAACGGATTGAAAGCAATCAACCTATATTTAATTTAAATATTATTTAGTTGAAAACAGGCAATCACTATTACTAGGATTCTCTAATGGGATGCATCCCATCCATCAAATATATCCAACACTCCCTGCATCTGCTGCAACATTTAAAAATCTATTAGTCACACACCGAAAACAATTCTCCATAATTTGCAACTAATATCCATGCATTGCTTGCCATATGGACCGCCTGAGACATGCTTTTGATGACTCTATAATTTGTAAGAAATCCGAGTTTTTGCTTATTAATTTAAATGGCTGTGCTCATAAATGCCAGAGCTATCATTAGAAGAGCAATTGAAACTTTCGCAACGTAAAATATAATACTGTTATACGGAAAATCAGCACAGTATCGCGTCTGGCCAAAAGCGGTGGGTGTGTGCTCACGCCAACATTCCATGTTAATGCCAACTGAAAAACTTCATAAAAAAAAACTACTCGCAGAAGAGTCAAATAGAGAAAGGATCAGTTAAATATTAATGCAAATCTTACAATGGCACATTAAGTACGTGCATATGTGTGTGTGTGTGTTGCAACGACATGCAAGAGGATTCACTGCCTTGACTCTAAGAAAGTAAAGTCAGTGCAAGAAAATGTTGGATTGCTTCTTAATATCACCGGCGACGCCCACTTCAACTGGCTGCCGTTGGCAATAAAGTCATATAATAGAAACTCCTATGAACGCTTTCTTATGCTGGCTAAGATTCTAAGTTGTCTTAAGCTAGCTCGCTGGTTGATTACTGTTCTACTGGACTGTGCGCGCTGCGTTGCATGCAATAATTTATTATCGAAAGCGTTCATCAATATTATTGTATTGAATTAAAAAGTTTGTCGTCCAAGTCTTTTGTGTTTGCTTTTGCTGAGTTTGTGAAGAAGAGAGCAACGCAATACCACCTTGACCAAAAAGTTCCCGGAAAATATTAAGAAAATTTGAAACAAAAGTTGATTCTTCAAAAGTGATATTATCGCCTTCAATGAGTCATAAATGCAGGCTGAGTAGATGTGTTTTTTCGTGTTTGTCTATTTACTCAAATTTGTCGCCATCTCATCTGTATTATTTTCAGTGAGAACTGCTCTCTTTGAACACTCACTGAGTATTTTAAATACGTCTGTAGCCGAGTAAATAATTTTGTGTGTACTAAATCAAATTAAATCAGACATTTTTGCAAATTATAACAAACAAAAAACGCCAACAAGAGGCAAAATTACACGCCAAACGGTATCCACTCCGCAAATCTGTTTGAGCACCCTAAATAAAGCGGAAAAAGGCAGCTCGGCACCTCCTCTCCGGGTTGAGCGGATAGAGGAGCAACTCGAGTTGCAGAGAAGAAGTATTGTTAAAAGAGGTTTCTGAACGAGTGGAAACTTCCGAAGAGCGAGTGATGCAGCAGCTTGGCGAAATAACTCCAGAGATGGGGAATCTGAGGAAATCAATGAAATTATGGGAAGAAATTGAGAGGAAAGCTGAACCACAAATTTATCTGAATGACCAACTACAGAAGGAAATTGCGCTATTTAAGGGGTACCGGTGGTCTAGAATTCGAAAATTTAGTGTATTTTCAGCAATTTTTTTTTTTACAGTAAAAAAATGAAAAACGATATTTAAATTTTTTAGGCTTTTTATTTAACTTCTTTTACATACAAAACTGGAAAACCAAAAAAATTTTTTTTAGTTTTAATAATTTTAAAACCAGCCGGTCCCCTGGTGCGAATGGATACACACGCTCCGGCTTTGAAAGTATTTCATGCGGTATAAGCTGGTGGTAACAGAGTAAGAGGAAGACCTTCGCTGCGTGGGAATGATCGAGTGGAGAAGGACTTGGCTTCACTTGGTGTGTCGAATTGGCGCCGGTTAGCACGAGAAAGAAACTATTGGCGCGCTTTGTTAAACTCGGCCAAAATCACTTAAGCGGTTATTGCGCCAATGAAGAAGAAGAAGTAGATCAATTTTTCTCTTACTTTATTGATGTTTTCCTTGGTTTTCGATGTCGGCGGCCTACCACTGTGTGCATCGTCCTCGGTGGACTCACGATCTCTTCTGAAGCGTTCATGCCACGCTTAAACGGCTGTTTTCTTCAGAGTATCAATACCGAAAAAGTGTGTCATCATCTCTAAGGTTTTCGCACCACTGAATTCGTTTTTAACACAAAAATTAGTACAAAGCCGTTGTTGAAAATTCAAATCTATTCTAAAGACTACAGAGGTTCAGAGGTGGATTTACTCAAGATTTACTCAATGTTTTTTAGTTTTAATAATTTTAAAACTGGCGGTGAAGATGATCCTCCATTTTGGCTCTTCTATTTATGTGAAACAAAAAAATAAACAAATTATTAATCAATATGACTGTAGCTATGCCCCGTACTAGAATAAAAAAAAATAAAAATTGACGAAATGGCGCGGTTTTGAATTTGACACTCTAAAAATCGGTTTTTTTCAGTTTTTTAATCCAAAAAATTCGAAATAATTGAAATAATAATATGATTATAGTACAGGCGATAGCCCTTATTAAAATTTTAAACGATTCGATTGAATACTTTTGTTTTTGTTTTGATAACACCATGCCGAAAACAGTCATTTGGATATAAAAGAGTTAAAAGTTTGAGGCACAAGAATGCGCGGACCGCTCTCTGCCTAGTTAATGGGCTGTAGAAGCTAAAATATTGGGAGCTTCCGCATGAAAATTTCACAGTATATTGTTAAGGTACTATGCTTTCGAAATATTGAAAAAACAAAAAATCGATTTTTTGAAATTTCTACGAATTTTGAAAATCGAGATGAAAAACAAATTCCGACAACTCTACTGGCTAGGAAAACAATCAATCCTAAGCTTATTTTCTAAATAAATGATATAGAAATCAATAATCAGACCGACATGGACCTACGGACTAAAAATTTGGGGGACTGCCAGTAAATCAAACCTACAAATCATACAGAGAAGTCAATCTAAGATGCTAAGGACAATCACAAACGGAAATTGGTACATAAGAAATGACGATATTCATCGCGACCTCGGCATAGCCACTGTCACTGAAACAGTAAAAAGAAGCAGCAGTAAGCGACTATTAGAGCACAAAAACTATGAAATGAGACTGATACCGGAAATGGTCAACCGAGAAGACTAAAGCGCAAAACACATAGATCTTGCTCGTACTGTAATATAAATAAATAAAATTATAGAAAACTATGTTGTGCTAGTAAAATTGTAACTAAATGCTACCAAAGACAGTTATGTTCTCTTCCAAAGGGAAGGGATATTTTAATTTTAAACTCTAACACCAATTACTTATTGCTGATGCTAACACATTGTAATTTATAATGAAAAAAAAAAAAAAAATAAATAAATTTGTAGACCACCGGGTCCCCTTAAGACTTAACTGGATGAGTGCAAAAATCGAGACAGCTCGTCTTGACAGCCAATCTTATCATCAGCGTTCTGCCGCACTTGGAAGGTGAGAATATTGAAAATATCTTTGGTAGCCTGTGTAAGTGATATTCTTTTGCTGATCGCTCAAGAGTATTCAAATAAGTCGCGAACTGCTGCAAAGCCGAAACGCGGCCACTAATAATTTTGGGAGCATAAGCCTGCCTGGCGAACAAAGATACTGGGATGCAAGTCTAGGCAATTATCTGTCTGCTAGGAATTGCATATTTTTGTGTCCAAATTTACGTTATTCAAGTTACCTGCCTATCTGTGAGAGAAGTTGACGCAAGTAAGGTCTCGGAGACATAACAGTTTCATTGCTCCAACATTTAATTAGCTGGATCATCTAGATTATTTCCCTTTAACGCTGTTAGAGTACGGAACTCATTACCCGACACTATGAAGACTGGACTTAATAGATTCAGCTGTAAGGCACAAGTCCATGATTACTTTAAAAGTGTTTGATTGCATTGAATTAGGGCATTAAATTTTTCTCTTTATTCTTTAATAACTACGTTTTTTTCTGAATCTTTCTTTTTTTTCCTACTACCAAAGCCTTATCTTATTATTATTGCAAAGTTACATATATTGGATTGTTTTGTTAGTGAAGTGGTGTAAAAATTTAGATCAAGGACCTTTCATGTTAAAATCATTCTAGTTGTAGGGTGATTAAAATTCAAGGGCCAATGTTGAATGTGAACCACACCCAAACGGTAACGACATCGTTGGACTTCTTTCTTTGAGGTTATTTAAAAGAAAAGGTGTGCGTCGATAAGCCAGCAACTATTCAAGTGCTAAAGGGTGAGATAATTCGGCACATTAATGGCATAAAACCTCAATTATACCTCAGCGTCATCGAAAATTTGGACCATCATTTGTTCAAAATCAACACCGGCCCTTGAAACTTAACCACCCTTTATATAATGAAATTGGGGAAATATTAACAGACCTACGTCTTACTCTGAACTATTGAAATAAATAAAATACATGAAATGATTAAATGAAGTACTCCCCATCACCTTCAAGTCACTCACGCTAGCGTTTGATCCAGCTCTCGAAACATTTCTGTAACTCTATTTTCGGTATAGCCTTTGAGTTCTTAAAACGTGTTCTCCATAGTGGTGTTTTGACCCTATCAAACAGAAAATGCAATCAAACTCGCATGGATCCACATCACACGAATTCAATGCCTGTTGGATGGTGCTCGTTTCGATCTTGGTTAAACATTCACAGGTAATGATGGCACTGTGCGACGGTGCGTTGTCATGGTGCAAAACCCGCGAGTTTGTTTTCGCACCAATACTCTCTTTTTAGGGGAATTGCTTTACGTAAACGTCTGTGTTCATTCAGAGCTTTCCACTCATCTAATGTCTGGACTGTGTTTCGTACTCATAAACCCACGTCTCGTCTTCAGTAATGATCGTCATCACCTTTTGGCTCTACAACTCTTTGTGAGCTTTGGCCTGCTGCACGTGGGACCTCCATATGTCTCGAACGCTTGCGACTTTTTTCCAGTTCGTTATCCTAAGTTTCTTGATCGTCGGCCCATCTTGTTTTCCACCTTCCTCTTGCTCCAGTTTTGAACGCTCTGGCTTCTACGATTTTCTTCTGCGCCCTCGTACCGTCCATTCTTGTAATGTGACCCAGCCATCTTAACCGCTGCGCTTTAATGAAACGTATAACATTTTCGCCCTTTATCAGTTGATCTAGCTCGTCGTTCCATCTTATCCGCCACTCGCCGTGATCTTTGATTTTTGATTGATGATGCGTTTGATGAATTTTAGGTCGGATTCAGCCATGTATTTGCCAATATCAACGCGTTTCCTTTTTTGCATGAAGTTCGGGTTCTTTGAGACCAAATTTGTAGCAACAGGGCGCAAACACAAATCATTAACTATAATGTTCTGAACAGATCCATAAGTAATGTTCACGTGCACTACCAACTCTTTGATAGTCAGTTTGTTATTGATCAACTTTTCTTAGGAATATCTTCAATAGATTACAATCGTTAAAGTTCTCTTTCGACGAAAAAAAAATACTAACACTTTATAAGGCTCTCATCCTGCCCGTCCAATCGTAAGGCGTAGAGGCTTGGACGATGACAATATCCGATGAGGCGTCGCTTGGTGTGTTTGAGAGAATGATTGAGCGATAGAACAAATAGCTGCATTAGCTTTACGACGACATAGACATTGCGCAACGAATAAAGATCCAGCGGCTTCGGTGGTCCGAAGGTCCGAATGGATACAAACGCCCAAAGTATTTGATGCGGTATCAGCTGGTGGTAGCAGAGGAAGAGGAAGACCTCCGCTGCGTTTGAAAGATCAGGTGGAGAAGGACTTGGGGGTCACTGAGTGTGTCAAACTGGCGCCGGTTAGGACGAGAAACTGGAGACTGGTGCGCTTTGTAAAACTCGGCCAAAATCGCTTAAGCGGTTATTGCACCAGTGAAGAAGAAAAAGTAAATCAATTTTTCGTTTACTTTATTGATGTTTTCCTTGGTTTTCGATGTCGGCGGCCTACCACTGTGTGCATCGTCCTCGATGGACTCACGATCTCTTCTGAAGTGTTCATGCCATGCTTAAACGGTTGTTTTCTTCAGAGTATCAATACCGACAAAGTGTCTCATCATCTCTAAGGTTTTCGCACCACTGAATTCATTTTTAACACAAAAATTAGTACAAAGCCGTTGTTGGAAATTGAAATCTATTCTAAATACTACAGAGGTTCAGAGGTGGATTTACTCAAGACGGCGTAACTTTTTCCAATGACAAGCAATGTCGATAAAATTTTCGTAGGAAGGTTAATCATAGACTTACAGACGTGGTAAACTAAAAACAAAACCAAAAAAAAAAAAAAAAAAAAAAAAAAAAAAATAGAACTGAAATCAATTCTCTTTGAACGTCACTTGGCGGTTGCTCCGGGAACTTTTTGTTCAAGGTGATACGCTTGAGTTATGCCTTGGCACACTGATATTCTTGACTACTCTACAAAATACTTTTGCAACCTGTTTTTCTGCCGCCGATTACCAATATTTATTTGTATGAACTCGTATGCCGGAGCTTATTATTTCATAAGTAATTAGCCTATTACTCATAACCGAATGAAGCTTATTTGCATTTTAATGTTTAAGTAAAATTATGACAACCGCACTTTCTTTATGTTTTGCTCTGATACTAAATCACTAAAAGCAACAACACAACAAAAACAACAACTCCCAAAACGCCTTTGTTAATAATTGCGAGACATATAAAGCACATTAAGTAGTACCCGTGGGCAAGCAGTGAATAAATTAATTTTTTTTTGTGATTTCTTAAAGCAATTTGTGGCAATAATGGGAAAGAGAACTCAGGTTTTTGAGAGCGTGCTATTTGAACTGACCCACATTGGAGCAAATACCCTCAAAAACTGTCAAGAATTTACAAATTATAATTTGAAGATAGGATCATATAAGAGCCGCTTAAAAAATCCAGTTCGTGATTAAGGTGACAATGCTACTTGTGGCACGCAGTTAGTAGGTGGACGGTAATATACCTACAATTTCCATACCAAGAGGGATGCAAGTGGTAGTGGCCTCTCTCGCTAATTCGTTTGCCTTACAATTACCTGGTATCTAACTATGCTATGGAACCCATATCAGACAGGTAAGTAGATGAAAAGGTTGAAGTACCACCACTCTAGCACTCCTCAAGTAGCACAAAGAGCCGTTTTGATACCATTAGGGGATCTCCAACAAGCAGATATCTACATCCAACCAGAGTTGTCGATGTAATGCAAAAGTTTGTTGGGACTGAAGTTAGAGCACTGCCCCAGGTTGTCGAAGAAAGCAGCACCCAGCGACCTTAATCGTTGCCAAACCGGAGCATTTACAAAAAATGAACTCAGCAGCCTCCTTTTCTGAATGGTCCCCACAGCTTCTGAAATAGGTGTTAAATGGTAACCCTAGCTTTTCCGCGTGCTTGCCGATCGTCCAGTGACCGATAAACACGGTAAAATTTAATGGTGAGGAGTCCTTCGTATATCATATTGGAGCCAAAGGGTTTTCGAAATACCACATGAAGAAATGGAGCTCCATCTTTTCTGTGCTTTCCTGAGAAATAATTTGTGAAGTTTCCCTTTAACAACTGTCAGGGGGATGGCGATGACCGAGTAGGAGGGCCCTGAGGCCAATTCAGCCCCGTTTCTGGTAAGCTCATCAGCAATTGCATTTCCCTCTATCTTCCTATGTCTTGGATCCCAGATTAGAGAAAGGTTACCTGCACACCCAAGAGATTTGATGCCCTCCTTACTGAGATGACGAATTTTGATTCACACCATGGCATCGTCAGAGCTTTTTTGAGCGCGGCTTGGCCATCGGAAAAAATGTTAATATAATATATCGCTCGCTCCCACGTTCTAGCACCTCACTGGGATGTGCAGCACAGAAGGGCTAAAATATGTATATTAAAACAGCTGAAGGAAAAAATTCGGGATAAAACCCAGTTTGTGAGAGTCAAAAAAAATTGTTTTTCACCTGAACAATGCGCCGAGACAAAAGAGCATTTTAGCAATGTCTAAAATCCATGAGTTAAAGTTCGAATTGTTGGAGGATCCTCCGTATTCACCAGATTTGGCGCCTAGGGACTTCTATCTGTTCCCACACCTAAACAAATTCATGCATGGAAAGCGTTTTTCATCAAATGACGAGGACATAAAAGCTGTGGAAGAGTATTTTGCAGCTCTTCCAGATTTTTACTTCAGGGATGGAATTCTTAAATTGGAATCTCGTAGCAATAAAGTGTATTGCTTTTCAGCGAGCCTACATTGAATAATAAAGTGTTTTTCATACCATAAATTTGTGTTTTTCTTATCGAATCGGAGTTATTGTTGAACTTATTGAACAACCTAGTATTTTGAGCAAATTTTCCTTTAATTAGTTAATTACGCAACCGAGACTCTATTTCGATTATTTCTGAGTGTATATATTTTCTACGCGGCCGCCGTAGCCGAATGGGTTGGTGCGTGATTACCATTCGGAATTCACAGAGAGGTCGTTGGTTCGAATCTCGGTGAAAGCAAAATTAATAAAAACATTTTTCTAATAGCGGTCGCCCCTCGGCAGGCAATGGCAAACCTCCGAGTGTACAATATTTCTGCCATGAAAAAGCTCCTCATAAAAATATCTGCCGTTCGGAGTCGGCTTGCAACTGTAGGTCCCTCCATTTTGTGGAACAACATCAATACGCACCCCACAAATAGGAGGAGGAGCTCGGCCAAACACCTAACAGAAGTGTACGCGTCAATTATTTATTTATTTTTTTCATATATTTTCTACTGTTCGGAAAAATCTGCAGATAAAGAACAAACATACCCCAAAAAATCACACATATCTTTGGGTAGTAGGCCTTCAAACGATTTGTGACAATTACGAAAGGGAGGCTGCAGACTACTATCGAAGATCTACTTTCATTCCTTTTTTGAGATTTATTTCTAAGAACTTGTCCAGCATTCAAAATGTTTTTCCAACAAAATGCATAGAACTTGAAACAACAGAGTCAACACACGGCGAAATCACGTTCCGGTGTCAACTGAAAATTTAGGGACTGAAACCCGAATGTTACAAACTTCTTTCGCATTATGAAAATATTTACTTCCTTCTACCAAAATTCAGTCGGGGGCCAGTTTGCATTCACTCAGATAGATATAGGAGCAGTCAGTCAGAGGTTTATCCACTCTGCTCGTTATCATTGATACAATTATCTATAGGTCTATCTCTTCTTTAAAGTTATTTCCTCTTCATGAAAGGTATAAAAAGTACTGTTTCAATTCAGTGCACAGCAAATACAAGGCGAAGTCCAAAATAAACAAGACTGCCGTCATAAAAATGGTTCTGATGAAGCCATCTTCTTATTGAGTTAGTGCGTTGGAAGTTACATCCCTAGCTGACTTCCAGTGAAAGCTTGGTGATATTCGGTTCAGTGGAAGCGAAGTTATTGCGTCTAAAGTGTATGTATGTTTGTGTCATCGGTACAAAAATGAGTTTCGAACAAAGAGCGAATATCAAATTTTGTTTTAAAATCGGTAAAACGTTTACTGAAATATTTGAATTGATGAAAAAAGTTTACGGCGATGATTGATCATGAGTGCTTTACAAGTTTCAGAGATGGTTGTGAGGACATAAGTGGCAATAAATCAAATCAGTAATCACCGAAAACTCCATCGAAATTGTAAATTTATCAAAAATCAACTGACATCATCGTTGAAATTCATACAATCGGAGTTGATATTCAAAGCATCGATTTACCGCATTTTAAGTAATCATTTGGGCTGTTGAAAGGTCTGTGCACATTTCACTCCGCAATACCAAGTTAACTGAGGACCAAAAATTGCTCAGAATTCAACATTCGAAAGACCTCATTAAAGAGGCGAGAAAAGACGACAACTTCCTTTAAAACATTATAATGATGAAACATGGTGATAAAACGTGGTGTTTCCAACAGGAATCTGAAACTAAGCGCCAAAGTGTCGAATGGAAGGCCCCAGACGAGCCACCACCCATAAAATTGCGTTTGGAGAAGTCAAAAATCAAGTCGATGCTGATTTGTTTTTACGATTCCCAGGGAATTGTCCACAAGGAGTTCGTGCCAATGGACCAAACCGTCAGTGCAATTTTCTATCTTGTCGTTTTAAAGCGTATGTTGCATCGCATTCGTTGAATTCGCCATGAATACCGTGAAGGAGGAAGCTGGCGCTTATTGCATGATAATGCACCATCTCATCGATCCACTCTTGTGACTGATTTTTTGACTAGAAATTGCATTTTAACCATCAATCACTCACCGTATTCGCTTGATATGGCTCCTAGGATTTCTACCTATTCGGAAAGTTGCATTTGGTCATGAAAGAAAAACGTTTTGCGTCCGCAGAGGCTAACCAAAAGGCTTGTACCGACATCCTGAAGGACATTCCGGATTCCGGTTACTGACCTAAAGCAATCTTTCGAAAAGCTTTTAGAGGCCAGAGGGAGCTATTTTGAATAAATAAACTCGAAGTTATTAGAAAAAAGCTTCTGTCGTTTCTATTTTAGATCTGTCTTGTTAATTTTGGACTTCTCCTTGTATATGCTTCGGACAACTCCATTTGTGAATAAATCTAGAAAATGTCCGAAGAAAATATGTGTACATTAGAGAGATTTCCTGTTTGCTTCTAAATGATTTGGCTTTGCAGAGAACCAGAAATGGAGCGTGAGAGCAGCTCTTTCTTCTGGAAATGTCGCAGTAATTGGACTTACTCCTTGTTTGTGAGTTACTCCGTCTTCGCATTGTCATATTGCGGTTTTATTTAAAGTTTTGTCTTTCGGCATTCAATACTTTTAACACTCCTTTTTTGAGGTTTCCTTATGCAGAATCCAATTGCCAAATATTTTAATATGTAAAAATGCGTTACTCTTCGGTTAGTTGCAATTCAACAGTCTCAGACCTTACTGACCTTTTCCCTTATACTTCATAACTTGTGCAAAAATAACTCATCTTAAAAACTATGCCTAAAAATATCTACATACAAGGCACATTTTAAGCTTAACGTCCTTTTTGAAGACTTTTTATTTCATTTATTTTTAACTTTTTCAAATTGAAATATAAATCACAGCTTCACTTTAGTTAGAGTTTATACTACTTACACACATATACATATGTATGTATGTATGTATGTATGTATGTTATAGAAACCATTGGTAAAAACAATTTACATGATCTATTCTCATTTGGTCATTATTTCGCGCCGCGCATAAATTATCACACAGAAGGTTAAAGAACTCATTCCATTTGTAAGTTTACATACAAAAAAGTAGTAGAAGCTAAAAAAATGGTACTAAAGAACCGCCAAATGGGCAAATTCGGCAATAATAAATGTTAGGTAATATATCATTTGTTATGTCAGTGAAAAAACAAAAAAAGAATCAATTACGCTGAAGACTATCTGTGTGTGTGGATGAACCCATACCTGTGTTGGCTGTCTTGCCGGTCACTAAGTGATTCAATATTCAAAACATTGGAAAATGTTTTTGTATAAACATTAGTTCTCATTAGGTTGATTTCCATTCATTAATGCAGCCTCGATAACGTAAGCAACTTCCTATGCGGTAACCAACGAAGGGCGCGGAATCTGAAGTCTCACTAAAATTTGAAGTGTCGCTTCGATATTAAGCACGCCTACAAAACTGATCGGTGGCCTTTGAACAATCAACTTGTTATTTAAGTATTTACTAATAACCTAAGACCCCCACTGTGAGTCTCACAATACAAGAGCTGTGTGCTGCGCTGGGCAAGCGCCACATTCAAATATATTTACAAACAATAGCCGCAACAAGTGCCTACTGGTTAGTGTCTCAATTTCAACACAATAAGGGGCGGCATGTAACTGGAAGGGAATCGTTTAAGGGTATGTGTTAAGAGAGACTGTCCATTCATGTAAGGTAAGATAAGATAAGATAAAAAAGTTGAAATAAGATAAAATAACCTAAGATGGGACAAGATACAAAAAAAAAATAGCTGACGCTTGCACTTTTGTTAGGTGTTTGGCCGAGTTCCTCCTCTTAATTGTGGTGTGTGCCTTGATGCTTAAGCCTACTTCGAGTGGCAGATATTTTTTATGAGGACACCCAGAGGGTTGCCATTACCTGCCGGGGGGGCGACCGCTATTAGAAACATTTTTTCTTCATTTCGAGATATGAATAGGATACAATACGAAAATACAAGATACGATAAGATAAGATAAAATAAGAAAATATGAAATAAGATAGACATGGTAAGATAAGATAAGTTGAGAGAAGGCAAGATATGGTACTAAAAGAAAAGATAATAAGATAAGATAAGATGAGATACTTTTCTATCACAGGAACTGAAAGACATTGCAACCTAGGATGCTCTTATGTTCCGAGATACCCAAATACCTAAGCTTCTTAAATGCTTTCTTATGGAGACTTAAAAGCTTCTTAGTAACCTCAATCGCAATAGACATTGCATCAGCTATAAATTTCTCAACGAATATAAATTGAGATCTAGCAAAGGGCGAACTTTCGCACAAAAAATGTTGAGATCACTCATCGTCTTCCAGATATTTAGTCGGTATTTTGTCTCATTGTGGACATAATCGGTTATAACTGGGGCGATAAACAAATTGCTATTCCTCGTAAAAAGGTGTTAAAAAGTGTTTTCTTGCCAGAGGCCCTCACCGCATGCCAGTACTCACCCTTTCTGAGAAAACACACTTCTTGTGTACCCTTCTAGTTGTAGAGCAAACTTTCTAGCTAGGAGCAAAGAATGATTTCCATCCGCAGAGAACAACGTATGAGACTCCTCTTGTCAGCTGGTGGTCGGCACTGATTTCAATAACTCCGTAATGGTGAGATGCCTAAGAGAACTTTAGCATATTTTCAAGGTTTTTTCTGGTGCGCGCTAAGATTGCTAGAATTTTAGCCGGAGACGCGTTAGGCCATAACACATGGTCTGAAAAGTCCCATTGGAAATAGGTTGATGTGTGAATAAAAAAGCTTTTCATAAAAATCTATATCCCGTTCGGAGACGGCTAGAATCTGTAAACTCCATAAATTGGTGACTCCAAGCAAGCCAAGCACCCAAGAAATAATGTCCTTGTATATATTTATTTATAAGGCCAGATCAATTTGGGGCTATTGGATTTTAAATTGAAATAACACAACATAAATTCAAATTGATTGCGAAAGCTTTATTACTTTTGTGTGGAACCATTCATGGCATTTAGTTTTTAAAGGGAGTTCCTTTCGAATGTTGGCTGCAATGGCGTCGTAATTCGGCTATCCGTAAACACCAATTTTGAATGACACGCTGGAGGACTTCGGCCGGAATCTCGTGAATGCCTTTAGTAAGTTTAGCTTTCAATGCCTCAATCGAAGCTCGTTTATCCACAAAACATTTAGACTTTACATACCCCAACAAACAAAAGCCCAAAGGTGTAATATCACACGATCTTGGTGGCAAATCCACTGGTCTGAGACGACCGATAAATTACTCACCGAAACGACGACTCAGTAAATCCATGTTTCACAAGCTGTATGGTAAGTTGCCACATTGGCCGTCTTGTTAGAACCAATTTCCGGTATCCGACATCCAAAAGCCGTTTATCATAGCGCGATAGCGTTTGCCATTCACTGTTACTGTTACTGGCACCAGCCTCGTCTTTCAAGAAATATGAGTCGATAATTCCTCCAACTCATAGGCCGCACCGAGCACCCGATGAACACTTTTCACAGAACGTCGATTTTCGTAATACAGTTGTACGATTTGTAAACGAGGAGAGGCGTAAGTCTTTTCATGAGGAAATGCCAGCGAATACTGAAAAAAAATATTTACATATTTAGTTTTACAGTAGTCCCGGGAGCTCTGTCAAAAAAAACCCTATGGGAAAAAGTGCCTCCAATCTGATCACCCTTTATGTTCTAAATTGTAAATGAGGCCAAGTGCAAAAAAGCAAATAGAGAACTTAGTGGGTTACGAACTAATAAATTCTTCTATCAACGAATCAAAATAAGTCTGTAAAGTTACCTATTTGAATAGAGCAGAGATAAGCAGATCTCAATACTCTCAGAGCAAGAATAAAGGAAGTAGTCTTCAGATATGCTTGATTGTCTAACTAACAACTGCTTCCATTTGAAATTTAAATTAAATATTTAATTTTAGATCCTAATATGATAGTCTGTCTTCATTAGATTCACATAACTTATCAACGTCAGGCGCGCTTGTCCTCAACGAATATCACCCTAATCTAAGCTGCTTGTCTTGCCTTTCAGTTCGGTCGGTGATAATAAATGATGCTTCTAAATTATCGCACTGGCATAATTACAATTTATGTGCTATACAAATATTGTGGTAGCAGAAACAATAACAGCAAAATCTGCAGCTGTGACGCTCAGCTCCATTGGAAGCCCTTTGACTGCAAGCAGTCTCGCCAAGTCCAAAAGGTGAGACGCAACATCTTACGCAGAATTTCCGAAGAATATATGCGTATATGTATGTACATACATAAATATATGAAGTCGCAGCTTTAAAATGTTTTATCTGAAATAATCTACATTTTTCCTTTGTGATTGGCCACACTTGCCAAGCGTGACAGCTGCGCATGCGCAGCGACATTTATCCCTGCCACAAAGGGATTGCGTTGCATTGCATTATTCGGCTTGCAGCTGAAACAAAGCATGCGATGTATTGTTGCTGTTCATTTCTGGTGTTTGTTTTACTCGTTCAGCTTTACGCATCTGCCAATTAAATTTGCATCTGCACAAACGGCAAATAGCAGCTAGTGGAATGGCCGCTGGGCAGTGGCGTACACGCGGCAGGATGCCTTTGATTGCGCGCAAAGTGTTGCCAATTAACGCGTGCAATGTAGGAAATTTGCTACCGCATTTCTGCTAATTGCAGCTGGGTGAGAGCAGCGAAGTTGCCTTTTAACCGGGGCACTCATGTGGCCGCTTGCTAGTTTTTTATGTTTGAGGGGCACAGTAGCAATTGTTTTGGGTTAAATACATCACAGCTTCAGTGCTGGTCGGTGAACTATGTTGAAAAATTTGAATTCAATCGTTTTGGAGATTTTTCAATTCCAAAAGCACAGATTTTTTGCCCCTAGTACCTCAGACAGTTGGAACTTACTTGCAAACTTTTTTGGTCGAATATGCAATAGTTTCAAAATATCAGAATTCAGTTTAGATTTGACCGATTTTCAACATGGGAAATTTAATGTTGCTGAAGCAGATATGCTTTGGTTTTTGCAATCTCTCGATGCCTCGAAAGAGGCAGGCTACTTTACTCCTAATATAAAGGGATTTCCAATAACAGGTTTTATTTTGAATACCCCGCTATTTCGGTAGATGTCACTTTTGAAGCTGACATTTTTTGATATTTGACAAGTAGAAACTAAGCCATTAATAAAAATGGAACGATACACGCCTAAATAACGCAATGAAATTTTTAAATTCACTATAGACATGGTGAAAATTTGGCAGAGACAGTTCGTAAAACTCGAATAATTTTTGATCATCGTGAAGCACCTTGTCGACCGCTATACAGAAATTGGTGAAACAATTCGAGCTGTTGGGACAATTTACTGATGTGAAGAATAAAACCCGTGCACGTTGCTCAAGAACAGCCAAAAATATTGCTATTGTAGCCGAAAGTGTTGAAGAAAACCCAGATTTGTCCATTCCTCGTCGTTCTTTGGAATCAGGCATTCCACAAACGTCTTTACATCGTATTTTGCATAAAGATTTGGGTCTTAAGGCTTATAAAGTCCAGTTAACGTAAGAACTCAAGCCGGCCGATCATCAACAACGTCGTGTCGTTGCTGATCGGGTCGTTGAAATGCATGTGAATGATCTGGAATTTCATCGAAAAATCATCTTGAGTGACGAGGCCTATTTCCACCTCAGGGGCTTCGTCCACAAGCAAAATTGTAGGACCTTGAGCTCAGAAAATCCAAGAGTTATTGTTGAAAAGCCTCTCTATCCTCAACGTGTGACTGTTTGGTGCGGTTTTATGGTCCGGCGGAGTCATTGGGCCTTACTTTTTCGAAAATGAAGCTGGAGCAACAGTTACGGTTAATGAATTGCGCTGTCGAGAGATGATTCACGATTTTTTATGACCAGAAATGGATAGTATTCATCTGGACAACGTTTATTTTCAACAAGCCGGCGCTACGTGCCACACAAGCAACGAAATCATTGATCTTTTACGGGATTAACACCTCTTATTGGAAAACCCTTTATTACTTCTAACCCGTTTCTTTAGAGACTGCGTGAATTCTCTGTACTTACAACTAACTTTAATCTTCAACAAAAGCCTTGACACAGGTATTTTCTTATACGAGTTAAAAATTTCTGTTATTTCACCTATTTGCAAGTCCAGTTTAAGAAGTCAAGTCGAAAACTACAAACCACAGCAACATGACTATCATCCTAGTAGATCTACTTCGAAGAACTTAACCATTTTCTCTAACTTTACATTAAACACAATACAGGGTTTGATTGAAAAGTAATGAGCCTTCCTGCGCGGAGCGTCTGCCAAGCGATCAACCGAATCGGCTGGTGAGGGAAAATGATCGTTGGACCTTTCCCTTCCACAAGAAACCGGTCCCAGTTCGCAGGCAACGGCGGTGCAGTCAAAATCGCTCCGCGCGTGAAGGCTGTTTTAAAAGTGTGTTAGGATTTTGCAGTAGCGAAAATGCAGCGATCGTTGGAGCAACGTTACTCGATCAAATTTTGCGTAAAGCTAAACAAAACGAGTACCAAAACCATTGGGCTACTAAAGGAGGCTTACGGGGACCAATCTCTGACCAGTGCCCAGGTAAAACGGTGGCACAAGTCGTTCAAGGAAGGCCGGGAGGACGTCGAAGACGAACAGCGATCTGGAGGGCCTTGGACGACGCACCTCTGCATTGCCCAAGATGGGGGCGCCGGTGCTTCCCCACCCTCTCTACAGCCCAGACCTGTCCCCTCCGGACTTCTTCTTGCTCCCGCGCCTGAAAAGAAAGCTGAAGGCGAGGCGTTTCGACTTCAAAAAACTGTGTCAGCCGAATTGAACGCGATTCCGGCGGATGAGTTTAAGAAATGTTTCCTGCAGGGGAGGGACCGCTACCAGCGGAGTATTGACGCTCAAGGGTCCTATTTTGAAGAATATTAGTTGTATAAGCCAAAAGGCTCATAAAGGCTGCTTAAAAAAAAGGCTCATTACTTTTCAATCAAACCCTGTAGAGGACTCGTTTTAAGTGGCGTAATGGCTTACTGCTCAGCAAGTTCGAAAGACCTGGATACCTTCACTAGCTTGAATCGCATCTCATGAACAGAAAGTTGGTTGCTAAAATTGGTATCAATAACTCTCGTCAGGTTTTAGTGAATTCTCGCCTAGCCATTTAATACCATTGCTTTTTACAATCTGAATTCACAATATTGTAGAAGTTTTTAATCTAGGCGAGTATTTACTCTACGCTGACAACCTAAGGCCATACCAAACGACCTTGGTTGCTTATAAATTGTACTGCATGAACAACCACATGATAGCGGGGCTGAAAGGTCCCGGACCTAACAAGGAAAACACGTTTTTTTTTGTTCAAAATTAGCTTTATTCATTAACGTAATGTCTATCAGGAACAACGCAATCATTCCAGCGCCGCTCTAACATTTCAATATCACTTTTTTGGAACGATTTTTCTTTTGTCTCAAAATTGGCATCAGTATCAGCGATAACCTCTTCATTCGAGCGAAATTTCTTACCAGCGAGAATCTTTTTTTTAGGGATACAAACAGCCAGTAGTCGCTGGGAGCCAAACTCGGCGAATTTGGTGGATGTGGGAGCAGTTCGAAGTTCAATTCAGGTAGTTTTGCCCATGCTCAGTATCACCAACATGTTCTTGTTTTTGGTCAACAGTGCGACCCATTCTGAACAGAGCTTTCTCATGTCAGATGCTCATGCTGAAGCCAAAAAGTTCTTTTGATATCTTTACGATGTCAGCTAACTCACGCAACTTCACTTTTCGTTCATTCAAAACGATTTTGTGGATCCTTTTGATGTTTCTGGTGTTTCCGTTTGGACGTCCACTACGCTGTGTATCATTGGTGTCTCTACGACCGCGTTTGAAGTCAGCAAACCATAGCTTTATTGTTGTTTCTGATGCAACGTAGAGCGGAGTCACCGTGACACTCTTCAAGCCATTGAAGAACTTGAACGGTATTCTTTCACATCGAGTAGCAGTGTAAAATTAAAATTCTTTTTGATTTAAGGCTAGTACTAACTGAAAAAGAGGTGAATGCAATAAAATTAGTGCGATCTATGTGTTAGGCCCAGAACTTTTCAGCCCGTGTGCAACTATTTCTTCGGAAAGTTCTATAAGAAGTGTGTTTGCCCATCATTGCCGAAGATACTTTCCATCGAAAATAGTAATAGAACGCTTTCTTTGTCATATCCTAAAAAGCGTTTGTGCTGAGAGGAAACCCAGCTGAGGAAACCTTTAGTTAGCTCGAGAAACCTGGTAACTAGATCTTGCTACTATGCGAAAAGCCGGCAGCGTCTGCAAAAAAACAATACGCCTGGCGAGCGGAATAATTTGTTCGAGTTTTCATATAAAAACAAGTAGATAACCCTGTTCTACATACAGGAATGCCCATATTCGACGGACCCGAGGGATTTCGATGACTCTTTGGGCCCATTCCAATCGACGAGGCGTGTCCACAGGCAACAATCTTTGCGTCAATTGAATCTTATACGGGAATAAATGCAAATCAATGGGGATAATTCGTTGTAAAGTGGTCCGAGCAATGCCCAACTGCTGAGAACGGTGATTTTGGGATGTCCTTGGCGACGCCTTGGTCGGTTTTGATTTGGCCTCTTTGGATTAGAAAGGGCATCACAGTCGAAAACCTTTCGTACGAACGATTAATGATGTTCTTAGGAGGCGAACTTTTCACATAATTTAATTTTTTATACGCACGTTGAGTTTTCACAGCTGACTTCTTTTGTTGAATGTAAATTTCAGCGTGTACTGTTCCATGGTAAAAATCTGCTTGGTCTGACGCTTCCAACGCGGTATGTCATTAAGCGATCTGACGTTTCTGTCAAAAGATACAGGGTTGCCAGATGGGTCCGACGAATATTGGCAACCCGCATATACGTCTGCGTAGGGAGCTTATTCTCGCAGCTGGGGGACCAAGGAATCGATACCTTTCAAAAAAATACAGCACTTGAAAGGTGCTGAAGAAAAAGTGTAAGAACCAAATAATAAGTTTAGTTAAATTCACTTTTTACATCATTACTTTTCCACCTAAACTGCTAAAACTACGCCAATCATAAGTTTCCAATAATGTAGCGGCCCACGAATATATTTATTTAATAATCTGCGGCCAGACTCATACCAGCTTACCGCCCATCCATGACGATTTCACAATCTTCTATACCAATTGGCGCCAATCGGCGCCATATAGTCAGTAATACTATTGGGTTGGGGAATAAGTTCTAGGCTTTTTTGTATTTTCTTTTATTTTACAACGATTTGTTTGCTGTTTGGCAAAGGGAAAGTATTCAATCGATAGAACTCTTTCTGCTTCACAAAACTATGTTGTTTTGAGGCATCGAAAAGGAGGCGAAAATCAACATTTTCATTCTTCTCGCTGCTCTTCTTTACCTTTTGTCGATGTTAAAAAGCTGTCGAGTAGCCCAGGACATATGCGACGTGTATGAAGAGGGTGTAATAGGCGAGTCTAGAGCCCGGAAATACTTATTATTATTATTTATTGTTCGACTTTCTTAAAATAAACATTACATTTCATTTTTAATCATTAACATTAGAACGTACGACAGTGACACTAGGTCGTTTGTCGGAAGAAAAAAGAAGAAAAAAACCAAAATCTTACATTTTGCATATGTTACTATGGTACTATGTATTGAATTCACTTAAAATTAATTTTCTATATTCTATAGCACCAGTGATGAACTTAAATAAGTTATTATATCCAGAAGGGCCAACACCATTTAAAATGTCTATGATTTCATCTCGGTTTAAACTAAATTTTCCAAAAAATCTTTGACGAATTCTTTTAAGTATCGGGCATTTTCCTAAGAAATGTGTGATGTCTTCTAATTCATTTAAGTTACATAAAGTGCAATTTAAATCCCTTTGGCTTCCCAAGTATATTAAATCACATCTGGCTTCCATAATCCACATAATTTTATAGATTCCAGTATTATCGTTTAAATAGCTTCTGGCGTTGTTATGGTCTAATTCCTTATATAATCGGGTGCTTTGGTGTGCCCTTTCCCATAAAGTTCGAATATTCGAATCATGAAGATTTTCTATTATTGAAATTATATTTCTATTCCACTCTCTTTTATTTGAAGTGCCCCAGTTACATGTTATATTTAACTTTTGTGCTAGATTACTAATTTCTTCAACCCAAAATATCTGTTTTTCTAAAATCTTTTTTGATAGTATATGAGGCAATCTATTATCATCATATTCAAATAACGTTTTGAATATATATTTTAAGTGAAGCTGCAGTGTATACAAATGAAAACTTGGAACATTTGTCTCCAAGAGAATGCAATAAGATGGCGTATTACTCGGGAGATGAAGTACCCTTTTTAAAAAATAAAGTTGAATTTTGTCTACTTCTTCAAACAACGAGTTTCCCCATACCTGAGCAGCATAACTCTGGATTGCTCTAGTCACCGCTAAAAACAGTTTCCATTTTGCCGACAACTTAATTTTATTTAACATTTCTATTTTCTATATGTTGCTTGAAACTGAGTTTTGATGTTAGCTTTACACCCAAGTAATTATATTCTTTCGTTATTGGTGTAACTTCGCCGTGAAAAACCACTTTTCTTTTTCTGCTATTCTACCGCCTCTTCGAAAAATCATTATAGCTGACTTAGATAAGTTTACTTGCAAATTCCACTTATCGCAGTTTTTTTCTAAGTTGCTTATCATTTTTTGAAGAGCACTAACCTCATCTGCCAATATGACGATATCGTCAGCATATAATAGCAAACGGATATTTAACTCTTCTATAAAGAGTCCACCCTCCAAGCAGTCGTGCAGGTCATTCAAGTAAAGAGCAAAGAGCAAAGGTGAAAGCAGGCACCCTTGCTTTACTCCTGACGATATTTTGAATTTTTCACTCATTTCATCTCCTACTTTTACTATCGAACATGTATTTCTGTAATAACTTTCAATAAAGTTTGCCATTTTGGTGGAGATTCCTATTTCATGAAGCTTGTATAGCAATAGTTGTCTAGGGACAGTATCAAAAGCGGCTTTAAAGTCCACAAAAAACGCGTACACTTTTTTCTTCTCCCTAAACTTAATATGGACTATTGCTGCTAGGTTATATATGTTATCTACAGTTGAATGTCGCTTTCTGAAACCTGCTTGAAATTCTGTTATAATATTTTTATTTTCTACCCAGCTTGTGAGTCGCTCATTTAAAATGCCCATCATTATCGTTGCAACACAATTCATGAATGAGATACCTCTATAATTGGCGGGAGATTTCCTATCGCCTTTTTTAAAGAGTGGATATATCAGACTTGTTTCGAAACATTCAGATACTTGGACCATATTATATAGCCTATTAAAAACGTTTGCCAACTCAACAGGAAACCGATCATCGGCATTTTTAAAAAACTCATATGGAACCTTGTCTGAGCTTTTCCACATTTCGTTTTTTCGTCGGAAATACTTTGAAAAGTTCAAAAAATGGAGACTTTGACATCGATAACACATCCCGCAGCGGAAGGCCTTCTGAGTTCGATGAAGAATGTCTCAAATCACTTTTGAAGGAGAACGGTCGCCAAACCAGTCGTGAATTGGTGGAAAAAATGAGCTGCGATCATAAAACGATTCTCAATCACCTTTATTTAATGGGGCTTACCGAAATATTGGAAGGTGGGGGGTGCCTCACGAGCTCAACAAAAAAAAATAAAAACAAAGAAAGTCTGCTGCAAATTGCTTCTCAGCATCTCGCCCGCCATCGAGCAACACGCGGTCATGAAGAATGCTTTTCGTACCGAATCGGCACAGGAGATGAGAAATGGTACAATATGCAATAATATGTAGCAAAGAGAGGTGTGAGTGGCTCCAGGAGATATGTCAAAGCCGAGAGTCAAGCCGGATCTTCAACCAAAGAAGATCATGATATGTGTTTGGTGGGACTGGGAGGATATGGTGCACTGGCAAACGCTCGAAAAGAACACCACAGTCAACAAGAAACTCTACATTGCCCAACTATACCGCGCGAATGAGGTTATTAGACTGAAAAGACCTGATCGACATGGTCAAATCATACTCCTTCACGACAACGCCAGGACCCATGTTGCACAAGTCGCCAAAGCCACACTCCTAGAGCTCGAATGGGAGGTCCTTCAGCATCCACCGTATTCTCCGTACCTTGCACCGATCAATTACCATATTTTCCGCTCCCTGTCAAACCATTTGTACGGCGTTACCTTTGATAAAAAAGAGGTCCTTAAAAACTGGCTCAACAACTTCTTTGACACCAGACCAGGCGATTTTTGGCGGAACGGCATCAACAAATTGGTGGAGAGGTGGCAAGAGGGTGTAAACAGCAACAGCGAATATATAATTAATTGACTTATTGATTTCATGATTGTTTTTTGCTTAAATAAAAGTCTTTGGTAAAAACGCGGCGAACTTATTCCTCAACCCAATATTTTCAAAAGAGGATCAACTTTACTAAAAATCTTTAACTTACCTTTCCTCATCACGCACTTTTTGCTCAAAATCAAGCAAAATAATTTGTGTGGCATATTTTCTTCAAATTTGCTGCAGCTTTAAAACAAATGTCATTTGAAATTTGAATATCATACTAGCAAGATATCCATGGCATCCACTTTTATCACGGCACAAAGGAGAATCGCAAAATATCCGTTTGTGAGAATACAGATGGAAAAGTATCAGTGAAAACGAAAATGAAAACTTTTTTTGCTTCACATTTACACAGAACGAAAATCGAGCCCCTGCATGTACTCTATTACTTCTCTGTATTTATGCTGTAGCTGTGTAGTTCACAAGCCTGAAGTACCGTGAGCGTACGACGCCATGTGGAAAAATGATAAATCTTTTAATAAGGTTATCATTTTTTGCGCCACCTTGCAAAAGTTATAACTCGTTCAATACCATCGATATGTAATCAGTCTGCCGGCACAACTCTCAGCAGCCATGCAAAATATCAAGGCATGAAATTGTTATTGCCACCAAATAGACTCGGCAGCATGTGAAACTAATAGTTGTAACAACTTTTTTATGAGACAGTAATTCAATACAAAAGTAAACATAATTTTTTGTCATGCGTGCACCAAGCCATCAATTGCACACACACGCACACAGATTCACACCATGCGTTGGTTAAAGCAAAATTATAGCAACAACAATACTAACAGCAGAAGCGGCAGTCAAAACAAGCAAGCAACCGGAACTAATATAACTGACAATAGAATTAGCAAAAAACGATTTTTCACACGCTTAGCGGTGATGAAGTTGAATTTCTTCATACCACCTTCGAAATGCTTTCTGTAAAAGCCTATGAATGAGGTGATGAGTGGAAAGAAACTACGGTGTAAGGAGTTGAGTGTGCACTGTACATAGTTATGTCAATGCGGAACCATGCAGAAGCTGAATATTTGTGGCTCTATAGGTATTTTGTTGTAAGAAACAAGATTTCCTTCCCCTACTACAGACATTTTCTTTTTTGCATTGCGCTGGCTGTGTTGGGTAATGCTAGCTCACTTACGGTGACTAAATGTTTTAAATGTGCACCCATGGACTTACTAACAGTACTAGTGAATACATACATACATAGGTACCCAGATTCTGTAAAAAAAATATCGGGAATATTTTTGCTGGAATGATGGTACAACGGTCCTCGACGGACCCATCTGACAACCCTGTATCTTTTGACAGCGACGTCAGATCGCTTAATGACATACCGCGTTGGAAGCGTCAGTCCAAGCAGATTTTTACCATGGAACAGTACACGCCACGCGAGCGCTCCCAAATTGTTGAAATTTACATTCAACAAAAGAAGTCAAAACCAAGAAGAAGAACAACAAAATCATCATGTCCGATTAGGCTCGTTTCTTATTGAATGGGACGGTAATCAAGCAAAATTGCCGTATTTACGCCATTGAAAATCCTCACGAAGTTCAAGAGGTACCTCTTTACGATGAAAAAGTCGTAATTATTGTATATCAGTCAACCGCAGGTGTTCTCTGCGATTTTCACTAAGGATAAAAATATCGAACAAAGAATTTGTCTTAAATTTTGTGTGTTTGGACACACATGGGGTCTGCGAGTGGTACGTGGGGTGCCTTTTATATGTCGGGACTAGAGAACAAAAACAAATTTTAATCATCGAAAATCACTTTATTGTTTTTCAAAATATTCTCCATGAAAATCTATACACTTTTGCATGCGTTTGAACCAATTGTCGAAGCACTTTTGCCACTCTGAATGAGGTACCTCCAAAACATGCATTCTGAATGCCGCAACCGCTTCTTCAGGTGTCGAAAAACGTTGACCTCTCAGTTTGTTTCTTACGTACGGGAATAAAAAGAAGTCATTCGGTGAAAAGTCAGGACTATACGGTGGATGACCCATTAATTCGATGTTTTGGGTGCTCAAAAATGCAGTTGTTTGAGCCGATGTGTGAGAGCTCGCATTGTCCTGGTGAAGAGTGATCCGTCTTTGGCGATTGGTTTTCCTAATTTCTTGGAAGACAACTGGCAAACAAATGGTTGTGTACCACTCAGAATTTACTGTTCTGCGTTGTTATGGTGGTACGGTTGCGACATGTCCAGTTTTTCCGAAAAAACAGGCGACCATTTGACAAATTGTGTGGGATCCAACGCGAACAGATTTTTTTGACAGTCAAATGTTTATGCAATATTGAATGTATGTTGGTCCCACAAATGCCTAAGATTGTCTCAATCCCACGATAGGTCACATGACGATCTTGCAATATCAGTTCGCGCACAGCATCAATGGTTTTCGGAACAACAACTGATTTTGGACGACCTTCACGAAATTCGTCTTGGAGTGAACTACGACCACGATTGAATTCACCATACCATCGATAAACACTGGTCCTTGATAGAGCTTCATCGCCAAAAAATGAATTAAGTTCATCCATGGAATGTTGCTGAGTTAATCCACGTCGAAAGTTGTAGAAAATAATCGCACGAAAATGTTCACGATTTAATTCCACTTTTGGACCGAGATTAATCTTTTAAGTTACTGTAAACAACACAAATAGCACTGGTATTTCAAAACGTTTTGAGTACGTAAAAGTCAAAAAATGTCCAACTTTGCGATACAGCTGTCGGTTGCCAGATTGCAACACCAGGGTTGCCAAATCCCGACATATAAAAGGCACCCCTCGTATAAGGCTTTTGCAGAGAGGCGAGAAGCTGTGAAAGGTTTGCCCCGATCTGGTCGGCCATCAACCACTTCAACGGATGAAAACGTTGACCATAACTAAAAGTCAAGGAAATGGTGCTGGATAACCATCATTTAAATTTGAAGGAGGTAGCACGTGACCTTAGCGTGTCAATCAGCGAATCAATTCGTCACATTTTACACCATCAATTGGGCATGAGACGCATGGCTGCTCGACTCGTTCCAAGAGAGTTGGATTTCTTTCAAAAAATGCATTGGAAGAAGGTGGCTCAAGACGTGCTTGATCGAGTGAATTCAGACCCAACGTTTATCCAGCGCATCATAACAGGTGACGAGACGTGGGTATATATGAGTTCGACATGCAAATCAGTCAACAGGCGGCTGAACGGCGTTATCTACATGACAAGGCTTTCGAACCCGGCCCTTAACGAATGTTAGTCACGCATTAACCCACTCGGCTACGGTGGCTGCTAGGAATAGATAATACTGCATCTAAAATTCCAAATCTCTATCATAAATATTTTACGGTTCTTATCCTCAACGTTTGCTGCTTGAAACCTTTTTTCTGTGTTTATTACTGCATTTGTTGTAGTTAATTTTTCTGTCCAGACAGTGAGTATAAAACACGCGATAGCTTGTACAGCCTCCTTTTTGGTGTATGACGTAATTGGCCTAGTGATTGAATGATTCATACAGCGAGTCGACGCAAAACGAAATGCGATGCGAATTGGGTTGTCAATTTTGAAAGCAACTGAACTTCATAGTATATTTGTACATATCTACTAACATACATACATATGAAATATGTATAAGTATTCATTTATAAACCTAAACTCTGTGTCCAAAAATCAGTTCAGGGACAGTAAATTGCCAGTCATTAACTACCTTCGAGTACCAGTGGAAAAAGTCATGCGCACTTACATATGCACATACCACACATACAAACACACACACACACACACACACATGTTGTTACATATAAGTGTCGGCGAGTATTGTGTTTTATGTAAATGGTTTCTTAACGAACTTAGAAGGATTTGTGCAGCGGAAATTGAGTTGATTGTTTCTTAACTACATCGCGTACGTAGGTAATAAAAGCTGTTAAACACAACAGCTGCAGCAGCAATAAAAAATATAACGTGAATTGCTCTAACGGGAGCAAAACAAAGTGGGAATTAGTAACTGATCACGCCTTTTCGTTCTTCTGTTAAAATCGTTAAATTTGCATTTGTAATGGATACTTAGAAATAAGTTTTTGGCGAGGTGTGAATACGCCTTAAACGCGCAACGTCAAATCACACTACCTCGGTACAATTTCAAGCAGACTAAAAAAGTGCAGTAACTCTCGTGCAGAGAGATCAAATGCAATTAAATTTGTTGGCTCGAATGAACGGAGTGCGAATAAATGGGTTTTAAAATGTTTTTAGAAAATTATTGTGAACAAAATTGTTGGTGCTTATTTGAGTTTCCCATTTTGAGGCTTAGACTTTATACCTTTTTAGCACAAATATGGGCTGAAGTCTATTAGCCGAAGGTTCCGTGTAGTGGTCCAACTCTTATTGGGCAGTTCCTAACACACGCAATGTCAGATCCATCAAGGACTGCGACGTAAGAAGATGGGACTTTCAGCTATTAGGCCATAGATGTCGCCAGAAGTATTTTTGAACCTTCCCAAATGTCTTGTTTTTTTCGTCTGTCATCTGTCAACAAAATTCAGTTCATTGTTTGTTACGTTTCATACAAAAATGCATTTTTGCCGCTCTCAAAAATGTCGAATTTCGTGCCTTCAAACTACGATTTGAGGACATCGTTGATTTTCTGTTATCAATTGAAGAAAAACGCTTCTCGATCTCATCAAATGCTTATAGAAGCTTGGACATGCTCTAAGTAGAAACACTATTCAGGTGGTTTGAAAAATTCCGAAGTGGTGATTTTAGAGTGGAGAACGAGGACCGTGGCCGGCCACCGAAAAAGTTTGAGGACGCCGAATTGCAAGCATTGTTGGATGAAGATGATGGTCAAATGCAAGAAATGATGGCAGAGCAGTTAAAGGTCGGAAGATGGGTGCCGCATGAACTGACATTGTGACAATGCACAGCCACATCGAACAAGAGCAATCCGGGAATTGGTGGAGACGTACGATTGGGAACCGCTGGTGTATGCGGCTTACTCACCAGACTTGGCGCCTTCCGATTATCATTTGTTTGCATCGATGGGCCAGGCACTTTCCGGGCAGCGCTTCAATTCCCACGAAGAAAGCAAAAAATGGCTCGATGATTGGTTTGCAGCCAAAGACGGACACTTTTTTGGCGCGGTATCCACAAATTGCCTGAGAGATGGGAAAAATGTGTCGCTAGCGATGGCTAGTATTTTGAATATTAAATTTCCATTTTCCATTTCCATTCTTTGTTAATAAACGTTTGAAATTGAAAAAAGTCTCATTTCATAGGTATATACCTGCAGTCTGTGTCGAAAAAACTGAACCGCAATTACTCCTGAAGTGAAAAAGATATATATTTAAAAAATTTTTTACATGAAAGTATGTACAAAACACAAGTCGCAGTTACTCAATAAGCCGTGTAGTCTCTATCGTTGTCGAGTATAGCCTGGCACCTTCTCGGCGTGCCTTGAAACAGCTTTTCTGTGGAGCTTGTCGACAAAGAGGACCAGATTTTGCGAACTTGACTCACGAGTTGCTTTAAATCGTGGACGGGCTTTCAGGCAGGATGCGATTTCATAATTCTCCACACAATTTGAATGGGGTTAGCGTCTGGGGACTGGGAAGGCCAGTTCATTAGTGTGATTTTCTTGTTTGCAGACCTTACAGAGTCGACTTTCGTGTATTGGGTCCTTATACTCTTGCAATATCCAATCATTGTTTCTTCCTGGATACACTTTTTTTCACCGACTTCAAAAGCCCTCGATTGTAAATTTCGACCCTTTTTTCGGCGTTCAAATTTTGGGTGAAAAGTTCCAAATATCCAAAACCGCGCTCCGAGAAGCAACTCCAAACATTCACTTCACTTTCACCGGATGTTTAACCGTGCACTGTACGATTTTAGTATGGCTCGTGGACCAAGCTCGCTTACGGGGAACCCAAGCTCAGAAATTTGCTTCATCCGAGAAAACAAGTTTACTCCAATCGCGTTTCATGTTTTCGATAGCCCAAGCTGTGCGTTTCTTAATGTGTTTTTCTGAGAGCAGTGGTTTTAATGATATGGAACGGTGGGATATGTTTGTCTACTCCAGTCGTCGTTCGATGGTGTTGAGTTGGATGATTACTTTATAGTGCTGTTTTGTCGTCACTCGCTTCAAACCGCGCTCAGAAAAGTCATCTGCACTTTTATACACTTTAGTCCGCTGATTCCACATCACAACAAACTTTTTTGATTTTCTAATCACTTTTGTGTAATATTACACCTTTGGACTTTTATTTGTGTGAGTATGTAATGTCTAGATGCTATGTGGATAAACCAGCTTCGATTGAGGCAATGGAAGCCAAAATTACTAAAGTCATTCACGAGATGCCGACCGAACTTCCCAGCGAGTCATTCAAAAATGGTGTTTACGGATGGCTGAATTACGGCGCAGTTGCGGCCAACATTTGAAAGGGATTATCTTTAAAAAATAAGTGTCATCAATGGATCTAGCCAACTCAGATATTAAGGACTTATGGATCTTTTGAAATTCCTACCCTAACAAAAGCCTATGAAAAGTCTGTCTATACAGTGTCTACTTGATGATCACATTTAAAAACTGCTCGACAATCTTCGACGCACTACTTAAGACCCCGTAACGCCAAATAGCAGTCAATTGATTATATAGATGAATAATAGCTCAAGCAGAATTATGCGAATTTAAACTCGAAGAAGATTGCAATATAATATAAAAGTTCATTTTACATGCAATTTTCTACTTACTCCAGATGTATATACATCCAAATACATATGTTATTGGTATATACAGACATACGTAAATGCATTTCCCCCCCCATTCTCAGCGCTGTTCCTGGTAGCATCTTGGCTTGTCTTGCGCTCAACGGTCGGCTGCCATAATTACAATAAAATTTATGTTCTTGCTTATAATTACAAGAAGTTTCTTATAATTTGCTTGCTGCCTGCTATTTACTATCTGCTTCCTATTATAACAACAGCTGCTCGCCAACAACAATACACAATAAATGTAGGTATGTTGATTAAAGCAGTTATGCATTTGGCTACTCTGAGCCACTCGTTGGTGCTTATTTTATCTGCGCGCGCATGAAGTACCAGTGAATTTATATGATTTTCATGACCACAGTGACAGTTTTATGAAAATCGGTTCTTATAAAATTGTGAACGGGAAAAAGGGGGAAAAGGGAGCAGAGAGAAATGATAAAAAAACTACAAATTAATGCTAAGGAAGTGTTGTAAGATGAAAGAGTGTTGATTTGGAGGATTCTTAGAAGCTGTCAGCAATTTGAGCAAGAATGCAAAAATATTATGAACATCATATTTTTATAATAAAGCAGAGCTGGGGCTTCATCGTTGCCTCGCCAATACTAGCACAACAGGTGGTTAGAGAATATGAATTTAAGTTACCTTGGCTGTATGCTAAAATTTATGTATCTTATTTTATAGAACTCTTCGTTATTAAGAATGTACGTACGTATGCACTACATGAAAGGGTTTGGTTTTTGCTGCCGACTACAAAGGTTTTAAGCTTACATTCTCTGGTTAATTTCAGAAAGTAGTTTTAAAGCTCAGCTAGTAGCTATAGTGTAGAAGCTAGTGAATTGGATTCGTTCGATGCTAGCCCCAAGAATCGTCATGGTGCGGGCAGAGGAAGATCTGTTGGTATCATCCGGAGTTAATAGAGGCTGCCTTCAAGGTGGTGTGCTGTCTCCATTGCTCTGGTGTATGGTGATCGATTCTCTACTCACCATATTAAATAATGCTGGAGTCTACACACGAGCATATGCGGACGACGGTGTCTATTTGTTGAGAAGAGCAGAAAACTCTGGATATGATTGACACTTGGTGCTGTGCTAATGGACTATCGGCAAACCCCACCAAAACTGGTATTGTCCTATGTGTCTACAGCGACAGCCAAGATGCGTCTGTAGCGACAGTCAAGATGAGTCTCTCAACCACATCAGGGGTAGTCGAATCCCGTAAATCTAGGCTGAACTATGCCGGTGGACATAATAGCTTGATGCTAACATGGGAGCCGGGACACGTGGTTATCGTGGGTATTGACACCTCTGACTCCCTGCCACTCCCTTCTAAGGCCATCAAAGCCACGGTTAGCAAATGGGTTACTACAACCCATAAGTGAGATTGGCTCCTTGGCACCACAAGGTGCCACAATCTAGCTATCCAAAGAAATCAAATATCTTTGAGTAATCCTCGATACTAAATTCCCTTGAAAGTCACACGTTCAAACAAAGACGTTCAAAGCACTGACAGCCTTCTGGCAGTGCAAGGGTGTTTTTGTGAAAAGCGGGGTCTTTCTCTTAGCAAGATCCTATGGATCTACACAGCTCTGATAAACCTAATTTCACCTATACATCAGTGGTATGGATGAGTAGACTCTCTCTCTCGTGGGAGTCAAGAGTATCTTAACGAGACTGCAACGCACTGTGAACATCTGTTGCACCGGAGCTTTTCCCACTACTTTAGGCCCGGCATTAGATGCTCTGATTAGTCTACCACCGCTTGTTGTTTTCATCCAAGGAGAGGTCTTGAAGGCCATCTGCATGCTAAAACACAATGGGAATTAGTATGGCTCCTGTTCGATCCAACGATCCTCGCTATACCCCTTGACTCCACGCCATCAAGAGTCGTATTTGAAAAGAGGCACATTTGTGGTCACACTCTGAAAGTGAGTCCGGAAAACACTGTTTACCCACTTTTACGGATGGCTCTAGGAGCGAGAACGATTCCGACTCTGGTGTCTACGTGGAACCCAGCGGGACAAAACTACACTTTGCTCTTGAAACGTACGCATCTGTGTTTGAAGCGAAAGTGTATGGTATTCAAGAAGCAATGAGCTTTGTTGTGGAAAACAGATAGAGAAGCAGATCTGTATGTGTCTGAACAGCAAGGCTGCGCTAATGGCCTTAGACAGCCCTGCAGCAACTTCAAGGGTAGTTGGGTCCTGCAAATCCAGGCTGAACTATATCGGTAGACATAATATCCTGGTGCATGACTTTTTAGCTAGGATGTGCTCTGAGGCTAAATTTTTTTGTCCAGCTGGTTTAAAAGGCTGCAATAATATTCAGAATTTATTGTTTTAACAGTTTGCGAAAACAAAATTTTTTTCCCATCCCAAAAAACTGATGCTAAGATCTTCTTGGCCGATTTCCAGACCCACGTCACTTTTTAGCCCCTTGTTTTGATTTAGAATCATGGGGATAGAACCAAGTCTCAGCCATAGGGATGAATTGACGCACAAAATCCAATTTATTATTTCTAAGTTTTGCTGATTAAATCGCATTCGAATATGTTTTTGTTCCACTCCAGCGAATGTGCACACAGCTTTTTGAAACACAAAGCTTCAGTAAATTATTGCTTACACTTCCGAGTGAGATGCGTTGGGCTTCTACTAAATCTCTTTCATTTGAAGAGTATTCCAATATAAAAAACAAAAAAAAAAAAATTGGCTAATAACAGGGCCCTCTCTTATCGAACAGTAAATATTTTTGAACAACCTAGTATATATTAATATACTTATATATGTACAGGGTGAACGATAATGAAGTTTTACCAACTTCACACTGCTTGTATCTGTAAAACAGCTGATGACATCAACGTCAAACTTGTTCTAATGACAGTTAAATATATTGTTTATAAGCCATCAAAAGCATTTGCGTCTCAGTTTTGTTGAATTTTTTTTTTCTGTAATGGAATTCAAACGTAATAGATTGCGTTATATTTGGCTGGAAAATCACAACCAGCCATTGTTCGTGAGCTCAGTCCCCTCAAAGTGAATATAATGTTTGTGTATCGCAGTATAAAACGTTACAATGGTACTGGTAGCATTGCAAAACGCTATAAAGGTGGTCCAAAAAAGATAATATCGCAACACAGCATTCAACGCATCAAGGTCAAGGCTTATAAGTTCCAAAAAGCACACGATCTTTCGCCCCAGCAAAAGCAAAGTTCGATGCAAAAGAGCAAAGGAGTTGTTGCGCTTGCACGAGCGTGGCGAATTTCCTAACATTGTGTTTTCTGATGAAACCGCAGTTCATAAACACTCAAAAGGATCGTGTTTACTTGACCGATCGCTCATACGACAATTTGAGCCAACGTATGGCCACTCGAAGCAATTTCCCATTGCAAGTAATGGTTTGGGGCGCAGTGACCGCTGATGCACGCTCTCCAATCGTTTTTGTCGAGCCTGTTGTCAAAGTGAATTCGACTTATTATCGGGAAAATGTTTTAGAAGCTGCTTTAGAGCCGTGGACACGCAAACATTTCGGTCGTAGACCATGGACTTTCCAAGAGGACTTCGCCAGACGTAAATCCGATGGACTATTACATCTGGTCCATTTTGGAGAGCAAGGTGAGGACTAAAAAATATGCCAGTATGGATGCGCTGAAAAAAGCAATTGTACGAGAATGGGCCAAAATACCTCAAGATCGCATGCGTGCAACTCATTTTTTGACCGTTTGAAGGCTATAGTCAAGGCGATAGGTGGTCATAGTGGAGCATAGGGCGGCAAAAATGTAAATGGCGACCCAAATATTGAACTATTTTTGAAATTCAAATATTATGACTTACTAAGGAATTTTATTAATGAGAATTTCTTGTGCATTCCTTGCTAACTCACTTTTCCAGAACTTTATTGACGTTTTCTGGACCAAGTTATTGTTTCTTCATTTCCTTCCGATGGTCTCACTATTTCCTACTGAAAACCAAGAATAGTGCTACTTTATATCAAAATATCGCATAGATGCATTTTAGGAAGAAAAAACACCAACGCACGAAGATTTTTCGCGAAATAATCGGAAATATTTAAAGAAACAATCAAGCTTACCTACCTCCAACTAATGCTAAGTTTTCCTTGACTCGATATAAGTTTTTCTTTTTATCCTAAATTCGTTAGTAAATTTTCGAAATGCATTTTTTTCTACTGCAGTGGATCAGAAGCAGTGCAAAAGGCCATTAACACAGATTTTCCTGCGATAAAAGCAAAGTTGCAGCTAAGCTACCAGCAACCAGCGCTCACTAAAGATTTAAGACACAAACTTGTTTGCTTATCCTTTATTATGTTGCAAATTGACTTAAATTTGTATTTATAACAAAAAATTATCATTCGGTGCCACATTTCCCTGAATTTTAGAGCAGCAAGTACAATCAGACCAGTGTTAGCGGTGCACACTTTGTGCCCGTTTGTGGCAGGCAAATTTCTATTTTTAACACAATTTTCTTACAAATTTTATAGTTTCGAATTTTATCGGTGTATTTAAAAGCAACGGTTAAAACGAACGTTTGCACTAATAACATTACAGGTGAGATGAAAATGTACATATGTTTATTTTTATTCCATGTATGTGTGTGTGTGTGCTTTTGCACTTATGGTCGCGCAGCATTTAATTGCTATCAGCAGTTTAAGGCAAATGTGCCACAAATTGTAGTAAATTGGAAAGTGCACCTGGAGAAAAAAAGCAGCAACTGTGGGCAAAACAGCGCAGTTGCTGATTTTATGCAAATAGAAACGGGCTTGTGTGTGCATTAAGGAAATTGCGCATTGGCCACGCTGGCAAATTAAGGTCGATTTTAACCAATTTTACTCATTTCTACTGTGGGTAGGTTGCGAGTTGTGCCACTGCTGCGTATGAAAATTCAATTAAATATTTGGAAAAACTTGGAAGTAGAAAAAATTTGTGTATTATCATGCTGATAGTGTCACAAGCAAGAGAGCAGAAAAAGGAAGAGAGATGTATTATCCGAAAGAAGAAACGAGGGCCGAAATACGCGAGTGCGAGGAGCTTGAGGTGCTGGCCAATAGGAACAACACCCGAAAATTCTACCAGAAAGTTTGGCGGCTTACAGAAGGTTTTAAGACCGGGGGCGTTTTCCTGTAAGAACAAAGACGGCGAACTGGTGACTGACGTACAGATAATCTTAAATTATGGAGGGAACACTTCTCGAACCTGTTAAACAGTGATAGCTGCGCATGTCACAGAGAATGTGAAGATCCCGATACCCCAATCGTCGACGACGGAACTGACGTTCCGCTAACCGACCACGACTGAGAATAGCGATAATGCCGCTAAAGAACAACAAAGCCGCGGGCGCCGACGGACTGCCGGCTGAGCTATTCAAACATGGCGGCGAGGAGCTGGTAAGGTGCATGCATCAGCTCCTATACAAAATATGGTCGGATGAAAGCAGGCCTGCCGATTGGAATTTAAGTGTGCTCTGCCCAATCCATTGGAAGAGCGATCCTGCAATCTGTGCCGGGTTCTAGTGAGCGTATTGTGTGAAAGACTAAAGCCCACCATCAACCAACTGATTGGACCTTATCAGTGTGGCTTCAGACCTGGAAAGTCTACCATCGACCAAATATACACAATACGCCAAATCTTGGAAAAGACCCATGAAAGGAGAATCGACACACACCATCTTTTCGTCGACTTCAAAGCTGCATTCGACGGTACGAAAAGGAGTTTCATATATGGCGCGATGTCTGAATTTGGTATCCCCACAAAACTAATACGGCTTTCCAAGATGACGTTGCTCAACACCAGCAGCGCCGTCAGAATTGGGAAGGACCTCTCCGAGCCGTTTGATACCAAACGAGGTTTCAGATAGGGTCACTCGCTGTCGTGTGACTTCTTTAACCTGATGTTGGAGACGATAGTGCGAGCCACAGAACATAATCGCTCAGGCACAATCTTTTATAAGAGCGTACAATTGTTGGCGTATGCCGATGATATTGATATCATCGGCCTTAACAACCGCGCTGTTAGTTCTGCCTTCTCCAAACTGGGTAAAGAGGCAAAGCGAATGGGTATGGTCGTGATCGAGGACGAAACGAAGTACCTCCTGTCTTCAAACAAACAGTCGGCGCACTCGCGTATCGGCACCCACGTCACTGTTGACAGTTATGATTTCGAAATTGTAAAAGACTTCGTCTATTTAGAAACCAGCATTAACACCGATAGCTATGTCAGCCTAGAAGTCTAACGTAGAATCTCTCTTGCCAACAAGTGCTACTCTGGACTAAGTAGGCAACTGAGCGGTAAAGTCCTCTCTCGACGAACAAAACTAACACTCTACAAAACTCTCATCATGCCCGTCTTAACGTATGGCGCAGAAGCGTGGACGATGGGAACATCCGATGAAGCGACGCTTGGAGTGTTTGAGAGAAAGATTCTGCGCAAGACTTTTGGACCTTTGCACGTTGGCAACGGCGAAAATCGCAAGCATAGCGCAGCGAATAAAGATCCAGCGGCTACGCTGTTTGTGTCATGTCGTCCGAATGGATACAAACGCTCCGGCTTTGAAAGTATTCGATGCGGTAACAGCTGGTGGTAGCAGAGGAAGAGGGCGGCCTCCTCTGCGTTGGAAAGATCAGGTGGAGAAGGACCTGGCTTCACTTGGTGTGTCCAATTGGCGCCGGTTAGCACGAGAAAGAAACGACTGTCGCGCTTTGTTAAACTCGGCACAAATCGCGTAAGTGGTTATAGCGCCAATTAAGAAAAAAAAGAATGCCGTCTTTCTATGAAGATTTCCATCATCAAAGAGCCACTCTCAAGGTTAGGTTAGGTTAACCAAGTTGCTTAAATATGGCAAGACAGGCGGTGACCCTTAGGCGCATTGTAATACCTCCCTTTGATTTCCATCCTCTAACTAATTAGCTTAAACCCCTTTAATGAAAGCCCCTAGTCCCTTTAGTGAGACATTTTGCATGTCTCCCAGGTCTTCACAGAAATAATCGCCAAGAAATTTGGCACGGCTTCTTTGTAGTGCAGGACAATCACAGAGGAGGTGTTGTATCGATTCAATTACTTCTTCATCGCCTCAGCTTCTGCGGAAGTCACTGTGTCTACTCGCTAGGGTGCCAATAGTGCAGTAACCTGTTATATTACCTGTGAGGACGATTGGTAGTTGATCTGTTGAAACCAAGCAGACATTTTGTCCTTTTAAGATTCAGTTTGGTTCAGGGCGCTTTGGAGACCCCGCAGTTAGTAGTGAGAGATCAACTTCTATTGGTTTCCACGATTAAGCTGAAGTCCATCGCAGTGTATAGTTCGTTTAGAGGTATGCTTATGAGCACTACCACTCACTGGAGGATCACTCTCAAAATAATCATTTTGATTCATAAGAATAGATCGCTATATGAACCACCCTGTATATCAAGTAAAAACAACTATTGGAAATAAATTCCCTAAGCAACACCTGATTGTGCCAAAAATGGTGCATTGCCAATTTTTCAACTCATTCATATGAAATTGTTCGAATAAAAGAATCCGAAGTATTTTCTTAGTTCAGTAATCCGACCAACTGCTTTATTGCCATAAAAAGCTTGGCAGAGCTCAAACCAAATGACCATAACTGAAATTAACACTTTCCGTTGCAACCGTAAATGGCTAAAGCACGCCATGGCTAGATTAATTTTCTAGCAACACACACAAATACATACGTATACGTGTGTGCATGTATGTGAGTACATAAGGCGTTGCAGTAAGCGTCTACTAAGCGTACACACACACACACACCCATAAGTGCATACCTGTATACGCATTCTGCCGCAGCGAGCGACAATTTTCTTGTCCAAATGAATAGACAGACAACTTAAATAAATTTAATTGAGTCATAACTTGTAAAAACTTTTTGAAGGAGCGTTAAGCTGAAATATTTAGTTGACTTGAGAAGTGTGTAATGGACAGTAATGCTTTTGGACAGAATGGGAAAGCGGAGCCATAGTAATAACTTTGTTAGTGAGTTAGTGAGAGCAGAGGCGATGAGTCAACTGTAACGTTGTTTATTATTTCACATTAAGATTTATATAAATTTGTATGCACACGCATATGCACACACTGAAGTTCATGCTGAAAAGTTAGAAATTCTGCACCAGCACGTACCCAAGCGCTGATTGCAAATCTTGTCATGCAATCTGCCACAAGCTTCACAAAATTACTCTAACATTTGTCAACTCAGTTTACGCGCTTCATGCCGGTTCCCGTCGTCGAAGTGCAAACTGCATGGTTGGAGATTTGTTGCAAATCAGCGCGGTAGCATCTCTTTGATTTACAACCCTTTATACTCGGCTAGTTTGCCGCTCATTAGGCTTGGCTAGGATAGTTGTTGATGGTTTGTTGTGGGCTGCCATGCGTGAGAAGTAGAGAAGATCTCTAAAGTTACATCAGTACATTTCCTTTTTAAAATTTATAACTTTTACGTTTTTCACTCATTTTTAAAACAAAGTGTGGGGTTGTGTACTTTTTCTTCGGTGGCGCGCCCACTAGAAGAAACATAAGTTCGCAGTTAGTTAGAGAAAGTGTGACAAAGGTTCAGCTGTGTTTGAATACAGGAATTACTACAACGACGTTTGACTATTATATGTTGGCACTGATGCTGTTGTGGAAGATATACGCACCAGCGCCCATCAGCTGTTTAGTGCGAAGTTTTCTATTTCGTTTCGAGTACCTTTTCCTTCAATGAACAAATACCCGAAGTTGCGCCAGAAAATGGCTAAATGTAATAATAGACCGATGAATCATTCTTTCTCATTTCATATTGATTAGCAAGAGCATAAGGCCAACTGCAGCAGATTGGTTTTAGATCAGCTAACTTTTTCGCAAGATTTTACATCATGCAACTGCTCTCTGTGCCATAAATTGTATAGAAAACCCCATTTAAAAGGACAAGATTTGAGTTCGCTAAACCCGTAAAAGAGGAAGCGACACATGCACTGGAGGAGCAGACAGAGGAAGGCATCCAGCAATGCAGGTTATTTGTAGCGATGGTTCACTATGGGACACACTCAGACTTAAAGCCCGTTTCGATACCACGTAGGAACTTGGAGCTAAAACAAATGTAAGCCGTTTAGAAACTTTAAAAGGTCTTCATTTCCATCGAGCTGAGATCTCTGAGAAAAATTGCCTACTTAAATGGTAAATCTGTGTCTCGATAGAGCAGAATAGTTGCATATAAGGTGAAAGATAACCTCTCCCTCTTCCACATTCAAACAGAATAGTTGCATATAAGGTGAAAGATAACCTCTCCCTCTTCCACATTCAAACAACTTCTGCAGAAGTCGCGTGTCGGCCTATTAGAGAGTGCCCCGTTACAACTAAAATCAGTGAGTGCTAAGCCTGTATTTATTTTGGCTTAGCAGAGACTCTGTGTGTTTAACATTGAGAGTTGGTCACCATTATACAGCACATGGGCTTGCTACATCACTTTTCATTCTCTTTTCTAACAATTTTCTCCAAAATAAGTAGCTTACATACCTGTAAGGGTATGCCTATGTAATTTTCTGTGTACTCATCAGTCAACTTGGTGCCAAGTCTCGCTAGTTCATCGACCTTGCAGTCACACCCGATGTTGTAATGGCCAGGAACGCATGTTAGCCTTGGGTGAAACGACTCAGCCATCTCTTTAGGATATGCGTAACATTTCATGGCTGTCTTAAATGTTGTCTACTTTTGGGAGAGAAAGTTTATCGTCGCCCATCTATCAGTGAAAATGAAAATATTATCTCCAAGTATCGCATCACAGTGTGCCAGTGTCACGGACTTTACTATTGTTATCAGTTCAACCTGAAAAGCACTACAGTAATCAAGAAGCCGAAAGTTGAAAGAAATCCCTGCCTTACTGCGTGTTTTGAGCCATCTATGCATATCTAAATGGATGTACTCGCCTGGTATTACATCGTCCCGTTCGCATTCTTCTCTTGAGTGCAAGAGGATCTTACACATTGTCATGGCAGTTGTAGGCGGAATCCAGCAATATAAGGGACAACGTAAGTTACGCCAAAAGCGTTGTAAGAATAGAGAAGGCGTGTACGGTGAATTTGATGGTATGCAAATATGTTTGAAATCAAATCAATATGCTTTACACCACTAGCCTTATTATTGAATAGCCATACACCTCCTCCTATTTGTGGTTTCCGTGCTTTTTCATGGCAGAAACTCATTCGGAGGCTTACCATTGCCTGCCGAGGGGCGACTGATAATAGAAAAAAGGCTTTTATTGTGTATTCATGAATTTATGATAGTTTACGAGGCTTGCGCATCCGAAGCAAAATTGTAGGAGTAACTTCGGCTGTCACGTCATTGGGGATGCGGCAGCAGAACTATCCTCGCTCATTTCACAGGTATTCGTGCATTGGTCCAATCAGTTGTTGTTCAGATAGCAACGAAACTACCTGAGTGGTGGCTGCTTTGATTTTACGGATATCAACAACTCAATATAAGTCTTTTTATAAAAAACAAAACTGATATCATAACTTCGATTATGTCAGCCAATTAGCTGATTCCTTCGCAATCGCTTAAAACCGGTTAACAGTCTAATGTTGGTCACACCTCTGCATTCTGTACATCGTAGGTTTGCGACTCATGTGAGTTGTGAGGTGGTTTACAACTACTGAGTTCGACTACAGGGTGCAAATGTTCACATATACGAGCATAAATACATCCACATATTTGTCATGGAAATGCAATAATTGTACAGCAATTTAGCATCGCTTTTGAAAACTTTAATTAAAAATTCCTACTGAAGCATTATTCAGGTGAAACGGCCATAAATTAGATAATACACTTAATATGACTAGAAAACTGTAAAAAATTCATACATAATATTTATAACTTTTGAAATATTTTACTTTAGATTAGTTTTACAGAGAATTCGCACGAACTTGCATATTTAGTACAAACAAGGTCTTTCAAGTTTGTAGCTCTTTTTGAGATCTAAATAAAACTGATATTTTGTACTTTGGAATCATTGTCTGTTTCTTGATATACATAAGTAGTAGAGGGTATATAATTGATGAGTTATAAATTATATGAATTTTACATATATCAATCTTTTTTTCACATCACAATGATGGTATTTTACGTGGAACGTATGCAGGCAGTGAGCGCCGGAAATATAGCGCGCTATCCTCCCGATCCAACTCTCTACATATATCATCCGCAAGTAAGCTTTTTGTTTTGCCTCTTGGTACTACCGAATGCATAAAACTTTAACCTCATACTTTAACCCCCTTACATAATTTTCAAGGACTTTGTTGAATTGCATGTTACAACAAGGAACTCTTTTTTAACGGCAACCCTGTTGACTTCAAATGTGGTTCATTCAATAGCAATGGGTGCTACGCATTTGTCGTAACATCAAAATGTATTTATTCAAGAATTTTTCTCTTTTTCAAAACTTTCAAAAAAGCATATCGCAATTTTCGTATTGGGAAAAATTTAATTTGCTGTTTTATTGCTAAATCGGCCTTAATGTCATAAAGTAAAAATACGAAAACGTGAGCACAAATATTCATACAACAAGAAAGTTTAAGACTCGTCTTGATTGGCGCGATAACCGCTTACGCGAGTTTGGTCGAGTGTAATAAGGCGCGAAGTTGGGCATACCAAGTGATGAGGCTTTTCTCTGCTACCACCAGCTGAGTACTTTCAGAGCCGGAGCGTTTGTATTCATTCGGACGACATGATCCTGCCAACGTAGCCGCTGGATCATATTTCGCAGCGCTACGTCTATGTCGTTGTAAATCTTATGCAACTCATTGTTACATCGCCTGCGATACTCGCCGTCGCCAATGTGCAAAGGTCCAAAACTCTTCCGCAGAATCTTTTTCTCGAACACTCCAAGTGTTAAGAGTTCGCTGTTATTATTTACATCATTGTGCACTATAAATTTTATGCGAGCGCGAGTTACATACACATTCTCAAACGCACACACTTATATAAAAAATGACACAATTGATGAATTCATAGAAAAAATAACAAGTACAAAATTAAATTAAAATAACCAACGAATTTTGGAACTCATTTCCGCTTAAGTTCAGAAAACAAAATTATTTATCGGTCGCAATTCCAGGAATTGCAACCGTTTTATTTTAATATAAAATAATTGAGAAATAATGTCAACATTATGCAGAAGTAAGCAAAAATTGTAAAATACATCTTAAGCCAAATAAGCAGAAATAGATGTTAACAAAAAGTTTAATGTAATCAAAGAAAGGAAAATAAAGTCAGTTGTAAAAGATCCACGGTAAAAGCTTGACGGCGTTTCGGTTGATTTAATGTATTTTTAAAAACACTTCCACCACGACTACTTAGTGAATTCGCGCGCACGGGCGACAGATTTTCGTTTAAGGGGACTAGGTGGTCTAGAAATTTCAAAAAATCGACTTTTTGTTTTTTCGATATTTCGAAAGTGTTGTACCTTGGGAATATACTGTAAAATTTTCATGCGGAAATTCTCAATATTTTAGCTTGTACAAGCCATAAACTAGGTAGAGAGCGGTCCGCCTGCTCCTGTACCTCAAACTTTAAACTCATTTATCTCGGAACGACTTTTTTCGCCCTGGTATTGTCAACAAAAAAAACAAAGGCTATTAAACCGAATCGTCTGAAATTTTATTGTGTTGTTCACTACTTTAATGGCTATCGCCAGTACTAGAATCATATTATTATTTCGTACTGAAAAAAATCCGATTTTAAGAGTGTCAAATTCTAAACCGCGCCATTTTCTCAATTTTTTTTTATTCTAGTAGCAGGACATAGCAGACATACTTCTTAATAATTCTTTTGGTTTTTGTGTTTCAGTTAATTAGAAGAGCCGAAATGAACAACACCGTCCAGGTCCGATTCTTCAATTACAGCGCCATTTTTTAAATTATTAAAATTAAAAAAAAAAAAATTATTTTTTCATTGTTGTATATTAAAAAAGTTATATAAAAAGGCAAAAAAAATTTAAATATCGTTTTCCATTTTTTTTATTGAAAAAAAAAAAAATCTCTGAAAATACCCAAAATTTTCGAACTCTAGACCACCGGAACCCCTTAAACAGGTTTTTTTTCAAAGGTTTCAAAATAAAAACCTATAAAAGGGTTATTTATTAAATATTTCATGTGTGTGCATTAATCGCAAATTTACATCTAACTAAAATACAAACGCAAACGGAAAGACATTTTTGTAGCCCTCGGAGAAAAAACTAAGTCGCCTTATGAAAGAAAACTCCCAATTTTGGAAAAACTTTCGCTAATGCTGAAAATTGTTTTGCTCGTTATCTACCCAGTCTTTAGATAAAAATCTGTAAAATGGAACATTTTATACATTTTTAAAGTTTCAAGAATAATAAAATAAGCCGGTTTTTATTCTTCTCTGCTATGAAAATGGCGATATCGAATTCACTTATAACGAATAACTACAACTCCGATTTAGAAGACACAATAGATATCCTAATGTTATCAGCACAGTTGATATTCCATAGCTATAGCTGTCAGCACCAAAAGGCATACAGAAAGTACAAGTAGATATTTTTCAATAAGTGCCTTCGCCGATTCACCAAAATCTTCTGGCCGGATATGTTGTAATAATAAATGATAACCTGTGGCACTTGACACCATAGCAAACGATCGATACAGAAATTCTAAAACGTAAGTGAAATTGGAATGGACATACGATATGCCAACCACTCGACGAATTCGCTAGACGAGGCATTACATGGAACCCATAAGGCAGTAAGCGTAGAGGAGGTAAGAACCTGGAGAAGGCAGCTGGAAATCGAAATGGATTATCTCCATCTAAGTGGGAACGAAATGAAAAGGGCAAAGTGGTTTGGAAAAAACTTGTAACGGCCCTTTGCTCCTTAACGGAACGATAGAATTAGGCGAGCAAGCCAACCACTCTTGTGACATCGCATCAAATATGTCTTCTTAGTCATCAGTATGAAATATTTGAAATTTTTTAAATTTACTATATCATTAGACACGGAGTAATACCGGGAAGAAAGCCAAGCCGGGTTTGAAATGCAAGGAGTACATCTCCATATGCTTTAGAAATCTATCTTTTATATTGCGAATAAACTATAATTGTTTTTAAACCATTTCCCCCAACATGTGCGTGTATTCCAAAGAGGGTAAATAACGTCTGAGAACCAAAAGCAATAAATCTTGCTTTCTAAAAAATTAAAAATAGCACTTACAATATAGGTGTTTTAGGGAAAAAGATTGGACAAGGTATAGATGGATAGTAGGCTGTAAAAATTGGAAGTAGGAGGAGAAGAACAAGGACACGTAGAAAAATATAGAACAAAAATATGTCTACGTGTATATAAACAACTTAGTGGGAAAAATAATGTAGGAGTTCGTTTTTGATGGCTAGTGAACTTAGGATGGTTTTGATCTTGTGTGGCAAATCATTCCAAAGACAAACAGCAAAAACGAAGAACTGACTTTCAGATACAAGGCAACTGTATTTCATACTAAGCAGGTTAAGGAGTAAGCAGGTGGTCTAGAGCTCAAAAATTTAGGGTATTTTTTCTTTACACTAAAAAAATGAAGAAGAAATGAAGAAGAATGAATAAAGAAATGAAGATATTCAAATTATTTAAGCTTTTTACTTAGCTTCGTTTACATATAAAATGAAAAAAGAAAATTTTTAATTTTAATCATTTTAAAAATGGCGCTGAATTTGACCTTCCCGAAAAAATGGACCTCGACGGTGTTGTTTATTTTGGTTCTTCTATTTATCTGAAACACAAAAACCAAAATAATTATTAATCAATATGTCTGATATGTCCCGCTTCTAGAATAATAAAAAAATTTTTGACAAAATGGCGCGGTTTTGAATTTTACACTCTAAAAATCGGTTTTTTTTCAGTTTTTTAATCAAAAAATACGAAATAATTGAAATAATAATATGATTCAAGTACGGGCGATGGTTATTTATGTTATGAACCACATTTTAAAAATTCAGACAATTCGGTTGAATAGTTTTTTTTTGGCAAAACCAGGCCGAAAAAAGTCGTTTCGAGATGAATGAGTTTAAAGTTTCAGGTATAGGAGGGCGCGAACTATTCTCTACCTAATTAATGGGCTATAGAAGCTATAATATTGGGAATTTCTGCAAGAAATTTTCACGGTATATTATTAAGAATCTTTCTTTCGAAATATTGAAAAAACAAAAAATCGATCTTTTGAAATTTCTACACCACCCTTTAGTGATGGGACCGATCAAGTGAATTGAGTTCGTTCGACAAGGTATTTAGGCTTAGGAGCGTTAATGACCTTGGAATCCCCATTAACCATTTTACTTATAATAAATCATCGAATTTTACAGAAAAACTCCACAATACACGTCGAATTTTCACTGGGTTAAAGTGCTGAATAGTCTATAATGAGCGGAGCCTGCCATAGAACGGAGTACTTGAAATGCAGTTTTTTGCTGAAAAACGAAGCGCTTATACACAAAAAAAAAAAAAAAAACAATTATTAAACCAAAATAATACTTCCGAGAAATCTTTAGATGTTAATTCTCAGTATTCCCTTTTTAAAGCTTTAAAAACTAAAATAAAAAGTACCGTTCTGTGGGACGTGTGCGTATCCGTGGGTGGATTTTGAAAACATGAACATCTAAGATTTACCCTCCCAGGAGGAGCTCACATACCAGCTAGCTTTTCTAGGCTTTTTTGTTTTAATATTTTATGAAAATAGAGTTTACTCTACAACGAATGTCATATGAAGTAAAGTTTCAAAATATTTACACGATTTTTAAAAAGTTCAACAAATTTTAATTAAAATTTCAAAATTTTCAATCAGAATAAAAAAAAAACCATTCAATTTTAGTATACGAGGGGTGCCTTTTATATTTCGGGATTTGGCAACCCTGGTGTTGCAATCTGGCAACTGACAGCTGCATCGCAAAGTTTGACATGTTTTGGCTGTTACGTACTCAGAACGTTTTGAAATACCAGCGCTATTTGTGTTGTTTACAGTAACTGAAAGATTAATCTCGGTCCAAAAATGGAATTAAATCGTGAACATTTTCGTGCGATTACTTTTTACAACTTTCGACGTGGATTAACTCAGCAACATTCCATGGATGAACTTGATTCATTTTTTGGCGATGAAGCTCTATCAAGGACCAGTGTTTATCGATGGTATGGTGAATTCAATCGTGGTCGTAGTTCACTCCAAGACGAATTTCGTGAAGGTCGTCCAAAATCAGTTGTTGTTCCGAAAACCAACATACATTCAATATTGCATAAACATTTGACTGTCAAAAAAATCTGTTCGCGTTGGATCCCACACAATTTTTCAATTGCTCAAAAAAAGGCTCGTGTCGATTGGTCGAAGGAAATGCTCAAAAAATACGATCGCGGGGCTTCGAAACACGTCTATGACATCGTGACAGGTGATGAATCATGGATTTACGCGTATGAGGCGGAAAGTAAATAGCAGTCGACTGTATGGGTGTTTCAAGATGAGCCAAATCCAACAAAACTTGTTCGCGCACGAAGCACTTCCAAGCAAATGATCGCCTGTTTTTTCGGAAAAACTGGACATGTCGCAACCGTACCACTAGAACAACGCAGAACAGTAAATTCTGAGTGGTACACAACCATTTGTTTGCCAGTTGTCTTCCAAGAAATTAGGAAAACCAATCGCCAAAAAGACGGATCACTCTTCACCAGGACAATGCGAGCTCTCACACATCGGCTCAAACAACTGCATTTTTGAGCACCCAAAACATCGAATTAATGGGTCATCTGCCGTATAGTCCTGACTTGGCATCGAATGACTTCTTTTTATTCTCGTACGTAAAAAACAAACTGAGAGGTCAACGTTTTTCGACACCTGAAGAAGCGGTTGCGGCATTCAGAATGCATGTTTTGGAGGTACCTCATTCAGAGTGGCAAAAGTGCTTCGACAATTGGTTCAAACGCATGCAAAAGTGTATAGATCTTCATGGAGAATATTTTGAAAAACAATAAAGTGATTTTCGATGATTAAAATTTGTTTTTGTTCTCTAATCCAGACATATAAAAGGCACCCTTCGTACTAAGGTACAAGCTTAAACTGGCTCAAAACTCTCTCAACATTTTTTATAAATGCTTTCTCTGTCTGTATTTTGAAATTTTACCATGGCGAATCAACGACATTTTTCTTTAAGTTTTTACTTCTGATTCCAGATTTGGAAATTTTTATGAATTCTTGTACAAAGCTGAACGGAAACCGAACAGAAATCTTGTTTCCGTACATGCCGAAGCCGAAGTTTGGTCATTAACTACTTCTATCGAGCCATTTTCTAACACATGACTGGGGAATATACCCAAATTAATTATTTATTTATTAAAGTGAAATAAAATTGTAAATAATTTCACTACATGTGAAGTTTAACAGTACTACCTACAAGAACTTCGGTTGAATATCTTTGCTCTAATCGAATGCCTTTCTGCAAAGTAGTTTCTCTGCGATCTGCGCTCCGCGTAAGCCATAAATTCGGATCCGAACAAATTGAATACGATTTCATTGGAGGATAATACTTTCCTGATATTAATCAATTTTCATATTTTTTCGCCCATACTAAAAGCTTCCTTAAGTTTTGGCTGCTTTTCAGGCAGTCTCTTGCAGTCTCCATTGAACCGTTCGTGTACTTAATCTGCTCTCTACCTTCCTCTATCTTACAAATAAAAAAAAATAAGTAATACACAACTTGCTTTACTCCATTTCAAAATCGAACCTCCTTCAAGGGGGATTTTGATTTAAAGGGTGGCTTTTCAAAAACTTAAAATGATAAAACAAAACAGAAATATTGTTGGAATGCATTGCTTTTTATAATCTAATAGGACTATGAATAAGTTCGTGCGGTTTTTTTTCGAAATTTGAAACTTTATTGACGTAAAATGGTTACAAATTTAATATTGAAAATATTGTCCATCGCTTACTACTACTTTTTCCCATCTTTCTGGCAATTCACGGATTCCCTTTGTGAAAAATTCGGTCGGTTTTGCCGCAATCCACGAATCGATCCATTTTTTGACTTCATCGTAATTACGGAAGTGCTGGTCAGCCAGGCCATGTTGCATCGATCGGAAGAGATAGTAATCGGATGGCGCAAGGTCTGGACTATACGGCGGGTGGGGTAGGACATCCCATTTGAGCGTTTCTAAGTATGTTTTGACCACTTGTGCAACATGTGGCCGAGCATTGTCATGTTGCAAAATAACTTTGTCGTGTCTATCGGCGTATTGCGGCCGTTTTTCTCGCAGTGCTCGGCTCAAACGCATCAATTGTCGTCGGTAGACATCCCCCGTAATCGTTTCATTCGGTTTCAGTAGCTCATAATACACAACACCCAGCTGGTCCCACCAGATACACAGCATAACCTTCAGGCCATGAATATTCTGCGCCGACGTCGATGTTGAAGCATGGCCAGGGTATCCATACGTTGCCCGACGTTTTGGATTGTCGTAATGGACCCACTTTTCATCGCCAGTCACAATTCGATGCAAAAAACCCTTTCTTTTGTGCCGTTGAAGCAGTTGTTCGCATGCCATAAAACGGCGTTCAACGTCTCTTGGCTTCAATTCATACGGCACCCAATGGCCTACCTTTCGGATCATTCCCATGGCTTTTAAACGTTTGGAAATGGTTGATTGATCAACTCCCAAAGTTTTTGCAACCTCTTCTTGCGTTTGAGCCGGATCTTGATCGAGCAATTCCTCCAATTCGGTATCCATGAACTTTGGCGGCGCACCCTCGCGTTCTTCGTCTTCCAAGCCAAAATCACCACTTTTAAAGCGTGCAAACCACTTCTGGCACGTTCGCTCAGATAGAGCATGCTCACCATAAACTTCCACCAAGATACGATGACTTTCGGCTGCTTTTTTCTTCATATTAAAATAATGAAGAAGAATTCCCCGCAAAAACACATTATTTGGCACGAAATTCGACATTTTCAAGTGTGGTAAAAATATTGTTGTTTACGCTTCAAATAAAAAACTTATACTGACGTTTGTGCCTTACGACAGTAGCTCTCCAATGAATGTTTGGAAATGTGGATCGATGGAATAATAATCAAGTTACGCCATCTGTTGTAAAACCGTAACGAACTTATTCATAGTCCTATTAGTAGAAAATTTCAAGGCATTTACTTTTGAATGCGATATCTGGTATATGTCCGCCGTAGCTACGAGTTATATGGGCCATTCGATCAGTCCAAACTTTGACTACTTTTTCCAATAAATTTGAATTTGTCCGAGTAGCAAAAACGCTATGCAAACGATGGGCATTTTTTTAGGTACGCTGGCTTAGATCCTTACTTAAAATTTTCCACGTAGTCGAAGGGAGTCAATAAGTTGAGAATGACAGGAATCGACATTGCGATGTCTTCTTCAACATTTCGAGGTATGAACTTTGCGAACAGATTTAGTTTTTACAAAGTAAATTTCTACAATTCGGAAGCGTTGTTCTGCCATCAAACAATTCGTGATGGCGTGCCAAGCCTTGAAATTGAAATTTGAAATTTGATAAAGTCCAGCCAAGGAGCACCAGGAGATTTGGAGGCTCCTAAAACACTCAGGATAAAAAGCCCATTGTATTTAAAGCTCTCGAAAGGGGGTAGTCAAGGAGGGAAGGAGAAAAGAATCAGAGAAAGAGATAGGAAAGAATAGAGACAGAGATAGAGATAGTTAGTCCTGTGAGAATTTTCCATATTCTTTGGCAAATCTGTAAATATCCTCCAGTTTTAGAGAACGAATATTACTCATTCTCATGACATCGGAACCCAAAACTCGTAGCCGTGCTCTGGCAAAGACAGAACACTCACAGAGGAAGTGCTCAGTGCTATCCGCCTCCTATAGGCATGACAGGCATACCGGGTCCTCGATGATTCCAATGGTGGTCATATGCTGACCCCATGGGTTGTGTCCTGTAATGATGCCGACCATCAACCGAACGTCTTTCCTTCCAAGTTTTAGTAGAAAGTTTGACAGTTTTCTGTTCGGACTTTTATTTTTTTATTTTTATTCACAAAACACTTTGCAGTTCTGCAGCGTTTTAGACCGGGCCATCGCTCTTTATGAAACACCCGCCACTTGCACAAGATAAGTAAAGTTCACTATATATAAAAAGCGCAAGCGGAACGCCATAAACTAAATGCGCTCCATATCAATCTCTGCCACTTAAATATGCCTTAAGAATTTTTTAATTAAAATTAAATTGCAGTTCTACTCCAAAACTATGATTTCCTATTCTCTATATAAGCTCAGTATTCACTTAGTAAATTCAAGGAAATTCTAGTGATTACTACCCTCAACGCAAACAAAAATTACGGAAATCTCAAAACGGAAATATGAAGCTGCATGTTTTACTTTGCTTTTTCCTTCTATTCCTGGTTTCACTTTCTTTTAAACCAGAAGTAGAAGCAAAGGTAAGAAGATGAAAATTGTTTTTTCAAACCTAAGGCTGGAGCATTTTTTTTTCTAATTTCAGCCCTGCCATGAGCATGATCCTTCTTTTAAACCAGAAGTAGAAGCAAAGGTAAGAAGATGAAAATTGTTTTTTAAAACCTAAGGCTGGAGCGTTTTTTTTCTAATTTCAGCCCTGCCATGAGCATGATCCTGCACGTATACAAATACATACGGAGCTGGGTGGTGGTAAATGAGAATTTATAGGATATTTCTACGAAAAATCAGATTTCGAATGACTTTGCTCTGTAAATTTGACGTTTTAATAAAAATTGTATGATAGCAAATGTATGTACTTGTATGTGTGCTCATAGTTGACCCGTCGTAGCCGCATAGGTTGCAGTTCATAGGTTCAAAATTCCGGGCAGGAAACACCAAATGAAAGAAAACGTTTTTTCTAATAGCGGTCGCCATTCGACAGGCAATTACAAATCTCCGAGTATATTTCTGCCATGGAACAGCTCCTCATAAAAACCATTTGCCATTCAGAGGCGGCTTAAAATTGTAGGTCCCCCCATATGCGAAAAACATCTATACGCACACTCCAACTAGGTGAAGGACTTCGGCCTAACACCAAGTATGGGGGGTTAACGTCAACTATATATGCACGAGAGTCGTTCAAAAAGTCCATGCAAAGTCAGAGAGATGACACTACTAACACGTATCGAGGTTATGCTAGTAGAATCTCTTGAAAAAACTCTCACCAAGCTTCATCCAGATCGGGATATTTCTTTGTGTTTGGCATTCGTTTGAGTCGAGGGGTTCGAGTGATTTTCCTTTTCCATAACAACAACGAACGAGCTCATGCGTCAGCAGTTGTAGTCTCAAAATTAATGGAAATAGGCTTCCAACTTGTTTTACCTCATCCTCCCTTTTAACCAGACTTGGCTGGTTGGATCCTTCGGACTACTATTTGTTCCCCAATTTGTAGAAACAGCTGGCGGGAAAATTATTTTAATCAAACGAGGAGGTGATTGCAGGAAAGATGATTATTCGCATAGCATAAAACAATTATATCATCATGGGAACAAGGGTATATACCTATAAACCAAAAAGGAGACTATGTCGAAAAAAGGAAACTATGATAAAAAAGGTTTAAGTAGTTTTTATTTCTACACGGACTTTTCAAACGACTCTCAAATATTGCTTTTTTGAATCGTCAATAAAACATTTACGACTGTACATATTTTACAATCAAAATAAAGGAAAATTGATCGACTTTCCTCACTGTAAGTTGGTAAGTATACTTTCTGCAGCGCTGAATATCTGTACACTTTCAACGCTGGACAGGAACTGAGACATACTTAAGAATCAAAAAAATAAGGAGTGAACTCTGATGAAAATACTCTAAAGCTTTAATATTTTGTTTGACAAGGTATATTTTTTTTGTTTTACAAAATTAATACTTTCTTTCACTTTGATTCGTTTTAATAGCTATTCTGTATCGTGGGAACCCCCAAAGATCATTGTGAAATTCTTTTAGCGGTGTTAGAAGAACAAATTGCGTTTTATATTTTTATTGTATGTACAAAAAAATTGGCATCAAATAAAATGCTATTAAAAAAAATACCGAGGCCGTTTAATCAGCGAGACACTAATAAGACTGAGCAACAAATTTCGACCAAAAGTCATATCTCCGTTAAACAAGCTAATCTCGCAGAATCTTTGAGGAACATGTGGGGCTCGCATATATCCGATTTTGTTGATTTTTACAGCATTCATAACCACATATATATATAACCTCATGATCCTTCCACTGACATTCTTGGTACAGTTGTACCACTACATTCGTATTTTATACTGCAAGTATGGTCTATTACATTTCTGTAGGTTTTACAACAACACCTTTTATTTTAATTACTTCTTGTTATTCGAAAAGTGAAAAATTAAAAGTTCAAATTCAAACAGCTCAGAATAAATGGGTAAAAAATAGAAGTATAAAATACTCAAAGTGGAAACTTATTCGCAGTGCTTGAGGATTTTAATGCGAGAAGTGCTTTCTAGCTGTTTCGAGGGTCTCCTTGCTGACGAACGATTCAATGTGCCCGTATTTTGGTTGATGCTTGAGGCTTCTTGCATCATTTCGAACCATATTTTGCTGTGAAGAAATCAGCGTTACGAACCGTTTCATCTTCCGTTAGTATGATTTCAAAATCAATTTCTTGTTCTTCATCATATTCCACGTCTGCATCATACTCAATACGAGTTTCCGTTTCTACATTCGAAGTTGCTTCCTCATTTGGGACGCAATCAGGTAGTTCATATAAATCTGACTGAAATGGTTCCATTCTCATCATATGTCATGTTAGGGCTAACTTACCCAACCATCCTTGCTGTTCTCGTTCACTCATTCCTAAAAATCTTAGAGAAGTTATCATGTTGACCCCTTAATCCTCAACCTCCGCGGGTAATTCATTCTGTTGTGAGCCCATCTAAGCACACTAAGGAATCAGGAAAAAAAACTTTGTGGAAATCGAGAGTCTGGTGCACAAAAACAAATATATAAGTAATAGAATACTTACAGATTCTTATAAGAAATACTATGGAACTTGAATTTCTAAGAATCTGTAGGTACGAAGTGTGCTCAAACAGTATCGAAAATTTTGAATTTTAGCAGGTTACGTATATTCGAATCTCAATTTTTTTGTGGCGATATGTTGGTACTCATGTCTCTCACTCATGCCGAAGAGCCCGATGATTTTGAAAGTCCAGTTAATTGTTGACAGCTGCTTTGCTTGCACGTGTTTCGGCCCGTCTTCGTTTTACCTATTCGAAAAGATGGATCAAAGAACCTGCATCAAATTTTGTGTGAAAAACGCGGATGCATTCCGAATGTTGACTGTGTCATACGGAGAAGTTACTTTGGACCAAAGCAACGTTTATCTGTGGTAAAAATTGTTCTCAGAAGGCCGAGAAGATGTGAACGACGAAAAGCGTGCCGGCGTACCGGACGCCCGAGCACTTCAACAACAGACGGAAAAATTGATGAAGTGAAGAAAATGGTATTGGCCAATAGTCGAATCACCGTTAGAGAAGTTGCTGAGGACCTAGACATATCGATTGGCTCGTGCTATTCGGTTTTTTCAATGATTTAGGCATGAGACGGGTCGCCGCAAAATTTGTACCAAAACTGCTCAATTTGGACCAAAAGCAGCTTCGCATGAACATTGCTAATGAGATGTTGGACTCTGTCCGCGACGACCCAAATTTGCTCTCATAACTGGTGACGAATCGTGGGTTTATGGTTATGACGTGGAAACCAAAGCTCTATCATCTCAATTGAAGCTGCCGCACGAACCAATACCGAAAAAAACGCGCCAAGTTCGGTCAAATGTAAAAGTTTTGCTTACCGTTTTCTTCGATTGCAGGGGTGTTGTGCATCATGAGTTCTTGCCACAGAGTACAACCGCCAATAAGGAATATTATCTGCAAGAACAAAAATTGCCTCTTGCATCACGATAACGCCCCTGCTCACACATCGTTGCTTGATGCCGCAGCCACCGTATTCCCCAGATCTGACCGCCTGTGACATTTTCTTGTTCCCGAAACTTAAGAGACCCATCAAAGGACGACGCTACGCTACGATTGGCGAGATAAAGACTGCATCGAAGGAGGTGCTGAATAAGATAAAAAACATGATTTTTTGAAGTGCTTCGAAGATTGGAAAAAACGGGGGCACAAGTGCATAATATCTCATGGGGATTACTTTGAAGGGGACAAAATAGAAATTAAGGAATAAATAAATAATTTTTGGAAAAACACCAAATTCGCAATACTTTTTGAACCTCCCTCGTATATCTAATGCCCTTAGAGTCTAGGTGTGTTCTCTTGTTGATGTGTTTTGTCTTCGATATTTGTGCGGGCTCAATAGTTTGTCCGCATCTGCTCAATAAAATTAATTTTAATGTTCTCTCACGCATTTTCCGTTGTAATGAATTCTTTTTTGTGGGTATTGCTAAAACTGTTTATGGAATGAATGGTCCTTTAGAAGGACGCTATCTCAATTTAAGGCTTAGTCTTCTTCCTTAGTCTTTGATTTATCTTACTTACTTTTAAGAAGTTACTTATACGACTCGAAAGTCTTACCTGTGTAATAGTCTATAAGCCTCTGGTTTGTTAATTAAATAAAAAAAATAAAAAAATAATGACAATAATAAAATAATAAAACACTTACAAACACCCTCGCTCAGCTTAAACAAATTCTTGTTGCTCTCACCCACGTATGCTCGAAAAAAGAGCTGAATAGACTAAATAAACTACATTCCCTCGTTCTATCCAAACTTCAGTAAAATACAAAAAAGAGTAGCGAAGAAAAAGAGATGATGCAAAGTAAGTTTTTGTATATTTTCCATTCAAATATGATTGTGGTACAATTGTACCCAGGACGGCAATGAAGGCATAGATGGACGTTTGCCACTTACACTTACACACATTTCTGCACAAAACAAACTTCATCATATTTCATCCTTAAATACTTAAATACTTATATGAGGCAATCATAAGGATTTAGCTCTGTAAATGCATAAATAATATCAAAAAATCCGAATTGGTACATCTGTACCACAAATGCCACAAAAGGGTTAACGGCACCTCACAAAAATTGTTAAAACTCAGCCCTGTTGAAGACAACACCGAGAGTGCTCACGGTAAGGATATCCTACTCGGTGTACAAAACAACGATTACTGGATGACTTCAGCGTTACGTACTACTCGTATTTTGCTGAAACTAGAGTTTGCTCACACCCAAATTTTTAATATGCGAGGCGAAAACAACCTGGATATTTTTGGGTTAGATAAATTTCTACGTACAGTGCGATCTCAATGAAATATGAGACTCAGAAATGTCCACGGCTTCTAATGCATGCATAACAGTGCCCCTGGAAGACCGAAAGGGTTAAGACACTGCGTGCAAAGAGTAGATGTATGACTTCACCTTAGTTGGAGAGGGTCCTTAATTGAGTTTGGCATAAGGGAATTGCTGAAAAGCACTTTAACATTTTTCGAATTTAATATCAGCTGCAGATGAAACAGAAATGCACTTACGAGTGACTGCTTTCCGGTTGGTACAGAGTGCACATGAAAAGATCAACAGGCAGAAACATTTTCTTTCTGAATGCGGTCACTCGCCTGCAATAAATGACGTTCGTATTTCCACTATACAAATGGCAAAGAAGGTACAAGTGAGAATCACCTGTACTAAAATTTATCATATTCATATTCACTTTCAAATTCTAATGAAAAAGAGGTGCTATTGAAAATGAAAAATATATAAAACTTGCATTTTTCCAACAACTAAAATACAAAGAGTCACTTAATGAGCCACTCCGAATAAGTCTTACCTAAAAACAGGAAATTATCATAGCATTCGCATAGAAAAGTAATACAGCAAAAATTGCAATTTATTAGGTGTTGGAATTTTTATGTCGGCAACTGTATTTTATGAGGCATTTACCGCCATAAACTAAATAAATTCCCATCGCTTTTTATCTAAAATTGCTAGAAAGAATTTTTAATTTTCCCTAGCACCTATATAAGCGTGGATTTGTTCGATTTCGGTGCAATACGCGATACGCGCAAGTTCAAGTTAAGTCGTGGAAAAACGAGTATTTTTTAATAAAAAATGAATTTACGTTCTCTGGATTGCTTTTTACTGCTGTTGCTGGCTACTGTATACTTCTTTAGAGCAGAGACAGAGGCAAAAGTAAGTTGTTAAAAAATTTTAATCAAGACTCCAATGCAGAAGCTTTTTTCTATCTTCAGCCTTGCTTCTGGCCTGACACTTCGAGAGAAAATGGGAATTCAAAATTGATCGAATCTCTGGAAGATCACATTCGTAAGAAGCATCAACTGAATAAGGACTTTGAGAAATTGAGAGCAGAATTGAAAAGGTTGCAGAAAACACTGGAAAATGCTAATAATTCAAATAGTAGTGGGGATAAACCTCAAAAATAGAAATTTTCCAGGAAATCAAATAAATAAAATTTATAGCAGCCAATATTTTCGTAAGCTTCACAAAAATAACAATTGGCAGCAAATTAAGAATATCAATTAACAATTCCATTAAGAATGTAAAAATCCACCAAAATTATTACAAAGGCACCGCATATTGACCATTTTTACTTTATCTACTTATTTGTTTTAGCTCATTCCATAAAAAAGAGCATAATAATCAAGTTGCAAATTTTGTATAAGATTAATAAAAATTCGACAAATTTTCATCAAAACTAAAAAAAAAAAACTTTATCAAAATAATTTAGACAAATTTTGAGTACTCAATTTTATAGCCCGTTAAATTTTAGTCCAACAAACTGCAAGTTTAAAGTCACTAAACATTTTCTTTGATTTGTGATAATTATTTACCTTGACGATGTTTCGCATTTTCTCCATATTACAAAAAAAAAATATCATGCATTCATTAGAAGAAAAATGCATAACACCTGAACGAAAAAATTTAAAAATCAACAGGAATTTTGAGCCACTTCAAATTTTCTTTTTTTATGCTAAAACATAATGATCCATATTTAATTTTTTAAATTTCTGATTAAAAATTTTGATGCCAATTTGCGCCTTTACAATATTTTCGGGGGTGTAGTTCATACGGCTGACCGCCGTAACCGAATGGGGTGATGCGTGACTACCATTCGGAATTCACCCTCTGACAAACCTCCGAATGTATTTCTGTTATGAAAAAGCTCCTCATAAAAATATCTGCCGTTCGGAGTCGGCTTGAAACTGTAGGTCCCTCTATTTGTGGCACAACATCACATATAGGAGGGGCAGTTAAGTTTACGAGAGTCGCAAATGGTTACACGAGGTGTGTACAAAAAGTATCGCAAATTTTGTGTTTTTTCTAAAATTATTTATGTATTCATTAATATAAATTTTTTCCCTTCAAAGTAATCTCCATGAGATATTATGCACTTGCGCCAACGTTTTTTCCAATCTTCGAAGCACTTCAAAAAATTATTTTTTTTATCGTGTTCAGCCGTCTTTACCTCGTCAATCGTAGCATAGCGACGTCTTTTTATGGGCCTCCTCAGTTTCGGGAACAAGAAGAAGTCACAGGAGGCCAGATCTGGGGAATACGGTGGCTGTGGTATCATTAGTGTGTTGTTTTTGCCCAAAAAGTCGCGCACAAGCAACGATGTGTGAGCTGGGGCGTTATCGTAATGCAAGAGGCAATTTTTGTTCTTCCACAAATCCGAGCGTTTCTGGCGGATTGCTTTGTGCAAATTGCGCATAACTTGCAGATAATATTCCTTATTGGCGGTTGTACTCTGTGGCAAGAACTCATGATGCACAACGCCCCTGCAATCGAAGAAAACGGTAAGCAAAACTTTCACATTCGACCGAACGTGGCGCCCTTTCTTCAGTTTTGGTTCGTGCGGCAGCTTTCATTGCGATGATTGATTTATGGGTTCCACGTCATAACCATAAACCCGCGATTCGTCACCGGCTGTGTTTGTCCAGGAATCTGAGCAGTCCGTCTGGGATCCGTTGGTATAGAAGCGTTGGTCAACCTTTTGGTTACTCTAAAATCACTTTGATTTTACATGATTTTCACATAATTTTTTATATCGCTCGTCACCTGTGGGTGACACTGAAAACTGAAGTGTCAAGGGAGAATAAAGGGTGTTTTATTATTAACTGGTCTCGAGTGCTAATATATTTATCTTAATGAAGCTAACTAAGGAAAAAAACTTAACAAAAAGTTCCGGTTCTCTAGGGCATGTCTATGAAGAACCAGGTATTGCATTTTGGGTAAGCTTTGTCATTCCTGAAAGGTTTATTTCCAAATGATTCATATTTAGATAAAAAAGAGTTATTATTCCTGTTATAAACCAAACTAACTCTCAATGGAGAACATATACATGCACACATACCTGTGCCTGCACATACTTTATATGTTGATATTTTGCATATATCGGGTGCACATATGGCCACGTGCGTTCATTCTGCGGCACACACACGCCAATAAATCCCTGCGCACCTTGACGTTGTCAGTGGTGCAGTGCGCCAATAAATTCCATTGGATTAGACGGTTAGACGGGTGGACAGACTGTTTAACTGCAAAGAGTTGCGCATTAAATTACACAGGTTGTGCGCATGCGCACCAACACCAACAGCTACCACGGCACGCAAGCACACTGCGCAGCTGCACAAGCAGACGGCTGATAATACAAATATCTACCTGTATATACATATATACATTCATACATACATACATTCATACATACATAAATGCATAATGTAGATTCTTAGCCGAGCTGCGACCACACCAAGCTGCTTTAGCTATTTTTTTTTTTCAGTTTCTCGTTCACGTCAGAACGAAATAGAATAAATAAGAAATACCAGAGCGCCGGCGCATGGCAGTCGCAGTGCATTTGCCAACAATAAGCGCAGTAAAAACTATGCACACAAAGACTTTACGCTTCCAGCGTGAATTATCGACCTAAGAGTTGACATTGCGGAAGCGTTGAGTGCAGTTGCCAAGGAATTCGATGTGCGCATATGCAGATAACTAATAGCATTAGCGAGATTCGTAGTGCAGCTTTTGGCGGGTGCAGTGGAGAGTAAAGAGCGGTGGCTGTTGGATGGAGGTCAAGGAACTACTGTGCGTTTGCGTTTCTAGTGGCTGATTGAAAGCGTATCGAATTTCATTATTGACAGTTGATAGGCGGGAATTGCAGCAGCCAACTGAGGTTAAATGGAGGAGGAGGAAGTAAATATTTGTTAGATTAGTGAGAAGGATGAAATTCTTATAGAAATATTTAAGTCATTAAATATCGAGAGAAGTAATTTGAAAAGCATTCATGAATACTACGAACGGGGATGGCATAAAAAAATGTATTTAGCTCATCCACTTTATAAGCAAATAGTAGCGCCTTTGGTTGGTGATTCAATTCGAGATATATGCACATTGCGCTCTATAACAAGTGGAAGGGCGACGCTGCTTCTTTAAAGTGTGTCACCTAATTGCTTTTTACACCAAAACCGTAGTAGAAGATCCTGTAGTGCGATTCACTAACTTTTAATGATTCGACAATTGTTATTTTTGTCTACAGTATTTACCGTTTGCACTAACGATTGTGCTATTCCCAAACTTATGTTAACTAACGTTCAACACTCACAGTCGCAGATAGAGTACGCAAAGCTATGACGGTGTTGTATTCCTGCACAAGGCTAATTGGAAAGAAATGGGTGTGGGAACCCAGAATGTTGCACTGCCTATACATAACAGTGGTTAGGCATATTTTCTACTATAATATTGTAATATGGGGGAATACCCTTGGGAATGGTGTGAACATAAAAAAATTGACAACCTTCAAAGACTAGCATCTGTTCTTATAACTGGCGCGATGTCGCCCACACAATCGAAAGCATTACGAGTTTATACGACATTAAACTTCCTGCTGGTAGATCTGCAGGAAAAATATATCTCGCGTAGTGCGGCAATAAGGCTGAACACTCTAAATAAGTGGTCAAACACGAATTACGGCCATGGTAAAATCCTGGCTGGCTTCCCGATTTGGTAGACTATGCACTCCCGCCTACATTAGAACGTTCACGATCCTCCTACCTTCAACGGGACGATGTAACGAGTCTATCCATACATACCTATATACACAGACGGCTCAAAGCTCGAGGCCATGGTGGGCGGAGGTGTATAATCTGAACATCTGGGGATCTCCTTCAGTTTTCGGCTCCTCGACTACTGTAGTGTCTTTCAGGCTGAACTGGTGGCAATAATGAAAGCCACGACACTGGTATAGCGTGATGGGATATCTGGAAATGACATCTATGTTTACACTGACAGCCAGGTGGTGATAAAATCGCCCACAAAACAGGCGACAACCTCCAAGGTAGCCATGAAATGCCGCACATCTCTTAATGAGATGGCTGAGTCATTTCGCTTAATGGTAATATGGGTTCCTGGCCATCGCGACATTGAAGATAACTGCAGAGCCGATTAACTAGCGAGACACGGCACCAAATTGACCGATGCGTACATAGACAATGACATAGGCATACCCATACAAACATGTAAGCTAGTTGTCCTTGAAGAAATCGTAAGGAAAGAGAACGAAAGATGGCGTAATGAAGCTACCTGCAAAATCGCCCGTCAACTGTGGCCGACTCTCAATGGAAAACGCACAGAATCTTTGCTAAGCCAAAATAAACACAGTCTCAGCAAACTGATTTCAGTCATAACGGGGCTCTGCCTAAGAGGTAGGTACGCCCAAAGGATGAGTGTGCAAGTGCATGACTTCTGTAGAAGTTGTCTTGTTGACGAAGAGGAAGAGACAATCTTTCACCTTCTGTGCCATTGTCCTGCTCTATCCAGACGGAGATTTGATATTCTAGGCGGACAGTTCTACAGAAATCGGAGATATTCTAAAATATTTAAAAAGCACACACTGGTTTTAGGAGGGATAGGGAATGCTCCCTACGCGGCATTGCAATAGGCTATGAGCCTAAGAAGAGATGTAACGCCTTTACAAGACACTCGCCACCAAACAATTACGGAGGCTGCGTGGCCGCGACGTATAACCTTTAGCATAGATTTTATCGTTTTTCTGATTAAAAACTTCTTCAACAGTGAAAATATTCTCATCTCTGGAAAGAATATTGTCATGGCCGTTGACCGCGTGCCATCGAAGAAGCTGATTTCATCTGTCGAGTCTAATTTTCTTCAAGTCCGTTGTCAAAGGATTAGCAGTTGAGCTAAGGGGATTTCTGCGATTTCCTTCTCGAACGGCTTTTATGGCTGCACGGGTGCGAACGACGCGAGAATGACCACTTCTTTTTCTGTCTGTCAGTTGAGACGTTTGGGAAAAACGATTGGCCATGCGGTAAACAAACATTCGCGAAATATTAAGTTTTTATTATAAAAAGCAAAAGATATGTGAAAAAAATGTGAAAAAAATTATGTATAAAAGCAATAATTTAAGCGAGTGGCATCATCTCTTCGTATCCAGCTTACGTGCACTTTTGAACAGTTGCTCACTAATATAGTTTCATTCAATGGCAAAACATATATGTACATATGTATATACAGTATGGGACTAAAATGAGTCAACGTCATATGAAATGAATTAAATTTTTTATTTGATTAAATGAAAAAGGTTTTTTAGTTTTATTGTATTACAATTCATTCTCACTTATTCAGAAGCGAAATCAAAATTAATACCTGTAAAAAATAACGAAATGGTTGGCTGGTTGACATGCTGTCTGGGTGTTACGCCTCAGACTCCATTAGCAGAACCACTGTCATTTTTTAGTCAAACCATCTTGATTTGACTATAAATCTGCCTATGTCATCTATTTTCTTTCCTTCAATTTCTACCAAGTTGTTCGTTGCCAATTTCCTCAGCGTCCTCCTTGTATGTCGTAGAACGTCCACACTTGGGCACTCACACAGATAGTGGAAGACTGTCTCTTGCTTTGCTTGTAGTTTCCATATCTATCGTCATACGGGGGGAGGGCTTCCTAGCATGGCCTCCGATAGGCCAGTGACCGGTTATTGTTGACGTAATTCTAAAGATGTCTGTTCTTGGCTTTCGTAACTTCTCGTCAGTTCTCAACTTGTTGTACTCTGGCCACGTTTCCTTCGCTATTTTGCAGGTATCGGTGTTAGTCCATCTGCCAACAGCCTGCTTCTAAAATTTCAAAAAGATCTCCCTCTTGTAAACGCTTCGGGCGCACCCCTATTTCATCACTTTGGGTTCACTAGAGGAAGCCCCCAGTCTTGCCAGCTCATCAGCTTTCTTATTTCCTTCAATGTTCCTATGGCCAGGTACACAGATGAGAGCGATGCCTGTCATGCGTGCTAAAGTATTTAATTCTTCTTTGCATTGTCTGACAATTTTTGAAATCGTTGTTGGTGACTTTATAGCTAAGATAGCTGCTTGACTATCCGTAAAAATACGTGCTTCTGATAGTTGTTATGGATGATTCCTGATTATCCTGCAAGCTTTCCTTATCCCGAAAACCTTGGCTTGAAAGGTGCCAGACCTAATCTGCTTGTTTGCTAATTTGTTTTGAGGTCTTTCGAATATACACCCGCGCCGAGGCCGCAATCAATCGTGTAAAATGCGATGGTATCTTACTTGACTATTAAATTTAACTCACATTCCTTTCGGATGCGAAATATTACCTTGAATTCTAGTCTGAAGTGTAGGGTAGCGGTAATGTAGTCTGGTGGATTGCCGTTTAGCTTCCGACTATCAACGTACTACTCTTGACCAAACACACTAGCATTCCAACAACAACCTTCTTTAATTCTGATGGCGGTATTTGCTGCTGTTAGGCGTAGTTGCAAATCTAATGGTCACAGGTTCAATATGACATTCAGTGCCTCTGCTGGACATGATTTCATAACTCCAGTTATTCCAGCGCGGGCTGCTTGTTGTACGCTATTTAACTGTCTAAACGTTGTACTGTTTGTTTAATGCAGGCCACCATACTAATGCTGCGCAATGCTGAAATACTTGAAAGTAAAACTTCATAGCCTAAGTTTTGTGTTTAAATTTAAGTGTTTCTCAAAGTTGGTTTATACTATGAGAAGGTGCAGCGTAGTTAGCAGCTGGTTTTCAGGGTAAGTTCACCAAATTTCTCGTAAATTTAAATCCGGTTTCTGCACTGGCCACTTTATGACTAGATATTCTTTGCTGCAGATCTTTTCCTTTACGATTTTCACAGTATAGTTGGGTCCGTTATCATGGTGAAATATAACCCCGCAGCGATACTTACCAATTTTCTCAATTGCAACTGGAAGATTATCAACAATAACCGAGAGAACGATTATTATTATTAGGCTACTCTGCTACCAAAAAGGGATCTATTGGGCAAAGTCTGCTGAGGTACACCCAAAGGTAAGGCTTTTTACGAATTTTAGCACATTTTGGGATTTAATTTTCCACAATTTATATGGATGCACTGCACAACCATCAAAGCTGTGTATCTTTTTCTGTCTAGTGCAGGACGTTCACAAAGTATGTGCTCAGTATTGTCATTATCCATTTCTCAGAATCGACAGAAGAGGGTCTCTGACAGACCATTTGTTTAAGTGATATCTCAGGCTGCACTAGTCTGTAGAGCAACCAGTTGAAAATTCTTAAATCTACTCTGCTAAGTAAAAGTAGCTTATTAGAAATTCCTCTGTCCGGCGTTAGGAATTGTTTGGCTTGTCGCTGACCGATAGAGTTTCGGCGGTGTTCAACGAATTTTTTCACACTTTCTAAGAAATTCGATAAAAAGACGAAGGAATTCAAAAATAATATAATAATCCTCTTTCTGCATTACACCAATAGGCCCGACCCCGGTCTCATTGGATTAAATAACATAAAAACCAGTAAAAAAAAATTACGCCGTTCTTTCAGATTTTTTGTAGAATCTTTTGGATTTTTCCTCTTCATAAAATCCTTTAATGCTCTTTGAACTGCCAATTTATTGGCTCCGGCATGTCGCAAGAGCTGTAGCTTCTTTAATACTTTTTAGCTTATCAATAAACTGTGGCTCGGGATTTCATCGTTCAGTTATTCCTTCTTGAGGTGTTAATTTGAGCCTGATTAGTGGGATTGCAACCATCAATAGATCTGATTACCTTATTTGCCTTCATCGGCAAAAAACATAACTTCTTTTTTTTTGAGCACGAAAGCTTCATTTCTCAGTAAATAATGCGATATAGCATATCAGGTATTTAGGTTAGATTAGGTTAGGCAGCCGCATCGGACTTAGAGACAGTGATGCCACTTAGAAAACTAAATGGGACCGTTGTGAGCCGCAGGGGCTGGGTTACATCTCCCTTTCCATATTGAGCCATCCTGAGCCTTGGACAAAGCGGAAAAGATTGTTGATACCTAAAATGTGTAGATTATTTATATTCATTAAGAAGTAGGATTTTAAATATCAGTTCCTGCTTCTGGCTAGAGCTGGGCATGTGCAAAAAGGTGTTGAATTGTTTCCAACTTCTTTTGATTTCTGCAGCTATGACAGAAATCATGCATATAAACTCCTAATCTCCTTGCATGATTTCCTATGAGAGAATGTCCTGTGAGGGCCTCTACTAAGGTCCTTATTTGAAGTCTACTCAATTTTATAATACTCTTGGACAGACGTAGTTTTAGCCTTCGCTATGTTTGCCTAGTAATTTTACAGGTATTGGCACTAATCCATCTTTGATTTATAGAACTGATTAGTGCGTCTTCAATAAGAAGCTTACAAGTTACGAGAGATACCCCATAAAATTACGTATGTTTGGCATACAGGTACCTTCTCTTGGAAGTTGGTCAGCCCTACAGTTCTCTGGCATATCTCTGTGACCTGGAATAGCCTGTGGCCTGCATAAGATGATACGATATTGTTTGGCCATCTCATTAAGAGATTGGTGACAACGTAAGACACTCCGTGATGTTATTTGGAATGACCCTACACCGTTGTCCATTTTAGATCCGTCCATGTAGATCTTAACGGATGTGTTAGATGATAGATCAGGTATTTAAATAATGACTGAAATCATTTATTTTCCCGATACAACAGCGATAGAAAAATAAAATAAATAAAAATAAAAGAGCTGAGTTGTAGTGCAGGTGCCCCCGTTTTTAAAAAAGAAAGAGTGAAAGAAAGATAAGTCTAAGTTTAAACAGAATGAATTATTTACACATCACAGAAAATAACAGTAGAAAAATTGTTGTTAACATCATCAAACAACATTTGCTCATTTTTGCACCGCACTGTAATAATAAAACCATTGCCTGTATTGACCCCGAAGTGAACTTTGCAAGACAATGCGACGCCGTAGGTATATTTGTTTTCGATTCGATCAGCACCGCAGTTTTATATTCTTGCCTGATTGACAATTCTAAGGCTTTTCATTGCTAATGGGCCAAGTGGTCACGTGTGTCATCAACAATTTTGATAACTTTACAACCTCACCGATGTTGGTTTGGTTACTTTGTAGTATTTTAGTGGCCAAAGTGAATGTTGCTAATAAAAATCTCCACTCTGTACATAAAAGGAATAGTAGATAAATTTGAGTGCAGGGTTCCACTGACAGTAACACTAACACTAACATTAACACAAAACAAAAAGTGACACTGATTTACACGCTAATTTATTTGAACGATAATTGACTACAGTAAACGCTTAAAAGTACATAAGTGAGTATTTCGAATTTGTCGTTTTAAAACAAGGGCAGGGTATCATGTACAACACTCAGAACTTTTACTCAATCTTCATCAAGTCCAGCATATAGCATTGTACTACAAGGTGGTGCAAAATTAATCACCCTATCGGAAGGTTTATAATTTTTGCAAATCGTATCGGACGTCAATCATATTTGACATTTTTGTACTAGACAGCTGAAGTATACAAACAGACAAGCCATGGAGCGCGAAAGGTCAAAATAAAGATTTCCATAATTCAAAATTGTTGTTATTATTTTTATTTTTTGATAAAAACTTTGATAAAAAAGTTATTCAAAACCAAAATTAGATGTTTAATTTTGAGCAACCTTGTAGTATTTGACTTACCTGTATACATGACTAAAATCCCTTGGACCACCATTTAAGAGGTATTTTAAAAAAATGTTGCCACATTTAATGTAAAGGGATTTCGAATAACAGGTGTTATTTTGAATAGCCCGCTATTTCGGCAGATGTCACCTCTGAAGCTATAATTTTTTGATATTTGACATGTAGAAACTACGCCATTAATAAAAAAGGAACGAAACACGCTTAAATAACGCAATGAAATGATTAAAACCCACTATAAAAATGGTGAAAATTTGGCAGAGACATTTCGTAAAACTCGAACAATTTTTGATCAATACAGAAATTGGTGAAAAAATTCGAGCTGTTGGGACAAGTTAGTGATGTGAAGAATAAAACCCGTGCACGTCACTCAAGAACAGCCGAAAATATTGCTGTTGTAGCCGAAAGTGTTGAAGAAAACCCAGGTTTGTCCATTCTTCGTCGATCTTTGAAATTAGGCATTCCACAAACGTCATTACATCGTATTTTGCATAAAGATTTGGGTCTTTAGGCTAATAAAGTCCAGTTAACACAAGAACTCAAGTCGGCCGATCATCAACAACGTCGTGTATTTGCTGATTGGGCCATCTTGAGTGATGATGGTCATGTTGAGTGATGGGGCCCATTTCCACCTCCGTAGCTTCGTCAACAAGCAAAATTGTCGGATCTGGGGCTCAGAAAATCCAAGAGTTATTGTTGAAAAGCCTCTCTATCCTCAAAGTGACTGTTTGGTGCGGTTTATAGACCGGCGGAGTCATTGGACCTTACTTTTTCGAAAATGAAGCTGGAGCAACAGTTACGGTGAATGGATTGCGCTATCGAGAGATGATTAACGATTTTTTATGGCCGGAATCGGATGGTATTGATCTGGACAACTTTTATTTTCAACAAGACGGCGCTACGTGCCACACAAGCAACGCAACCATTGATCTTTTACGGGAAAATTTTCCGGACCATCTTATCTCTCGAAGAGATGATCACAATTAGCCACTGAGGTCTTGTGATTTAAAAACTTGTGACTGTTTTCTTTGGAACCACGGGAAAGAAAAGGTCTACGCCAACAGTCCGGGGTCGATTTAAGACCTCAAAGATGGAATTCGTGAGGCTGTGGTTGAAAGCAAAATTCTTGTAGTAAATTATTCACCTTGTCGACAAATTTCAAATTTCTGCAAGAGGAGAATTCTTTACTTCGTTCGGATTCATTTGATCTCGATGACAGATGTGTAGTCCTGTCTTTGCCAAGGCAGTACAGTTCGGCAAGTTATGCTCTGAGGCTTCTTCATCCTCCAGGGAGTCTACAGTCTATCTCATTTCCAAAGTGAGTTTTCGGGAGATGATCATTTAGGTAGTAGTAACCTGTCAGTTGATAGCGCAGTATTGTTCTGGACCATGAAAATTTGCTGCCGATCATGCCCTAGCGAGTGGCATGAAAAATTATGCCTGAAATCAAGTGAACCGGACTGTATATAAGTAAGGATATATTTTTCTGGAAAACGGTAAAATATAACTATGTAAATGATTATTTTTTTACCTATTCTAAAGGAGGAAGTCAAGTACTGAATTTGAGTCAGAGAATACAAAGGCTACTGTGAAGCATGGATGTGTTTTGGTGCTGGTGTAGGGGTGTGAGCGTGTGATTTGAGCTCAGGTCGCTCATCTAAATCTGCCCTAAACTATTCAAAATACCCGAAGGAAACGAAGTAACGGAGGGAAGCAGTCATATGAAAAAACTTGGTAGAATCTATGCCAAAACATTTAAATACTGGATTTGGCACTCGAAGTGTAACCAATTAAAAAGGCCAAAAAATTAGTTTGGAAAATTACTTTTATTTAATTCAAAGTAAAAAAATGTGTGAAAACAATTCCAAATTAAGAATCAGTTTACTCTCGTTGGATATGACCAACTTTTGCTGTCACTATGGCCTTGAGACGGTCCGGAAACGAATCGCTTTAGTCTTGCTTCCCTCGAGCTTTGTGAGACGGTGCCGAGTCCTGTTGAAACGTCCATGGTCTACCACCGAAATGTTACCGATAATACTTTGCCGATAATATTTTGCATTTACCTTGACGCCAGGCTCGCTGAAAATGATTGGAGAACGCCTATCGGCGTTTACAGCGGCCTAAACCAATTTGTGGCGGGTGCTGCCTCCTGGTGGCCAATCGATGACTCAAATTCTTGTATGAATGGTCGGTCAAATAAATCTTATCGGTTTGTGAGTTAACGATTTCCGCAACTTGAAAAATTTTCCCGTCAGAAAACCCAATATTCTGAAATTGAACGCTTTGGTCCAAACCCCTTTGACCAAACAGAGCAACTTCTTCTCTCTCTCAAGTCTGACTTGTTGCTGCTTTGGTGAGGGATCATGCGGCTTTTGGATCTTGTCAGGCTTGAGTTTGAGATCATTTGCCAGTATGCGGCGGATGCGACGGTCAGATATTTTCAGTTCTTTCGCCAATTGATTGGCACTTCGTCGGGGATGTCGCTCAAGTCGCTTCTTCACTTTTTGGACCATTTCACGTGACGTTGCAGTCTTTTGATGACCATCTCCAAAAATCAATCATCAACCAAAAACTTTATTTACTTTAAGGTGCTCGAGCTCTCGAACAATCGCTGGTTGTGATTTTCCAGCAAAATATAATGCAATCGCAATATTGCGTTTGAAATCCATTTCTGATTTTCGTTTTTCGCTTTTACACTCGGAAAAATGCTTCCACGCGCATGTAAACAATACTCTGGACTGTCAACTAACAGACAGCTGTTGCCTGTGCATCAGCTGTGCGAGCGACATTTCGAGTGCTGGACCCTGTACAGCAATACAATTCAAGGGACTAAATCTAGATACTGATCAAGTAGTTTTGTATAATATTTTAAAGACATTAAAGGTTGTACGATCATTCGTTTGGAATTCTATGGTTTTGATTATTTTTATTTCTCAGTATAAAAATGTTGAATGTAAATAAAGGGTGGTTAAATTTAAGGGCCGATGTTGATTGTGAATCACACCTAACGTCAACGACACCGTTGGACTTCTTTCTTTGGGGTTATTTGAAAGAAAATGTGTACGTCGATGAGCCAGCAACAATTCAAGAGCTAAAGGATGAGATAATTCGCCACATTGGCGGCATAGAACCTCAATTATGCCTCAGCGTCATCGAGAATTTGTACGTAGGATGGCGGTGTGCCGCTGAGGCCGCGGCGGTCATTTGGCCTATATTTTGTTCTATGTGTAATTGAGCTGTACGAATATTATCATAATAAAGAGAAATGACAATAATTTCCTAAAAAAATTGTATTTTATTCAAAATCAACACCGGCCCTTGAAACTTAACCGCCCTTTACAATTTTTTTTTGTATTTATTCTAAATAAATGACAAATATTATTTTTTCTTAATATTATTAACTTTCAGCTCCTCAAGTATGCCGTCTTTCAGCAGTAAATGCTTGTTTACGAGAAGATTTTTCATAAGAGAAATTTGCTTTGTACTTTGAAACTGCTTGCCGGGTAGTGAAGCCTATTAGAAAGCATTTTTCTATCATTTGATGTCAGACGCCTCCAGCGTTCATTTCAAACTACCTGAAGAATTGGTAAATGTGGCAGCATATTATGCATTTATTTGTATGCCGCCTATCTGCATTAGTCCATTATTTTTGCTGCCGTAATAGTAATTTAATTATATTTTGTTACACATATAAACTTTAATATATTTTCTGCGCTAATCAAAGTGCTTTCTGGTAATTAAAAAATATAAAATGAAAAAGTAGAAATAAAATTCAGATATTATTGTAATTAGAGCCAACACCAACGGAAGCACAATTCAACGCCTAATTGTAGCAAATGAAATGCAGTTCACTAATGCACAATAACACACTCGTTTACACTCATCTAAGCGTACAATAAATACATGAAAAAGTGCAAGTTAAGCGCGAATGCATTGGCTTCATTTGCTTAGCCAAGCGCCTTATCAAATTACTTAGAAATGCAACCGAACCGATCGTCCGTAATGCGCTTCGAAACATGCAACATGCAATGCTTCATTTGAGCGGCAGCAAGTGGCAAGAAATTGCAACCTAGCCGTGCCGGTAACTGTGGCAGCTAATGCAACATGACTGGCTCAACACGAAATCATAATCTTTATGGCTTAGAATGCGGCTGTTGTGCAATGTGAAGAACATGAAGTAAAATACTTAGCTGAGTTCTGCAAATTAAAAAACCAAGAAAACAAAAACTCACTAAAGGCTTAGCTCAGAAGTTCAAGTCGCAATCGGTGGTACGTACTTCCTCTATGTGGCAATGCTGTGGTACGTTCAGCTACGTCCAAGTAATTACATGTAGCCGTTGCATTTCGCTTGGAGTCACTTGGAGTTGCTTTTGACTTGAGAGGCGCTACTTGGCATGTCGACAATCCTTGATTACTCTTAAGGGCATTCACACAAATGCTAGACATTCAGGCACATACCCACATATGCACACATGCACCTTTTATATGCACGTCTATGTGTGTGTTTATGTGTATTATATTTTATAGCGAAACTGTATTTAAGTAAGCAGTTCATGAGTCATGCAGTTTTTATGATGTAAGCAACTTTTGCAGGCTGCTTTCCTAAAGTTGGCATGGGCTGCAGTAAAGAACTGTTTGCTGTGAGATGATTATATGTATTTTTTCTTTCTCTTTACATTTATATGGGTTTTACTATAAAAAGGTAGCCGGTTGCATTGTCTACTAGCACACAGATTTAATTTGAATGGACTTTTTGTATTTTAGGTGCCATTGAAGTACTCGAAATTATTTATTTATGTAACAAAAATCAAAAAAAAATATTTTTCTTACAAACTGTAGAGAGAACAATATAATTAAGTAATATTTCACAATTTCATATAATTATTTAAATTTAGGTTTTGTCATACAAAAGTGAATATCAAGCGAATGTGAGAATAAGTTGAGTTCTGACAACGTCAGCCTCTTTATCTCTATGCTGAACTTGCCTCTTTATAAACTCCAGACAGCCTTGTTTTGCCCGTAAACCTCTTATGGAGCTTGGAACGCCCCCGTTGATGGGGCTCATCCGCCGACATTTCCATATGACCGATGACTCTGGGATAGCCCTTAGTGCCTACCTTAAACTCAACTTCAGAATGTTAAAGAAAGCAAAAAGAAAACTGATCCTCATCCGTCTCCAACTGCCGCTTGCGCCCTCTGCGCTAACGCTAGCTTCACATTTGGGCTGATCACAAAGATCAAGTCTCTCTCTTCAGTTATAACTTTAGATTACTACACAGTACTATACTTGATTCCTATGGAGTATTATGCGCTATTCTGTTAATGAAGGTAATTAAATAGTTTTAGCGGATTTTAGTAAAAAATAAATGCTTTCGCAAGCTTCTTATAGTAAAAATCCCCTGCACTTAATCAATCGCTGCTTTTACAATACCGTAGATTAAATTTAGAATTTAGAATATTACGAAATTGTTGATCAATTAACTGACATCTATCTTTGTAAGCTGGAATCGGATCAACCAACGGAACGGAAGACAAAACGTATGAAGAATTTTTGGACTAGACAGAATTGAGGTCTACATAGCGGTTCAGACCATACCTTCAAATATAAAGAATATCTTCAAGTTAGGAGCGAATGAGAGAATGAAAATCAATTTTAAAGCTTGCGGTGTTAGTGAAATAAATTAGAATTAATAGTTTCCTATAAGGGCGCAGTGCAATAAAGCCATAGGAAATAACCCAGAGGCTTCCCATTGTCTGCCGATGGGCGACCGCCATTAGAAAAAAAACGTTTTTTTATAGAAGTAGTAAGCACGGGGATCAGTTGTTTGTTAGTTGGCGAAATGACAGTCAGAGTATTGCTTGCAAACGCGCGGAAGCATTTTGCCGAGAGTAAATGTTAAAAAAGAAAATCAGTAATGGATTTCAAACACGGAAAATCACAACCAGCGATTGTTCGTGAGCTCAAACACTTAAAGTAAATAAAGTTTTTATTTATCGCACCATTACTCGTTACAATAATACTGGTAGCATCGCGAAACGTCATGGAGATTAGATTTGTGGGCAGTTGGATAAGTCCACGCACTTAGTCAGTAGACCATTGTACTACACCCGGAAAGATATTATTAGAAAGAATAGAGATAGGAAAGATAAAAAGTGGATGGTAAAACGGATAAATTAGTTTGAGGTCACTCTTCCACAAATCTCTTGGATTCATTGATTAATTTTAAGAGATCCGGAAGAGGAAGAGTATGAACCTTGTCCATACTCAGCATATCGCAACCCAATATCCTAAGTCTGATTCTGGAAAATGCAGGACAGCTACAGAGAAAATGCTCTGCAGTATCGTCATCCTCAAGACAGGATAGGCATATCGGGCTGTCCACGACCCCTATGGTAGCCATATGCGGACCACAGACGTTGTGCCCTGTGATTACACCCACGAGTACCCTGAGGTTCTTTCTGCTGAGTCTTAGGAGAAAGGTCGCTGTTTTCCTGTTTGGTTCTTTCACAAAGCACTTGGCTACTCTGCACGAGTTCAACTCAGACCAACGATCTCTGTGGGTAGACCTCATAAAGTCCTCAATCCATAGTTGCATCGATGTGGAATTGACACCTAGATGCCTAGTGGCATATTTGCAGAGCCTTCATTAGCCAAACTAACTTTGTTGTGTTTTGCAACACTGTTCAGTTTCGTCTTACATTCATCGACTAACTTCGAAGAGTAGCGTGGGTTAGCAAGGGCTTTCAGTGCAGCTTGACTGCCACTACAAATTCCAATACTGTTGCCCCGCCACTTTTTCTCAATTAGCCAGTACGCCACATTCAAAATGGCATATACTTCCGTAAGGAATACCGTGGCTATCTGTCCTCTGGCATATGAGTATTTAGTGTCCTTGTCTAAGTACCATCCAGATCCGCTTCCATCACTGGTTTTGAATCCGTCGGTGTAGAATGTGTGCTGATATCCCGTTAATAGGTTCTCTGGACTTAACCATTGATCTCTTTCTGGGATCAGAACACCATACTTCCTACTGAAGCCAACGACAGACACCCGATTGTCCACCGGCATCGAGAACGGTGTACAGCGCTCCCACAACAGTGGCCAGTGCTTACTTAATTTCCCCAGACTCCGTTTAACTTGAGCATGTACGCCGCCTTCATTACTTCCTTTCGAATTTGAAGATCTAGAGGTTATAAGTTCAGAGTGGCATTAAGGGCAACACCAGATGTCGTACTTATGGCACCTGTGATACCCAAGCACACACTTCTTTGTAGCCTGTTTAGGGGTTTTACTCTGGAGTTAGCCATTGTGGCTTTCCACAATACTACAGAGGCGTATGTAATAATGGGTCTAATCAGGGTGATGTACAGCCAGTATACTATCGCCGGTCTTAGACCCCATGTCTTGCCAAAGGTTCTCTTACACTGCCAGAAGACTTTTAGTGTTCCAGAGACCTTCTGCTCTACGTGCTTCTTCCAGGTAAGCTTACTATCTAGGATTACTCCTAAATATTTAGCCTCAGAAGACAGTTGCAGTGTTACCCCTTTCAATGTGGGTCGTAACAGGCCATGGAAGTAGTCATCAAAAGACTGCAATGTCACGTGAGATGGTTCAAAAAGTGAAAAAGCGACTTGAGCGAAATTCCGGAGAAGTCCCAATCAAATGGCGAAAGAACTGAAAATATCTGACCGTAGCATCCGCCGCACACTCAAAAATGCCATATAAGATGCAAAAGGTGCATGGTCTCACTCCAAAGCAGGAACTAGTCAAACTTGAGAGAGCAAAGGAGTTGCTTTGTTTGGCCGAAAGCGGTAAATTTCCGAACATTGTGTTTTCTGACGAGGAAATTTTCCAAATTGAGGAATTCGTAAACTCCCAAAATGATAGGCTTTATTTGACCGACCGTTCATACGAGAATTTGAGCCATCGATTGGCCACCAGGAGGCAGCACCCGCCACAGGTAATGGTTTGGGCCGCTGTAACAGCAGATGGGTGCTCTCTTATCATTTTTATCGAGCCTGGCGTCAAAGTATATGCGAAATATTATCGGGAAAGTACTCTGGAATTTTGGAGGTTGCTTTGAAGCTGTTTGTCTGAACGCAGACAAACATTTCGGTGGTAGACCATGGACGTTTCAACACGACCCGCCACCGTCTAACAAAGCATGAGTGAGCCAAGAATGGCTAAAAAACTACGTCCCGAACTTCATAACGTCCAAAAAATGGCTTTCAAATTCACCAGTTGCGAATCCGATGGATTATTCTCTTTATTCAAGGTCCGAACTGAAAGAGCAATGCCCGAACATCACTTGGAAATATATTTTTGAGTATCACTTCATGTTATTTTTTGTTTCGAAATATGAATAAATAGTTCAGCAATAGATTTAGGTCAAATGAGGAGGTTATCGCTCCAACAACTCTCTATTTTGAGGACTTAGAGAAATCATATTTGTTATTGAGTATCAAAAAATGGGAAAGAGGTTGAACTGTTTCAAAAATGTGAAGAAACAGGAGGGGATTATCGCCAAAAGAAGTGCATCTTTTGGAGACTTAGTTGTATTATTAGTTGTTGAGCATCAAAAAGTTGGAAAAATGTTCTGTATTGTAGCTAAGCTGAAATTTTCAGAGACTTAATTTGTAACCTTCGTATACGTTCACAATAGACGAACATAATCGGATAGAAGGCTTTGTGAAGGCAGCGAGTGGTGTTGGTTCTTCCTCATCTAGGTTTTTTCAAGACCTTGAACGATGGTAGTTCTCTGATCTCTGTTATCGGTGCTGATAACAACCGAGTGTTAATTACGTAATTCGTTCACCAAGAACACGTCTATAATTCTTATCACATTTAAGAAAAAAGTAATAATAATACAAGTTGAACTTCGATAACCACCGTGGTTTATATTGGAGAAAAAGTAATGTCGTATTGTGTCAATTGAGCGCGACATTTAAACATATCTTGCGTTGTACTTATTGCATCGGATCGTACTAAACGGTGATTTAAAGACGACAATCTGTACTACAAGAGTCTCTTTGACAGTGTTGTGATCGTACGTTTCAGTCTTAAGTTATAGCGCGTCAAAGATGGAGTCCACCAAGCAAGAAATTCGTCATATTTTACGTTTTTACTACCTTAGAGGTAAAAATGCAACGAAGGCGGCGGCAAAAATTTGTGAAGTTATGGGCCTTATACTGTAACGATTCGCCCAGCACAGCGTTGGTTCGATCGATTTCGTTCTGGTGTAGTAGATGTCGAAGATGCACCCTGTACTGGTAGGCCAATCGTCATAGAGACTGATAAAATCGTGGAAATTATCCAAAGAGACCGGCATGTGAGCATTCGTTCGATTAGCCAGGAACTAGGTGTAGACCACAAAACCGTTTGGAACCATTTGCAGAAGTTTGGATTCCAAAAAAAGCTGGATGTTTGGGTGCCACACGTGTTGACGCAAAAAAATCTCTTGGACCGAATCAACGCTTGCGATTCTCTGCTAAAACGGAACGAACTTGTCCCATTTTTGAAGCGGATGGTGACTGGCGATAACAACTGGATAACGTACGACAACGCCAAGCGAAAAAGATCGTGGTCGAGAAGCGGCGTGCCAGCCCAAACCATCGCCAAGCCCGGATTGACCACCAGGAAGGTTTTGCTGTGTGTTTGGTGCGATTGGAAGGGAATTCTCCACAATGAGCTGCTCAATTATGGCCAGACCCTTAATTCGGTCCTCTACTGTGAGCAACTTCACCGTTTGAAGCAGGCGAGTGACCAGAAGCGCCCAGAATTGATCAATAGGAATGGTGTTGTGATCGGATAATTCTAAGTACATTAAATAAAGCGTCAAATTTCGATCACAAATATGACATTTCTCTTTCCCCAATCCAATATGTGGCTTATAGCCATAAAATAGAGTAACAGCTGACTTTAAGTTCTATCATCTAGTAAAAGGTTGCATCGGGCATTTTCATTTCCTTTGCCGTTGGCATGAAAACAAAAAACAATGTTGGGTCCTCTGCGCTCTAGGTATATCTTCAAAATGATAAGAGCTTCATATTCATTGATTTCTTTTATTTTTTTCATTAGCCTTACTTCATACTTCTCAGATTAACTGACTGCTCTTCTTTTCGCCCGTATTCTTCCAGACAGAAGAAGTGCAGATAGATGATAATTGTGCAAAAGTCTTTGACTCTGATGGATTTTATGATTATTCTTTTGTTTTTGTCTGAGTTTTTCTGTAAATTGTTTTGATTCAACGCGATCTATGTATGTATGTAGGACCCACATATGTATGCATTTAATTATCTACATGTGTAGGTTTTCTTGCATTTGGCGTAGTGACTGCTGCTTCAGCATTTCGCCCGGCGGCACAAAAACCGCATTAGCACTGTCAAAATTAACTACACTTCGTCCGGCATCGTCGGATTTGACTCTTTGCTTGCCTTAGGAGCTCACATCGCCTTGACAGTTCTTCCATCAAATGGATTTTACAAGATAATGACAGCATTTATGTAGAGGCATACGACTGTGACTGCGACTGTGGCTATGGAGTATTGTCTGTTGGCCAATATAAAATCCAGTTCTCTACGAATCAGATTTCGAGTGTTTGTGGCTTGAGTGTGTTGACATCGCCGTACCTGCAGTGGTTGCCGATGGCAAGAATAATACAACTCGGCGAAGTAACAAGTTGTGGCATGCGGAAACTGATTATTAGCGGCTTATTTATGAATTTGATGTGAATGAATTTTATACATAGTTTCAATTCATAAAAATTTATATACTATTTTATATAGAAAAAAACAAACAGGTATGAACTATTATTTTACTTAAATATTTAATTGAAATACGTTTGTGCTCGAAGGAGCAGATGGTAATTGATAGCGGCACTATAAAATAAAAAAAATTAAATAATGGAGCATAGAGGTATTATACAGTCATTAGGAAGTCAAGACGAATATATTAATGAATGCGTTTTGGGTGAAGAAATAAGAGCAGTACGAAAGATTTCATGCTGCCTTTTTGGATGTGTTGCCTTTAGATTTGGTAAATGGTAAGCCTAGGTGATAAAGGACAGAAATATTATATAAGAATTTGTTTGGTGTGTGTTTAAATATTAGTTTAAAAATAAAAATATACACTTTTTTAGCTTCTGGGCTATGCTACGACTGCTAACATACTGGTGATCTTCGCTTATTTCTGTGGTTTCATCAACATTTTTGGCATTATTGACGTTTCCTTTAAGATAAAAAACGCCTGAACGGAATCGACGAAACCAAAATTTTACGTAATTCTCTTTGAGCCCTTTTGGAGACCAAAGTCCGAACTAAAAGATTTACCAGTCTCGAGGTTAGATTAGCCTGGTTGGCAATAAGCCACGCATAGATCTCTTGGTCCCTAGCGATACAAGATGGAGACCGACCTCTATGAATACCTAAAGTGGATATCATGTAGGATGCCAGCGCTTTTGGCGAATCTAAGTAAAGCTGGGAGCTCCGCTTTTTGAGACGTCTTCCAGACCCTCAAACAGTCTAACAGCACTTTTTGCTATCTCATCTACTATTTCGTTTCCCATAATGCCTTTGTGACCAGGTACCTAGTAGATATGCAGCCTGATGTTTGCGGCTAGCCTTTCTATGGCCCCCTGCTCCGTCGAACAGTTTTGGCCTTATTTTTTATTGCTGTTTGACTATCCACGTATATATTAATTGTTGAGTTCTTTCTTGATCTAGTGTAGGCTAACTCCGCGGCTTTGCCCACAGCAAAAACTTCCGTTTGGGAAATACCCCTGTGGTCTGGCAGCTTGATAGGCTGCCTTATCCCTAGTTTTGAGCAGTAAATACCCACTCCCACTCCGTCTAAAGTTTTAGAGCCGTCTGTATAGATGTGAAAAGTTGTATGGCCAGGCTGCATACCTTTGTGCCATCCCTCCTCTTCAATTGTAGTGCGAAACCTTCTCTCCCAATTAAAGTACGGATTCATGTAGTTCGTGCAACCTGAGCTCCACTTTCCTATTGGGCTGTAACCGAAGGTTCTGCAGGTGAATACCCCCGCAGCCACTAGCCTCCTCGAGGATTTCGCTGCCAGGTTTTCCGCCACAAGGTCAATAGGTGACATGCTGAGTATCATTTCCAGCGCCGCTGTTGGAGTAGTTTTCATCGCTCCTGTGGCATTAAGTATGCCAGTTTTCTTGTCGCAGTCCACCATACTAAGGCCCCATACAGCAATATCGGTCTAACTACTGCCGTGTAGCACCAATGCATGAGAGAGGGTGATAGACCCCAAGTAACGCCCAGCCTTCTTTTACATGCGTACAACGCATTACTGACCTTTTTCACCCTCTCCTCAACGTTGTGCTTCCACAGCAATTTGCTCTCCAGTATTACTCCGAGGTACCTCGCATAATCTGTGAGAAGTAGTTCGTTGTTGCCTAGCTTCGGGAGGTTCCACGCCGGGTCCTTGTACTTCCTGGTAATAAGTATCATGTCCGTTTTTCCCGCGTTTATCCCTAGCCCTGCGCGAGATGCCCACTGGTGTACCGTTTTGAGAGTGTTGTTCATCACATTACTGATGGTGTCCAGGTACTTTCCCGTTACTACTTTAGCTATGTTATCAGTTTTGGTGCCCCTCCGTCAAGTTTCTTGAGCATTTTATTTGCTACAAGTAACCGTAATAGCGGCGATAGTACCCCACCTTGCGGAGTACCTCTGCATGCATATTTGGTGACGCTCGCATCGTTCCGCTCAGCTCTTATCTTTCTGCTAGCTAATAGCTGCCTTATCCATAGATAAACCGCGGGTTGCACATAAAGTAACTCTATACTATTTAAAATAACGTTTTTTGTCACGTTATTAAAGGCCACTGATATATCTAGAAATACTCCTAGAGTATACTCCTTATATTCTATCGCCTTTTCTATGTTTAGTACAAGTGAGTGAAGTGCAGTTTCAGTAGATCTGCCTTTAGTGTAAGCGTGTTGCGCCTTGGATAATTCGTCCGGCGCAATTGTATCTCTAATATGTGTGTCTAGAATCTTTTCTAACGTTTTCAGGGGAAATGAGGTCAGACTAATGGGCCTGTATTCCTTTGAGTAGAGAGGGTTGCTTTTTCCCGCTTTTGGAATAAACACAACTCTCGCTTCTCTCCACAATACAGAAACGTTAGTGAATCTCAGGCATCCCCTGAATATCGTTCTTAAACATTGGTAGCACAAGATGGCTTACCTTTTCGAGCATGGCTGGGAAGATTCCATCCAGTCCTGGCGATTTATATGGGACGAAACTTTGTATAGCCCATTCTACCTTGTTGGTCGTAATTACGTTCGTCGGGATTTCGTGCACAATATTTCCTCTAGGCTCGAGATCTGCAGTGTACGCAAACCCTGGAAAAAGTGTGCTGACTAGGTCTCCTAGAGAGTCCTCACTGCTGTCAGCCCACACCCCGTTAATTTTTCGTATTGTTCTTGGCATAGACGGATTATTGGATAACAGTTTTCTAAGTCTAGCCACATCGTTAGTGTCTTCCATACTGCTACAGAAGTCTTTCCAAGATTCTCTTTTGGCTTTACGTAACTCTTTCTTGTATACTTTTAGTAGATCCTTATATTCTTTCCAACAGAACTCATTGTCAGCAACTTTGGCTAACATGTAGAATTCATTAACCCTACGCCTTTGTGCTCCTAATTCCTTGTTCCACCAAGGAGGCTTCACCTTGCGTCTATTACGTGTTGGAGGGCAGGATCTTTTAAAGGCTTTGACAAGAGTAGTTGCAAGCAAGTCAACCCCTTTCTCAAGTGCGACGTGTGACTTGTATTTCCGGGGTATCATTGGTGTTTTTGATAGTATACCCCAACACAAGTCCCAGTTCGTATTCTTAGGATTTCTAAAGGATATAAGTTTGTTTTTTGAGCGGAATATAACCTGAAAGCTTATGTATGAGAGAATGAGGGCCTACTCAACAACAAGTAGTGCAAATTCTGGATAGAAATCGAGTTTGAGTTCACTTTTATGGGTATAACAGGTTATTGTCATTGGATCACTGGTTGATTGGGTGATTATGTTTCCAAATACATATATTAATAATTCTGTTTTTCAACCAGCCAGTATTGTTTGTACTTAGCTACGATATGTAAGGTCCCAATAGGTGAGAAGTTGAAGGCAGCTTTTGTATTCACATCCATTTACGCTCTTTGTTTGGCTTGTTTTTTTTTTGTTCTTTTTGTTTACTTGCATTTTTTAAACTATTATTGGCCGTAAAGAACTGATATGTATTGCATATTTTGAAAGGCATATTCACTTTATGCCATTTTTTGTTTTTGCCAGTCATATTGATGTTTGAGTCATTTGTGCCAAAATATTTGCACAAAGTAGCGTTGCAAAATAATAATAAATAATAACAGTGGCAAATGAGTGTCATTAATGTGTCAAAAGTGGATTTCTATTGCACTTTTCAGCTCAAATCTGTGGTGAATGGAAAAACGTGCAATATCTAATTGTGAAGCATGCAACAAATGCGGACGCCAACTGACATGAAGCGGAATTTTGAAGAGTTTCTTTTTTCTCTGTCTTTTTTTTTTTGTTTTGTTTATTTGTTTCTTTATTGTATGAGCAGTTGCAGCATTTAAAAAAATAAATAAATTAAGTAATTCTCCAAGCTAATATGAAAAAACTAATAGCTACATATTTTTGGTGGATTTTTGGCAGCAATTTAAAGAGCGCAAGCATTCAAAAACATCAAAAGAGTTTGATTGATAGGCAGCGGCAAGGCAGCTGTGAGACTTTCAATTTTCAATAGAGCGTAACCTTCAAATTCTTGGCGTGCAAGCTGCTTAACAAATATTTTTCTTTTTTCTATTACTACCAAAAAAGCTGCATATGCAAGAGTGTTTAAGAAAATTATATGCATTTAAAATATTTCAGAGTCATACGAGACATGCCTTTGTAAATGAAGCTGAAATAATTTCCGGCACTCATTATTTCTATTTCAAATAATTCATTATTTTACAAATAAGATTTTTTTGTAAATTTTAACTTTATTGTACATATAATTTTTTTATTTATTTTTTTCTCAATCGTTTCATTTTCTCATAATTTACCAAAAATTCACCGTCAAATTCGTGAGCTATCCAGCACTAATAAACCACTTACATATGCACATTTATTACAGATGCAAACATGAGCACATAAATACTTATATACTTATATACCTACATACGCTTGTATTTGTATGAATTTGATTTAAGTACACAGTAACGCACAGTGGGGCCGCCTCATAAGCATGGCTGTAAGCGGTTTTTTCACTGAAACTGAGGTAACCAAAGGCCTCCTCTATTCGCCAAGCCTTAGCAAGCAACTGATATAACCAAACAATAACCGTCGGTGCAATCAGATCATGCCCTAGGGAGGCTTTTAACGCACTGACACACTTTATTCCGATAGATGTACACATCAGAAAGATGGCAACTATGAGTGCGGGCCGCTGGAAGGAAAAACACTTATGTATACCTCGGAGAGTACTGACAACATCGTATCGACGGTAACGTTCAAAACGAATTTCGCCACACTATTTCTATCTAGGAAGCAATGGATGAAAGGATTTTCACTAAAAACTTCGAAACTTGAATCTATACAGATGGTTCCAAAACGGAATGTGGTGCTGGTATAAATTCTCGTCGACTTAAAACTGAAAAATCTGTGCGTATTCCTAATACTAGCAGTTTCTTCCAGGCGGAAGTGTTGGCAATAGGGGAAGCTTGTAGGCTACTAATAGCAGACTTCTCTTTTAAGGGCAATATCGCTTTTCCTTCGGATAGCCAAGCTGCTATCCAGGTACTGGATTCGGCTGTATAAACCTCTAAACTGGTGGAGAAAAGTAGGAATAGCCTTAACAACTTGAGTGAAAACCATTAAAATTACCTTACTCTGGGTCCCGGGACACCGGAACATTAAAGGTGACAGAAAGCAGATGAACTGGCAAGAAGGGAATCTGCTATGAGAAAAGTTCTTACAGAATCAATATTCAAATCACTGGGTGCAATCAAGAATAAAGTTTCCTCAAAATACCTCCGAATCGCGGACTGTAGATGGAGAGACCAGACGAAATGCAAAATTAGCAAAACGTTGTGATCCACCTACAAAAACAAAGAACTGTCAACATTGATAAACATGAAACAACGAGACGTCTGGAGATGCATGGCAGTCATAACTAGATTTTGGTCTCTCGGGGAATAAACAACCAAAATGGGTATCCCTCACAATAAACAGAGGAAAAGAAAACTATTTCTCATTTCCTCTGTAAATGCCATGCTCTATGCAAGGAGAGAATGTCAACCCTGAGCAAACCATTGTTCGATTGTCTCGAACAACTGTGGGGCTTAGACGTTATGAACCTAATAAGGTAAACCGCACTGACTGAATATAGTCATACTGTAAATAACCGTTAAAAAAATTGGTAGCGAAGATGTGACAATGAAGTGGCGCCGAAGCGCTAGCTGGATTCTGGATTAACGACGACTTTAACCAACCACCCAAACACCCAACCAACCAACCAACCAACCAACCATTCTCACTAGCGGCGAATTGTATTCAATAATTTTTTATAACAAGATATTCAAAACGAATTTTGCTTTAACAGTCATCATTTCAAGTACTTCTGGCACGAGATAAGTATGAATTTGTTTATACATGGGAGAGGGTAGAAATCCTACATACAGTACATATATGGTAGTATGAGATTTGATGAACGCTTACTAAAACTAATCTCTGTAATTTCCTCTTCATATTTTTTTCTATCTGTAACTTACTTCCAAAATTCTTTCTCAAAAGTTTTTTGTATCAAGATAGTGTGAAAAACATAAATAAGAATAAAATAAAATTATATTTCGAAATAAAGGTAGCTTTTTGACCTTCTTTTCACTGGAGCTAAAAAGTTGTACGTTCCACTTAGGATTTCTGATGCAAAGAACCGATATATGCATTCCACATTTACAGGCCCCACGACATGAATTTAAAAATGTTTTTAAAACAAATTTCGGTTGTCCCGAATTTTTAAGAGGAAATTTCCTATAAGTGACGAAGAAAACAAAAAACCAGGAATATCTTAAATCAATAATCTTTAGTAACTGACCCAAATGGAATTATTCTTAAAAAACCCAGCTAGCACCACTGTTACATGATTTTTCAGCTAAACTCTATTTGCAGCTAACGACTTGTGCTTCAAGGTAGCTGCATACAATTTAATTTTCTATCGATATAACTTTTTAAAAAGGATCCTCGAATAGGACAAAAAGGCCAGACTCGAGTGTCTAACCGAGGATTTTAGAAAAGGTGTCCAACGGAGGGTTAAAAAATAAAAAAAAATTGTTTAAAATTACCAACTTTGAACATCCACAACTCATCATCATCAATTCTTTTTATCCCGAGTAGGCCATAGAACTTCTATTGCTACAACCTAGCAAACCTGAGCAATCAAAGCTTAAGACAAGGTATCCAAGGTATGCATGGGAGGCATAGTCAGGGCTAATGGGGGGAGATGCTTCGTGGGCTACTTTGACATATACAATTTTAAGGCTTTCCGAACTTTGCGGCGTCTGTCTCTCGGACAGAGCGGCTGCGAAAGGTGTCTGTGCTTCAGGTTAGAATCGGCCTTATGTTATCTATCATCTAATAACTTTCCGTATGGAGCTCACCAGATTTTTCTTAGGCTTGTAACTTCTGGAGGTACTTCACGTTTTTCGAGCTACAGATATAAAAACGTGAATGTGAATCCGCGAAAAACACAGGTTCCAAGTGGTACCCACAGAAATGTGGAAAATATAATAATAAATGTGCACATAGTTCTACAACTGAAATCCCAAATAATATATACAGACTCGTAGACTCCATAAATGCACGATTAAATTCTAAATGTAAGGATTCTTTTTTATTTAATTGGCGCGTACTCCCTTTTTTGGATGTTTAGCCGAGCTCCTCCTCCTCTTTGTGATGTGCGTCTCGATGTTGTTCCGCAAATGGAGGGACCTACAGTTTCAAGCCGTCTCCGAACGGCAGATATCTTTTTACGAGGAGCTTTTTCATGGCAGAAATATACTCGGAGGTTTGCCATTGCCTGCAGAGTGCCGATCGCTATTAGAAAAATGTTTTCTTCATTTTGGTCTTTCATAGAGATTTAAACCTACGTTCTCTCTGAATTCAGAATGGCAGTAATACGGTAAGGATACTTGGATTCAAAAAAAAAAAAAAAAAAAAAACAATCTTTAAAATCGATTGCTTCTTGCACTCACTTGTTTGGGGCGACCGGTCGCGGCTCCACTGTGCAACGCGGCAATCTCAATTCGGTTGTTTGGCTAACATTTGAAAACCAGTCAGCCAGTCGTTAGGTGTATTCGCTTTTTAGCTGTGTACATATATACATACGTACACACATATCTAAGTATATGCGTAGAGTCAATCATTTGGTCATATGCCAACATAGTTGGTATTCAATTATGTTGTCTTTGTTTTTACTGCTGAACTCTGTTGCAGACAAATTTAATTATTAAAATTCATGTCTTTAATTATGTGCCACCATAATGGCGATTCATTTGCAGCCACTTTACAAGCAAACAAACAACACGAAAACCAATATTTATTTTACTTAAATGGTTGTTTTGTTGTTGTTGCCAGCACTTGGCTTGATGAACCAGTTCCATATTCATGAATACGTGTTTACATACGTTAAATGGTTAAATATCTATTGCGCGTGTGTGTGTGTTTCGGCTTGATGTGATTGACCATTTGACTAAGTGGCAATTGACTTGCATTTTTACGCAGTACTAAGTAAATTTTTGATATCGAAAGTGTGGTTTCTTTGTAATAGTAATCGCATAACAATACCGTTACATAGAACACTGACAGGTACAGGTCGAGTGTTTCCTCTAATCTTAGGCAGGAGGATCATACAGTGTTACGCTATTTAGTGAGAATAGATGGACATTTTTGAGAAACTTTTTCGGAATAAGTTGGCAAGGCGGGAATGTCATTAGTGGTTTAGAGTAAATATTCGAATTGGACTTTTGGTTCCTTGCAAGTAACTTTACGAAATCTTTGTAAGACATTCTATACACAAAATTCAGATTTCAATGGTTTACTTCAAAACAGTAATTCGATTGTTTCTTTGTATCCTCGCCTTCTTTGCTAACGTGCTAAGGACCAAAATTCTTCCGCAGAGTCTTTGTCTCAAGCCCTCCAAGGGACGCCCCATCGGGGATATCAAATTCAGTCATCGCGATTTATATTCAACTCCTCTTCGTACTGTCAATAAAGTCCAATCAGTTGTTTGATGGTGAGCGTCAGCCTTTTCCCCAATATGCGCGCTAAGTCCTTATGTTACCCATCAGTGTCTTCTTGTGGATTGGGCAGATCACACATAAATTCCAATCGGCAGGCAAGATTTATTCGGACCATATTTTGCACAAGAGCTGATGCATGCACCTTAGCAACTCCTCGCCGCCATGCGAAAGCCGGGTGGCGAATCTTCTGTCTATCTGTTGCGATTACAGCTTTCCGATGTCGAACATTCTTTGTGTATATAGGGGTACGTTTTTTGCTGCACAGAGGCGTGTGCGTATTTTGGTTGCAACAAGATGATGATCCGAGTCGTTGCTGGGCACAAACAACAATGGAAATGTGTCTGTCTTCTATCGAAACATGATCGATCTGGTTTCGCGTTTTGCGATCAGGAGACAGCCACGTTGCATGGTGTGTTTCCATATGCTGGAATATGGTGCTGCAGACTAGCAGTTTTCGAGCCCCGGCGAAGACAATCAGCCTTTGTGCATCTATGTTTCGTTGTGCAGACTGAATTTTCCGACTGTGGCACCAAAAAATCTCTCCTTACCCACTCTGGCGTTGAAATCGCCAAGCACGAACGCTACAGCTCTGAGAGTATTCAATGCGGTACCAGCTGATGGTACTAGATGAGGGCTTCCTTTGCGCTGGAGAAGGACTAGGCTTCTGTTGGTGTGTCCAGTGAACGACGGTTGACACGACAAAGAAACAACTGGTGCGCTTTGTTTAACATAGCCAAAGCGTTTATCTGGCCAATCGAGAAGAAGTGGAGACATGGAGTTAATAAAAATAGTTTTGTTTAATATTTTTCTAATAGGTTGTTTTTTCTTTATTTAATGAGACGTAACAACGCATGACAAGTATTAGCTTGTAATGAAATAAATAAACTTTAAATAGCTGCCTGACACAAAGATTGCTTTCCGTTTAGCAGCAAATTCCAAAGCTAAATAATTTGAATATCTCGAAATCCAATTCGATGTGAAATTTTCTATCAGCTCTGAATAAATGATAGCTAAATTGATATCCATATGTACCAAAACTTGTAGCTGCAATTTGAAAATTGTGTGGTGGAAAAAAACGACCATAGCAAATTATCAGCAATAAACATTGTACCGATTTGCCATGGAAATGAAATTAAAATGGAATCTTGTAAATTTAGTTAGAGTAACTGAAACTGTTGCTATTAAAGCACACAAACCCACACACACACACACACACACACACACACACACACAAACTGTATGCCCCCAACAAAATGTAGCTAATTTAATGGAAATGAAGTAAAATGCATGTATATTTAATTGGAGTGGCAAACATTATTATCAATTAGGTGATTTAACGGCAACTTAAAATTATTGTGGCAGTCCGCAGAGAGAAACGCAGTGTGTTTCATATACGCGTATGCAGCAGCTTGTAAGTGTACATATACCGAAATACACACACATATATAACTCCCATTAAGCGCTCGTTGTGATCATGTCCAACTTCCAATTTCAACGCCTCCACCCCCTCTGCCACTTTGCTCAGATAATGAGATGTCAACGCGATACTCCCACGAAAATGCCAGTGCAGCCCGATTTGGTGCATGCGTGAGTATGTGTGTATATGTATGTACATTAACAACAATTTCGGGGCGTTTTTTGTTCCTTGCCACAAATTGGAGCAGATAACTTGCAACGCCGCTACCAAATTTGTTATATTTTCATGTCGATAAATTTTGCGAAAATAAAAATCATATCAAACATGCTTTTGTGGCAGCAAGTTAACCTTTCCAAATCAGGACGTGGAATTGTTTGGTATGTGGTTGCAATGGGTGTGTGTGTACTTGCTTGCTTGTCTGCGGTATGTACGCAATTAATTTTTAAGTGTACCCACATGAGTTGACAACGCGCCACCGCATCTCGCGGACAGCTGGCTGCGTACCGATTGCGGTGAGTTGTTGCACAGAAATGTCCGAAACAATTTGTCACAACAAAGTGACAACTTTGCTATGGCGTTTTTTTGCAGTGGCTTTTTACTTATGATGAAAAGATGTGCCCATATAAGTTTTGCACTTAGTTTTCCTTGTAATTTATTGGAATTATTTTGAGATTGAACTAGGATAGGTTAGGTTGTAATGGTTGCCCATAGAGAGGGCACGTAATTTGTGATACCATTGTAAAAGGGATACGAAAACTAGGACGAAAAGAAGGAGGAAAGGGAGAAGGAGGGACTGATGTGGATTTATTGAAGACGATCGAACGATGACTGAGTTGAGGTCATGTTAGACGCTTCGTACTGCTGATGGAGCTCATCAGGTTTTTAATATCAAAGCCTGCTCTACCAGCCGGCGTAGCAAAGACTTGTGAGCCAAGATATGTATATCTTACCCTCGGCAAAACAGGGCTGCTAAGGAAGGGGGGCTGAGATGATTCCATCTCATCCCCCATACAACCGACGCAAAAAGGAGTCGAAGTAATGCTGAGTCTCACAGCACGTATACTTAACGGCCAGTGTTCTGTTAGCGCACCCACGAAATTTTAATAGCTGATATTTTATTAATCTCAGAAGATTCCTCGAGCGCCTCCGATTCGCTCGTGGCCAGAAAGATTTCGCGACCATACAAGTTTGTGTACTTGCTCAGCGCTCGCTGAGTTGATGCGAAGCTCACCTCCTCAAGAGCAAACCGCAGCTAATCAACGGCAGCACAACCCTCTCATTTCGTGAGGAAGCTCCCTTGCAGGTCCCCGTGTCTGGCCGGCTCATCCGCCTCGCAATTTCCTATAATGTCACTATGAGCAAGCACAAAGGGAAGTCTTACATCGAAGAATTCGGGTGCAATTGAAAGTGAAGTCAGGCATTCCCCAACCAGTTTCGAGTGGACCATCATCGAACCCAAGGCCCTGACTGACCGTTTGGCCGGCGTGACGGTTATTATACAAGCAGCCAATCAGCTGCTTCTTTAATTGCCGCTGCTTCTGCTTGGAACACATTCGAATTTGAGTCTGATGGGGAGCTCCTTGCAGAAAACTCCTCCGCCAAGCTTGCTATCCAATTTCGAAGCATGCATGAACGGCCTCACCACACCCTGCCAGACTTAAAAAAATGTGAGTCGAGAATGTTCTGTTTGATCCGCGCGTTCATCAGTCACCAAAGGCATTAACATAAAGTTGCTAAGGATATTTGAGTGTTCGTAATTGAAGTCAAGCATCCCCATCGCAGTTTATAATAGACCAGTTGATAGAGAAATTTGTGTATTAGGTGGTACTCTTCCGTATTTTGATTGGGTAGGTAGGTGAAACGGTTGAAGTGCCAGTCTGAAAGATGTTTGGCAATCTAGGCGAACTCAAGACCTTTCTCCATATCGGTTTTGCCGGTTTTTTGTTTTTATAGGCGCGATAAAGGATGTTGTGACATTTTTCACGTGAGCCCCATTGCATATGCTTCGCGTAATAGTCGCCGCCTGCTAAGAATCTGGATGTCAATTTTTTTAATTAAGCTTCATATCCCTTCAATGGAAAGGTTTGGTGGACAACAGACAGATGCGATTACACTGACCTGCAAATTTCAATTTTTCTGATGCGAATAAGATGGGACCTAGTGATCCCGAAGGGAATTTTCGCGCTAAGCACGAATCCGAGTTCAAAAATTTTCCATCACGTCAGGTTTTCGAGAAAAAGGGGGTTGAAACCCCTAAAAATAGCGTATTTGGCCATTTTTCAAAAATTGTGGAGCAGAACCCTAACGTGCTACGATCTTCGTTATTGTCAGTAATTAAAGGTTGAACTTTGCTCTTTGAAATAAGCCCAAACCCAAATTGTTCGCATGCACCCTTAGAGTAGGGGGTGTACTTATGTCTAGATAGGTATGTCTAGGGGGTAGAAAAAAAATGAACATAGGAACTTATCTACACCCAAGATAAGATATAATGAAAAGTGCAGTGTTCCTAAGGTATTTAGTGTCGCTGATTACAAATCTGAAGTCAAACATTCCATTTAAAAAGAATTTAAAAAAATCAAATTCTTTTCAAATCTAATACATCGTCTGACACACGACCGCACACCTGATAAAATACATAAAAAAGTACCGGTGTATCGCCGGTTTTTCTTATCACGTCATAAAAGTTTTTTAAATTGGAGTTTAATTTTTCTCTGCGTAGTATATTTTACTAAATAGACAATTAAATTTTAAAAACCTAATATTTATTTCTTTGTTAATAAAATAACTATCAAACATTTACCCAGGGGGGGAAATTTCCCTAAAAAGATTTTTAACTTTAATAAAAAGAAATTGAAGCTCGGAATATTGATAAAATAGAAATATTAAGTTGTGTTTAAGAAAAAAATGTTTCCCTTTAATGCCCTATTGAACGTTAAAAGTAACATTTTTTTTAGTTTTGAGTTGTTCATATTTTTAAATGGAACTACATTTAATTCTTTAATAATAATATGACATGAGTTTAGTTCACTGGATAACGTTATTCATTTGTTCTTTGTCAAATCAATCGTTTCTTGTTTTTTTACAACATTTACTTGTTTTCGGCTTGCTGGATGGCATTTATTTACTTTTCTGTAGATCAATTGGTATTTGTTGTTTCTTTCGTCTGTGATATTTATTCACTTCAGCTTTTGCTACTGCGTGAATGTTAGTTTTCTTGGCATCTTGTTACGAATTATGAATCGAAGAAAGGAAGACATGATATATCGAAATTCATTAAAGATGTTTATAAAGAATACTTTTCAATTGAGATTGTCAATCAAGATAAAACATGGGTTCCACATAGTGTTTGTAGTATTTGCTACAAAGCATTCAGTCATTGGAAAAATGGAAATCGGAAACATTTGCCTTTCGATTTTTCTATGATATGGCGTGAACCTTTTGTACATAATGAGGATTGTTACTTTTGCTTAACTAAAGTTGATGGGTTCAATTGTAAAAATAAGAATAAAATCAAGTATCCAGAAGTTTGCTCGGTTACAAAACCTATTCCGCATAAAGCCGATCATGACTCTCCTTCTCCATCAATTCAAATTGAATCAGAAAATTCATTACCTTTTGAAACTGAAAGTATTGTTGAAGAAGGTGATAAAAATGATACTTCTGATGACGAATATATTCCGCCAGGTGATGTAAACCCCAAGCCGTTGTCGCAGGGTAAATTAAACGACCTTGTTAGGGATTTAAATTTGCCTAAAGAAGCAGCAGAACTGTTGGGTTCGAGACTACGAGAAGAGCAATTGTTGGCTCTTGATACCAGATTTTCATGGTATAGGCATCGTGAAGTTGAATTTCTCTCATTTTTTGCACAAACAGAATCTCTAGTCTATTGTACAGATGTTCCGAAGTTAATGGAAACTATGGGTCTCAAAGATTATAATGTGAACGATTTTCGTTTACTTATTGATTCAAGTAAACGTAGTCTAAAAGCTGTTCTCTTAAGTAATGGAAATAAAGTTGCTTCAGTGCCTATAGCTCATTCTGTGCATTTGAAAGAGACACATGAAAATCTAAAAATTTTGCTTCAGTTCATTCAATATGATAAACATCAATGGTCGATTTGTGGCGACCTAAAAGTTTTAGGATTGCTTCTGGGTCAGCAATCTGGTTTCACTAAGTATCCTTGCTTTTTATGCGAGTGGGATAGCAGGGCCAGAAGTGATCATTGGACAAAGAACCTAGAGAAAATTTAAAACCAGGTTCTAAAAACATCATTCATCAAAATTTGGTCGACAAGTCAAAAATATTTTTATCTCCACTTCACATTAAACTTGGCCTCATGAAACAGTTCGTGAAAGCTTTAAATAAAGGTGGAAAGTACTTCAAATATCTTTGCACGAAATTCGTGCACCTAAGCGATGCAAAGCTAAAAGAAAGAATTTTTGTTGGGCCACAAATCAGACAGTTGATGAGGGATAAGCAGTTTGAAAAAACCATGACTCCAGAAGAAAAACAAGCTTGGATCGGGTTTAAAAATGTCGTTATGGTTTTTTGGGGAATACGAAGAGTTCAAATTACAAAACTTTGGTATCAAATATGCTTCAAGCTTACCGCAAATTAGGTTGTAATATGAGTGTAAAAGTCCATTTCAATATTCAATATTCATTCATATTGCAATTTTGTAAATAGAAGGAAGAAAAGTTCCTAATAAAAGACGAAGAAGTTTAGGTTTGGCAGCCGAAGATCTTAAATATCGGTTCCTGCTTCTGGCTAGAGCTGGGCATGTGCAAAAAGATGTTGAATTGTTTCCAACTCCTCCTCATTTCTGCAGCTACGACAGAAATCATGCATGTAAACGCCTAATCTGCTTGCATGATTTCCTATGAGACAATGTCCTTTGGGAGCCCCTACTAAGTTCCTGATTTGAAGTCTACTAAATTTTATAATAGGTCTATTTATAAGTTCGTGCGGTTTTACAACAGATGGCGTAACTTGATTATTATTCCATCGATCCACATTTCCAAACATTCATTGGAGAGCTACTGTCGTAAGGCACAAACGTCAGTATAAGTTTTTTATTTGAAGCGTAAACAACAATATTTTTACCACACTTGAAAATGTCGAATTTCGTGCCAAATAATGTGTTTTTGCGGGGAATTCTTCTTCATTATTTTAATATGAAGAAAAAAGCAGCCGAAAGTCATCGTATCTTGGTGGAAGTTTATGGTGAGCATGCTCTATCTGAGCGAACGTGCCAGAAGTGGTTTGCACGCTTTAAAAGTGGTGATTTTGGCTTGGAAGACGAAGAACGCGAGGGTGCGCCGCCAAAGTTCATGGATACCGAATTGGAGGAATTGCTCGATCAAGATCCGGCTCAAACGCAAGAAGAGGTTGCAAAAACTTTGGGAGTTGATCAATCAACCATTTCCAAACGTTTAAAAGCCATGGGAATGATCCGAAAGGTAGGCCATTGGGTGCCGTATGAATTGAAGCCAAGAGACGTTGAACGCCGTTTTATGGCATGCGAACAACTGCTTCAACGGCACAAAAGAAAGGGTTTTTTGCATCGAATTGTGACTGGCGATGAAAAGTGGGTCCATTACGACAATCCAAAACGTCGGGCAACGTATGGATACCCTGGCCATGCTTCAACATCGACGTCGGCGCAGAATATTCATGGCCTGAAGGTTATGCTGTGTATCTGGTGGGACCAGCTGGGTGTTGTGTATTATGAGCTACTGAAACCGAATGAAACGATTACGGGGGATGTCTACCGACGACAATTGATGTGTTTGAGCCGAGCACTGCGAGAAAAACGGCCGCAATACGCCGATAGACACGACAAAGTTATTTTGCAACATGACAATGCTCGGCCACATGTTGCACAAGTGGTCAAAACATACTTAGAAACGCTCAAATGGGATGTCCTACCCCACCCGCCGTATAGTCCAGACCTTGCGCCATCCGATTACTATCTCTTCCGATCGATGCAACATGGCCTGGCTGACCAGCACTTCCGTAATTACGATGAAGTCAAAAAATGGATCGATTCGTGGATTGCGGCAAAACCGACCGAATTTTTCACAAAGGGAATCCGTGAATTGCCAGAAAGATGGGAAAAAGTAGTAGTAAGCGATGGACAATATTTTGAATATTAAATTTGTAACCATTTTACGTCAATAAAGTTTCAAATTTCGAAAAAAAACCGCACGAACTTATTCATAGTCCTATTACAATAATACTCTTGGACAGACGTAAATATAGCCTTGTCCATATTTGCCTAACAATTTCATAGGGATTTTCATTTCACTACTACATCTTTGATTTACAGAATTGATTAGTGCGTAAGTTGCGAGAGGTACCACTCTAAAATTATTTATGCTTGGCATACAGGCACCTCCTCTTGCAAGTTTATAAGCCTTTGGTCCCCTAGCCATCTCATTAAGAGTTTGGTGACAATATAAGACACTCCTGATGATATTCTGTTTATCTCTAACCATTTTAAGGATTCATGAATAGCGTTTATTTCCACTGTAGTGATCCGGTAGCTTAATGTATTTCGTTGATAGAAATATGTTCGCAATATAACCCTGATCCTACGCCAGTGTCCATTTTAGATCCATCCGTGTAGATCTCAACGGGCGTGCTGGGTGTTGGATCTTCTTCAAGCCATTCCAGTCTAGAAGGGATTTTCATTAGGAATTTCCTTTCGAAGCAGAGAATGGGAGAGTGATAGTCACATTCACTGGGTATATCCATATAGGAGTTTAAGATGGTTGAATGTTCATGTGTGACAGTCTTCCATTGTGAGCTCACTTTGAGCCTTAAAGAGGAACAGGCTGCTGAGTATTTGCAGAAGCTATCCAGGGGTGCTAGATGCAATATGTCATCCAAAGTCATGGATGGCGTGATTTTCATGACGCCACATATTGCTAATTCCAAAGAAGAAGAAGAAGAATTAATAAAACTCGCCCATACGTATTGCTCCCCCTTTTTTACCTCAAAACTAAATTTTCGTCTGTTGCTAAAAGCCATAAATCTCATTGCCTAAGAGTTTGATTTTTGCCAAAACTTAACAGTCAACTCAAATTAAATTTAACCAAAATTTGTGCAATTAAATAAAGTCTTTTGCGGACCGAATTTAACACTTCTTTATTTTGTAATTGCATGTATTTATATAAATTTTTAATTTTTTCCAGCTATTTATTACATTGCATGGATTACAGTTAGCTTTTGCATTATTGCATTCAAACCATTTAATGTCTACCTTTCTTGTTCATTAAAGTAAACAGAGAATTTTTTAAGTCAGAAACTGGATTGATCAGCCTCTATTGAGAAGCTCACCCGATATGCAACTAGAACAGGTTGAAAAAAATACAGCCATCCAAGAGCAATGCAATGAGCTTGAAAGTAATAGGCAACCTCACCTGGGTGGCACAGCCAATCAATTGTGTTCCCACTTGGCGCAATAAACTGAATTTAACAAGCTTTATTTACAATCTTAGTTTAAATCACACGCGCCAGATATGCACACAGATACTTGCCTGATATCAATTAAATATTCTAATAAATTTTGTATTGTTGTAAACATACTTGTATATATGTACATGTGTACATGGTTAAGCGACTATCTGAAACTCAGAATCTTAGGCAATTAAATGCTTCAAAATACCAGTAAAGCGAGTATAAATCCAATGAAGTCAAGGAGTCTAAACTCTGGTAATCGAGAGTGCGAGTATAAAAGAATTGTTTGCGCATTGGAAATAAGACAATTCTGTAGTTCTGTGTTATGACAAAATACTCGTATGCACAATAGCAAATTAATTTTAGTGCAGTAATTACGGTAAATGCTAGTTTTTCATGTCAAAGATACACTTGGAAGTTTGCCATTGCCTGCTGAGAGGCGACCGCAATTAGAAACACTTTTTATTATTATTTGATTTGTCACGCTGACAATGGGTTTTTACCTTCGGCTCATGCATAAATTCATTTGGCTGCGATAGCCTCCGTTTTTTGTTTTTTTTTTTGAGAGTTTCGACTAGGTTAGGTTAGGGTGAAGTGGTTATCTCTTAAGCCAGTGGCATAATTAAGTGAAAGATGGATGTCTGATTTGAAGAATGCCGAGAGACTAAGCTTCGGTTGCTTTAACTGGTGGCTTTTACGATTTTTTTAGATTTCAAAAATATTCGCAAATCATAAAACGATGTAATAGGCATCGTAAATTATGAAATAAAACATAATAATAAAACATTGAAAGTGAATGTTTAAAAGAAAGTAGAACAATCAGTCAATCTACTTGGAATATTCACTTGAAAGATGCAAGCGAATTCTCCTATCTGCTATGCAAGGACTTAAAGTATAAAAAATTGAAAAGGCGATTTTCTAAAACTCAGCGGGTGAAAAGAAAATTTAGTTTGAGGGTTATTTTTTTGCTTCTTCTGTGCGTTGAATAGGATTCTAAGTATCGAAAACAAAAAAATCCTATAAGTGTAGCCTAGAACTACTACTATAAAAGCTTAAGTGTTATTATATACAGGTTAGTTATACAATTTAAAAGTAGGTACTAGAATTTAAAAACAAATTTGTTTTTACAATTTTGGTTTTTTTAATAAAAATTGTGAGCTATATATGAAAATAATTCGCGGTCTTTAGTTGCTTCCAAGAGGGGACCCACACGTTGTATACCGGCCCACTGCCTTATGTTCCTCAACCAAGAAAACTGCTTACGCCCGATATCTCTTCTTCCTTCAATCTTGCCCTGCAATATGAGTTGCAACAGTTCATATTTCGGGTTTCGAATGAAGCTTTTCTCCGTTTAATGCACTTGAGTAGTTGTCTGTCGCCGTGAACTCTTCGCAGCACTTCTCCATTAGAAACGTGATCGGTCAATGGTATCTTGAGCAATCTCTGGAGAAGCCACATTTCAAATGCTTCCAGTTTAATCATGTCGGTGAGTTTTATGGTCCATATTTCCATGCCATATAGCAAAACTGACCATACAGGGTCCGATACTCGAAGCGTAACCAAATAAAAAGACCAGACATTTAGTTCGGAAAAATTATTTTATTCAATTCTAAGTAAAAAATGTGTGAAAACAATTCCAAATTAAGTACAGGTTACTTTTGCTCAATATGACCACCTTTTGTCTTGACTATGGCCAGAAACGAGTCACTAGCTGACCGAATGTGACTTGCAGGTCTTTTGGCCATTGTGCGGGCGTTATGAAGTGTTTAGCCATTCTTAGATCACTCGAGCTTTGTGAGACGGGACCGAGTCCTGTTGAAACGTCCATGGTCTGCTACCGACATATTTGTCTACTAACGGCTTAAAAGCAACCTCCAGATAATATTTCGCATTTTCCTTGACGCCAGGCTCGATGAAGGTGATTGGAGAGCACCCATCTACGGTTACAACGGCCCAGACCATTACCTGCTACCACCAGGTGGTACCGCATCGAATACTTTCAAAGCCGGAGCGTTTGTATCCATTCGGACGACATGACCCAGCCAACGTAGCCGCTGGATCTTTATTCGCTGCGCTATGTCTATGTCGTCGTAAAGCTCATACAGCTCATCGTTCCATCGCCTGCGATATTCGCCGTTGCCAACGTGCAAAGGTCCTAAAACCTTACGCAGAATTTTCTCAAGAACTCCACGCGATGCTTCATCGGATGTTTTCATCGTCCACGCTTCTACGCCATACGTTAGGACGAACAGGAGTGTTATTTTCGTTCGTCGGGAGGGGACTTTACTACCCAATAGTCCAAAGTAGCACAGTTGCCAACAAGAGAGCTTGTAGTTTGGATTTCCACGCTGACATTATCATCGGTGTTAATGCTCGTTTCTAAATAAACGAAGTCTCTTACATCCTGGAAATCATAACTGTCAACAGTGACGTGGGTGCCGATACGCGAGTGCGCCGACTATTAGTTTGATAACTTCTTTGATTGGTACTTCGTTTCGTCCTCGTTCACCACGATACCCATTCCCTGCCTTATCCAGTTTGGAAAAGGCAGAACTCACAGTGTGGTTGTTAAGAACATCATCGGCACATGCCAACAGTTGTACGCTCTTATAAGAAATTGTTTCGATCAAGAGTTCTGAGGATAATTCTAGGGTCAATTAGAAATTATTGATTTTCTTTGCTCAAAAATATGGTTTCTAAATTATTTAATTAAATTTTATTTTAATGCAGAGTCGGCCCAGCTAAGCTCAAAAAATCGATGGGAAGGAAATAAAGTTTGCCAAAGGATTTTACAAAATTCTTCTGAGTTAACTGGTAGCTGCGAAATAGTTTCGAAAAACACATTGAGACTCGACTCAACTCAGCTCAATTCAACCATCTGCCAGCCGGACTCTTACCAACGTTCGTCTTGCTTGCTTGGCAGCTGTTTTCTTTTGTATTTGGTATGCGCGGTTTACCTGCCCAGACTGCCTATCTATCGTTCGGAAAAGTTTGTCTTGATTGTTCTTTGTAGAATGCTGCTGAAAGTGTGAGCTGCATGCCATAAATGCTGAGTAAATGACACGTAAGAAGGAATTTTGCATAGCGCATATTTCTCCACTTTAGTCCTAAATTATCGTTTTAAATCAATAAGAACCTTTTTAGTTTATTGACTTTATGAAGTAGATAAAGAAATAAAGAATAAATTTTAGGCTTTACCTGCTTTTGATCGGAGGTGTAAAATTTTATTAACGGATTCGAGTGAGCAGGCTGCAACCATCATAGCTCCAGTGTGGAACATAGGACCACAACGAATTTCATCCATTCGGGTCTGTTTTGCGCCAATCTCTTAACTTCATTCCTAACAAAGTTGCTTAGCGCGGGTTTCTGACTCCAGCAGTCGTCTCCAGGTATTCGCTGGTCTTCCACGTCTGCGGCTTCCTTACGGGCTTCCCCTCATTTGCGGCCCTTGTAAAACCATGAAATGTATGATATGATCCAAATTGCTTGCAGAGAACCAAATGCCGTGGACCGACATAACGCTGCCTAAATAGCAGAAAGATTGTAAATATTCGAGATCTATATCAATTGAGATATTTTGCGTATTTCTTCAGGCCGGCTTTCTCAGCTGCTTGTCGTACTGTTTGAATCTTCGCTGTCATATCAAAATAGTTGAGGGACAGAAGACAGATGTCATCTGCATAGTCAAGTTCCGCTAGACGCCCTTGCAGTCCTTAGATAATAGCGGCTCCAGGTGACGAGGGGTTTTTCATGACAAGGTCTAAACGATTTTAAAGGGAAGTGGCGAGAGAATACATCCTTATCGTGCACCTGCTAATATTTTGAGTGGTGACCCAGAGGTTTTTCATGCATTATCCGACAGCTTGCGTCTGTGTAAAGTGACTTAACGAATTGGATCAATTACGAGGGAGTTACGAATAGCGCCGTGATGTAAGGTATTGAACGCTTTTTGGAGGTCTAAAAAAAACGAGATAGAGCGAGGTCCTCCACTCAACTGACTGTTCAACGATACCTCGAAGACTGTTGATGAAGCCGATGCATAAACGGTTCGCTCTGAAGTCCACCCGTTCTTGTCTGAGTTCTGGTTTACAGCATCGCTGAAAATCTTTGGTTTATGATTTGTCCGATTAGTTTGTTAATTATACTGAGCAAGGTGACGCCCCTTCTGTTCTTATATTGCGTCAGATTGCCTTTCTTAGGGATTTTCAGGATCACGACTTACTTCAGACTATGATGCCTTATAAGGTGAAGTCCGAAATAAACAAGACTGAGGTAAAATAGAAATGACATGAGCGTTGTTTTGATAACTTTGAGTCTCTTTATTCAAAATAGTCCCCTCTGGCCTCGATACACTGTTTCCCGCGATCTAAAAGCTTCTCGAAAGAGTGTTTCAGGTCATTGACCGGAATGTCTTTCAGGATGTCATACAAGCCTTTTGGATGGCATCTATGGACGCAAAACGGTTTCCTTTCATGGCCAAATGCAATTCATCGAATAGGTAGAACTTCTTGTGGGCAATTCCCTTGGAGTCGTAAAAACAAATGAGCATCGAATTGAGTTTTGACTTCTCCATACAACATTTTTTGTGTGGTGGCTCGCCTGGGGCCTTCCATTCGGCACTTTGACACTTAGTTTCAGGTTCATGTTTCATCACCAGTTACATAGATCTAAAGGAAGTTCTCGTCTCATCTCGCCTTTTTAATGAGGTTTTTCGAATGTTGAATTCTGAGCAATATTTAGTCCTCAGTTAACTTGGTCTTGCGGAGTGAAACTTGCACAGATCTTTCATAAGCCCAAATGATCAGTTAAAATGCTATAAATGGAAGCTTTGGAGATATTTAACTCCGACTCCGTGAATTTCAACGATAGTTTCGGTTCAGTTTGATAAATTTACAACCGATTTCGAAGGAGTTTTCGGTGATTACTGATTTTGAGCGCCCCGAAAGTTCATTGCCATTTATGTCCTCACAACTGTCTCTGAAACGTATAAACCACTCATGAATTCTGGCACTAGATAGACAATCATCGCCATAAACTTTTTTCATCAATTCAAACTTTTCGGTAAACGTTTCACTGATTTTAAAACTAAATTTGATATTAGCTCTCTGTTCGAAACTCATTTTTGTACCGATTGCACAAACAGACTGACACTTTAGATGCAGTAACTTCGCTTGCACAGAACCGAATGCCACCAGGCTTTCACTGGAAGTCAGTTAGGAATGTAACTTCCAACGCACTAACTCAAAATGACTTCATCAGAAACATTTTGATGACATCAGTCTTTTTTATTTTGGACTTCACTTTGTACATTTTTTTAGAATATTTAATTATGATTTCCCACTTAAACAAATAAATTCTATTTACGCCAAACTCGCACCTCGCGTAGTCTTCTGTGCAATTTAGTCTATAATCCAAGCATAGATAAGCAAACGCCCTGCACGAGTTTTCGAGCTGCCAAGCCTTTGCAGGAGTCCAAATGTCTAATCAGCCGAGCAGTTGGCTCCTATCGCTTGTTCGTTGGCAGGAGAAACAGGTATTTGAACAATTGTTGTTATCCAAGACAAAGTGTAAACAAAATCATGACATGCCTGACCCAAATACCTTGCAACAGTAATGCAAATGCCTACACACACACACACATGCAGCTAAATATGGTGTTTGTTACTTGCAAATAAAAGCTGTGATATCTGTTTTTTCTTTTGTTTTTGTTGTTGCTGGTGTTACCATTATTTATTTACATATATGTAATTGTACTCTACTTACCAGATTTTTAAACTTTTTTTGTTTCCAGTGGAATATTTGTGCATTTTTAAGGTCACAAAACTTAGGTTTTTATACGAACAACGAAAAATGCGGCTTAATGGTGGTAGCATTTTCTTAGCGGTAATTGGATCAACTAGCATTGAAAGCATTTTAAACTACAATAAATACTTACGCTTACAAAATAATCTTTCTTCTCATTCCTTTTTATTTTTAGGTTAAAAAAATTAGAAAGCATTACAATTTTTTGGAAAATTTTGATCCTTTTGATGCACTTTTCTGCATAAAAGTTGAAACTCATTTTTTTCAAATGTGCAGAAGCAGAAAAAAAGATATTCCCTTGTACAGTCCTTCACGCTGTATTTGATATACAGGTAGATAGATACCTATGAAATGATACTTTCAGCTAGTAGTCCATAGATGTCGCTAGGAGTATTTTTAAACCTTCCCAAATGTCTTGTTTTTTTTCGTCTGTCATCTGTCAACAATATTCAGTTCATTGTTTGTTACGTTTCACACAACAATGCATTTTTGTCGCTCACAAAAATGTCGAATTTCGTGCCTTCAAGCTGCGATTTGCGGACATCGTTGATTTTCTGTTATCAATTGAAGAAAAACAATTCTTAAGCTCTAAAATGCTTATAGAAGCTTATGGTGGAAATGCTGTAAGTAGAGCACAGTGCTTCAGGTGGTTTGAAAAATTCCGAAGTGGTGATTTTAGCGTAGAGAACGAGGACCGTGGCCGGCTACCGAAAACGTTTGAGGACGTCGAATTGCAAGCATTGTTGGATGAAGATGATGGTCAAAGACAAGAAATGATGGCAGATCAGTTGGGAGTGTCCCAAAAAACCATTTCCAAACGTTTGAAAGACAGGGGCATGATTTTAAAAGTCGGAAGATGACGATCGGTGTCACAAGGTCGAGCAAGAGCGACCCGGGAATTGGTGGAGACGTACGCTTGGGAACCGCTGGTGCATGCGGCTCACTCACCAGACTTGGCGCCTTCCGATTGTCATTTGTTTGCATCGATGGGCCACGCACTTTCCGAGCAGCGCTTCAATTCTCACGTAGAAGACGGCTAATTTTTTTGGCGCGGCATCCACAAATTGCCTTGAGATGGGAAAAATGTGTCGTTTGAAATTGAAAAAAAGTCTCATTTCATAGGTGTTTACCGTAGATACGATTTTTTTGTAAGCTGTTCTATATTTCATAATATATTGCGAAACTAGAAAAAAGGAGTAGGCAGAAAAAAAACCATACACAGAATTCACGCCGCAGCTTAAATGATGCAGTTGAAAAAGAGTCACTATTTCTTTCTAATTTTTTAAATTTTAAGCTATTGGCAACTTTTTTGGATATCTTTTATTATCAATTACATCTTGAAGCCTATGTGGATAGAGTTAAACATTTTGGTTTGGGTAATTGGACATTTTTGCTTGGACTAATTTGGATCCACTCTTCAAGTTTCGGCCAGATACGTTATGGATGCCATATTTACTTATATTGTATATGTCTAGAAAACCGACCACAAATTTTCGTTGACATTCAAATCCGACAATTTTGCCGAAGTTTCAACAATGCCGGGACACTTATGCATTAATTAGGTTAGTGACTTGCGCTTAGATTCGTTGTCTTGATAAAGGAAAAAGTCAACTTCAATTTGTAATTTTCTAATATAGCACTTTGAACCAAATTTTCTTGCAGAAGTTTTAACTAAACATATTTGTTCATTGTTTCTTCGTTAAAGGCCCGATTTGAAACCCCATTTAATGACGTGAATGCTCAAACTATGACGTTGCCGTGTTTTATGGCAGCTCGCAAAGTTTGGGGTTTGAGCCACGTATTAGCCATGCGCCATATAAGACCAAGACCACCAAATGCAAATAGTTCCTTATCTAAAGGGTGGTTAAATTTCAAGGGCCGATGCTAAATGTGAACCACACCTAAACGTCAACGACACCATTGGACTTCTTTCTTTGAGGTTATTTGAAAGAAAAGGTGTACTTCGATAAGCCAGCAACAATTCAAGAGCTAAAGGATGAGATAATTCGGCACATTAACGGCATAGAACCTCAATTATGCCTCAGCGTCATCGAAAATTTGGACCATCGGATGGAGGTGTGCCGCCGAGGGCGTGGCGGTCATTTGGCCGATATTTTGAGCCATACCAATATTTTCATAATAAAGAGAAATGACAATAATTTCCTAAAAAAATTGTATTGAAACTTAACCACCCTTTAGATAGGGAACTATTTGCATTTGGTGGTCTTTGCAGGTGTGCCGCCGAGGCCATTTGGCAGATATTTTGTTCCATGCGTAATTGAACCATACCAATATTATCATAATAAAGAGAAATGACAATAATTTCTTAAAAAAAATGTATTTATTCAAAATCAACACTGGCCCTTGAAACTTAACCACCCTTTAAAAGGTCTGCAAAAAGTTCGGTCTTGGTATGTCCTGGGGTTCTATTTAGATGATCACGCGCCAACTGCAATCTTTCACTTCTATTCCTTGCATTTACGAAAGGTTTATTACCGGCTATTCTGCTATTTAGATTTGTTTCCCCTCAGTACTTTTCGAACAGTTTCTGTATGGCAAGTCTTACCTAAATCCTTTTTAGCCATTTCAGTTAACTTTAGAATTCTGGATTTTTCTTCGCTTCCTAAAGGAAGAGATAGTATTTATTGGCTGTACAACTAATTAATTTCGTATTTTTTTGTTAAAAAATCCATTTATTTAAGTATAAACGTGAAAAAATATTTTATTGTCCATCAGAAGCGACAACTTTTTCTCATCTTTCAGGCTTTAGGGCTTCCATCCCAAAAAAACTTCTCATCTTTTGCGCCGAGAAAGTCATCAAGCCATTTGTTAATACCTTCAACATTGGTGAACCGTATTCCAGAAAGGTGATTCTGCATCGGTCGAAACAAGTGGTAATCAGAAGGAACTATGTCTGGGCTATAAGGCGAGTGAGTTAGAATTCCCCATCCGTCGTTTTGATCGGTACTGCAACAAGTGGCCGAGCATTGTCATGATGGAAAATCAATTTCCCGTGTCTGGTCGCCAATTCTGGCCGTTTTTCGGTTATTGCTTGGTTCAAACGTATCAATTGTTGACTGTATAGCTCTCCCGTGATCCTCTGGCCCGATTTTAACAGCTCATAGAACAGCACACCGTTCTGATCCCACCAAATACAGAGCATTACCTTCAAACCATGAATATTCGGCTTTGGTGTCGATTTGGGTGGTTGGCCTGGCTTCACATATGATCTTTTACGCTTTGGGTTATCGTAGTGAATCCACTTTTTATCGCCAGTGGCAATACGATGCAAAATTGATTTCTTTTTTTGTGGCGATTAAGCAGCATTTCGGACATGCAAAATCGTCTCTCAACGTTTCTCGGCTTCAATTCGTGTGGCACCCATTTTCCTTGTTTGTGAATGTATTCGGCTGCTTTTAAACGTTTAGAAATGGCTTGTTGAGTGACTTCCAATGCTTTTCTAAGTTCTTCTTGACATGTTTGACTTGGATCTTGATCGAGTAATGCCTCCAATTCTTCGTCTTTAAACTCTTTTGATGGACCTGATCGATCTTAGTCTTCTGTGTGAAAATCACCACTTTTAAATCGTGCAAACCACTGCTGACATACTCTAACCTCTGGAGCATATTCAGGATATGCTTCTGAGAGTAAACGATGTGCTTCTGTTGCACTTTTATTTAAATTGAAGAATAGAAGCAAACCTACCCACAAGTGCTGTTTTGTTGGAACGTAATTTGACATTTTGTTTGTAATAAAAAAAATTGTGTGTTTACTAATATTCACTGCGACATATCAAATTTACTTGAATTTTTGGCGTGCTTAACATAGAATAGCTGTCACTGTCAAAATATTGACTACATAAATAGATATGAGGTTAGTAACAAATACGAAATTAATTAGTTGTTCACCCGATACTATTTATTGATATTTAAAAAGATTTTTGTCTCCACAAAAATATCTGTTTGAACTCTATGATTCAATTATTGTTATTAAGGGTTTACTCTTTTGTGATAAAAGATTTTTGGAATTCCCTTACAAAAGGTTGCATTTAAGAAGATGAAGAAAGTGATTTGTTCCACTTTATATCTTAAATCGCTTTTGGAAAAACGGTAGCAAGCAGGTATTTTTTTAATTAAATGGAAACAAACAACGGAAGGTTTAAAAAATTAATTTTAATTAATATTTGAATGTTAATTTAATTAACCAAACACAAACATTGAACATATTTACCCCGCATTTTAGTACGCTTTACTGAATTAGGTTTGGGGCTTTGACCTCCAAGTCACTATTATTCTTACATTATATTCTTATGGCTCATTGAAAGTAAGTTCCGTCAATCTTAATTTTCTTATAGTGAAGCCTGCAGTGTTATCGGTTGCGTCGGAGTTTCTCAATTATTCTCTCAGGTGTAACTCTTTGGGAAATTCTAAATAATTGAAAAACAAGAATTCTTTTAGCATCACTACATCGACTGATACAAACTCTTGAGCGAGTTGCTGCTCGTAAGAAGCCCTTTGAAAATGAAATGCTTGTTCTACAAACTACTTACTTTTTATTTATTTATTATTATATCCTTCACTTTTACTCAAAATTTCTAAAGCTATCAACCCATTGTCTTGCCAAGAGAGCCGATTTGTCAAGAGGGAATGAGAAAGTTGCTTACTGAGCAAATCTTTTATTATTGATTCGTGCTTGAAGCCTACACACGCCAGTTGTGTTATTTATAATTGAAAATAAGTTGTCAGCATATAATAGAAAATTAGCAAATTAGAAGCAATTGCAAATTTAGTTGATATATAAGTAACCCAAAGAGTAGCAGATCTAAAGCATTTCCCTGAGGCACTTCAGAGCAAGCAATGAATGTTTCAGGGGCTACATATACAATCAATTGGGACCACACAATTAGTTGTCATTGAAAGTCAGTGTGAATATTTCCATAAACTTCTCCAACATTGGCCTATGAACCATTCCTTTTCATCATTTCCCTTTGGATTTCCTACATATCTTACCAATCCTTGGAACAACTTCGGGTTATTAAGTGTGTAAATAAACGCTTACGCAACTTTACTATCTCGTCACATTGTTGTCATTTCTGTTATTGCCGTGTTTTGTTTTTCCACCACCTTTGATTTGCTGTACAGCTTTTTTCATGCAGACTCGGCAATAAAAAAATAAATAAACATCTCCGATAGGCGTGTAAGGTGGCATATCGCCATTTATGTGAGCCACGCCATGCCATGCTCGTTTCACGCTCACTCGTCTGTTGTCTACTGCATCCTAAGGTTTTCGACAGCTGCAATAGCAATAACTGATCCATGCACAAGCACACTTTGTGTTGTCACTTGCACAATAAATAAGAGAAATGTAACAACTACGTGGAATAAAAATAGTTTATTGATGAATGCGTTATGCATGTGAGATGCATATAAAAATGCGTGATGCACACCTGCATACATACAGAGTAAGCACATTTCAGTATTGTAGTGCCTTTGAATAGGAATTCCAAGTGACACTGGCTGTGATGCATCTGTTGTTGGGTGGCAGCAAAGCAGCTAAAATGGCAGACAATTCAAAATGCAAATGCATTGAGTCCGCATTGAATGTGGCGCGTATTTGTTGTTGTTACTGTTACAGGCAAGCTATTGTTGTTAACTACATGTTTGGTGTTATCACAGTTGTTGTTGTTTTAGTCGTGTGTATGTCTGCCATACTGCGCATTCAGTCAGGTTCGCAGCTTAAGTCTTTCGCTTTTCGTTGGGTTTTTTGAACTGGGATACAAACTGTCGTCAGATTACTTTTGTGTGTCAATAATAACAATAGGTGTTGTAAATAATGGTGGCCTTTTCTTCATTTTTCATACCTTTTTTCACCTTTCAACAAAGTTTAATGAGTTTTTTTTCCTCATTAATGTCCAGCGCAATATGCATTAGTAATGATTGCACCATCCCATAGCGTACTGCATTTTAATTTGACAACACACAGGCTTTTATTTATGATTTAGAGCTGTGAAAAAATGTGCACTTAAATAGTTTTGTGAAGCAAAGTGAATTACAAAATTAAAGCTTGGTACGTATTTTCCAAAAAACAAAAAACAAAGTTTTAGTTTGTATTCTTTGTTGATTTGTTTTTGTTTTTTGGATGGAGCCAGTTGAGAGCTTTTTCCTGTCATAAATCAATAATTTCAAGTTTTCATTTATTATGTCGCTTAATACCATCTTCTGAATTACTTTTATATGCAGGTGATTTAAACAGTTTGAATCAATTTCATGTCTTGTCGACTCGTGTAAGCTCGAGTTGGACCTCACGGTATGATATGGTAAAAATCAACTTCATCTCAGCAAATAGTTTGATATACCATTTTAAGCAGATATCAGTCTAAACCAGTGGTCGCCAACCCGTCGATCGCGAGCTACCGGTAGCTCGCAAAGGCAATTCTGGTAGCTCGCGCTGCTCACGTTGCAAAAAATCCAAAAGTCTGAAAATCATACGAGTATTAGCAAATTTCAGAAATTTTCATAATAAATAGATAAACAGCGGCAACACTGCGGTAAGCGATTTCGCGCCGACAAACACGACGCGAAGTCGCGTCACCGTTTTAGGATCGGCTGGAATCGATTAGCTTGTTCGAGAATTTTTTGGCTTTATATATACGCAATGCACGTCGACATTGCGCTCAGTTTAATACTGAACGGCATTATCAACGTTCTGCGTGCAGCGGTTGGGTTAGAGTTCGAAACATTATGGCAAGCAGTAATAAGAAGGCGAAGACATACCATTTCCATTCGGAATGGGAAGAACAATACTTCTTCACAGAAGTTAAAGGCAAAAGTGTTTGTTTGTTATGTAATACATCTGTGTCACTTCCTAAAAAAGGAAATATTGAGAGGCATCATAAAACTGTACATTCGAGTTATCAGAAGGCATTCCCGTTAATTTCTGCCACCAGAAAAGAAAAACTGAAACATTTAAAAATCCAGTTAATTGGACAACAGTCAATATTTTTGAAAACAATCGACAAAAATAAGGCTGAAACTGAAGCATCTTATCGTGTTTCCCAGATAATTGCACAAAAGAAAAAACCTTATGAAGACGGGGAAATCATAAAACAAGCATTTTTGGAAGCTGCAGATTCTTTATTCGCCAACTTTAGAAATAAAGATGAAATAGTGTCTGCTATAAAATCTATGCAACTTTCTGCTAATACAGTGATGAGGCGAGTAGAAGTAATGAGCAATGATATTTTTTTACAGTTAAGAAGTGACTTAGATAACTGTGACTTAGATAACTTATTTTTCACTGCAACTGGATGAATCAACAGATGTAGTTGCCAACTCACAGATGGCCATATTTGTCAGGATGGCTTTTAGTGATTTTACAATTAAAGAAGATCTTTTGAAGTTTATTCCACTCAAAGGACATACTACTGGGCTAGAGCTGTTTTCTCATTTAAAAAATCTCATCTCTTCTGAGAAAATTCCAGTATCAAAAATGGTAGGCCTAACAACTGACGGTGCTCCAGCTATGGTGGGTTGTGATAAGGGGCTCGTGGCGCTATGTCATAAGGATGAAAGTTTTCTACAATTTCTTAGTTACCACTGTATTATACATCAGCAAGCATTATGTGGAAATTTTCTAAACTTGAACAACATTATGAAAATGGTGGTGAAAATTGTGAACAAGATTAGAGCTCAAGCGTTACAAAGAAGATTATTTAAAACCTTGGCTGATGAAATTGACTGTCAATACGGAGAGCTACTTCTTCACTCTGAAGTGCGATGGTTAAGCAGAGGACGAGTGCTCAAACGTTTCAATGATGTCCTGCCTGCTATACTCCAATTTTTCAAAGAACGCGATGAACCGATTCCTGAACTGGAAAATTCGACTTGGCTCAGAGATTTTGGTTTTCTTGTGGACATTACAGAGAAATTAAATGAGCTTAACTTGCAGCTTCAAGGCAGGGATAAAGAATTAGCGGAAATGATTTCTGATATAAATGCATTTATTACAAAACTTGAATTTTGGGAACAAAACCTAAAAAACCGCGATACTAAGCATTTTCCTATTCTTTCCGAAAAGATATTCAAAAATCTATTAGAGCCCTATGACAGTAAATATCATATGGAAATAGTTTCTAACATGAAGGAAAACTTCAAAAATCGTTTCAAGGATTTCAGCAAAATTGCTTTAGTGACGCAATTTGTTGTTTCACCCTTCATGGACATTGATATACAACAGTTTGCAACTTGTGTTATAAACAACTTTGGCGAAGACATTGCTGTGACAGAAAAGGAACTGATTGCTTTTCAAAGTGACTTGACTTTAAAATCTTTAGGTTCAAATACAAAATGTATATGGACTTTAGTAAGTAAAGATAAGTATTCAGTTTTATGTCGTGTTGCGTTGAAAGTGAAAGCGTTATTCAGTTCAACTTTTTTGTGTGAATCTTCTTTTTCCAATATGAAATTTATTAAAAATAAATACCGCAATCGGCTTACAGATATACATTTGGATAACTGTATTCGAATGACTGTATCAAATTATACTGCAAATATTAAAAAAAATATCGATGAGTCAGAATGTCAACCTTCTCATTAAATATGCTCTTTTTATCTGTCCATTTATTTTATTTATATAATAATGTGCTATTACTGTTTTGTTGTTTTTTTAGGTCGCTTGTGACTTGCCATTATGACTGCAAAAAATTTTGTTACGATTGATAGGTGTGAACGTGGATGTAGTTATGCATAAGTATAAGCACTATAAGTCGTAAGTTTATTATATATAGAACGTATATTAGTAAAATAAATACATGTATTGTATGTCGAATATAACTGTGTATTATTTAATTTATGTTGGCTTGTGCAAGTAGCTCGCTGTTTATTTCAAAATCTTGAAAGTAGCTCAACACATTGAAAAGGTTGGCGGCCACTGGTCTAAGCAGTTATTTTTTGCTTATATTTTATAACTAAATCGTGTTTCAGCATTAGAAATGAAATTCCATATCTGAATGTAAATTTTGATTCAAAATTCCTATTTCCGAGTAATTTAAATTATGTAATTTCGAAATAGTATTCTACACTTCCCACCATCTGGCGTTTTGGTTTAGACTTTACTAATCCTAGAATCTAAAGTTACTATCTACCCCACTTCTACGATCTAAGTTGGAGTAGGCGGCCTTTATATAAAGCCTGCCGCATTTTTGCCATACTAATAGCCTCGCATGCATTTTTTTTTTTCGTTTCGCTCTCAGATCGCTTAATTTTGTCCACCCGATTTTTGCAAATTTGAAGTCTTTACAAAATAGGGCTATATTCTTTTACTCCGCTTTATCTTTGATATCGTCAGCAGTGTAATTGATTGTCCTCTTCTTTTACAGCGCATTTATTTTTACATGCAACAAAAAACATATGCAGCGTGATGATTTATTCTTTCTGGAGCGGGTTAGAACGGCTTATGCCTCTTATGGTGCGGTAAATAGAACATTGAAGAAATTTTATAAAATTAAAAATGTTTGGGCTAAGATTTTTCGTCCCCGAAGCAAGTTTTTAAATTTTCATTAAATGAATTATTTCAAAGGATATAAACTTTTATCAGCATTTTCGTCGTAAGAAGTCATGTGTTTCTAGATTTGTCAAGAACAATTATATTAAATAAATAATTTAATTACTTATTTCTTCTTCTTCTTCTTAATTGGCGCGACAGCCGCTTACGCGATTTTGGCCGAGTTTAACAAAGCGCGCCAGTCGTTTCTTTCTCGTATTAACCGGCGCCGATTGGACAAACCCAGTGAAGCCAAGTCCTTCTCCACCTGATCTTTCCAACGCAGAGGAGGCCTTCCCCTTCCTCTGCTACCACCAGCTGTTACCGCATTGAATACTTTCAAAGCCGGATCGTTTGTATCCATTCGGAGGACATGACCCAGCCAACGTAGCCGCTGGATCTATTACTTAATGTTACTCACCGGTTAAGCGGCTGCATACAAAGTTCGTTCAAGATGTTGCCACTCGCTATCTGACAGGCAGCATGGTTTTAAAAGTGGCAGTTCTACCTAAGGAGCCATCCAAGATGTAATAGCTGGAGTAGAACATGCCCAGGCAGGTAATCGATACTCCAAACGCTTAGTATTACTAGCCACACAGGATATTAGAAATGCTTTCAATAGTTTAAGATGGGTCGACGTAATTGAAGCCTTAAAGGTATACTCTATTGAAGATTATTCGTAGCTATCTAAGCAATCGCGTGCTCTTATACGAAACGCGAGAATGCTGCAAGACTAAACGAATAACAGCAGGTGCGACCCAAGGACCAATACTCGGACCCGAACTTTGGAATATAAGCTACGAGGACATCCTTCGAATAGAAATGTCTGAGAATGTGCATTTAGTGGGATACGCAGATGACATTGCAGCTGTAATAATTGCTCGAAACACTGACGGAGCTAAAAGGAAGTTAAATCAGGTGATGATCCGAGTTCAGACATGGCTAGAAGACCAATAAATTAAAGCTGGCCACAGAGAAAATAGAGCTAAACCTTCTCACCAACTGACGTATCCCATTAGAAGTAGATATACAAGTACTCGATGACACTTTACTGACAAAAAAGGAGTGGTCAAATACCTAGGAGTGCAACTAGACACAAGGCTAACTTACTGGGCGCACATAAATCATGCTGCCACAAGAGCTGCCAAAGTAAGCGACATGTTAAGTAAGCTCATGGTAGATGGACTAAACTGATGTTACCTGTCATGTCCGATCAGCTGTCGCAAACCCTCCTGCCATTAAGCAGAAAGGAGTGTAGACAGCTGGTTGGACTGATGACGGGCCACTTTCTGGACAGAAGGATGAGACGGCGGACCACTTCCTTTGCGTCTGCCCCGTCTTCACTCGAATCAGGTTTGAGGTCTTTGGCACTGATGTGTTAAGAAGCGACCCTCTTGGCTCCTTGGCACCACAAGACCTTAGATTGCTTCGGAGATCGGGTAGATTTAAAGAAAATTAAAAGAGAATCCAAGTGTAGTACAATGGACTTAATTAATGTCTGAGTGCTGAACTTGCACCACAAGACCTTAGATTGCTTCGGAGATCGGGTAGATTTAAAGAAAATTAAAAGAGAATCGAAGTGTAGTACAATGGACTTAATTAATGTCTGAGTGCTGCGCTTGCTAGTTGTCCCGACAAAAACAAAAAAAAAAAAAAAAAGCTCATGGCAAACCTTGGAGGTCCAACGCAAAACAAGCTTTTAATGGATACGACGAACTCGATTCTGTTATACGAGTGCGAAATATGGGCAGATTCGCTTGAAGGAGTTCCAGTACCACGCTTCTCCGATATTAAAATTCCACTGCTCACACTTTGGCAGAGAAGATGAAACTCTCACAGTTGTTGTCCGGACATGGGTTCTTTCGCAAGTATTTGTGGCGAATGGGAAAAGTGAGCCTACTAAACTGAATACATGGAGTAGCTGAGTATGATAGTGCGGAGCACCCCTTCTATAAATGCAAGAGGTAGAAGATAGAGAGAGAACAGCTCTGCAACGAGCTATTGCTGTACTTATATCTGAAGAAATAATCGATAAAGTGATGATAGACAAAGAAAAATGGAATTCCATCGCAAATTTCGTGGAGGATATTATCCGAAAACAGAAGCGTGAAATAGAAAGTTATGCTGAAAAGCATTGAGCATAGGTTTCTCAAAACAGGCGTCCCAGGACACAGGGTGAGTAAGCAAGTGTCCTTCTTAGGACGCCGTCTTGGCCTTCTACCTCGAAGCTATGCGGCAGCAGTCCCGGGGTGGAAGGAAAATACTTACTATATGGTGCGAAGGCATTTTTAACCCAACCTCACCGCCAAGAAAAAAAAGGGTTGCCAGATTACCTGTATATCACAATTGGCCGCCGTCAACGTCATTCGAATTTATTTTTGAATGATCTAGAAAGGATTCAGATAGGGCTAGTTAAAGTTGGGAATACCCATTTTTAATTGTCTCTGATTGTCTTTGTTAAAGCGCAGCGCATAAGATGGCTAGGTCATGTGATCCGTATGCCTGTTGACTGTACCGTGAAGAAAGCCTTGACAGGAAAGCTAATGGGCGTGAAGGCCAAAGGCAGATCGAGGAACCGTTGGATAGACGCAGTGGAACACGATTTTAAGAACCTGGGAATACGAAGCAACAGCTCAAGATAGACCGTTTTGGAGGAGCATTTTGAAGGAAGCTTTGACGCACCCGGCGTTGTAACGCTATGAAAGAAGAAGAAGAATTGTCTCTGACATATCGTCTTTTAAATTTACGTAACGTGACTCACAAGATACTCACGTAACAATAAGTTTAATTAGGGTTATCTCACACGCAAAACGTTTTCCTTTCTTGGCCAAATACAACTTTCTGAAGGTAGAAGCCACTGGGATTCATGTCAGACGAATGCGGTGAGAGATTGATGCTTAAAATGCGATTTCTAGTCAAAACATAAGTCACAAAAGTGGATCGATCAGATTTTTTTTTTGGAAGTAGGCTTAAATCTAAATACCAGAAACATCTCAAAGTGTCTGTCCGCCTTATCTGTTGCTGGATCGCTATGCGTTCACAATCAATATGGCGAAGTAGCGTCATGATTTAACTGCAAACGTTTGCGCTGCCTCCCACTTACCGCTGGTTGCGCTCATATCTCGCAAGAGGATGCTGGGGGATGGTTGATGACCTAGTGCTGGTTCCAGGATAACTCGTTCCTCTCTGAAGTGGTCGCAATAAAACATGACGTGTTCTGCGGTTTCATCAGTATTCGGGCAAATTGGACAGAAAGGGGTGTCTGTCAGGTTGAAACGGTGCAGGTAATCCTGAAAACAACCATGTCCGCTAAACAACTGCGAAAGGTGACAGTCGGGGTTCCATGCCCTCTCATTAACCACTCATTAGCGACTCATACCGTTCGCTTTGTGACCCATCGCTGCTGCAATCGGCGTATTGTCAGCAGTCGTTCAGTTGCTTTTTCTACTGGAGTGGCCCGCGCTCCTTGCCCGTTACATAGCCGAAAGATTTTATCTGCCAAGAGGTTCAGAGGTATCTTTCTAGCTATTATGCAGACGGCATTATCAGATACCGTTCTATACGCGCAAACTACATGCAGCGCGCCTCGCCTGTATGCCTGGGTGGCTTCCCGTAGATTAGACTTTTTGGTCCCCACGCAGATAGGTCTGCATGAAGAATTATAGCGTCAGCAACCAATGACAGTAGTCGTCTGCGATTTCCCCGGTGTCCTCCAATATTAGGGAGGAGTCGCGTCATTGCACATTTTTAAAGGCTGCCTGAAACCAAGTCTTGTGTCGGTACAAACCCCAAAATATTTCATCGCCTTTTTCGAGATTACACGGTGAGTACCTATGTTCAGCTTAAAGGATTTTTGTTCTCCAGCACTAATTAAAACTGCTTCGGTTTTGTGACCGGCTAAATCCGTCTTAGCCTCGTTAAGCCATCGTTGCACTTTTCCTTCAAATGGTCAAGTCTCCCATCAATTCACCGCCAGCGCAATATCATCGGCGTATCCCACAATTTCAACGTTTGGTGGAAGCTTCACCTTCAGAACTGCATCGTTCAAGATGCTCCACGAAGTTGTTCCCAGCGCTGATCCTTGTGGTGAACCACCTAAGACCTTGTACGCTTTTTGGCCTCTTTCAGTTTCATATCGCAGAATGCGGTCACTCAGATAACTGCTCATAATGCGGACAAGGTAGGCTGGTGCGCTGAAAACTTTGAGAGAGTCGTGATGATACTAGGCCAATTTTCCGAGTTAAAAGCATTTCTAACATCTAAGGTGATCGCAGCGCATAACTTTCTTGGACCGATGAGATAGTGCATTATCATGCAATAAGCGCCAGCTTCCGCCTTCGCGGTATTCAGGGCGAATTCGACAAACGCAATGCAACAAACGCTTCAAAATGCCAAGATAGAAAATTGCATTGACGGTTTTGCCCATTGGCACGTTGGCAATTGTCCACAAGGCAATTCCCTTGGAGTCGTAATAACAAATGAGCATCGATTTGATTTTTGACTTCTCCAAACACGATTTATTGGGTGGTGGCTCGTCTGGGGCCTTCTATTCGGCACTTTGACGCTTAGTTTCAGGTTCATGCCATCGTTCATGATATCGCCAGTTACAATGTTGTAAAGGAAGTTCTGGTCTCATCTCGCCTCTTTAATGAAGTCTTTCGAATGCCGAATTTTGAGCAATTTTTGGTCCTCAGTTAACTTGTGAGGAATGAAACGTGCACAGACCTTTCGTATGTCCAAATGATCAGTTAAAAAGCGATAAATCGATGTTTCGGAGACATTCAACTCCTCTTCTATGAATTTCAACGATGATTTTGGTTAAGTTTTGATAAATTTACGATACATTTCGATGGAGTTTTCCATGATTACTGATTTTGGGCGGCCGGTATGTTCGTTGTTATTTATGTTCTTACAACCATCTCTGAAACGCGTAAACCTCTAACGAGCTCTGGCACGAGATAGACAATCATCGCCATACACTTTTTTCATCAACTCAAATGTTTCGGTAAACGTTTACCGGTTTTAAAACAAAATTTGATATCAGCTCTTTGTTTGAAACCCATTTTTGTGCCGATGACGCAAACATACTGACACTTTAGACACAATAGCTTCGCTTGCACAGAACCGAATGTCACCAAGCTTTCACTGGAAGTCAACTAGGGATGTAACTTCCAACGTACTAACTCAATAAGAAGAGGGCTTCATCAGAAACATTTGTATGACGCCAGTCTTGTTTATTTTGGACTTCACCTTGTACGAGTATATGAAAGAGAGTGCATTTCTAGGAAGTAAATGTGTACATATTTGATACTTAGGTATATATATATATTTATATATACGTTATATGAATATGCATTTTTTAGTCCAATTTAAATGCACGTACAGGCGTAATAAAATCCCAACTGTCATGCAATTTGATTTAGTGCCAAATCACACAGCGAGAGCAGCTTTAACTTTGATCTACCTATCGAGATTTTACTAAAGCATTTGTATCTATCCAATTGAGTGTGTGATCGTATGGTGTTGTTGTGAACAATCGGATTTGCATATAAAATTATCAAATTGTCTAAGCGCGGCAATGAATTACCCACCACCAACTATGTTTTTGACATCACCCAGTGAGAAAGAGTCTTCGCGAATGTTGTGATTGCCATAAAATGATAAACGTTCAAAAAAGTGGTAATAGTGGTACTTGGGAGTATGGCGGCTAGACACGCGATATGTAAATTTTATTTGCAATTCGCGTGTTGAATCATTGCGAATTGTCAACGTGCCGGCAACAGTTGTATACAAACACATATACATAAATGTCTACATATACATACAAATATAGGTAAATGTGCCCCATTATGCATGAATTCACATATGTAAAGAGACATGAATGCAAGTAAACACTTGTCGCATGTTGGAGGTGGTTCGCAAGATCCAAGAGGGCGATAAGTATGCAAAAGTGTGAAACGAACAAGTGTCCGTGTGCATGCGAACGAGAAAATTTTAAAAACGTAGTTGGAACAAGTAAGGATTATCGTTTTTTCAGCTGCACTTAGGTCTGGCTGAACGACATGCATTTAATTTTTCTCTCGTATTCTACGCCTGATCCTCCAATGCCCTTTGGACATGCGGAGCGCTACCCTCAGGCGTGCGGATAATTTTTATTTTTTTTAGTCGATTGTCGTAGTCAAAATCATATCTCCAGAATATGCATTTTCTTCACAAAGTAAAAGACGAAGCCACCGACCTCTACCCAATAAAGGCAGGTGTACCAAAGTGAAACGTCCTAGGACCTGTATTGGTATGAGACTTTCAGCTATTAGTCCAGAGATGTCGCTAGAAGTATTTTTAAACCTTCCCAAATGTCTTGTTATTTTCGTCTGTCATCTGTCAACAAAATTCAGTTCATTGTTTTTACGTTTCATACAACAATGCATTTTTTTCGCTCTTAAAAATGTCGAATTTCGTGTATTCAAACTACGATTTGCGGACATCGTTGATTTTCTGTTATCAATTGAAGAAAAACGCTTCTCAAGCTCATCAAATGCTTATAGAAGCTTATGGTGCCCATGCTGTAAGTAGAGCACAGTGCTTCAGGTGGTTTGAAAAATTCCGAAGTGGTGATTTTAGCGTGGAGAACAAGGACCGTGGCCGGCCACCGAAAAAATTTGAGGACGCGGAATTGCAAGCGTGAAATTGCAAGTGGATGAAAATGATGGCCAAACACAAGAAATGATGGCAGAGCAGTTAAAGGTCGGAAGATGGGTGTCGCATGAACTGACAATGTGACAATGCACCGCCACATCGGACAAGAGCGATTGGGAACCGCTGGTGCATGCGTCTTACTCACTAGACTTGGCGCCTTCCGATTATCATTTGTTTGCATCGATGGGCCACGCACTTTCCGATCAGCGCTTCAATTTTCACGAAGAAGCCAAAAAATGGCTCGATGATTGGTTTGCGTTTGAAAGATAAAAGTTTCTACAATATATGAATATATCGGCAATATCGCTCAGAGATACAGCCATCGCTTAGCCACTCATCCAAATCCTCAAGCTAATAATTTATTATTATTTTGCTTATTGCTTTTTTGTTGACTTGTTAGTGTAATACAGGGTGGCTGATGAATTTTGCTACATTAAGAAACTCAAATAACTTTTTTTTTAGTGTATGGAATTCATTCATTTTTTTTTCAAGTTGAAGGTCATTAAATTTTATTAAATGTAGCTTAACTAGTTTTAAAAATAATTGAATTTAAATGCCCCCCATGCTCGTTGACACAAGTGCGGCATCTTAGTAAAAAGTTGTTCATTGCTGCTTTGAGAGTTGCGACAGGAATAGCCGCAATTGTTGCCCGAATGGATTGTTTTAGTTCATCCAAATTTGTTGGCTTTGTTTTATAAACTTCTTGTTTACTTAAACCCCACAAGAAAAAGGCAGGTGCAGTAAGGTCAGGCGACCTGGGGGGCCAACGAAATTCGGAGTTTCTTGAAATCAGTTTATTGGGAAATTTTCGTCGCAACTCTGTCGTAACAGTCTGGGCTATGTGAGACGTTGCCCCATCTTGTTGAAACCACACAGAGTTGAAAGGAATTCTCTTTCGGCGTAGTTCTGGATAGAAAAATTCTTTCAGCATTTTCAAATAACGGTCTCCAGTAACCGTAACGGTGTGACCATTTTCTTCAAAAAAATAAGGCCCGACAATACAGCGTGAAGAAACCGCACAGCACACTGTCACGCGAAGAGGATGCAATTCCGCCTCGTGGAGTATCTGTGGGTTAGAAGTACTCCATATTCGACAATTTTGTTTGTTCACATTGCCGTTTAAATCGAAATCGGCCTCATCAGACATGAAAAGGCAGTTTAACATGTTTTGGTCTTCTTCCACCATTTGCAAGATCTTCTGGCAAAATTCCAAGCGAATCGGCAAGTCTGCTGCATTCAGTTTGTTAACCATTTGAATTTTGTAGGGAAATAAGTCTAAATCTTTGTGCATTATTGTTTGCAAAGACTGTCGGCTGACACCAAGTTGAGCAGATAAGCTTCTTGTTGAAACCCTTGGATTGCTTTGTATAGCTGCAGCTACAGCAGCGATCGTTTCCTCCGTCCGAACTGGTGGGTTTCGATGATAAGGCCTTTTTGCGACTGTTCCTTGCTCAGCAAAATTATTCACCAGCCTCATTATGGTCCATCTGCTCGGGGGATCGCCGCCAAACATCCGCCTGTACTCTCTCTGTACCAAAACTACGGACTCCAGTGCGTGATAGCGGCGGACTATCCAAATTCTTGTTTGCGTGTACCAGTTATCCATTTTAATAAATTTTAAAGATCAATCTGCAAATTAAAACAAAAATGGAACAGATAACTTAAAAAGAAAAAAAGTTATTAAATTTTTTTTTGGTAGCGGCTTTCATCAGCCACCCTGTATATACGGAACGATTGCTCTGCACTAAGATTTATGCAAAAAACAGTTTTTAATAAAAGCAAACCATCTTCACTTCGATATCTCCACGTTTTCAAAGATTAGGCATTCATACGTCGACTGTTTGGCGGATTTTACCTGTAGAAGTGGTCATGGCGGCATTTAATTGATGTCCAAATGGGTAAAAGGTGAAATAATGAAAATTTGTATATGTTTTTTTTTTTTAAAGCAACATCTAGAAGCGTATTTTGAAAGAACCTTACTTTCCACATACAAACAAATCAGCAGTTCTATATTCTATTGTTATTGCGACCGACTTGCCGTACGACAAAAGTAAAGATTTGCCGACTTTTGCACATTCCGGCAAGATGCGGAGTACGATTGGGGCTGTCAGTCCAAATTTTTGCCGCAACGGACCCATTCTGACAGGCCTATTAAGTTGAAATGGATAAATTATTTCTAGGTTAAACCAAAACTGGTGCTGGAATGTGTTGATAAACTGAATGCCTTAGCCCAGAACAATCGGGTGCTATTCCTATGGGTGGCAAAGCATATAAGAATAACTGGGAACGTAATGACAGATTAACCAGGTAAGGGCAGATTACCTAGAATTTTCCAGGAAACGGGCGGCCTCCCCATTCATGTTGTTGTTGTTGTTGTTGAAGTGGTTGAATATTTCCACTGAAATACTCCTAATTAGTGACCAGCACCGTTTTACTACCACTGTCTCGTGTGATGATGTCTTTTTTTTGTTTTTTTTTTTGTTTCCAAGTCAGATCCATTTAGTGAGGTGCAAGTATAACAGCAAATCCTTTATCTCAATGTCTGAGATCTCCTTAATTTGCTGTAGGAAAGGCTTACCGAAAGGACCCCGAACATTCACATAAATAGTGGAAAAGACTTTCCTTCGCCCTTTCCGCTTGACAGCTTCTGCAGATAGGATTGAGGGGTAGATTGAGTCTAGCGTCATGATCTCCTACTTTCCAATGACCTGTAAGGGTTGCAGTGATGCGTGAAATGTTTGGCCGAGAACATCCTAATAGGTCATTCGTCCTTTGGATTTTGTATGACGACCATGTGTTTTTTGTTGCAATACATGTAGTGTTAATTGCTACCACCTTCTTTCGGCTAAAGCATGATAGTGTGAAGCAATTGATGCTTTTATTTTGTTCAGTAGGGTGGAGACTGAAACCGCCTCTGCTATGTATAGTGTCGAACCTTTTCTTACTAGCTCATCCGCTATCTCATTACCACGTATGTTCCTATGACCGGGGACCCATATCAAAGTGATTTCAAGCCAATGACTAAGCATTTCCAGCTCCTCTCTACACTGTAAGACTAGTTTGGATGAAATGGAGTTGGAGTCTAAGGTCTTGATAGCTGCTTGACTGTCTGAGAAGATAGCTACTCTGGCACCAGCTTCCTTGTACAGCTTTAGTGATTTGCATGCTTCTAGGATCGTTAAGAGTTCTACCTCGAACACGCTGGCATAGTCAGGATGACGAATTGACTGAGATAGGTTGAGTGGCTCCGAATGGAAGCCAGCTCCCACACCACAGTTCATCTTAGAACCATCGGTATAGATTTCAATATCGTATCTTCCAATCACCTTCCCTTTGCTCCATTCGGCTCTCGGTGGAAAACATACCGTAAAGCCTTTCTTGAAGTTGAGGTCGGGGACTGTGTAGTCTGATCCGTTTTTGAGCAGCGGGGGTCCCTTTAGGAGGATCTTGCTGTGACCGTACGGCCTTGTTGTCCAGCTTCCTATGTCTCTGAGCCTCACCGCGCTGTTATTGTTTTAATGTGTAAATCTAATGGCAATAGATGTGCTAGTACATTGAGCGCTTCAGTAGGACTGGTGCTAAGCGCTCCTGTAGTTAAGATACAGACTGTTCTTTGTATCTTGTTCAGCTTAGGTCTTAACTATTTTGTGACCTAGGAAAGGGCAAATTCTTATTTAGGAGATAGAGGAAAGACAAATAAGATAATACTGGGACAATCTACCGGGCTTATCGCAATCAATATCAATGGTAGGTAACTTTCACCTTAACCGACTTATAGATTGTACGGAACTAATAATTTTAAAATCGGCACAGGAATTCTAACAAGCATTGTAGATCGAATTATCATCTTACTAATTTAGGAATATACTCCAATGGAACTTACAGGCTCTGTAGAAAGGAAGATGAAACCGCTATACATGTGCTGGCATCGTCTCCAGCTCGGATGTATAAGCAGGATCAACACCTAGGCAAACACATTTTACCAGATAAGGGAATAATACTCAATAAATTAGGACAAATACTAGAATTGATTGAGAAGTGCAACTCAGGGAAATACTCTTAATCTATGAGATCAGACCATATGAAGTCATCAAACTGTTGTAGTATTATCGCTTACCTGAAGTCTCTTACAACCTCGAAATCATAACTGTCAACAGTGACGTGGGTGCCGATACGCGAGTCCGCCGACTGTTTATTGAATGGCAAGAGCTAATATATTTCGTTCTCTGATTCACCACCAAACCCATTCGTAGGGTAGATGATATCAATTTCATCAATAAATTGGGTCTGAACGATTAAGTTCATCAGCAAGCACAATCTTTTCTATGTTCAGGTTAAAAAAGTCATCCCACAACGAAAACCTTGTTTGGTATCAAACGGCTCGGAGCGGCCTTTCCGAATTCTGACGGCTCAATACCAGCAAAGAAAATAAATAAATAATAAATTTCTATTCTGGCGTTGGACCAAAAATTCATCAGCTGAATAACAATTTAGAGGAATACCATCTTGAATAATTCCTTTCGAGAGGATAGTCGATGGTCGTTCGAAAACTCCGTGAAAAAAATTAAACTACTTCCCCTTCTAGGCTTATGCACTTCCGAATAATAGGATTTATCCACGTCTGAAAAATAGGCTTTCGTTTCTGCAATCAGCTCCTCGTTTGAATAAAATCTTTTTCCCGCCTGGTACTTCTTCAAATTGAGAAACAAATAGTAGTCCGAGGGATTCTAGAAAGCCAAATCAGGAGAATAAGAGGGATGTTACATGAGTTGCAACTCTATTCCAATTGATTTTGTAAACACAACTGCTGAGACGAGAGCTGGTGCTGTGTCGTGATGGAAATTTACTTTTTTGAGAATCACTCGACTTCCTGGATTCAAACGAATGCCAAACACAAAGAAGTATCCCGATCTGACTGAAGCTTGGTGTGTGCTCTCTCAAGGGATGCTACTAACTAAACATGACCTCGATATGTGTCAGAAGTTCTAGCTCTCTTACTTTGCACGGACGTTTCAAACGACTCTCGTGTAATATTCTTAACGCTGTAAACCAAGCGAACAGCAAAGATGTCTGCATGAGAGTTAAAACCTTGGCATAATTATCGAAGGGATTCATTATATTTTCAATTTACTTTACACGATTTAAAAAAGAGCAGCCTCAAGTGCATTGATACTCGAGGGAGCGTTAACGCTTTGAAATGCGTCATTATGAAAATCGGAATTCGCTTAGGGAAATGCGCTATTTGGTTTCTTATTTTTAAGTTTTCATCTAACCGACACATTTGGTCTCAATGTAAATTTACTATTAGGCAGACTGCTTCTTAATCAAAATTTCAATCGACGGCCAAAGAGGCCCATTGTGATACCCAAGAGAAACTTTTCTTACACCTGTTCATACGCGTTCTTAGATCACATTTATTGGAGGTTTGCACTTCGTCCTCATGGCCTTTTGTGCCCAAAACGTGTTCGTGCACCATCTCGATCTTTTGGCGAATCCCATCAACGAATCCCGTATTAACCTTCCTGCGGGAAGCTGTGTGTTCGGTTTAGAGAGCCTCAGCAAGCTCAGTGTTCGCCATACATCGTGCTATAGCCAAAGTGAATGCGATAAACTGCAGGTTTCCCTATTGATCCACCTCCTTTTTCGCGCTGCAATTTTTCAACCATCATCATTCTTTTCAGGGAAGGTCAAAAAATGGCGAAGAGCTCCGCATGGAAAATTGTGGTATCTGTACTTAGTGTTAGGAATTTGTGTGCTCTAGGCCCCACTATTCCTGCTCCTACACCTTGGAGCGTTTTGGAACCATCTGTGTACCATTTTTGTGAGTCGTCATTTATCCATATTGTCTTAGTGTTCCACTCTTCCCTAGACGGATAAATAACCTTGTATTTCTTTATAAAATTGAGTACGGGTTCCGTGTGGTCATTCGCCTGGGTTATGCATACTGCATGTTGAACCCTGTTCAAGATATTGAGGTGTCTAGTAAGATCTCCTGGTTTGTGTTTTCCTTTCATATGAAAAGAGAGTGCTTGTACAGGAGCTTCCTCTTGTATTGCTAAATGTAGCGGTGGTATATTTAAAAGCGCTTCCGTGCCAGCAGTTGGGTAGTTCTCATATAGCAGTAGCTTTATTTGTTTTATCCCACCATACCAAAGCCCCATATAGCACAATAAGTCTTTCCATTTGGGTGTAGATTCAGAAGGAAGTTGTTTTGTTGTCCAAAGGTTTTTTGTTGCCTTTCTTATTACTGAGTTGAGGTGGGCTTCCCAAGTGAGTTTTTTATCCAAGATAATTCCTAGATATTTAACCTCTTCCCATTTCAATTATTCTTAGGGTGGGTATATTAAGAACCCATTTCCTGGTAAATGGGATAATAGTGGTTTTGGAGGGGTTGATTGATAATCTCTCTTTTCCACACCACTCCCAGGTTATATTTAAGGCAGCCTGCATTAAGTCCTTTATGGTCCATTCGTGGTTGCCTTTAATTATTACAGAAATGTTATCTGCATACCTTATTGCTTTATACTTTTTATTGTTAAGGGTTTGTACCAAATCGTCAGCCAGGATAGACCAGAGCAATGGCGATGGTAGCCTAACTTGTGCACATCCTTTCGCGGCTTGGGTGTAATATTTGCTTCAAAGTTTACTTTTATTAAGCTCATTTGTGTTACCGGTCACAGGCTGATGAGCTGACTAGACAGGGCTGATGAACTGCGGACTAGAGTTCCCTTGCGAACCACTTGGGGGTTCACTTGGGTGGTCTACTCCTGGAAAGATGGGACTCGTGTCAACTCAGCGAGCGCTGGGCTAGTGTCTAAACGTGCAAAGAAGCGAGATCATTCTGGCCACGGGTAGATCGGGAGCGCTCTAGGAAACTTCTACCTCGAGTTTTGTGGGTATCCTTACCGGACATTGTCCGTTAGGTGTCCATGCGGTGTGACTTGGGACTGCTTCAAGTATTTTCCGTAGAAGCTGTTTGGAGGGCGAGGTGGTATCATCTGAGCAGTTTCTTCTCAGCTGCACTGCTCTCATCGGGCAAAGATTTAGACAACTGGGCTCTCACTTTTTTGCTACACCTGCGAATATTGCGGGTTTAAGCATCACACATTTGGTTAAATTCATCAGTAGCTTGAAGCGATAATTAGCCATTGCGGGTCGTCTACCTCTAATCCAAAACCCCTTCTTCTTTTTTCGAAATGTTTGGTTCTTCTCCTTCTGCTTATCTTTTCTTTGTCTTTAATTTTTGATTTGTTCCGTGGTGCTGTTGACTGTCCCGTCCTTGTTGAGTGGATTTTCATTAGTATTCCGACCGGAGCTCTTCGTAGTTCAGAATATTTCTATGTTGGCCTCTGAAAATATATTTATGCGGGAAATGCTCCCATTACTAGGGCCCTAATTGAGTTTAATATATCAAAACTTATTGAGATAGATTTTTCATGTTCACAAGATCGCCTTTTGACTACCATTCGGTGTAAGTTGGTTCGAGTCAACGTGCATGTAACACCAGAGCGAAGGGAACACTTTTTTCCAATAGCGGACAGACAATGCCAAATCTCCGAGTGGATCGGAAGTGAATGGAAACTCACTTTTTGGGGTCGTTTCAGCTATACATGCTTGGGCGATTCCGAAAATAAGGAATTGTCCATATTGATAGAGGATGCAGGTCTAAGCTTTTCAACGTTTGCTCGCGTCACATTCAGTTTAATGTTTATTTTCTCCTTTGTCTCATTGACTGCATGGAATAATTGCTTTTGTCTTAAAGCAAAACAGGCTTTTGCCTTCACGAAAACACTTGCAAACGGAGCTCCAAAAGTAATAAATATAACATTTTAAATTGTGGCAAGCAGTTGACTATAACAATAACCGTTACCGGATGTCATAAACTGGCTCTGCTTCTTCTTCGCGTTTAAATTTAGCTAAAATAGGATGTCTGCACACGCAAGCAAGCAATCAAATAATCGAACTACGAATTATACACTCACGCGATCCCTGCAATAGCTACAAATAGTGGTGCTGACATGATTTTAAATGCCTCGCCAATCGTAACAAAATTACAAACATATAAATCACAATACTTTACCCGCAACATTGGTGACATTTTTATTTTTATGACAATTTTCACTTATTGCCAATCGGCGCAACTCAAATAGCGATTCGATTCGACAAATGGAAACCAATGCTTGGCCACACACTGCTGATGCGGGAATTCCTTCGCATTGCCATTGAAGAATCGTATGCGGAATGCTACTGCACCAATGGCAAATACCAGCAATTGATGTCGCCTACTGACTCATCGGCATCATCATCGCCAGCACCAACAGAGACAATACCCATCACCACCATCAGGACGCATGGCAACAGCAACAGCCGCAGCGCTCATTGAAGTGCGAGTGTAGACGCCACAATTGCCTTTCAGAGTAGGCATGCGGGATAAATGAGGAGAATTACATTAATACAACGGCGGTCAACTTATTAACAGCGATATGCTGGAAGTCATTATTTTTGAGCTCAGGCCGAATTTTTGGAAAATACGTTTTTATTCTATCATTCTATTTCATTACTTCGGCTATTTTATTAATTATTGAAAATTAGTTTAAAAATCAGTCGGTTAAGCAATCAACAAGGCGTAGTTCAGTTATTATTTAATATGAAGTTCAGAGGGGTCTTGGGAATTTTTACTGAAAATAAAGCACATTCTTACGATATAAACATGCACGTCAAACAAGCGTTCGTGAGCATCCACAGAAAATCCATCGCCCACGTCCTAGTGTACGGTAAACGCGAATATCTCAGCACGGGACAGTAGAGTCGAATGTGTCTAGAAAATTTTTGTTCACTATACTTTGCATTCTTTGCATTTCACTGATCCAATTAAAAACTATGAACGTTTAAAGCTTGCTAATTAACCTAAACTCATTAGATAGTAGATGGCCTATTCTCTTCCTCACTTTTCGAATTAGCTTCGCTTTCAAATCCTCTTGACTTTGACTTTTCTTCCACAAAATATTATTTAAAAATGTTACTAAATGAAATCGGAGCAAAATTGTTTACATGGTTTTTTGGCTATAACTCGTCGATTAATTGATATTTTTTCAATCTGTAAAAGCCAAATTATTGCTAGAGACCTGTGCAACAATTACAATTTTTGAAAAAATTGATTTCGAAAATTTTTGTGGTACTTATGAAACAATATACTGAAAATCGGCATTTGACTGCAAACTTCGAAGGCCGATTAAAAGAAAATTCGAACTAACATAAAAAAAACGGCGCGATACGGGTCTTCTAATTTCGCCTCTATTTTCACCCGCCACTCTCAGAATGGACCTAATTTTTGCTAAACTGAATTTGTTCCACAGTGTTATTAGACTAGTTCTTATGAATTCCCCATCAAGCAATACTTAACGGTGATGTAAGATGTTAAGTTTTCACCCTGTGATAGCCACTTTGAGCTACTTAATGAATCTGCGACGCCCTTTTGGCAAAGCTACTTTTTATTTCAGCGCAAATTCTAAAGAAAAAACACTCAAAAGTACAGAAATGAAGACTTTTGCTAAAAAGTATTGGAAAACATGTTTTATTTTGAATAGCCCGCTATTTCGGTAGATGTCTCTTTTGAAGCTGTCATTTTTTGATATTTGGCAAGTAGAAACTACGCCATTAATAAAAATGGAACGATACACGCTTAAACAACGCATTTAAATTAGTAAATTCACTATAAAAATGGTGAAAGTTTGGCAGAGACGGTCGACAATTCGAGCTGTTGGGACAAGTTAGTGATGTGAAGAATAAAACCCGTGCACGTCGCTCAAGAACAGCCGAAAATATTACTGTTGTAGCCGAAAGTGTTGAAGAAACCCCAGCTTTGTCCATTCCTCGTCGCTCTTTGGAATTACGGATTCCACAAATGTCATTACACCGTATTTTGCATAAAGCTTTAGGTCTTAAGGCTTATAAAGTCCAGTTAACATAAGAACTCAAGCCGACCGATCATCAACAACGTCGTGTCTTTGCTGATTGGGTCGTTGAAATGCATGAAAATGATCCGAAATTCCATCGAAAAATCATCTTGAGTGATGAGGCTCGTTTCCACCTCGATGGCTTCGCCAAAATTGTCGGATCTGGGGCTCAGAAAATCCCATAGTTATTGTTGAAAAGCCTCTCTATCCTCAAAATGTGACTGCCTGGAGCGGTTTATGGTCCGGCGGAGTCATTGGACCTTACGTTTTACTTTAAAATGAAGCTGGAGCAACAGTTATGCTGAATGGATTGCGCTATCGAGAGATGATTATGACCGGAGTTGGATGGTATTGATTTGAACAACGTTTATATTCAACAAGACGGCGCTACGTGCCACCAAGCAACGGAAGCATTGATCTTTACACTTCTACTGTTTTTGTTCTGCCACAAATTGGGAGCAAAAGAGGGTGTTAAGTTTGTTCATGACCCAAAAGATAAAACTAAAAGACAAGATTCGGTAAAATCGTGCAGCTCTTTATTGAAACCAGGCGATAAAGTGTGGAAAGTTGTCTAATGATACTCTTCCGATGCCTATCAAAAATTTGCATTGTTGGAATGAGCCCGAAACTGCTCGTCCTTTGGTTAACGCTTCTACAGATAATATCCTTTTTTACTTAAAAAGCGTAGTTTTATTTAAACGAATTTCGATTTAGAGGGTCCGGCACTCGAAGTGTAACCAATTAAAAAGGTCATAAAATTAGTTTGCAAATTTACTTTGTTCCATTCAAAGTTAAAAATGTGCGAAAAGAATACAAAATTAAGAATCAATTTACTCTTGCTCGATAGGACCACCTTTTGCCTTCACTATGGTCTTGAGATGGTCCAAAAACGAATCGCAACTGCCCGAATATGTCTTGCAGGTATTTAGCGGGCAATGGCTTTTTTCAGCGCCTCGAGACTTTGCTCTCCAAAATGGCCCAAAGAGAATAATCCATCGGATTCGCGTCTGGTGAATTTGAGAGCCATTGTGTGGACGTTTTGAAGTTCGGAACGTAGTTTTTTAGCCATTCTTGGTTCACTCGAGCTTCCAGAATGCTTTGCTGATAATATTTCGCATTTACCTTGACGTCAGGCTCGTTGAAAACGATTGGAGAGCGCCCATCTGCGTTTACAGCGGGCCAAACCATTACCTGTGGCAGGTGCTGCCTACTGGTGACCAATCGATGACTCAAATATCGTATGAGCGGTCGGTCAAATAAAGCCTATCGCTTTGGGAGTTGCCGAATTGTTCAATTTGAAAAATGTTCTCATCAGAAAACACAATGTTCGGAAATTGACCGCTTTCGGCCAAGCGAAGCAACTCCTTCGCTCTCTCAAGTCTGACTTTTTGCTGCTTTGGTGGGAGATCATGCGCCTTTTGGATCTTGTGAGGTTTAACTTTGAGATCATTTTTCAGTATGCGATGGATGTTACTATCTTTTACAGTTACAAATTTGACTTCAGTCAAATACTTTCTGAAGGGTAGATGAAAAAGTTTGAACACTCAACCAAAACAATTTATTGAGCGTGCGATGATATGGCCCTGGTAATAACCAAAATTCATACGTGGGACTTCTCAGAATGGTAAAATTATATTTTTTGTGGGAAGCTTTTTAAGTAAATGGAAAATACTAAGTTAAGTTGTATTTATTTCTGTTTTGGTTATCAGAATTGTTTGTCAAATTACGAGCTTTTGGATTTAGGAAGCTAATCTTTCTAAAACCTGAGAGATATCAATGCAAATTTGAGAAACATTATAAAATTAAATCTGTTTCTCATAATCTGTAAGAAATATTGTCTTTCTAGATTTTTGTTAAATAAATAAATATCATTTCACAACTTTTCCATTGAGTGCCACTCAACACGAAAACTAGGTACAGTGTGCTAAACGTGGATGTAATATTAGCTGTCTTACAATTCATGCCCTAAGCGCCAACTGGGAATTAGGGGATTTTATACATATACAGAATTATGTTGGTAATTTATAATAAAGGGTGGTTAAACTTCAAGGGCCGATGTTGAATGTGAACCACACCCAAACGTCAACGACTCCGTTGGACTTCTTTCTTTGGGGTTATTTAAAAAAAAGGTGTACGTCGATAAGCCAGCAACAATTCAAGAGCTAAAGGATGAGATAATTCGGCACATTAACGGCATAAAGCCTGAATTATGTCTCAGCGTCATCGAAAATTTGGACCATCGGATGGAGGTGTGCCGCCGAGGCCGCGGTGGTCATTTGGCCAATATTTTGTCCAATACGTAATTGAACCATATCAATATTTTCATAGTAATGAGAAATGACAATAATTTCTTAAAAAAATTGTATCTTATTCAAAATCTACACCGGCCCTTGAAACTTAACCACCCTTTATAAAAGAAGAAAGAATTATTTATCACATTTCTATGGTAATATTGACAGCAGAAACTTGAGATTTATATTAAAACGATAGGTTACTAAATAGTTGACTGTAGCTGTGTATAACGCATATAGGCACGAGTACATACATATTTCCACACATACCATAATATTTTGCTCCTTGCATATTTTGTTGTTCTTTCGCGAACGCCACTCGTAGCTTTTGAAATTTCATTTCGATTACCGCACCTTTCGCAGCTCATTCTTGTCCATTTTTCGTGCGTGTAAATTGAATGTAAATGGATTGTTACCATAAAAATCGCCGGTTATTGCAATTGCAATTTATCTTCTCACAAATCGCAGTTGTAGCTGCTACATATTTTTTTATTGTGGTTTTTCTTTGTTATTGCGACGCGCGATGTTTTTCTGCCTATGCTGTTAATATTAACGATTGATTTCTAGTCTACGACACTTATACACCCATACGCACATTTGAGACTGCATACTTGCGTACTATAAGTAGATCCTGCTTGTAACGTACGACTGTCTACAAATTGTTGTTATACGAATTGTAAGGCATGCGCTGCACAGGAGAATTTTAAACAAGGAGTTGGCTATTCTAGGAGTAGCTACTGCTATACTTTGATGCCTAGAAGATTGAAATGTATTTTGCAAGAAGGGATATTCCAATATAAAATTCTTTTTCCTCCACCACTACCAAAAGAGAGATTTTCCTTTTTTGATGGCGCCTATTGCCGAAAGTACGGAATTGCTCTTCAAATGAAAAGCCAATTTTGACAATGGCTACTATAATCGGCGACTTAGAAATTGTTTTCTATCAATGCTGGCCTCGTTTTAAATTTTTCTTCGAGGATGTGAGTAATTCGAGAAACTCCTGTATTTTTAAGTTTTTTGCTGAAAAGTAAATCAAAAAGGTAAAAGATAAAGATAAAGATAGAGATAGAGAAGAGATAGGGATAGAGATAGAGATAAAGATAGAGATAGAGATAGAGAAAGAGATAAAGATAAAGATAAAGATAAAGATAAAGATAAAGATAAAGATAAAGATAAAGATAGAGGTAGAGGTAGAGATAGAGATAGGGATAGAGATAGAGATAGAGATAGAGATAGAGATAGATATAGATATAGATATAGATATAGATATAGATATAGATATAGATATAGATATAGATATAGATATAGATATAGATATAGATATAGATATAGATATAGATATAGATATAGATATAGATATAGATATAGATATAGATATAGATATAGATATAGATATAGATATAGATATAGATATAGATATAGATATAGATATAGATATAGATATAGATATAGATATAGATATAGATATAGATATAGATATAGATATAGATATAGATATAGATATAGATATAGATATAGATATAGAGATAGAGATAGAGATAGAGATAGAGATAGAGATAGAAATAGAGATAGATATAGATATAGATATAGAGATAGAGATAGAGATAGAGATAGAGATAGAGATAGAGATAGAGATAGAGATAGAGATAGAGATAGAGATAGGGATAGAGATAAAGATAGAGATAGAGATAGAGATAGAGATAGAGAAAGAGAAAGAGATAAAGATAAAGATAAAGATAAAGATAGAGGTAGAGGTAGAGGTAGAGATAGAGATAGGGATAGAGATAGAGATAGAGATAGAGATAGAGATAGAGATAGAGATAGATATAGATATAGATATAGATATAGATATAGATATAGATATAGATATAGATATAGATATAGATATAGATATAGATATAGATATAGATATAGATATAGATATAGATATAGATATAGATATAGATATAGATATAGATATAGATATAGATATAGATATAGATATAGATATAGATATAGATATAGATATAGATATAGATATAGATATAGATATAGATATAGATATAGATATAGATATAGATATAGATATAGATATAGATATAGATATAGATATAGATATAGATATAGATATAGATATAGATATAGATATAGATATAGATATAGATATAGATATAGATATAGATATAGATATAGATATAGATATAGATATAGATATAGATATAGATATAGATATAGATATAGATATAGATATAGATATAGATATAGATATAGATATAGATATAGATATAGATATAGATATAGATATAGATATAGATATAGATATAGATATAGATATAGATATAGATATAGATATAGATATAGATATAGATATAGATATAGATATAGATATAGATATAGATATAGATATAGATATAGATATAGAGATAGACATAGAGATAGAGATAGAGATAAAGATAGAGATAGGGATAGAGATAGAGATAGAGATAGAGATAGAGATAGAGATAGAGATAGAGATAGAGATAGAGATAGAGATAGGGATAGAGATAGAGATAGAGATAGAGATAGAGATAGAGAGAGAGAGAGAGATAGAGATAGAGATAGAGATAGAGATAGGGATAGAGATAGAGATAGAGATAGAGATAGAGATAGAGATAGAGATAGAGATAGAGATAGAGATAGAGATAGAGATAGAGATAGAGAGAGAGATAGAGATAGAGATAGAGATAGAGATAGAGATAAAGATAGAGATAAAGATAGAGATAAAGATAGAGATAGAGATAGGGATAGAGATAGAGATAGAGATAGAGATAGAGATAGAGATAGAGATAGAGATAGGGATAGAGATAGAGATAGAGATAGAGATAGAGATAGAGATAGAGATAGAGATAGAGATAGAGATAGAGAGAGAGATAGAGATAGAGATAGAGATAGAGATAGAGATAGAGATAGAGGTAGAGGTAGAGATAAAGATAGAGATAGGGATAGAGATAAAGATAGAGATAGAGATAGAGATAGAGATAGGGATAGAGATAGAGATAGAGAGAGAGAGAGAGAGATAGAGATAGAGATAGAGATAGAGATAGAGATAGAGATAGAGATAGAGATAGAGATAGAGATAGAGATAGAGATAGAGATAGAGATAGAGATAGAGGTAGAGATAGAGATAGGGATACAGATAAAGATGAAGATGAAGAGGAGAAGTAATTGGTTCTTAGACTGCGATTTTATTCTTTGTAAAAACAATTAACTTCAGTTAATCAAAATATGATTTAAATGATTTCTGCGACGACGTTTCCATATACACAGACAGTTTCAAAACGTTTCAAGACTGTCGTATTTAATGTTTTATGAATGAAGCAAGAAATTCACAGTTTCCCACAAAACAAATAAACAAACAAAATAAAAGCCAACAACAATTACACATCAAACTCGGCACTCTTTTCTGCTTGAAATTGCAAATTGTGCTTTCAGCAAAACAATTAGCCCCGCCATTTAATGACAAATAATTTCAACAACTCGTACGCGTATAGTCATAGTATGAAAAATCTAAATTAAACTCGTGTCAAATTAAAAGCAGCACGCCATAGGCAACGTCAATTGCATTAAAAAACAATTACTCAAATGGCCAAATTTGTAAAAATGTTCACGTTTCGCTCCCACATATACATGCATATGTACATACAAACACGCAAATGGTGCATTTACTATATGCACACACACACACACACAAATACATACACTCATACATCACGCACCCGCACAATGGCCATATTTGGAAACGCGCCACAGACAGCTAACAAAATCGACAACAATTCAGACAAGTACTCGCCATGGGTATCGACTTGAGTTTGATTTTTCCACATCTTGGCAGACCAATTACATGTTTAATTGGTGAACAACATTTGTGGAGGAAACAAATGTGCAGTGAATAACTATAAAAAAAAAATTAAGTGGATTATCTCGGTTGACATTGAAGGTTGGAATTGGGGTGATCATATTATCGTATTAAATATTTCATGCGCTCGTATGCATATGTATATATGTATGTATGTATGTATGTAAAATTAAATATATTTTTACCTGCTATTAGTAAGTGAACACCATTTATTAGGTCGATGGCTTAAAGCCAACTGCGTGCATGAGTATCAAGACATAAAGAATATTTTTAAAAGCGGTCGCCCTTTGACTTAAACAGTTTCACTGAAAAACCACCTGACGTTCCTCCAATTGTGGAAAGTCAGTTATATGCATATTTCCGGAGTCCTTTTGATGCAGTTTTGCTGAAACAACTTCGTGGCCTAACACATGGGCTCAAAAGTCCCGGACCTAACTTATAGATGGCCCTAGTTTTGCATTACCAGAAAGAATTGCGTGTTTTAATTTTACACTGCTTCTTGATGAGAAAAATACCGTTCAAGCGAAGCAATGGCTTGAAAAGTGTTATAGGGACTCCACTCCAACAGAAATAACCACAAAACGATGGCTTGCTGACTTCAAACGAGGTCCTAGAGATACCTATGATGCACAACGCAGTGGACGTCCAAATGAGGCGTGACTGAGGTAACACCAGAAAACATAAAAAAAATCTACAAAATCGTTTTGGGTGATTGAAAAGTGAATTTGCGTGAGTTAGCTGACATCAAAAAGATATCAAAAAAATGTGTTGGCTTTATTTTGCATTAGCATTTGACTACAAGAAAACTCTGTTCAAAATTGCGACACTCACTGTTGAGCAAAAACAAGTGAAACACAAGTCAATCAAAATAAAGGCAAAACTACATGAAATGCACTTCGTGTTGTTCTCAGATTCGCCAAATTTGGTTCCTAGCGACTAATGACTGTTCGCAGACCCAAAAAATGCTCACCGGTAAGAAATTTCGCTCGAATGAGTAGGTCTATAGAGTAGGTCTTCTTTGATGATATGGCTTTCTTTGAAATATTGTTATGAAACAGGTTTTATTTTATATAAAATTTTTACTTACCAGTAAGTAAATAAAGTAATTAATTATTTTATTAAAAAAAAAAACAGATTTATTACGTAGTCAAAAGTTTTGGTTCAATAATTACACAGGAATTTCTCTTTCAAAGACGTTTGAGCACCGCTACTTTATTTCTAATTAATAGGCCAGATTTGAGAGTTTTGTAAAGTGTTGTCCAATAAGAGGTGTTAGTTTGATATTCAAAGAAAAATTCTATTTTTTAATATAAATTATCGCATGTTTATTTCATTATGCCGTTAATTGTGGAAAATAACATCACGCAAATGACCACCATAAACACGCTTACAGGATAATATCGTTTCCACGAAATTTTCCGTAACCGAATTGCAAAGTGGCTGCCCTATGTCCTCGATAGCCTCACGAAATCCATATTTGTGGTCTTAAATCGACCCTAGGCTTTTGCCGTAGACCTTCTCTTTCACCTGGCCTCAAAGAAAAAAGTCACAAGGTATTTAAATCACAAGATCTCGGTGGCCAATTGTGATACCTCTTCGAGAGAAAACACGATCCGGAAACTTTTCCCGTAAAAGATCAATGGTTTCGTTGCTTGTGTGGCACGTAGCGTCGTCTTGTTGAAAATAAACATTGTCCAGATCAATACTATCCAATTCCGACCACAACAAATCGTTCATCATCTCTCGATAGCGCAATCCAAAATAACACCTGTTATTGGAAAACCCTTTATTATTAAAAAGTAGTTCTTAGGCAAAGAAACGTAGTAGATACGAATAGCGTCTGTGTTCCTCGAGAATCACCTTGGATTTAAACTTTCGTTACCTTTAGGTAACATTGTAAACTGAAATGGTTCAGGAGCCAGCCAATAGTTTTTTTTTTTTTTTTTTCCAGCAACAAATTTTGAGGCTTTTGGAAAGTGCAAGCTCTGGATTTGCGATTACCAAAGTAGAGAAACGAGCACAAATACAGTGATCTACCTTGAACGGACAAATTGCCTACAGAAACGGTTCCAATTGTTCGTATCTCAGACATCGGTTTCCACTTTACCGTCAATTTCTTTCTTACAAAAGCGCAAGACAGTGTGTGCTCTCAAAGTATGTGCTATCTCAAAAACAGTTTGGCCTCAGCATGACAGAAACAGGACGCTTAAAGATTCCCCGGCTTTCAATTTCCTAACTCATAGCGGTAGTTACCGGTCCCTTGATGGCTGTAGATGGATTTTCTTCTTTCAAATTGTGAAATTTTTCCAAGGGAGTGAACCGCTTACGCGATTTTGGCCGAGTTTAATAAAGCGCGCCCGTCGTTTCTTTCCCGTGCTAACCGGCGCGAGTTGGAAACACCAAGTGGAGGCAAGTCCTTATCCACTTCATCTTTCCCTCACAAAATACCTTCGTTTTCCTCTGCTACCACCAGCTAGTACGGCATCGAATACTTTCAGCGTCAGAGCTATAAGACAGCCAACGAAGCCGCTGGATCTTTATTCGCAGCACTGTGTCGCACTAAAGCTCACACAGCCTATTGCTCCATCGCCTACGATACTCGCCGTCATCAACGGTCAAAGGTACAAAAATCTTCCGCATAATCATTGACCCTTCTTATGAGCAACATTCGATATTCGACTGTAGTCGAAAGTGCTGATCGAACGAATTTTCATTTGGTATTATGGTGCTCATTCGCTAAGGAATAGGAAGGATTATTGTGAATTTCGATCGTTCGACGCATTTACAATAGATAATTTTTTCTCAGCTGATACAGCAAATCAAAATTAAAGAAAAACCGATTGTATTGAAATTCTTTGTTAACAACATTTTTAAAAGCTAAAAAAAGTATTTTTTGTGAAAATGAGTACAACGGAGTTTTGGTTCGATGATTCATCCGACGATGGAAGATTAGTGGAACTAGCTAGAAGTAGAAAACGGTTGAGGGACGCATCCAACTCCATGGAAATGGTTTCTACTGAGTAAGTTTAGAATTTTCAAAATGTGTTGACGTACTTAGTATTACAGAAATTTCCTTACAGGTTTTTAAAGAACTTTAGGTTATCTAAAGAGGCGTTTATGAACCTACTGTCCAGTACAGAAAACCAGTTGCAGCAGTGCACCCGAGCCAAATCCATTCCAAACATTTTAAAGCTAGCAGCTGTTCTGCGATTTTGTGCTCAGGGATCGTACCAATTGAGCATTGGTAATGAATGTATGCTAGGACCTGTTCAACCCACAGTATCTGTTGTGTTATCGGAAGTAATAGATGTCCTGGAAAATTATATTTGTCAAAAATGGATACAATTTAGAAGCACAGGGGCTGATCTGCAACAAACAAAAGCACATTTTTATAGCAAATACCGGATTCCAGGAATAAGTGGCTGTGTTGATGGCACACATATTAAAATTGTCGCTTCCAGGAAAGAAGTTCAACATTTGTATTACAACTGGAAGGGATTCTACAGCATCAATACTATGAATTTAAACAGACATTTGCATATATGTATGTAAATATGAGTCAAAAATTCTAAATGCGAATAATGTAAATTTTAGGTTTGTGATCATACAATGAAAATAATTTGTCTTTTTTTGCTGCTTTTGGTGCAAATCCCTTTTGCGAATTGTGCATTTTCTTCCATTAATGCAACCAGCCTTTCAAATTGCTGTTTGCTACTCACGACTTTCGACCTGCATAAAATTAACAAAATTAGTAATATATATGTTTATCATTTGGTTACTATAAAATAATAAATAATCGCAAACAACTTACATTTTTACAAATTTTTCCACAATACGCTAAACGATCGAAAGCAAAATTGCATTCGACTTAAAATTCGGTATACCACGAAAATTCCGACAGGGTTGCACCGCTCATAATACTAAACTGACATTCGATTTTCGATCTTCAACAACCAGATCATAGATCATATCAAAGATCGAATCCAACTCATAATAGGGGCCTTTCTCTCAAACACTCCGAGCAACGTTTTATCGGATGCTGTCGTATGTAGGTTCACATTCCTACACCAATAAAACGAAAGCAATTTAGCATTTAGAGGCCAACCTTCGACGCATCGTATCGAAATGCTAGTGCATCCTGATTCTAGAGTGTGAAGAGTGTGTGATCAAGACGCGCGCCACAAATAGGAGGAGGAGATCGGACAAACACCCAAAAAGGTGTAAGCGCCTATTATAATATTATATATATATGTATGTTATTACATATATGTATGTTTATGTAAGAGTGTGTGCAAATTTGACCTCTAAATTACGCATATCATATACCGACATTAATCCCATAAAGCTACCTGGCAACTGAGGCCAATTTCACGAAAATTAAGACCATTTTCCGCTTTTTATTTCCATTTAAGATTTTCGGCTTCTAAACAGAAAAATACAATACAATTTTTACAATAAACTATTCCCAGTTTCACTTCTATAGAAATCTCCGCTTAACAAATATTTAATCGTTTATTAGCCAATTAACAGAAAGGTGCGCAAAAAGTCAAACGAATAGCAATGATTTATTACAGTTTAAACATGTGAAAATATTAATTGCCCACGCCAAAATTTTGCTAAATAGCAACTGCCTTTGTCACCTGTTCGCTGCCAACTATGCGAGTTGACAACTGTGTCATGCAACATTTTTCCAGCTGGTAGTGGTGACAATGGCTGAATGCTTGAACTCAGCCGCTCGGTTGCCGGCATGCAAGTGCACAAAATAATTCAATTTACGCGTAATTTACCGACAAAAATTTCACAGTGAATTCCCGCTGTGTGTGAGAACAAATGCGAAAATATGAAAAAGGGGCGAAAAGAAGTCGCTGTTGCGGTTGAGCGAATTCGATTCTATGTAATGGCGCTGTAGCGAAGTGCGCTGCCATGAACGTAAATCACTGCAAATTATGACAGCCAAAAATGAAAAATGGCGAACGCGATGCGATTGTACAACAGTGCTTGTACATACACACATACATATAAGCATGCGAGGACATTCCCTGCAGGGAAAAATACTAGTTATGAACTGGAATACTACCAGTTCACTTTCCTACTCAACCAAGGCGTGTTTTGTCTGAATAATGATAGCAAATTGTATTTTAACACTGATTATAATGTCAGCCTTCAAATCCAATGTAGAATCTTTTTTGCCAAAAAGTGCTACTTTGGACTGAGTAGGCAATTGGGTAGTAAAGTCCTTTCCTCTCTATCTCTCTCTCTACGAGGCTCTCATCATGCCCGTCGTATCGTATAGCGTAGAAGCGTGGACGGTGACAATATCCGATGAGGCGTTCCTTGGAGTGTTTGGGCGAAAGATTCTGCGGAAGGTTTTTACACCCTACGGACGGCGAGTATCGTAGGCGGTGGAAGAATGAGCTGTATGAGTTTTAGTACGACATAGTGCAGCGAATGAAGATCCAGCGGCTACCAGCTGGCGGTAGCAGAAGGCCTTCTCTTGCGCTGGAAAGATCAGGTGGAGAAGGACTTGGCTTCCCTCTGTGAGTGTAACTAGCGTGGGTTAACACGAGGAAGTAACGACTGTCGCGCATTTGTTAAACTCGGACAAAATCGCTTAAGCGGTTATCGCGCCAATCAAGAAGAAGTGGACACCGCGGACACCAAGGAAATGAAATTGGGAATCAGCAGTTACCCCACAGGGACCAGAGCTAATAATCGGAATCAGTTCCACAGGAATCAAGAATTTGATCAGGGCTTATGCATGCAATTTACATAAAGAGCGATGGTCCAGTCTAGAATGCTGCAGAACTGCAAAGTGTTTTGTGATAAGCCCGAACAAAAAACTGTCGAAGTTCCTACTAAAGCTTGGACTCAACCCATGGGGTGAGCATAAGACCACTATCGGAGTCATTGAAGACCCGATTTGCCTGTCTTGCTTAGAGCAGGTGGAAAGCACTGAAAATTTTTCTTGTGAGTTTCCTGCCTTTGCTAGAGCAATACTACGAATTTTGTGTTATGATGTCATAATGAGTAAAATTCGTTCCCTCAAACTGGAGGATATTTTCAGATTTGCCAAAGAAGTTGTCTCTGTCTCTAACATTTCGAATTTTTTAACATATTTAATCATAAACCTGTTTTGATTTAGAAAAACCTTGAAATATGACGAGAAAATTAAATGATATCCTCTTCTTGGCCCAGCTAATGGAGTATGACGAATCTGGTGACCTTGGTGACGTCGATTTTTCAGACAGCAGTGACGATAATTACGACCCCTATGAAGAGGAAAGCTTCTTATCAGAAAAATCTAGCGGAGATAACGGAAATAATACTTCTTCTGAAAATGATGAGTCGCAATCAACGGAAAGTGGTGAAAATAATTATGTGTCGACATTTGAAAATGTTACGGTTTGGTCAATACCTGATGAAAATTTGCAATCACGAAAGACTGTTCAAGCTCAACGAGCCCCCATCATTTCTTCACATATCGGACGATCTGACTCAGTAATACAAGTAGCTCTGGACTAATGTACACGAAATGGCTGGATACAAAAGAAGTTATTCTCCTAAGCAACTGCCACGATGATGAAATGAGAATCATAGGAAAAAAGCAGAGGGATGGCCAAATAATACCTACACCATGTCCTAAGATGATACAGTTTTATCACGAAATTATGGGAGGAGTCGATAGAGCAGATCAAATGGCCGGCTTATATGATTTGAACCGAAAATCCAAGAAGTGGTGGAAGAAAATTTTTTATCGACTTTTGATGATGTCCGTTGTGAATTCATGGATTTGATATTCAGAGCTACGTCGTCAAAAGATGCCATTGATTGATTTTATAGTAATTTTGCAGAGGAGCTGATTGCCGAAGGTCAGAAAACGGCCGCCAATATTCGCAGTGGAAGGTCTGGTTACATTTCCAAAAAGAAAAAGACTTATGGAAAGTCCGCTACTCATCTACCAATCAAAGGAAGCACAAGACGACGATGCGCTGGCTGTCGCTTCAAAAGCGTTGAAAGGCGTACTAAAACCATATGTGAAGAATGTGAAGTTCTACTATGCAATAATTGTTTCGCTCCTTTCGCTCCACCAATTGAAGTGAAATCCTTCATCACCTGCTCTTTTCAACGCAGAGGGGGCCTCCCTTTCCTCTACGACGCCAGCTGGTAAACATAGAATACAAAACCGGAGCCATTTCATTTGTATCCATTCGGACCAGGGGAGCCGCTGGATATTTATTCCCCGTGCCATGTCGATGTGGTTGTAAAGCTCATACAGCTGTTGGTTGTTCCCTCGCTCCATCGCCTGCGATACTCGCCGTCACCATCGTGCCAAGGTCCAAAAATCTTTCGCAGAATATTTTTTTAAGCACTCCAAGGGACGCCATATAGGACCTTCTCTGCTAAATACCAGTATCTGAACTGCTTTAAAATGTATGCATTACTACTTCTGCTTTTCTCTGCGGGGTATTTCTAGCAATATGTAACTGTACAGGTAACTCTATTATAGGCATGAGAAAATATTGCACAATTTACCGTTGAAGTTGCATGCTTGTATTCAAACAAAAGTGTCGATTTTTTCATAGTTAATTCAACTTTAATCTCTGATATTAGCTAAACACTTCTCCACCGAAAAATAGAAGAAAAATACATCAAACCGGGTTATGAAGCAACTTTTAAATTTGTAACAGTTTAAAAACGAAATTATATTTCGCAATATATGCCTGCTATAACAAAGTTGTAAGTTGTCCGAATATTTCATCACACAGCACTATTAATTTTGAAAGTTCCAGTAACGCCCACTTTCAATTAGGGGAAAAAATTAAAAAGTGGCTCTGGTCTACCGTCCATTCACATTCATAGCAGCCATTGCGCACTTCCTTTCCTCATGCGAAATCTTCCAAAGTGTACGCAATAGCATCATTGAGCATTTTACGATGCGTTTGTATTTTGTAAAATTGCAATGAGTTTTTAATTGACTTCAAAATGCAGCGATTCCAATGGAAGTGCCGTTAATCGCTTGAGCTTTTGTTGTTGCCATAATAGTGAAGCGCTCAAAGAGCTCACGAGTAAGTTCACACACTAAACACAATTAAGGTGAATGGTTTTAAAAGTGATTTTGATATGAAAAAACTTGTGGGTATTTGGAAATTTGTTTGAGATAATTTAATTGTGAGTTAATTCACTTTCAACATTTTTTTTATGATTTGCGAATAAAAGTTTAAGCCTCAAGCAGCAGATTTTCGCAGAGATGTCGAAAGGTGGGAAGCGTAAATTAATAAGGTCTGATTTTTCGATGGAGGATAAACTTACATCACCTGTTTTGAATTAGGGGGAGTCTAATGTGACCTATATAAAAATAATTCAGAAAAATTACTTTGTACCTCCCCCTGGTGAATTAAAAATTTACTTTTTTTTAAGTAACGGGGGACTTTTTAGCTATTATCTTTTTAAACAGTTGGTTTAAACAGCTGACGCTCGTTTCGTGTTTTGTTTCACTGTCGAACGTCTTCAGTTTGGTCTATAATTTAACCATGAGTCGCCTCACAAACCAAAAACGCTTGCTAATCATTGAATTTTATTATAAAAATGCGTGTTCTGTCAAGAAAGTTTATCGCGCGCTTCTTCCATTTTATGGTCAGTTTAATCGACCCACTGAAGCGGCTATTCGAGCTATTGTGACTAACTTTAGAACCTCAATTTAGAACTACATTATTGCACCTCAAACCACCCACACGCTTACGTAGAGTGCGAACTAAAGAAAATATCGCAGCTGCATCGGCCAGTGTTAATGATGACCATCAATTATCGATCGTCGCCGTTCGCAGCAGTTGGGCCTCTGTTACTCAATTTTGCGAAAGGATTTAGGTGTGAAGCCTTTCAAAATACAGCTGGTGCAAGAACGCAACGCAGAATTTTTGGTGAATGGGCCCTTGGAAAGTTGGCCGAGGATCCACTTTTTTATCGAAAAATTGTTTTCAGCGACGAAGCTCATTTTTGGTTCAATGGGTACGTGAATAAACAGAATTGTCGATTTTGGAGTGAAGATCAGCCAGAAGAATTGCAAGAGCTACCAATGTATCCAGAAAAGGTCACAGTTTGGGGCGGTTTATGGGCTGGAGGTATCATTGGACGGTACTTCTTCAAAGATTCTGCGAATCGTAACGTAACTGTGAATGGTGAGCGCTACCGTGAAATGATATCCAACTTTTTTTTGCCCAAAATGCAAGAGCTTGACTTGCATGACTAGTGGTTTCAGCAAGACGATGCCACATGCCACACAGCATGCGTAACAATGGACTTGTTGAGAGGCGAGTTCGGTGAACATTTTATTTCACTTCGGGACCTGTCAATTGGCCACCCAAATCGTGTGATGTAACGCCTTCAGATTATTTTTGTGGGGCTATGTTAAAGTTCATGTCTATTCAGACAAGCCTGCTTCAATTAACCCATTGCAAGACAACATTAAAGCCTTTATATGTGAGATACCGGCCGAAACATTGGAAAGAGTATGAAAAAATTGGACTAAGCGGATGGACCATTTGAAGTGCAGTCACGGTCAACATTTGCATGAAATAATCTTCAAACATTAAATTATATGGACTGTACTATCGATTTAAATAAAAATTTCATGCCCCTTTCTGAATTTTACGTGTGTTTTTTTTTTGAAAAAATTTCCTATAGCTCGAAATAACCCATTATATGTTTTTATTTACTTGCTTGCATGTTTTTATATACTCGCGTTTAACTAAATTTTCAAATCTCCATCTAATTGAACTGCTTGTTAGTCCGATGAATAAATTCTGTTAGATCCGCGTATCTCCACCTAATGCGTTACGATCCCTTCGTTCTTGACGTGAAGTGCGGATTGTGTGCACAAAAGCAGTAGCAAGGGGGCTCGAGTGGGACTGATATTCAGTTGGTTGGTTGTTCATTTGTTAGGACTTTGTTAGGTTGAAAACCCGTCTCCAACGGTTTTGCAAAGTACTTGATTGGCATCTTGAACCCAAAAGTCAAACCATTATTTTAGTTTTTATTCGCTTTCCATAGAGAACACCATTCGGCTCCCCATTTTCCAATTTAAATTTTGCACCAGGAGATCTGAAGTTCTACTATTCTCTCGAACATCTTATCTCTTAAGTGAGAAGATGCTCGATATCATAAAATTTGTTTTTGAGCAGTTCGCCTCTGCTAAAATCAGTCTGTTAAGAAAATTAATATAACCGCCAAAAGTTTCGTAGGTAAATGGACTTCTATCAGTGCTTTTAGTAACCGCAAAGTTGGTTGCCTTAGAGTCACAAAATCAAGATGGTTTTGTCTGGTGATAATGGAATTATAGAGTTATCGACCTCTTGGATATATTTAAATCTTATGAGACGCGAAGTTTAACAAAAAATAGTCTACAACAAGAAATTATTATCTAGAAGTTTGTTGCACATAAATGAAATAGTGCGGAAAATTGCCCATGACGTGGTGCCGCTACTCGGATCACAAAGAATTTTAAAGAAGTTGGTTTTGATCTGACGTAATTGTAGAACTTTGTTAACATTGCTTTTCTTCTGGACTGAAAAAATTTCTTGCTTCCTAATATTTTTTCTCTTGTCTTCCTTAATTAACTTAACCTAACTTTTAATCTTTGTTCTCATACCAATCTCATCTTTGTAAGAAACCTCGTCCATAATTAATCTCTATACAAGTGGACTTGAATGATTAGGGTTTTATAAATTTTTCAATAGAAATAGCACTTGTTGGATAGGTTAGGCTAGCCAGGTTGCTTGTCTATGATAAGACACTCCGTGGCCCTAAGGCCCATTGTGATACCTGCGCTTGATTTCCATGCCCTAACTAAGATGGTTAAACCGCTTAGATCTTTTTAAGAAGGTATGACATTTAGCAAATTTCCCAGCTCTTCAAAGAAACAATCGCCAAGTTATTTGGCAGGACATGAACGGAAGAGCGATTCAATTTCACCTTCATCTCCACAACTCCTGCAAAAGTCATTGTAAGGTATACCCATCTACTCGCTAGGGTGCCTAGAGTGCAATGACCTGTTATAATACCTTTGAGGACGCTGGTAGTTGATGTGTTGAATCCAAGTAGACATTTTGTCCTTTTAAGATTCAGTTTTGTCCAGAGCATTTTGGAGATACTGCAGTTAGCAGGAGTTAGCAGTCAGAGATCAACTTCTATTAGTTTTCGCGATTACTCTCAAGTCCATTGGAGTGCACAGGTCGTTAAGACGAATGCTTATGTGCTCTACTACTCGCTGAAAATCAAGCTCAGAGACTTTCCTAGCACACTCATCCGCTCTTTCATTTCCCTCCACTCCAGAGTGGCTATGGACCCAACAAAGTGTGGTGTTGTGTTGTTGGGTAAGCGAGAGCGACCTGCTTCATTCTTTAACATATCTTGAATTGATGCGCACTGGGACCAGTTCTTTGGAGGTAAATCTATTAGTCTTATCGCTTTTGCTAGATTCTTGATAAGCAAAGTTCTTCAAAGCTACAGCAGTCTACGGTGGCGTTAGTCCCAAAAGATGAAGACTCTTCGTGCATTGCCCGGAGGTACTTTGTAATGTGTCTGATCCCACACCAGCCGTTTTGCTTCCTTTTTCAAATTTGGTAAAGCCTCACTGACGGCACACGGGCTTGGATGAATGGTGTAAATATCATCTGTGTCCACCACCAGCATCGTACTCTTGCTGTATGTGGTGCCATGGCGGTCATGGATTGTCAGCTTGTATTACGCTTTCGAAAATCAGGTTGAAGAAGTCGCGCGAAAGGGAATAGTTTGAGAGCTCATTCTTGATTTAGACGAAGCTGCAGATTGTACGCAATGTTATTATACACATTTGGCCACGGGAAAACGTCTCTATGTTAGTTGCTTGGGTCCCAGGCCACTTTCGTCTGGGTCGACATGCTCAAAGATTGAACGTACCTCATTTCGACTATTGCAGAAGTTGCAAGAAGGAAGAGGAGGAGGAAGAGTCTGCAAGACATCTTCGCTGTCACTGCCTTGCGTGGCATGCCAACAGGTTTAAATACTTTGGCTCGTCGTTCGTGAACGATACTTATTACTTTAGGAATATCCCATGATCAGGAAGTACCGGGAATGTATAAATAAAACAAAACAGAGTTAATCTTCAGGAAAATTTATTTTATCTCCTTCAAAATATGACCCATCTGAAGCAACACACATGTGCCAAAGATTAACCTAGTCCTCCATGCACCTCTGGTAGGCCGACGAAGGGATGGGCTTCAGCTCCTTCACCGCATTCTCTTCGATCTCCTCTATCGACTGAAATCTCCTTCCACGAAGTGGTAACTTCAACTTGGGAAACAAAAGGAACTCGCACGGGACCATATAAGGGGAATACGCACGGTATTGCACGATGGTATTTACTTGGTATTTGGTCAAATAATCCATCAAAATTTGGGTTCGGTGCGATGACGCGTTATCATCCTGCAAAAGCCAAGATTTGTTTGCCCACATTTCCGGCCGTTTGTGGCGTACAACATCTCTCAAACGCTTCAAAACGGATAAATAATATTTTTTATTGACTTTCTGGCCTGATGGAAGGTATTCATGGTGCACTACGCAGAAAAGAAAACAGTCAACATCTCTTTCCCGGTACTTTTTGATCATAGGTTATAAGTGTCTGCCAAATCAATGGGTTCGTACTTAAAATAACGTGGTTTTAACGAGGAGTGTCAGATAAAATGCTACTGAGGTATTAGAATGGATCGACAACCGTCTAAGTGAGTTGGTTTAAAGAGTGACTACCACTTCTTTCTACCAACCTACCTACCCTTTTTCTTCTTTCAAAGTATTACAATGCGGGGTGCGTCAAATCTTTCTTCACAGAGCTCCTCTAAAGCTATATAAGTTTAGAGGGTATCAATTATCAGGTTTACTATAGATTCTTTACATACTTCTTCTTGCACAAATAATCGAGTGGGGCTCTAACTTTTTCCTGAGAGCTGCTTTCAAACTGCAGGTGGTTTAGGGAGCAACTTTTTCGTGCAAGAGATCTACTCGAAAAGTCATCAATTCTTACTCAGGTGTAAACTCACTTTTAAAAATATATTCAGCATTTCGAATTTGCACACCAACGCCAGGACTTTCGTCCATATATTACAAATAAACAGATTCGCTTAAGTCGACCGACGCTTCTAGCAACCCTTCGTCTTTGCTCAGGTGCTTGCCCTGTAGGTTTCCTTCTTACTCGCCGTTCCAAATCAATAACTTATTCAGCATGAATAAGGGAATGCTAAGCTCACATTTCTTTGTATCGACGTACTTATCGTTTTAATTCAAAGCCTTTATGTGCACTTGAATGTGTGAGTTCCGAGAGCAAGTTTCCCCGTATCCATGTCGGCTTAGAAATTTTAATTGCCTTTGCGTGTTATTTGCAACTACGCGACTGGACAGTGAACACGTTCTTTAAATAGCTGAACATGACTTACATGCAACTACAGCGTCTACCTGCGAGCACTGAGAAGCAGAGTAAAATGAAACAGGGATTACAAGTTGCTGGAATATTTAGCATTTTTAACATGTGGCTATGCCAAAATAACTAAAAATTTTACAGGACTTCTGCAGCACGTAGCGGTTGGTTTGCGCGCATTACATAGGAGTTTGTAAGTAGGTTTATGAGGGGAAGATGAGCTTTAGCTAAGAATTGTAGTAAAGCATTGCTTATTTCATTTATATGTGGAAAATTTGTATCGCAAAAATTGTACGATAGCCGTCAACTTACTTAAGCTTCACATAGTAAGATTGTGATTTTGAAAATTATTGCCTTGCTAACCAAAACTTTGTGGACAGCACTTAAAATGAATTACATTAGACAAGTTAAAGTTCAAACACCTTTCGTTTTACTTCTTTTTCTTTGCTTTCCTTTTCTTTTATTTAATATAGAAAATTTAACACCTTTCGTACAGGCTAAGTACTTAACGAGGACAAGACAAAGTAACTCCTATAATCAAGCAAATAATCGGCGCCCTCGCGTATCAGCGCCCACGTCACTGTTGACAGTTATTATTTCGAGGTTATACCTGCAAGGGTATTTTCAAATGAAAAAAATGAAATAAAGAAGCAGGAAATGGTTCAACCAATAATTTTAGTATATATTTAGGAAAAATAGGAACAAAAAATTATTCAACAAAAGTTCAACTTGACTAAACTTATTAAATTAAAAAAGAAATTAAAATAGCTTCATATGAAATAAGTGCAGGGTGGGCCATATTGCGTTTGCTCTTTGAACCACCTATTTTTTTGAGAATGGTAACACAAATGACATGTCAAATATGTTCATAATTTACTCAAAGGTTTGACATTTACGAAATGGGACGCTTTACGCTTGAACAAAATTGGGAAATATTGAAAACCTATTTCCAAAGCGGTGAGTCTTCTTCTTCTTCTGCGGCTACAGTAAATGGCGAGCGTTACCGTGACATGCACAACGAGTTGTTTCCAAAAATTGAAGAGGATGACATGGACGACATTTGGTTTCGACAGGACGGTGCAACTTGTCACACTGAAAAAGTTACACTCGAACTTTTGGCTACCATTTTTGAAAACCGTTGGACTATTTTTTGTGGGAAGCCGTTAAGGACAAATGCTATGCGAACCATCCAGAGACGATTGATGCTTTAAAACACGAAATTGAAGTTGCCATTCATGAAAGTGGATCCCAAACAATCGAAAATGTGCTTAAAAATTTGGTTGATCGAATGGCCTACTGTAAAGCCAGTCGTGGCAGTCATTTGAACGATATTATTTTTCATTCATAAATGACAATGTTCAATCTTCAAAATAAAAAAAAAGTTTGAAAAAATATTGATTAGTATTTTTTTTATAGCCGATTCAAGAAGCAAACTTTACATGGCCCACCCTATATATATGCATTGGCCATTCTTTCTATAACTTTCGATTTTTTAATAATTAATATGTTTTTTATTTTGAGAAATGTCTTCATTTATACGCTTAGGCTTAGAGTCTGCCAAGTTTTAAAGAGTGGAATCACCTTTCTTATCCCACTCTTCCACTAAAACACCTTTGAGTGTCTCAAACTGCTGACTATTTTTATAAATACGGGCCGACAATATTCCCCAGAGGTCCTCAATTGGGTTTAAATCGGGACTTAGTGCTGGTCAATTCAGAACTGAAGCTTTTCTTGACGATACGTAGGCCTTATTTAAACGAGTCGTCTTCGTATATGTTTCCCGCAAATGAGAACATTCTCTAATATTTCAACATAGAATTCTGCGTTGGTTCTTGTCGGAATAAAACAAATTGTAGACTTTCCACCATGTCCGAAAGCGGCCCAAATCATCAAAGACCAGCCACCGTTGTTCCGCTTATGACGCGTTTGCCGTGGTTGCCTAAGGTCCTGCCAATATTTCTGGCAACCATCTGGACCATTTAAGTTAAACTTCTTTTCTTCCAAAAATGCAACGTTTCGGAATTCGTTAGTATAAAATTTATATTTTCCGGCAATTGCTAAACGAGCCTTAATGTGGCGTGCCTATAGTCTTGGTACCGGCTCCCGCAAGCAATATTTAAGTATTCCGTCCTCGATGTTTTCGTCTATCGGTGACCGTAAGACTTAAATGGTGTTCAATTTTCTTGCAAGACATATCTTTTTGAGCAGCCAGACGACGAATTTCTCGTTTGTATGTGTTGTCGATGTTAGTTGGCCTGCCGCTTCGTTTGAGTTGACCATATGTTTCTGGATTTTTAAGAAAGTTGCTGATGGTATTCCTATGCCGATTAACTCTAGCAGCGATTTCATAAATACTTTTGCCATTTTCGCGTAGCCCTTTAATCAGTCCACGCTCTTCAACGGATAAATGTCCTCCACGTTGCATTCTACAGATTAACCCATCCATAATTCAATTTTTTGATAACTTGCTCTCTATGCTTGCCAAATCAATACTGTTCTCTGATTGCACATATACCTATTTCATATGAAAACCAAATCTCGCAATCGTTGATTTTCCTCTTTCATTCGAAAAAAACGGCAGCAAAAATGGAACGAAGGAAGGGTTTTCTTCATGGCATCGTGACGGGTGATGAAAAATACATTCATTACAGCAATCCAAAGAAAAGAAAGTCATGGGGACTCACCGGTCATGCTTCTTCGTCGTCACATCGGCCGATTATTCACGCTGCGAAGGTAATGCTATGTATTTGGTGGGACCAAGTTCGTGTTATTTATTATGAACTGTTAAAACCAAGAGAAACCATCACTGGGGATCGGTATGGACTTCAATTGATGCGATTAAGTCGAGCACTGCGTCAGAAGCGGCCGCAATACGCGGAGAGGCATGAAAAAGTGATTCTACAGCATGACAACGCTCGGCCTCACGTAGCCGAACTCGTTAGAACCTACCTGGAAACACAGAAATGGAAAGTCCTACCCCACCCGCCATATTCTCCAGACATTGCGTCGGCCGATTATCACATGTTCCGTTCGAGCTGACCAGCAGTTCCATTCATATGAAGACATCAAAAAATGGCTTGATCCGTGGATAGCCTCAAAAGGTGAACAGTTTTACTGTGACGGTATGCGATGGGTAATAATGATTCACTTGTAACCATTTTTTCAGAATACAGTTTTTTTTGACGTGATAACGTCTTATAATTCGATTTAACAGGCTGCACGCACGAAAAAATGTGTCGTTACCTTGCTCATTAGTGTTACCTTGCTCATTAGTGTTACCTTGCTCATATGTAGTTACCTTGCTCATTGCCGTTACCTTGCTCATTAGTGTTACCTTGCTCATTGCATTGAATGAACTGCAAGCGAAAGCGCGGAACGAACGACAAAGCAAATAAAGCAAACGAACGGCAACGTTCGACATCTTGCTCTCTCCTACTTAAGTGAGCGTATATATGAATGTATATGCGCATATGTACATATATAAATTCACGTATTTGTATTTGCATATGCCTTCTTATTGATTATTATTAATTTGATTCACTTGAAGAATTTAACACGTTGGCTGCCAATGTATCACTGGTGATCATTTCAAAAACCTACCCCCAGGTGCCAATGTATCACCGGTGATCATTTCAAAAAACTACCCCCAGGTGCCAATGTATCACCAGTGATACACGCCTAGGCCCCTAGATTTTAGGGGATGGGACCCTAACGGAAGGAGTTTTGAGAAAAATGAAAGTTTATTTTAAAAGAAAAAATATTTTATTTCATAGTAAAATACAAAGTTTTGAAATAATACGAAATTAAAAATGAGAAAATTCAATTCAATTCTGGAAACAGAAAAAACTATATTTTTTGTTTTTAATTTTAATGTAATAGGACTATGAATAAGTTCGTGCGGTTTTACAACAGATGGCGTAACTTGATTATTATTCCATCGATCCACATTTCCAAACATTCATTGGAGAGCTACTGTCGTAAGGCACAAACGTCAGTATAAGTTTTTTATTTGAAGCGTAAACAACAATATTTTTACCACACTTGAAAATGTCGAATTTCGTGCCAAATAATGTGTTTTTGCGGGGAATTCTTCTTCATTATTTTAATATGAAGAAAAAAGCAGCCGAAAGTCATCGTATCTTGGTGGAAGTTTATGGTGAGCATGCTCTATCTGAGCGAACGTGCCAGAAGTGGTTTGCACGCTTTAAAAGTGGTGATTTTGGCTTGGAAGACGAAGAACGCGAGGGTGCGCCGCCAAAGTTCATGGATACCGAATTGGAGGAATTGCTCTATCAAGATCCGGCTCAAACGCAAGAAGAGGTTGCAAAAACTTTGGGAGTTGATCAATCAACCATTTCCAAACGTTTAAAAGCCATGGGAATGATCCGAAAGGTAGGCCATTGGGTGCCGTATGAATTGAAGCCAAGAGACGTTGAACGCCGTTTTATGGCATGCGAACAACTGCTTCAACGGCACAAAAGAAAGGGTTTTTTGCATCGAATTGTGACTGGCGATGAAAAGTGGGTCCATTACGACAATCCAAAACGTCGGGCAACGTATGGATACCCTGGCCATGCTTCAACATCGACGTCGGCGCAGAATATTCATGGCCTGAAGGTTATGCTGTGTATCTGGTGGGACCAGCTGGGTGTTGTGTATTATGAGCTACTGAAACCGAATGAAACGATTACGGGGGATGTCTACCGACGACAATTGATGCGTTTGAGCCGAGCACTGCGAGAAAAACGGCCGCAATACGCCGATAGACACGACAAAGTTATTTTGCAACATGACAATGCTCGGCCACATGTTGCACAAGTGGTCAAAACATACTTAGAAACGCTCAAATGGGATGTCCTACCCCACCCGCCGTATAGTCCAGACCTTGCGCCATCCGATTACTATCTCTTCCGATCGATGCAACATGGCCTGGCTGACCAGCACTTCCGTAATTACGATGAAGTCAAAAAATGGATCGATTCGTGGATTGCGGCAAAACCGACCGAATTTTTCACAAAGGGAATCCGTGAATTGCCAGAAAGATGGGAAAAAGTAGTAGTAAGCGATGGACAATATTTTGAATATTAAATTTGTAACCATTTTACGTCAATAAAGTTTCAAATTTCGAAAAAAACCGCACGAACTTATTCATAGTCCTATTAGTTGTTGAAAATGTTTAAGACATAGGTATGGTGACCCTCGACATTTGGTGCAGTATGTTGCCACTAGTTTGGTCTTCTTCCTGGCGACTGACGACGAGTTTGTCGTCTTTAATTCTGAATAGCACATGCCGCAACGATGTCTCTTGCGCCTACCATCCTTTGTTGCTTCTGTCGACGTTATTAAAAAGTGTTTTCCCTGCGGAGGTGAGCGCGCTATTGAAGCGCTATCTTTTCCACTCATGAAAAGGATAATGCTTTGACGAAAATCAGGATATTTGCATTTTATAAGTTTTTGACACTGTTTCAGAGGACTGGGCATTATCTGCGAAGTGAATGAATTTGAGCAAGATCTGGAACCGGTTACGAGCCATAACTTGTGGGACGAATGCGTTTTTGAACAATGTGCTTGGTTTCCAATAGTCGGTTATTGCAGGGTATTTTACCATTTCCATATGCATGACTATGGCCAGAAACTCCATGATCTCCTGGCGATCAGTATCTTTCCACATATTCATCCTACTGCTGCTGCGAGTACCGATGCCAGTTACTTGAGAGTTTGCATTCCTATTTGTCTCTTCAACAATAATATCCAATATCTCATCGGTCAAAAACTTTCGTTAATATTGAAATGGCGTACCGGCATCATATTGCAAAACCTGGGGTGGATTGGTAAATTCTTCGAAATTTTTCAAAGTCTCTCCGGTAGCAGGCGAGGTCCATGCTGTCGTAGTTTCCGTCTGTTCTTCATCTGCAGTATTATTAACATTTGTAGCACTAACATCGAGGTCTTCATCAATACTGTCATCACTCCTTGTATCACTGCCTGAATCTGGGATGTACTCATCTTCATCTGGACTAAAATCCTCACCACTAACACTGGAATTTTCCATTGAATTCAACGCATCACGTATTTCCTCGGAATTCGTAACTTCACAATTTCACTTCACTATTTTTCACTGTAATTTGCAACCAACTGCTCGCTATGAACTCAAGTTTAATACTGATTTATTTTGATTTACTTGTTCGAAATGTGATCACCGGTGATCACATTTCAAAAAAAAATAAGAATCGTTTTAAAAAACGGCAAGTGGTCACCAGTGAACACAGCACAAAAACATGCTCATACGCGTCAGGAGCGTGACTTTTATTCCTGGTAAAAATATCTCGTTAAAATTCAAACGGGAACATGACTTTTTTTGCTTGGCACCTGGGGGTAGATTTTTTTTGTGATCACCGGTGATACTTGGCACCTGGGGGAGGTTTTTTTTGTGATCACCGGTGATACGTGGCAGCCAACGTGTTAAAATAAAACCAAGTTTGTTAATAATACCTGTTGTTTTAATGTTATAATTATTAATTTTTTATTATATATGAAGGAAAAAATGTATGGTAATATTTACCATATACCTTATAAGATATGTTGTCTATACTAATATTATAAAGAGGAAAACTTTGTTTGTTTGTAATGAAGAGGCTCAAAAACTGCTGGACCGATTTTAAAAGTTCTTTCACCATTCGAAAGCTACATCCTCCACGAGTAACATGGATTATATTTTATTTTGGAAATAGGGCTCGAGATATAGGTCAAAACGTGGACCCGGGTAACCTTCGGATGTGTATGTACAATATGGGTATCAAGTGGAAGCTGTTGGTGAATGCTTTAGTCCAGAGTATTTTTCATGCCGCTCCGTGACTAGGGTCTCGAGATAGAGACCAAAACGTGGACCCTAGAATGTGTTTGTACAATATGGATATCAAATTGAAGCTGTTGGTGAATGCCTTAGTACAGAGTATTTTTCATGCCGCTCCGTGACTGGGGTCTCGAGATATAGGTCAAAACGTGGACCCGGGTAACCTTTGGTTGTGTATGTACAATATGGGTATCAAATGAAAGCTGTTGATAAGTGCTTTAATACGGGGTAATTTTCATACCTATTGATGACTAGGGTCTGGAAATATATGCCAAAACGTGGACCCGCCGTGTCTTTGCACCGAATTAAACCAAACTTACACACATTGTTAAGGAGGTATTGAAGATGGTTTCCGTATAGTTTGGATACCTATTGGTAGACAGGGTCTCGAGATATAGGTCAAAACGTGGACCCGGGTAACCTTCGGATGTGTATGTACAATATGGGTATCAAATGAAAGCTGTTGGTGAATGCTTTAGTTCCGAGTATTTCCATCCGCTCCGTGACTAGGGTCTCGAGATAGAGACCAAAACGTGGACCCTAGAATGTGTTTGTACAATATGGATATCAAATGAAAGCTGTTGATAAGTGCTTTGATACGGGGTAATTTTCATAGCTATTGATGACTAGGGTCTCGAAATATATGCCAAAACGTGGACCCGCCGTGTCTTTGAACCGAATTAAACCAAACTTACACACATTGTTAAGTAGGTATTGAAGATGATTTCCGTATAGTTTGAATACCTATTGGTAGATAGGGTCTCAAGATATATGTCAAAACGTGGACCCGGGTAACCTTCGGATGTGTATGTACAATATGGGTATCAAATGAAAGCTGTTGGTGAATGCTTTAGTACAGAGTATTTTTCATGCCGCTCCGTGACTGGGGTCTCGAGATATAGGTCAAAACGTGGACCCGGGTAACCTTTGGTTGTGTATGTACAATATGGGTATCAAATGAAAGCTGTTGATAAGTGCTTTAATACGGGGTAATTTGTTATGTTATGTTATGTTATGTTGTGTTATGTTATGTTATGTTATGTTATGTTATGTTATGTTATGTTATGTTATGTTATGTTATGTTATGTTATGTTATGTTATGTTATGTTATGTGATGTTATGTTATGTTATGTTATGTTATGTTATGTTATGTTATGTTATGTTATGTTATGTTATGTTATGTTATGTTATGTTATGTTATGTTATGTTATGTTATGTTATGTTATGTTATGTTATGTTATGTTATGTTATGTTATGTTATGTTATGTTATGTTATGTTATGTTATGTTATGTTATGTTATGTTATGTTATGTTATGTTATGTTATGTTATGTTATGTTATGTTATGTTATGTTATGTTATGTTATGTTATGTTATGTTATGTTATGTTATGTTATGTTATGTTATGTATATTATGTTATGTTAATGTGAACTCATTCTCTATATCCATACAAAATATCTATCAAACAAATAAAATTAAAATTTTCTTTTGAAAAATGCAACCATTCAATCAGTATTTTCTTATGACGTTATCACGTTAAACTATCGTCAGTAAACCGACTTTACAGACAACCTCTTTTTCATCAAAACAACAGCGAGAACTTAGTTGCGCACCTAATAGCAGTTTATCCTTATGTGATCTTTAAAAAAAAAAAACATGCTTTGCAGAAGTCTTCTGAAAACTGCATAATTAATTTCTCAATCGTCAGGAATTTGGCTACTCAAGACATTGCAGCGTTTATTTGTGAGCTTGAAGGATACCTTACTGCATTAAAATAATAACACAACGGAAAAAGAAAAAAAGATATTCGCTTTAAGTTCTTAAGGAACTTAAACTTGCATTAACACGAAATGGATAAAAGATAGAAGAAATTCACCACCACCTCTTCACTACTTCTCTTAGTACACCTGATAGTTCGCACAAAACTGTATCTATGGATGTACCTAAAAATATTTTCACAAATACATACAAATTTATATGACCCACTCAACATTAGAATGTTTGGTGACAGCGCAAGTATGCCATTTGTTTGCGCAGCAAACTCAGAAATCGTCCAGGCATGGGCACACTGACCACTGTTCTTGCTTCCACAAATTGGGGACTATGTATGTCAGTCGCAAAGGCAACTAGAAAGCCGACGGGCGTTCGTTTTGGGTGAAAATATACATATGTATGTAAATACATATGCAAGCAAATGGAAATCTAGAAAGCGTATAAAGTACGAGTTTTATGCAAATAATTTTTATTATTTTGCTAGCGTGGGTGAGAGGATAATTCGTTCACCTTTTACTTTGCAATGCTTCTATGTGCTTCTAGTGAAGAATAGAGTACGACGGGTGCCTTTTCCACCGAAGCACTTCCAAACAAATGGTCGCCTGTTTTTTTCGAAAAAACTGGACATGTCGCAACCGTACCACTAGAACAACGCAGAACAGTAAATTCTGAGTGGTACACAACCATTTGTTTGCCAGTTGTCTTCCAAGAAATTAGGAAAACCAATCGCCAAAGACGGATCACTCTTCACCAGGACAATGCGAGCTCTCACACATCGGCTCAAGCAACTAAAAAACAAACTGAGAGATCATGTTTTTTCGACACCTGAAGAAGCGGTTGCGGCATTCAGAATGCATGTTTTGGAGGTACCACATTCAGAGTGGCAAAAGTGCTTCGACAATTGGTTCAAACACATGCAAAAGAGTATAGATCTTCATAGAGAATATTTTGAAAAACAATAAAGTGTTTTTCGATTATTAAAATTTGTTTTTGTTCTCTAATCCCGACATATAAAAGGCACCCCTCTTATATCTTTTCCATTGTTCTTAATATCGCAAAAAATTAAGATAGGAAACTTTCTTCTACAGTAGTGATAATAATTCACTTTATGGTTGGACTCGTCTTGTTGCAAGAGACGTAAACACTGAAGTTTTAATTGGTGGAGTGAGTTCGCAAAGCTCCAAACTACCGGTTATTGCACGTTTTGTCTGTAGGTCTACAGAAAGAAAGTTTAGTCTCGAATACATTACTTCCGATTGCGTGACTGGCATGCACCGGTTATGCTAATGAGTTTAAGTTTTTCAGATAACTATCCATTCAAATACTCTGCTCATCGGATGTTTTCACGATCCAAGTCTTAACCCAAGGTCATTGACAGATCTCAGAGAGATCACAGAATTCGGTTTCTTTATTTTTTAAGTTATTTTCAAATGTTCAACCATGTTATCCCTACATATTTCGGCATTCATATTTATATATTTATATATATATATTTATATATATATATTTATATATTTGGCGCTTACACTCTTTGTTGGATGTTTGGCCGAGCTCCCTCTCCAATTTGTGGTGGGTGTTTAGATGTTGTTGTTGATAGTCACGCCTCATGGGGAAAAGACTTTTAGAGATGTGCTCAATAGCAGACCGTTAAGCGGCTATCAGCGAATTCGACAGCATCAGCTGATGGGCAGACGTAAGAGAGGATATATTTACAAAAACTGAGATTGTGTTAGTGATATACGAAAGAAAATCAACACAGCCTTCACTCATGTTGCTTTGTTGCTATCTGAACAACGATTGATTGGACGAGTGTGTGAGATGATCGTGCAAATTTCGGCTGACGATAAAACCGTGTTAGTGATATACGAAAGAAAAACAACGCATTCTCACTACTTAAAAGCATGCCCCCTCACCCTTTGAACTGTCAAATTACTCCTTCTTAAGTGGTAGAGAGAGTTTGATTCTATCGCTATATAGAGAGCAGCAGAAAAAATTAAGTAGCCTCTTTGTAGGAGTAATTGGTTTTTCGTATAATTTTTTCATATTAGTGGATGTATTTGCAATATACTGATAATTATCAGACAAACCTTTTTAACCACTTTAACCCAACGCATTAAATTTTTTTATTTTTTATTTGTTGTTGTTGTTAAAGTGGTTGAGTATTTCTATTGAAATAATCCTAATTAGCGACTAGCGTCGTTTTCCCACAACTGTTCTCGTGTGACGTCTTGTTGTTGTATTTGTTTTTTTTTTTTCGAAGTGAAACTTCTTAGGCGTCGATGGAAGAACGAGAATGGAGAGTAAAATTTCAAGGCCAAGCAACGTTTTGGGTAATTTCGTTCCGCGAGAGAGAAAAAAGATTTAACGTAGAGGAAAAGGAGAGAGAGAAATACCTTATATATATTAGATGCACTTTGGGCTATTTTTCCTGAGTTTTTCCATGTGGTTGCTAATTTCTAGTGAGAAATAACACTGCCTATTTTTTGGCGCTTGTTTGTTGGTGCAAACTTTTGGGAAATATATTTTTGGTGCCTACTGTTTGGGGCGCTTTTGGTCCCAATTTTTTTGATTTTTTTTGTGCCTACTTTTTGGAGCTTATTTCCGCTTCCTGGCTAGTGCTTATGCGTACTATAAAGTGCTATCCATTCCGGCGTCGGATTTATTGGTATTACCTTCCGGTAATTTGTGCCGTTGCTGCGGTCGCTGGAATCGCTGCGTTTGTGCGGGTGATAAACGCTCGGAGTAGTGCGTGTTGTTGCCACGGTTTGTGTCCGGCGTTTACCTACACCGGTCGACCCTTCTCCATTTTTGTAAATTTTGTCTACTTGTATTCTCTGCAAATGTTGTGAATTTATTTAGATATATATTCTTTCTCTCTCTCTCTCTCTCTTTCTCTCTTTCTCTTTCATTCTCTCTCGGGTTTCTCTCTCTTTCTTTGTTTGCCTTGAAAGTTTCACTTCTGTTGTGTGTACTACGCTACACGCACTTTTTTGTCATATCCATTTCGTGAGATCGAAGTATAGCAGCAAACTTTTTATCTCTATGTCTGAGATTTCATTAATTCGCTGTATGAAAAGCTTACCAAAGGAGCGAAGTCTTGACCTATCTAGACCTGAACATTCACATAAACATTGGAAAGAACTTTCTTGCACCCTCTTCGCCTGACAACTTATGAGATTGAAAGGAAGGTTAAGTCTGGCTGCATGATCCCCTACCTTCCAGTATCCTGTAAACATTGCAGTGATACGTGAAATGTTTGAGCGAGAGCATCCTAATAGCTAATAGGTCCTCTGGACGTTGTACGACGGTCATTCTTTTTTTGTTGTTGTGCATGTAGTTAATTGATTCCACCTTCTTTCGGCTAAAGTAATATGAAACCATGGTTGTTCTTATTATGTTGAATGATGTACCAACCTCCACCGCCTCTGTTATGTCTAATGCCGCACCTTTTCATGCTAACTTATCTGCTATCTCATTATCCTCTATATTCTTATGACCGGGAACCCATATCAAGGAATTAGAAGCCAGTGACCAAGCAATTATAGTTCCTCTCTACACTCTAGCTAAAATCAGAGCAGGTTGTCTTGGTAAATACTTTTTCAATTCTCTTACAGAGCGTGGGGATGGGATCAATTCTACGCTTCATAATAGCCACAAAATGGTTCCACGAAGGAAAGTAAATGGGGTTCCCGTGCAGCACAGTGGTATCACAACAGACCTGTAAGGTCTAAGTGAGATGGTCCGACTCAGACTGACTACCACCATAACCTAACCTAACCTCTACACTGTAAAAATTGTTTGGTTGAAACGGAATCTAAAGCCTTCATAGTTGCTTGACTGTCTGAAAAGATGGTTACTCTTGCACCAATTTCTTTGCAGTGTTTTTGTGATTTGCATGCTTCTCCGATTGCTAATAGTTCTGCTTGAAACACGCTGGCTTAGTCAGGAAGTCGAATTGATTTGGATAAGTTGAGCGGCTCCGAATAGAGGCCAGTTCCCACACTTCAGTTGATCTTAGAACTGTCAATGTAGATTTCAATGTCGAATCCACCAATCACCTTCACTTTCCCCCATTCGGCTATCCTTGGAAAATGTATCGTAAAACTTTCTTCGATTTAAATTGTTTTTAAAAAGCTTATATTGCTTAAAATAATTAATAAATCAATAAGATATAATAAAAGGCATGGCTCCAAATATAAACTAACTTCGCAATTCCACTATCTGAATTTTCCAAGTTAAAATCTTTGATTTCACTGTCACTTTCCATTTAAACGCTTCTTTAAAATCAAAATAAATAGAAATTAATAAATAAAGCATATATACATATGATAGAATAAAAAAAACACCAGTCTAACGGTTAGACGCGATAGAAGTGAAACCTTCCGTAAAACAAACTGAGAGAGAATAAGACGAAAGCAGCATTAGGAGCAAGATAATTATAGGTTCATTATAATATTGCTATAAAGTTCATATTTTATTTTCTTCATTTTATTATTATTCATCTTCAATGTTTTCAATTTCAACAAATGATACGAGTGGCTTATGATAGCTAAAATATGATACAAATGCTTTGGTTTCGATGTTGTCAACATGTCTTTGAAATACCGCGTCAATGGTTGTTTTTGATCGTGTTGTCGATTCAGTGCGATTGTTACACATTTTTAAATTGAATGTTGTATTGAGAACGTCAATTAAAGGAACCGCTGTGTCCAATGCAAAATTTACGTTAAAATCGCCACTTAAAATCATTGGAACTTTATTGTAATCTTTTCTAAGTATCCGCGATACTTCTGGTGTATACTTTATTAAATTTTCGTGAATGAATTCCGTGATGTTATTTATTGATTTTTTTTTCTGTCGATATCTACGACACTTTTGTGCATTATTTTTCGGCATAATTGCGGTAAATATTTAAAAATGAAAATATTTACGAATATAAAAACACACACACGGTTGCTATTATGAGCGTCCCCAGCAAAACCTGCGTGACCGAAACTCTAACAGAATTACATTTTTTTGAATGTTACAAACACATATGCACGCAGGTTTTGCTGGGGCGTGACCGAAACTCTAACACAATTACGCATATGCACTCGTATTTGTTTGAAAATCGACTTTTTTTTTTGGTTCTCCGTCACCTTTGGAAAATGTGTAAACAGTAAGCAAACTTTATTCATATATTTTTCCTCATTTTTCATCAGTAAAATTAAACAAACGCCGTAGCCGAATGGGTTGGTGCGTGACTACTATTCAGAATTCACAGAGAGAACGTCAGTTCGAATCTCAGTGAAAACACCAAAATTAAGGAAAACTATTTTTCTAATAGCGCTCACCCCTCAGCAGGCAATGGCAAAACACCGAGTGTATTTCTGCCATGAAAAAAAGCTCCTCATAAACATATCATAAAATAAAAAAATAAAATAACTGTATAAAAAAAATTTTTTTCTTGTGATTCGAACCAAGGATTTTGGATCGGAAGCTCACATTGCTAGCCGCTCGGCTTTCGCGCCATGCCGTTGGCGCTGGCCTAAAAGTTATTTAGTTCGTCGCTACGTGTATATGTAATATTCGTAGCCAAGAGTGTCGCTTTTTTCGTTTCACTTTTTCTCAAATCACTCCCAACGATTCTAAAGAAGTTTTCACTTCAAAATAAGTTTTTCATACGTTTTAAAAAACACCTACAAAAAATGTTATAAAGTTTTAAAAAATATAAGAAAAGAAACCATATGCAGAAGCCAGTGCAAATGACAAATAGCGATCGGCAAGCACGATTCGTTCATGTGTCGTTTGCAATACAAACATGTCGAAACCTGAGAGCGGCACTCGAGGTGGTCGGTTAGAGCATGTCTACCGCACGCGAGCGCTTTTTATTCAAAACCATTAAGCGGTTAATCGATTATTTAAAACTCAAACTATTTCGCTACTTTTGTTTTTGAAGCAGATTCGTTTTTAAAGTCCAAGAAATAATTATTTTTTGCACACATTGCCACTTTTTTATAGTAGTTGGGATCAAGGGACATATACTAGATAGCAGCAGAAGAGCGAAACGATGGGAGTATTTTGTTGTTGCTTGAAACCTCTGGAATGTCAAACTCGAAATATTAAATTTGTTAGTGGTGTGTATTTTATTGTTGCTCGAATTCCCTAGACCAGTGATTGGCAGGCTAATGAAATTCGTTCAAAGTAATGAGCTGATTTTGTGTGTTGATTGTTGCTGCTCTGTTTGTTTTGCTTTTATATTCTCATCAAAGTTTTGACATTAAGAGTATTTTCCAAAAAACAAAGTATGTACTTGTAAATATAGTTGTTGCTTAAGCGCTATCTCCCTCAATATGGTAGATGCGCCTGCCATAAAGCGCCATAGCCTACTGAGCGCTCTCTTCCCTATGTACTCTCTGAGTATGCTGCTCTAGACAACAGCAAAGTAAAAAGTATAAGTAAGTGTGATTGTGTAAGAGAGTTGAATTTACTCTACTGCTGCGCATGATGCAAAGAATAATGAGATGGCGCCCATCGTGGTCCCGTTACTTTGCGCTCAGCGAATTTGACAACTAGTTACGTGATTTTAGCTCCAGTATGGCCAGATTACCATTTTCGTAACTTGATTTATCATTTTTTTTTGTTATTTTTATTATTTTGTGTCTCGGAGTTTTAGTTCTTTCTTCATGACATTTTTCTAGTTGTTCTAATTAAAATGTCATGTTTATAATTTTGTAAAATATACATTTTTTAATAATTATTTAAATAATTCACTCAGTTTTATTTAGCTTTACTTTTTTTTAACATCTGGTGGCATTGCCCGCGAGTGCAGGTGTTGTTGGTGTTCTTCTGCTTTCGGCAGTCAAATCTCTCTCTCGCTACTGCAGTGTTGCCTAGCTTTGGATATAAAAACGCATTAAAATGCCCATTCAAAGAAAATAACCCAACAAATTTTTATTGAATCACTTAAAGAACTTTGTATGCGTGACAAATTGTCTTTAAAATGTGCGTTTTTTTAAATAAATATGTCATGCTTATGTACAATTTAATTTATGAGGTTTTTCTTAAACGAGACTCTTTTGTTAAGGGAACGGCTTTTTTGCTATATTTGAAGTTATGTAATTAGATAAGGTACTCTTTTTGTAAAAATGTCAGTATGGTTTCTTTAGTATTTTCTGGTATTTTGTGGCTTATTTTTACAATGAATACAACTCTTAATGTCCTATGTCTCACTAAAGATTTATGACCGGAAGAAACAATTACACCTCTATGGTTTCAATTCGCATTCAATAAATTCAAAGGCTTTTTAAAATGTGTAAAAAGGTTTTCAATCTTAAGAAGAGTTGGGAGCGGGGCAAATAATATTTTTGCATAACCTTAAATGGAGCCAAAAATTAAATTTGCACTTTGAAATTATCAAATTTTATAAGAGTAAAAAAATTTTCATTAGCACTAAAATCTTCTCAGAGATCTGGTCACATTGCCCATGATTGCGGTTATTGTTGATGTTTATGAATATTCGTTTCTTCTTTGAAATGTGCGTTAATAAGAACAAACGGTAACAAACGTTTTAGTGAATATTTACGCAAAAATAAGATAATTCGTGAAAGTGTACTCGTATAAGTGAAAAATAAGAAAACATGAAATGTGCAGTGAAAAATTGTGCTAGTAAGAACCTCAATAAAGCGTGTGATATAAGCTTTTTTATATTATATTTCCAAAGGATGAGGCGCTCTGCAAACAGTGGATGCATTTCTGCCGGCGAGGAAATGCCTTCAATCGAAAAACGAGCTTTATATGTATGAAGCATTTTACTAGTGATAGCATTGAAGCATTCGGTAGCTTTAAATTAAACGCAAAAAGAAACAAACACGAAACTTCAAAATTTTCGCATTTTCGGTATAAAAAAGCACTAAATTTATTGCGAAGAGCAAATGGTTGGCAATACTGCACAACTCAGCAAACGTGACGACACGTACGCTCTGATGGGCGCAATCTTGTTTCTATCATTCTTGACTGCTGCGTTACTTTCGAATGTTGTTTGAAACTATTTCAGCCACTTAATAAGCAGGGTTTTACTCTATTACTTCCAATAATAAGTATCTTAAACCATTTATGTATCTCTGAGTGGCGCTCTTATTATTATTATTATTAGAAGGCCATTACGCACTGCGACCAGAGCTGATCTATTGTGAAAGGCCTATTTTGTAACCCTAGAGTTTTAGGCTTTTTAGAAATTTTAGCACAGTTTTGGGTTTGTTGTTCCAAAGATTGCATGGAGATACTACGATACCACCAAGGTGGTGAAGTCTTTGTCTGCCCAACGCAGGACATTCACAAAGCACATGTTCTGAGCTTTCTATGTCCATTTCGCAAAAGCGGCAGACATTGGTCTCGGATAGACCAATATTATTTAGATGGTACCTCAGGCTGCAGTGACCTGTAAGGTATCCGGTTAAAAGACGCAGATCTACTCTGTTTAGTGAGAGAAGTTTGTCAGACATTCCTTTGTTGGGACTTAGGAATAGTTTGGCTTGACGCTGACCGGCACAGTTTAGCCAGTGTGCAGCAAATTTCCTTTCTTCCCATTTCTCTTTAGTTTTCTTTCTTTGTGTTGTGTAATTATTATGAGGGGATTTAGCACTGAGACCTGAAAGATCTATTTGGCCTGCTTCATGGATTCAGAGTATTTCGCTGAGCCCAATTTTCTCAATGAATTTTAGTATTGTGGCTCCAATGACGACAGTGATCTCATCGTCACCAAGCCATTTCTGCACCTGTTTCGCTAAGCCCATTAGCGTTGAGTTAATGCTCGTAACTAGCAGACTGAGTTGTGGATTTGAATCGTTTCTTACAATAAGCTTTCATTATTGCAGCCAAATTCCAACCCCATAACCCGCTGGAAAAGCTTTCTGTTGTAACTCAAGCCTTCGCTCGTGCTGCGTACTGCATCTCGCACAGGTTGTGGGTGTGGAATTAAGAGTCGCTAACAACTCTAACTGATTGTCGCATTATTACTCATGATGACAAAATATTTACATAATTTCAAAACCAAATTTGCATGTTTGATTGCCACACGGAAGTGCTAGAAAACTTTTATCTCTCCATCTTTTTCACGCCAGTGCACGCTTTCTCATTCCCACTCGTAACTATTACGTCAATTTCATGCAACCAGTTGACAATTGTTGAAAATCCAACAAAAAGACAGCTGAAGTTTTTAAGCCAAAAGCCACCAGCCGATTGACGACTTCATTTGTTGCACCGCATAATGCATATGTGGCAGCTTAAGTCAACAGCGCCACTAGTTAACAAGCGCCGCAAAAAAGCAAAAAGGAAGTCAGAAAGCCAGAAAGCAAGCACCAAACATTCCATTCAGCATCAAAATCAGTTACAGATGAAAAGTGAAAATCCAGCGCACGACAACCTGTTGAAATGTATCTAACCATTTTTAAATTTTTTTTTTTGTGTTGTGTTTGTTTGCTAGGATTTGTCTGGCAGGTCCACTTGTTACGTGTCGGCTAACTGGCTGCTTGCCGGCTCATTTCGTAAATTTCGAATTGCGTTGTGTAAACGCACAAATCAACATCGAAGCGCTCATGTCACACACGACGGGAGGTGCCCCACTGTCCATGTTAATGTTGAAACGAGTCATAGCTCCATTTCTATAATTGAATCTATATTTGATTTAATTACGAACGATGGCGAAAAATAGAGTAATAGCAAAAGAAAAACAAAAACAACAAATGATGAAGTGAAACGAGACTATTCGTCATATTAAGGAAATATATTTTTTTTAATTATCTAACAAAATTTCTACTTATTAACAATTAGCAAAAACCTGGTCTGGTTCGTGCTTTTTGCTGTGTAAATAATTTTTTCTACCATTGTTTTGTGTTAGGCATTTCGAAAGAAAAGCGCAAGTGATGTAAGTGGCTCAGGTATGGGTTTTAGGGATAGCTCATTGCACGAGTTGGCATTGGTTTTGGCTAAAGACATTTTACTAACATTTCTTAAATAAAAGCTGCAGCCGCGTCTGAATACGCAGCTAGGTCGGGTTAGATTTGTGTTTATTATTCATAGGACCAGTTAGACTCTCTTATGAAGCGTAGGAGAGTCAAAATAGTATTTTCCCAACAACCTTGCTCTCCTCCTAGCTAAGGCTGAACAATTACAGAGTAAATGCAGAGAACGTTAAATACACTTTCCAGTCATTAAGACTTCTCTATTCATTAACGTTCTCTGGCGAACGTTGGTTCGAATCTCGGTGAAACACCAAAATTAAGAAAAACATTTTTCCAATAGCGGCCGCCCCTCGGCAGGCAATGGCAAACCTCCGATTGTATTTCTGCCATGAAAAAAATATCTGCCGTTCGGAGTCGGCTTGAAACTGTAGGTCCCTCCATTTGTGGAACAACATCAAGACGCACACCACAAATAGGAGGAGGAGCTCGGCCAAACACCCAAATTATGTATATACATACATATGTATAATTACATTTGCGGCCAAATTGGCCTAGCTGTAACACAAATATTTTCTTCTCTTCATTACCTATTGGCTTTCTGAAGAATATTATTTTGTATCCTTAAGGAGTCCCGCTGGTCTCGATCCCGAAAATTTTGAGTTCATCTTTCGAGGCTATCCACGGATCAAGCCATTTTTGATGTCTTCATATGAATGGAACTGCTGGTCAGCTAGACCATGTGCCATGGATCGGAACAGGTGATAATCGGACGGCGCAATATCTGGAGAATATGGCGGGTGGGGTAGGATTTTCCATTTCAGTGTTTCCAGGTAGGTTTTAACGGGTTTGGCAACGTGAGGTCGAGCGTTGTCATGCTGTAGAATCACTAGGATAACACCAATTTGGTCCCACCAAATACTTAGCATAACCTTCGCAGCGTAAATATTCGGCCGAGGCGACGCCGTAGAAGCATGACCGGGCAGTCCCCATGACTTTCTTTTCTTTGGGTTGCTGTAATGAATCCAGTTTTCATCACCCGTCACGATGTGATGAAGAAAACCCTTCCTCTCTTCCTTTTTTGCCGCTGGAGCAGTTGTTCACAGGCGAAAAAAGAAAAAACGACGTTCAACATCATTTGGTTTAAGCTCATAAAGAACCCAAGTCCCCTGTCTCTGAATTATTCCCAAAGCTTTGAAATGGATTACTGGGTAACTCCTAATACTGAAGCAAGCTCTTCTTACGTTTAACACGGATCCTCATTGCACAATGCCTCCAAATCAGCGTTTTCGAAGGTTTTTTGGCCTTCCTTCACGCGGACGGTCGTCAACATTAAAATCTCCTTTCAATCGTCTTTAAAGCGACGGAACCAATCTCGGCACATTGTTTCACTTGAAGCGGCACCTCCATAAACTTTTCCAAGCTCGCGATGCGCTTCAGCCGCCGTTTTTTTGAAATGAAAATCAACACTTCCCTCAAATGCCGATTATTCGGCACAAAATCAGACATTTTCACGAAACCAAAGGTATATGATACCAAAACGAAGGTTATGTTAGAATCGACCAGCGCACACTGCTGGTGGCATCTATTGACAAACACCGGGAACTTAGTTGCGCCCCTAATATGTTTTTTGAACTGGTGATCACTGTAACTTACAAGCCGCTAGGTAGATTACAATAAAATGTATACAGCTTTTGAAAAACATAAAAAACTCGTGTCTGATCGAAAGATTTTTTTAAATAATTAATTGTCGGTTTTTTTTCTTGATAATCTGAAAAATATTTCCTGAGGCCGCCATACTGTTAATTTTGAAAAAATTAAAAAAAAGCTTCGATTAGGCACAAGATTATCTATTAATAAAACTAATTTCTCTTGTCCGATTGATTTCAAGTGAGTCCCCAAGGACTTGTAATGATCACCGTAAGAGACCTCTGGAGAAACGGGCTCCAACAAACAGCGATCTCTTTTACAATTATTAATTTTTTTTTGAAATTTTGCTAAAGTCAAGTCGAAACTTCATGTATTAATGCTGTGTTTTTCTTTTTGTAAAATAAAGCAATTGACTAGCAAACAAAAATTATTTAGAACTATCATATTTTCGGGCTTTTGACTACTCCTAAGCCCTTAATTTTTTAAGCTTTTTAACCCTTTCGAACCCCCTGGTACACCATATGTACCACTAAATGTTTATAACGGTCTAAATCACAAAAATCGATGCCAAACTCAATATAAAATATACCAAAGCAGACTTTTTATGTTATCTAACGGTACATGGGAACATTCATTCATTTTCTCTCTCGTAGCGTGCACAGTTTTGAGTGGAATAGCGAAGGTTTCTGACACGTGTTAGATTTTGTGCTAAAAATATTGTAAAAGAAGGTGTGAGATACCGAAAAATTTAAAAAAATTGGATATAATCATTCACTCTTCAAATGTAAGTATAATTAATGAAAATAATATTTTGAGGGGTTTTAAGACCGTGGTACTTATACGTATCAGCAGTTTTTTATAAAGTGTTTTTTTTCTGTTTTTTTGTAAGTGATTATCGTAAGTGTAATATAAATCCAGGAATCCCCCGTACTTCTTCGGCAATCGAAAATGTTCATAAGCTGTTTCCTCGTAGCCTATGCATGTATATAGTACAATGCACAAATGAGCGCATTGATGAATTTCGAACAGTAAAAAAACGAACTAATATCTTAAAAACTGATGTTGGTGAAATACAAATTCTCCTAGGCTATATGTTTGTTATGTCTTATAACAAAGTTCCGGCATTGAAATATTACTGGTCAAACCATCCGTCCATGAGTAATTATTCTATTAAGTCTGCTATATCTCGTGACCGCTATGAATTTTTATCATCAAAATTATATTTCGCACCTTCTCAAAAGCCAATGGACATATGATTGTAATATATATAATGGAAGGGAACAAAATCAGTACGATGGTACTTTGGGAGAACGTGTGGTTAAAAGCTTAGTAAGTACAATTAGAGAACGTGATGTGACGGTATGTTTCGATAGATTTTTTACTTCTGTGAATCTACTTGCGACTCTAGAGATCCCAGCTTTAGGAACATGTATTCGAAACAGAAAACATTTACCAGTATTAGATGAGAAATTAAAAAGAAGTGAGCCTTCATTCAGGGTCAGCACATCTGCCCTTTTTTGCGTTAAGTGGCAAGATACAAAGGAAGTTATGGTGCTAAGCAACTGTCATACGTCAACAATGACAACAGTTAATTAATAAAACGTTGAAAGATGGAAAAAAATATCAGTATCATGCCGACCAAATGGCAGGAATTTACGAATACGATAGAAAGTCTACAAAATGGTGGAAAGAGGTTTCTACCGTCTACTAATGTTTTCCGCAGTAAATTCCTGGATAATTTATTGCGACCTTAGAAGAGAAACATTTCCTTCCATCGAATTTCTAATAACATTAAGTGAGTCACTAATAGCAGAAGGTAAGAAAACTGCAGCCGTTCGCAGATCCCAATCATCAGGTCGTTTATCTAAACGTCAGAGACAGCTGGAAAACGTATCTTTGCATTTGCCGGTGCCAATTCAAACTTGCAGACGTTGCTCCAAATGTGCGCTAGAAAAAAAGCAAACCAGAACAAAACAAATTTGTCAGCAATTTAATATACCACTTTGCATGAATTGCTTTGCCACTTATCATACTGAAAATCAGTAGATTCCGTACATTTTTTATGAAGCTAAGATACTTTACGTTTATTTCGAATAGAAATCTGTTTGAATAAGAATACTATTTTTGTATAACATGAATTTTTCAACATAAAATGATATTAAAAGTTAATTCTATACTTAGTTTTACTACTTGTCGATAGAGGACTGATGGTACACATGTAATACCACTCAAAGGTACTGATGGTACAATGTTGTACCGAATTTTGAATTTGACAATCTAAAAATCGGCTTTCTCAAGGCCATAGTCAAGGCAAAAGGTAGTCATATCGAGCAAAAGTAAATTAATTCTTAATTTTGTATTCTTTTCACACATTTTTTACTTTGAATTGAATATAAGTAATTGCCCAAACTAAATTTATGGCCTTTTTAATTGGTTACACTTCGAGTGCCGGACCCTGTATATAAACGCACCCTCTTTATTTGCATATGTTTGTACAAATCCATACATACGAATTAGTTTCCCATCCCATATCAAATCCATCTACACTTAATCTACACAACTTTTACGAATAACAATGCCAGGCGGCAGCAACATACCACTAACGACCGCGGCAGCATGGCAACAACAATAAATGTAACATTGCCGGTGCGATAAGAATCGCAGCGACACGAAACCAAAGTGACATTTGAAGAGCGCCGAAAAAATTGCAGAAGCAATAAAAAGTGCACGTCCTCATGGAAACACTAGCACCAGTGCCATCGCCACCGCCACCGCCACCGCTACTTCAGGCGCAATTCGTGATTAGTGGGAGTGGCAGAATTTAAATAACTTCTTTAGCTCCAAAAACGAGGCAGAGAAAAAATATGAAATCAAACAGCCAAAAAAATGAAAACAAAAAAATGAAAAGAAAAATCAAAAACATCTTTTTGATGCTATCAACGGTGTTGACATGGGCGCAGGTACAGTAGGCGAATCCGAAAAAATGTTCATATGAAAAAAGGTGCGCCAAGACAAGAAGTTTATATTTCTCGTCTCAAACCTGCTGTTTATGCAACAAAACAAACAAAAAAACGAAACAGAAAATGTCATGGCTTTTGTGATCTTTACTTGATTTGCGCTCCATAGCAGCAACAATAAAAAAAAAAGAAAACTGTAAACGCCGTATGCAAAGCAGGCCTTGTTAATTTAACCTTACATACATCATATCCCGATGCTCTTTATAATCACGTCACAAAAATCTTAACATCAACTTTGCGCTGCAGGTAAACAACGATTTCGACGAATGCCTCCTGCCGCCTGCGCTTCGGATATACTTAGCACGCAATGTTGCACGTTCAGTGCCGTTCTTCACGCCACCGCTTGGTTGAAATGCATAGCTCCGGCACTTTTAAAGCTTCTTCCTTTTACACTGTATTTGTTGTTGTAGCATCAATTAAGCGTGCAAAAATTCCTGTTTCCTTTTTCCTGCTTACACCACAAATTTTTTTATTTAATTTTTATTTTTAATTCATTTTTGGGAATTTATGAGCCGGATTTGTGTCTCAAGTAGAGTAGTAAAAATAACAGTAAAATTCATTTAATATTGCATTTATTGGAATTTTATTGCTTCGCATAGAGCACTTTGTGCTATTCGAATGGCCATGGGGAACTGCAGATGTATGTAAGTGTGAAGATCGAAAAGTATTGAAAGTGACATCGTCTTACAAGTAGGTTGACAGCTGTGATTCAAAGAGCATCGGCAAATTTCGATTTCAACAGGCCTTGTCCGAAATATTGGCTGCTATGTATAAAACGCAGCAACTCTTAATTTTGTTCTTGAATAACTTTTTTACTAAATATTTACAAAAAATGACTTTGAGTGATGGAAATCTTTATTTTGGCTTTCATGCACTTCATGGCTTGTCTTTTTGTTTACTGCAGCTGTCAGTTCACAAGTGTCAAATATTTAGTGGCGTACAACGCCGTTTGCAAAAAATTTAAATCTTCCGAAAGGGTGATTAATTTTGTGCCACCTTGCGTGCAGTAGCTCACAATGTATTATCAAAAAGCTCTCTACTCCACTGCTCTGATCAGATGTATGAATAAAAATAGTTACTACTACTAAAGGGTTTTCTACTAACAGGTGTTATTTTGAATAGCCCGCTGTTTCGGTAGATGTCACTTTTGAAGCTGCCATTTTTTGATATTTGACAAGTAGAAACTACGCCATTAAGGTGGTGACAGGATCACCTAATATGACAAAAGGAAATAAGTGTTTTAGGTAAGACCATAAACTCGTGCTTGAACGAAGGAAAGAAAAAAAGTAAAAATTGAAATTTTTGGCAGACATTTTTCCAAAAAAATGAAAAATTCGGTCAAATTTGCTTGACATTTTGTTTTTTTAAATAGCTGTAATTGAAAAAAAAAAACAAAATCCTTCATTCAAACACGAGTAAGTTGTACCTCGAGCACCTGCGTAAAATTTCATCAAGATCGGTTGAGTAGTTTTCGAGAACATTTGACAACCGATTTTGAAAACACGGTTCCGAGAAAAACGCGTTTAAAGTTTTGAGTAACAATAAAAGTGTATCTCCGAAACTATTATTCGGATCGACTTGAAAATGTAGGATAATATTCTTGAGATGTTGTAGAAATTAATGAGCCAAAAAAAAATCGATTTTTTGAACCCACGAAACCCATGTAACCCCTTAATAAAAATGTACTATACACGCATTTAAATTCTTAAAATTCACAATAAAAATGGTGAAAATTTGGCAGAGGCTCGTAAAACTCGAACAATTTTTGATCATCGTGAAGCACCTTGTCGGACCGCAATTCAGAAATTGGTGAAACAATTCGAGCTGTTGAAACAAGTTAGTGATGTGAAGAATAAAACCCTTGCACTTCGCTCAAGAACAGCCGAAAATGTTGCTGTTGTAGCCGAAAGTGTTTAAGAAAACCCAGGTTTGTCCATTCCTCGTCGTTCTTTAGAATTAGGCATTTCACAAATGGCATTACACCGTATTTTGCATAAAGATTTGGGTCTTAAGGCTTATAAAGTCCAGTTGACACAAAAACTCAAGTCGGCCGATCATCAACAACGTCGTATCGTTGCTGATTGAGTCGTTGAAATGCATGAAAATGACCCGGAACTCCATCGAAGAACCATTTTGAGTGGTAAGGCCTATTTCCACCTCGGTGGCTTCGTCAACAAGCACAATTGTCAGATCTGGGGCTCAGAAAATCCAAGAGTTATTGTTGAAAACCCTCTCTATCCTCAACGTGTGACTGTTCGGTGTCATTGGACCTTACGTTTTCGAAAATGAAGCTGAAGCAACAAATACGGTGAATTGATTGCTCTATCAAGAGATGATTTACGATTTTTTATAGCCGGAATTGGATGGTATTAATCTGGACAACGTTTATTTTCAACAAGGCGGCGCTACGTGCCACACAAGCAACGAAACCATTGATCTTTTATCAAATTAACACCTCTTATTGGAAAATCCACGAGTAGATTCTTAAAAATTAGCTGAGAAGAAGAGAACCCAAGCTCTAAAGAATATGAAATGAAAGTTAAATTGAGGTGGCGCACTCTTTAGAGGAGTATTCATGCCGGTTTTAGTTATACATACTCACATAAACCATACATTACAGCGCAATTACATTCAACTTCATAAGAAAGCACGAACAATCAACAGAACCCCAAATTGTATAAAAAACAAGACACATCGACAAAAGGTTGGTTAACATACAGCGAAAACGTACTAATGGGGTCTATAAATTTCAGAGAGTGAAAAGCAAAGCGTGAAAAAATCCTCAGAGCAAACTGTAGTCTATTAATATAATATAAATTGCGTGAAATGATCTCCAAATAACTACAACGCAAATTCGAGGTTGTCCAATACATTTTGCGGTTCAATAAGAGAAGGATTTGACACTAGCCTAAATTATTTTTGTTATGTTGGCACACTCTTCATATGAACGTAAGTGAAGCTTCATTTCAATATCTCAATTCATTCTCTCTTTACAAACCATTTACTACGATCGTTTAACAACATCCTACCGGATACCATAATAAAGGCACTGACTGATTTCGGGATCTCCGGGGCTCTAGTTGAGTTCATCAAAAACATGCTCATGAGCAGATCTTTGTGATCATAACTCTAGGGGCCTCAGGAAAAGTGTCAGTAGAGAAACAGTGATGGAGTGATGTCCCTTCTCCTCTGGATGCTCGCAATAAACTTCTTGCTAAATAGCCTAGAGGAGAGAGTACAGCACGTTGTAGCATATGCGAATGATGTTGTAATGTTTGTAAGAAGGAAATTTCCCAATACACTTTGTGATGTGATGCAAGATTTACTAAACATGGTTGAAAACTGGTCAAAAGCAAATGGGCCAAGCGTCAACCCTAACAAAACTGAACTCATCTTATTTACTAGGAAACATAGAATTCCAAAAATATCTGCTCCGACTCTTGGTGGAATGACAATTTCATCAGTGATGAGGCCCACTACTTAGGTCTAATACTAGACAGATAAATAAGATGGAAGTCAAATGTAGAAGATAGAGTAAAAAAAACGATAATAGCACTCTACTATTGTAAACAGCTAAAGGACTAAGTTGGGGTATTTCCCCATCTATCATATATTGGCTTTACACAGCGATTGTAAAACCAATCCTAACCATGGTACATGTACAAGGAATGGCCATGACTACACCCTCAGAGGCACTAAATATTATGCTTAACCTTTTACCAATAGAGCAATTCGGTAAGCAAACAGCCAAGGCAGCTCTTAGATTAAGAGAAGAAGCTATAGTAAATTGAATATAATTATAAGATAAAATTCTGCGCGTGACATGCATCTACATAGCGAAATGATTTAATTTCATTCCATCCAAACTTATTCTATACGCCAGCGAATTATTTAAACTCAATAACAATATATTTACCCTTAATAGTTAATGATAAACCCAAATGCCCCCAAGAATACGTTTTTACTTTTGTGTAACTGACTTCAACAATAAGTTTTTATAACCACATCAATTACGGTATTAATTTGCCACTTTAATGTATTTGTACTCGATGGCAAATTCTTAATTCAATAATTCTTACTCCAAATGTACCACTTTGATGAAACGGTAGTAAAATTATCGATGTATATAATTTGATTTTCCCATGAGAGTGAATGAAGCAATACAAGTGCAGGCAGTCAGCGGCCCTTCTTCGTTCATGCACGTAGCTCGCCTCAGCTCACCTCAAGTAGGCAAACAGCCGTTGAGTGCCGAGTGAACGATCGTTTTTCGATCGAGCGAGCAATCTCACCATCCTATGGCTTCGCTCGCTTGTGCACCAACTGTATTATTATATTTCATTGCTATGTTGAAGAAGCTACCCGGTGTACTTCGGTTAACAGTAATTCGCTTGGTAATTAGCGCATAAAGTTAACTTGATATTGTGGCGATAATTGGACTCAATAATGGTAAGGTAAATAATAATTACCAGCATAAAAAAACGCGACAAATAAATTAGTTGATTAGTTGTGATATTCCTTTTGAAGCAGTTAATGGAGAATATAAAAAAGTTATTTCTTAAAAAAGTTAAGTAGGGTAATGTCACCTTGAGTGGAACACTTGAAATATTTTTGCCATGGGACAGTCCAAATGTCACGTTAATAGCATAGATAGTTGCGATAGAGTCGAATACTTTAAGCAAATAAACTTCGAAGTGAACAGATGTTATAGAAATACATCAAGCAAGCATTTTATAAAAATTGAAAAATAATAATAATTTTGCATATTATTCTGAAAATCGACATTCTAAAGTTAAGATTTTAAAAAGGGTGGTTAAGTTTCAAGGGTAGGTGCTGATTTTGAATAAAATACATTTTTTTTAGGAAATTATTGCCATTTCTCTTTATTATGATAATATTGGTATGGCTCAATTACATATGGAACAAAATAACGGCCAAATGGCTGCCATGGCCTCGGCGGCACAACTCCATCCGATGGTCCAAATTTTCGATGACGCTGCGGCATAATTGAGGTTCTATGCCGTTAATGTGCCGAATTGTCTCATCCTTCAGCTCTTGAATTGTTGCTGGCTTATCGACGTACACCTTTTCTTTGAAATAACCCAAAAAAAAGAAGTCCGACGGTGTCAAATCACATGATCTTGGCGGCCAATTGACATCACCGCGACTTGAGATTAATCGGCCATCAAATTTTTCGCGCAAAAGAGCCATTGTTTCGTTAGCTGTGTGACAAGTGGCACCGTCCTGGCACCTGAAACACATATCCTCCACATCCATATCTTCCAATTCGGGCCATAAAAAGTTCGTTATCATCTCAAGATAGCGAACACTATTCACAGCAACTACCTGACCGGCCTCATTTTGGAAAAAATACGGCCCAATGATGCCGCCCACTCTTTGTGGGTGCATTGGTTTGTCGGCAATCACTCTTGGATTATCATTCGCCCAAATGCGAGAATTCTGCTTATTGACGAATCCACTGAGGTGAAAATGTGCCTCATTACTGAAGATGATTTTCTTCGAAAATTGGTCATTCACTGTTTGATTTGAACGCCGGTTTTCATAATAAGCCTGAATTACTTTAACGCACTGCTCGATTGTGTATCTTTCCACACTTTATAACACATAAATTATTGTGAAATATACTTCAAACCAGGGACCAAGAAAAGATGTTAGTTAAAATTTCAGAGCGCAAATGTTGCCCAAACATTACCGAAAAAAGAATTGGTTTTACAACACTTATTGGTGAGAAATACATCCAACTTTTATTTTTTACGATGCCCGATAATTGTTATACGGTTAAGCATTTTTTTTTTTAATTGTCGATAAGATTTATTTTCCAACTTTTTCTCTTTACAGCGCCTGATAACTCTTATACTGCAAAAATATTTCTTCCGTTGTCAATAGGAGTTATTTACCAACTTTTTCGATTTTTTTCCAAATTGTATTTTTTACGATACCTGATAACTGTTATGCGGTTATAATAGATTGTATTTTTACTTATCGATACGATTTTTTTCCAACATTTAATTTCTTACGATGCCTGATAACTGTTATGCGGTTATAATATATTTACCAACTTTTATTTTTACGATACCTGATAACTGTTATACGGTAAAATTATATTGTATTTTTTCTTATCGGTACGATTTTTTCCAAATTTTATTTTTTACGATACCTGATAACTGTTATGCGGTTATAATATATTATATCTTTACTTGACGTACCTATTTTTTTTTCAAATTTTAGTTTTTAAGATACCTGGTAACTGTTATATGGTAAAAAAATTGTTACGCTGTCGATAAGAGTTATTTTCCCACTTTTATTTTTTACGGTGCCTGATAACTGTTATACGGTAAAAATATTTCTTACGTTATCGATAAAATTTATTTATTTTTTGTGAGGCTTGATAACTGTTTTGCTGTAGAAATATATTTTACTCGTTGATAATATTTTTTTCCAACTTTTATTTTTTACGTTGCCTGATAACTGTTATACGATAACAGAAATGTTACGCTGTCGATAAGAGTTATTTTCCCACTTTTAACTTTTTCCGATGCTTGATAACTGTTATGCGGTAAATTTATGTTTTACGTTCCCGATAAGATTTATTTTCCAACCTTTAGTTTTTACGATGACTGGTAACTGTTATGTGGTAGAAATATTTTTTATGTTGTCCGTAAGACTTATTTTCCACTTTCTATTTTTTATGATGCTTGATAACTGTTATGCAGTAACTATTTTTTTTTTATTTGATTCAGCACTTTCAATGTCTTATGAAAATATTTGATGTTGTTTTATAAACTTAAAGCAAATATTTGTTATTAATGTTTATATCTGAATTAATCCAAATGAAAGTTATTTTTGTAAAATGTATTCGACGATTTATGGCAAGCCTTTAGAAATATTATAGCCGCTAATTTTTCATACTCTAAATTATTTCTTTGGTCACTTTTTGGCACAATACTGTGCGAACAACTTGTATGCAACTCCTTCAACCCTCTTTCATGCTGGGGCTTGAAAAGTTGAGTGGACCGCCAAACTTTTTTAATTTTGAATGCCAATTTCCCATTTTTATGTATTGTATATAAATCATCATTGGAACTGGTTTTAAACAGATTTGTGTGCAGTTTATTAGTACTTTCGGTGCTTTCTGTGGCGTATGTCGTCGAAAAGGAAAGTGAAAAAGTATACAAAGATAGCCTCCACATCCAAGTGAGACTAGATGAGCTATTGAAAACGATCGATTCCATTAAAATTGCAAAAAAAAACAAAAATCAATCAAAAGTAATGGGGTCTTCTATCCAGTATTTTTCTTATCATCCTTAAAGCATTTTGTTGAGTTCATCATTACTAAACCTGACAACTTCACCTTGCTTACTACCTTAGAAGCGATCCAGCTGATATCCTTTACTCCTTTAGAATTAGCTACTTTTCTTCTCTTTCATAAGCGTCGCAAATCTTTATAATCAAAATAAAAAATAAATCAATACAAAAGTTACAATAGCTGCAGTTCATATGCAAATACAACATTTCTAAAATCTTTTATATGTTTGAAATAAGCCATTTATTTATTGGCTTAGGAATATTTCCTATTATTATTAACTCATTCTTTTCAATCGCTTTTGTATTGTTAGAGGATTATTAAATAATTCTGATTTATTACCGCCAGTCACTTACAATTTTACTTGTACTATTAAGTCCTGCTCCAATCACACACCAACCACTTAACCTTCTGACTTGTGAGTCAACTAGTTGCAATTTACTTATTGAGGTGTGTTCGCACTGTACCTCGAAACCATCTATTACAAATAAATATTTGCTGCAAATGCAAATTGGGCTAGCGGTGGCTTGTATGGTGGCAGCAAATTTTATTTTTATCATTTATATTTTATGAAAGAGTACCTAAGCAAAAGACCAATGAAAAAAGAGGAATGTTAATGTATTGAAAAATATTCTTTAAAATTAAAAAATGAAAAAAGAAAAAATAAATAAATAAAAAATTAAGGAAGGGAAGCTTTGAAGAAAAAGGGAAAGTTTCTTTCTTACTTGGCAATTTGTCGTTTTTGGTAAGATATGTATGCTTATACATATATGTATGTACTACTTTGATCAAAAAGTTATCAGAAATTCAAAATTAAAGTTTACCGTATTTCTCAAAAGTGAGATCATCGCCTTCAAAGTAAAAGCAAAGAACAAGTTCGGAGAGGCTCAAATTTTCGTTGATTTTGATAACTTTTTCCCTCTGATATTTATCTCCATGCAATTGTTTTCCTTTTTTATATATTATAATATGAAGGAAATGCTCAACCCCGTCAAGGAAAAAAATTAAAAAAACAATTCAACGAAATCTTTCAGTAACTACAAATAGAACTTTTTTGTTTAAAAATTTAATGGGGTATACATTTTTTTAATTCTGTTTAAAAAGTTTAAAGTTTCGACCAAAATTCGTTTTCGTATAAAGTTTGAAATTGGGATTTGCATAGTTTTCTGTTAGACAATTTTTCGTTTATAGAAAAAAGAATGAACATTAAAAAAAAGAAAAATAGGCAAATCTGCTCAAAACGTTCGGGTATTAAATTTTTGTGCGAGCTTCATATGAGCATATATACAAGGAGAGGTCCAAAATAAATAAGACTGAGCTAAAATAGAAACGACTGGAGCTTTGTTCTGATTCTGATTCTGAGTTTATTTATTCAAAATAGCCCCCTCTGGCCTCGGTACACTGTTTTGTGAGATCTAAAAGCTTTTCGAAATAGTGTTTCAGGTCATTGACCGGAATGTCCTTAAGGATGTCGGTACAAGTCTTTTGGATGGCCTCTACGGACGCAAAACGTTTTCCTCTCTTGGCCAAATGCAGTTTTCCGAATAGGTGGAAGTCACAGGGAGCCGTAGCAGGCGAATACGGTGAGTGATTGATGGTTAAAATGCGATTTCAAGTCAAAAAATCAGTTACAAGAGTGGATCGACGAGATGGTGCATTATCATGCAATAAGCGCCAGCTTCCTCCTTCGCGGTATTCAGGACGAATTCGACGAATTCATTTTTGACTTCTCCAAACGCGATTTTTTTGATTTTGGCTTGTCTGGGGCCTTCCATTCGGCACTTTGATGCTAAGTTTCAGGTTCATGTTGGAAAAACCACGTTTCATCACCAGTTACAATGTTGTAAAGGAAGTTCTCGTATTTTCTCGGTGATCACATTTCGAAGAAGTAAATCAAAATAAATCAGTATCAAACTTGAGTTCATAGCGAGCAGTTGGTTGCAAATTACAGTGAAAAATAGTGAAGTGAAGTTGTGAAGTTATGAATTCCGAGGAAATATGTGACGCGTTGAATTCAATGGAAAATTCCAGTGTTAGTGGTGAGGATTTTAGCCCAGATGAAGATGAGTACATCCCAGATTCAGGCAGTGATACAAGGAGTGATGACAGTATTGATGAGGACCTCGATGTTAGTGCTACAACTGTTAATAATACTGTTGATGAAGAACAGACGGAAACTACAGCATGGACCTCGCCTGCTACCGGAGAGACTTTGAAGAAATTCGAAGAATTTACCAATCCACCCCAGGTTTTGCAATATGATGCCGATACACTATTTCAATATTACAGAAAGTTTTTGACCGATGAGATATTGGATATTATTGTTGAAGAGACAAATAGGAATGCAAACTCTCAAGTAACTGGCATCGGTACTCGCAGCAGCAGTAGGATGAATATGTGGAAAGATACTGATCGCCAGGAGATCATGGAGTTTCCGGCCATAGTCATGTATATGGGAATGGTAAAATACCCTGCAATAACCGACTATTGGAAGCCAAGCACATTGTTCAAAAACGCATTCGTCCCACAAGTTATGGCTCGTAACCGGTTCCAGATCTTGCTCAAATTCATTCACTTCGCAGATAATGCCTAGTCCTCTGAAACAGTGTAATAAACTTATAAAGTTGACAAGGTCTTGCAGGAATTCTGGCCTTTAAACAAAATAGACCAGCTAGCCAAAAACTAGTTATCGATGAAAGTATGATACCTTTCCGTGGTCGTCTGGGTTTTCGACAATACCTTCCTGGTAAGGCCCATAAATATGGTATTAAGGTGTTCAAATTAGCAGACACTACCGGTTACATATGTAATTTGAAACTGTATACCGGAAAATCAGACACAACAACAGGATTTTCTCTTGCAACAAATATTTGTCTTCAACTGATGGAAGGTTATTTTGGACAGAACCGAACACTCACGGTGGACAATTATTATACTTCTATCGAGTTGGGCAATGCTCTCTTAAATAGAAAAACGCATCAACAAGGAACTCTAAGAAAAAACCGGAGAGGCATACCTAAATTAACGAAAAAACTAAAAACAGGAGAATGCATCCCATTTGAAAAAGCTGGAATGGTAGTTGGCTACTGGAGGGGCAAGAGAGAGGGTCGTTTTTTGTCCACGGTAAGCAATGGAACACTTGTACCCTCTGGAAGCAAGTCCAGAAGAACTCGACAAGATATTTTGAAACCTAACGTTATGTTGGAATACAATAAATGTAAACAAGGTTTGTTAATTAAACTCTTTTAAAATTTCAAAATTCAAATACTTATCTACTTAAATACTTGTTAATTTTATTCCTTTTTTTTATTTTTTTCAGGAATCGATTTGGCGGATCAAGTGGCAAGCTACTTCAGTCCCTTAAGGAAAACTATTCGTTGGTTCCACAAAGTAGCTTTTGACGTGCTATTCAATACGGCGGTTATTAATGCGTATATCTTACACAACGAAAATAACCCCAAAATGCAAATATCTGACTTTCGTCAAAGCATTATCCTTTTCATGAGTGGAAAAGATAGCGCTTCAATAGCGCGCTCACCTCCGCAGGGAAAACACTTTTTAATAACGTCGACAGAAGCAACAAAGGATGGTAGGCGCAAGAGACATCGTTGCGGCATGTGCTATTCAGAATTAAATACGACAAACTCGTCGTCAGTCGCCAGGAATAAGGTCAAACTAGTGGCAACATACTGCGCCCAATGTCGTATTATTTCAAAACTTTGTATTTTACTATGAAATAAAATATTTTTTCTTTTAAAATAAACTTTCATTTTTCCCAAAACTCCTTCCGTTAGGGTCCCAGCCCCTAAAATCTGGGGGCCTAGGTGTGTATCACTGGTGATACATTGGCACCTGGGGGTAGGTTTTTGAAATGACCACCAGTGATACATTGGCAGCCAACGTGTTAATGAAGTCTTTCGAATGTTGACTTCTGAGCACTTCTTGGTCTTCAGTTAACAGATCTTTCGTAAGCCCAAATGATCAGTTAAAATGCGATAAATCGATATTTTGGAGATATTCACCGCCGATTCCATGAATTTCAACGAACGATTTCGATGGAGTTTTCGGTGATTACTGATTTTGGGCGGCTCGGTTGTTCATTGACATTTATGTCCTCACAACCATCTCTGAAACGTGTAAACCACGCATGAACTCTGGCACGAGATAGACAATCATCTTTTTAAATCAATTCAAATGTTTCGGTAAACGCTTTGGTATTGGTATTTGGTATTAGATCTTTGTTCAAATTCATTTTCGTACCGATGACACAAACATACTGGCCCTTTAGTTCCACTGAACCGAGTGTCATCAAGCTTTCATTAGAAGTCAGCTAGGGATGTAACTTCCAACGCCCTAACTCATTAAAAAGATAGTGCCATCAAAAACTTTGTATGACGCCAGTATTGTTTATTTTGGACTTCAACTTGTAAATACGAGTATTAATATGTATGTATATTACATATAATAACTTAGAAAAATATGTGTATGTATGTATGTATGTATGTATGTATCAATCCTTTCTCTTAACTCATTTCTCATGCGAAACATCTGATTGGCTTTGCCTCGCCCTTCACTCCAACTGCGCAAACTTCATCTCTCTTCCGCAACTTGGCATATTTTCACGGTCAATATTTCAGGTCATACAGAAATGCCATAGCCAGAAATTTGCTACATACATACATTGCTCGAACTCAGCTGGGATAATTTCGCGATTAGCCTTTGCTCATTATGGAAATTTATTATGTGCGGTGAGCTGGTGACGACGGCTGTTGTCGACGGCTGACTGGTTGCCGCCGCCGCCGCTGCTGTTCGTAGCCAACTCATAATAATAATAGTAGCATAAGCAACGAGCGGAAAGCGAAAATTGCACAGCAGCCACAAACGCAACAATATATGGCAACAACAAAACACAACAAAAACCGCAAAATGCGAATGGATCAGTCAGAGCCTACGTTACAATTGGCAGAGGCGGCACATAATATTCTTTCTTTGTTGTTGGTATGTAGATACATTGTTGTAGAGGTAATGGTGGTGGTGGTGTTCGTAGTGGCCCAACTAAACCATCAATCAGTGGCGCTGCATGGTTGTTATAAATCAACAGGCCAAACATAGCAACAAACCGAGATCAGCCAGTTCTCCTAACCACAGTCGTGAACTGCTAGCTGCCAGCCTGTGGCCTTCTGCGGCTTGGGAAGAGTTCGACAGAAGTCCAAGTGTATGCACATATGGCGGTGCTGGTGTACGTATCCTGTTGCAAGTGATTGAGAGCATTGTAAAATTGTGGTTGCAGATCTTCTGCTGCCTTTGGCCATATGCGGCTGCGTACACTTGGAGCTCGTTTTGCATATTCGCAGTGTGCGTCGCTCGCCGCCCTTCACCCGTCGCGTGTTCCCTTTGTGGGTTTGCGCTATTGGTTCTGGAAGGGTACTTGTTCGCTGAAGTAGTGTTTTATTACCCTAGGCTTGGTTTTTGCTTCGCTATGTTGCTGTGTTGTTGGTTTTTTTTAGTGATCTTCGCTCATGATTATGATGTTTATCGGCGGCGAAGGTAAATCAAAATTCTGAGTTTTACAGGCTCATAATGATTGGTTGTGAGTATTGTGTGTGTGTGTGTGGATGTGGCTTTGTTTGCCTTTTAGACAGCACGTGGCGTGTGACTGAGGGAAAAAGGTAAAATTGAACGTATGTATGTATGTATGCGCATAAAGTGGTAAAAGAAATTGTGCAAGTGTTGGGCATCAGTTTTTATGTTATTTTTTATTTTACCCGAGCTTTTGAGTGTTGGATGAGAATTGTGATGGAAATATTTAATACTGTTCTAAGCTTTATTAAGCGTTTTATGTGTTCAAAATATATAAGAAAGTTACCTGTGATGTACTTTAAACCATAATAAATAAATATGAAAAATAAAAAAATAAAAAATTCGGAGAAATATATAACCATACATTTCATTAATGAAGTACCTTAGATGGCGACATTGTTGGCCCTCCTTGTAAATGTGACAGTTTGTCTATTCTTTGCTCTTAACTAGTAGGTAGACCGCTAAAATTGTCATCCGATTACCCTGAAATTTTATAGAATAGGTTTAAACATATCTGTAAAGATTTACGAGTTTTTTGGGTCCCTCCGCCTGACACTCTATCGGCTTATATCGAAAAAACGTACTTATGGTCCGGTTTCAGGGCGATTTGCAGAAAAGTGCCCCGCTAACTGGCTTTGTTATTGAGACGTATTAATGGAGTATCACTCGGGTAGATTGCTAATCTTGCTTGAATGAATTTTTTTTCAACCTTTTCTGGTCTAGCTTGTTGGCCCATGAGAGCTATTTTACTTCATTTTTACCACCCGTAAACGGAAGCCATTACCCTATTCGCCCCCTGCGGACGACTACCTTGCCAGCCTTTCTCGCTTCTTCACTGCGAGGAATTTACAACTCTCCAACAAGCAACAACTCAAGGTAAAAGTCGATGATACACAAATTCCGACGGTTAACAACCCCAAAATATTGGGAGTCACCTTTGACAGTTTGCCCTCCTTCTCAGCGCATACAACCACTATTGCAACTAAAGTACAGAATCGCAACAAGGCTCTCAAATCGCTCGCCGGCGCACTTGGGGCAAAGACAAGGAAATGTTGCTGTCAACTTTTAAAGCAATAGGCCGACCGGTTCTAAACTATGCTGCGCCTGTCTCCCGCGCCGGAGTCCAACCACCACCAATCGCAGACGAAGAGCTCCAACCAGGTTAAACTCCTACTTATCCAGAATCTATCCCGACATACTAAACATATGTCCAGCATGTGAAGGCACCCCGCACGACACAAGCCACCTTTTCACATGCTCCATCAAGCCCACTCATCTAACACCCCTCTCCCTCTGGACCCAACCCGTCGAACAGCTAGTTTCCTGAGCCTCCCGGTGGATGAGCTAAACGAAGACGACCGGTGATTACGCTTCACTGACAGGGCAAAGCTACTGCTGCAACAACAAAAACAACCAAAAGCACGACTGATGAAAAAATATTGCCAAATTTTCGAAAAATAAACTCGAAAAGCGTATTTACGTAAAAGCAGTTTAAGTTAACACCTACAAATTTAAGGTTTGCATATAAAAGATATTTTAAAAAGCAAATATTTTCTTGGCCTTTTAAGTCCAATAAATATTTATTTCCTTTTGGCTAACAATAGCATTCATAAACAAATTTGCATTATTACTTTGCTAATTTCGGCAACGTCAATGACCAGTTTTTACCACAAATCTTACAACACACACCTTGGCAGGTTTGCGTCTTAAGTCTTTTGTTATGCTGGGCAAACTCAATTTCACAGAACTTTCCGACAATCACCTGACAACGCTGATACTTTACATATTTTAAGCTATCAAATAAATCCATTTCAGACAATTTATTGTGCGAGGCAAAGCGCACAAATAATATTCTTATCCAAAATTTTATGTAAAAATAGATTTTAAAATTCATCGTAGGAATACATCAAATAAAATACGAACGTGAGAATATAAAAGTAACTTCTTTTTATTTGCATGATTTGCAAAAAATTCGCCACAAAGCAGCACTTAAAACAGCTTAACCAAATAAAGGCACACGCAGGCGTCTACTTAGCAGCGAAAAGATGAATAAAATTGCAAGATAATTTATGATAATCACCTGAATCAAAATGATTTTTAGTTGAACAAAAAATAAAAAACAAAATAATAAATAAAAGAAATACAATGAATAGAAAAGCCCACATTCGGAGATTTCGAATCACAACACATAGAATTGCTCACTATTCGGCGGCGAATTCAATTAATCAACTTTATGTTTGCCGACTCATTAAGTAAAAAGAAAAACTTGAAGAATAATATAAGTTTTTTATAAAAATAAATTGAAAATATGAAATTCTATTAACGATTTGTGTGTTCTGCCGGGTTATGAGTAATCACTCCTACCGTTTGATTGATCCATACGAAATTTAACTGTTCATGAAATCTTTGTTGTCTATTAGTGGATTAATGTATGCGAGCGAACAATTTTAATGATTTGGCAATAACGGAGTTTCATTCTATAATTAATTATTTTAAGGTTTTGGTTTCGCTGAACTTTTGTGCGTGGACTTGTGCGGTATCTCTCCCGTCACACATCTGTAGCACCAAATTCATAGCAGTAGAGCAAAATTATTGCTGTTGAAAATCTGTATTATTTATTGTATTAGAATGGGAAGTCATTTGGTTAGTTTATTTGTCTTATGAGGGATTAAACAAATTGTGAAAAATATTTATAAATTCTGACTCAGTGAATAATGTGTTTATTAGGGCGGGTCAATTTGCTCTTGAAAAATATAACCGACTTTGTTTCGGAGACTGAAGTGTTCTATGGACAGTTCTGAACTAAAAACTCCAAGGAAGCATAGCTCTTAAGTGCATTTCGAGCCTCTTTTGTTTTTAGTTTTAAACATTGATTGCTGATGCATATTTTTATAAATTTTTTTTTTTTTTTTGAAAACATGTTCGCAAAAATTTTTGGGTGCAAAAAATTCAAAAACTCGTGTTGTTGCTCAAAACCTTCCGCTATTGACTATTAAACAAAAAATAATAATATTAAGTGCGCAAGTAAGTTCTCGCTGTTTTTTTGATGAAAATACAACTTTATTCTGAAAAAATGGTTACAAGTGAATCATTGAAAGTATTTCCCATCGCTGGCTACTACTTTTTTCCATCTTTCTAGTAGATCTCGTATAACGTCTCAGTAAAACTTTTCATCTTCTGAGGCTATCCACGAATCAAGCCATTTTTTGAGGTCTTCATAGAAATGGAACTGCTGGTCAGCTAGACCATATGTCAGATAAGTCAAAGGCGCCATATCTGGAGAATATGGCGGGTGGTAGGATTTGCCACTTGAGTGTTTTCAGATAGGTTTTAACGGGTTCGGCAACGTGAAGCCGAGCGTTGTCATGCTGTAGAATCACCTTTCCATGCCTCTCCGCGTATTGCGGCCGCTTCTCGCGTAGTGCTCGGCTCAATGGCCTCAATTGAAGTCGATACCGATCCCCAGTGATGGTTGCGCTTGGTTTTAACAGTACATAATAAATAACACCAACTTGGTCCCACCAAATGCATAGCATAACCTTCCCGGCGTGAATATTCGGCCGAGGCGACGATGTGGAAGCATGACCCGGCAGTCGCCATGAGTTTCTTTCCTTTGGATTGCTGTAATGAATCCAGAAAACCCTTCCTTTTTTGCCGCTGGAGCAGTTGTTCACAGGCGAAAAAAGAAAAACGACCTTCAACATCTCTTGGTTTCAATTCATAAGGAACCCAAGTCCCCTCTTTCTGAATCATTTCCAAAGCATGCAATCGCTTGGAAATGGATTGAACTAATACTGAAGCGACCTCTTCTTGCGTTTGACACGGATTGTCATTGAGCAATGCCTCCGATTCAGCGTCTTCGAAGGTTTTTGGTCTTCCTTCACGCGGAACATTAAAATCACCGTCTTTGAAGCGACGGAACCAATCTCGGCACGTTGTTTCACTTAAATCAGCATCTCCATAAACTTTTTATAGCTCTCGATGCGCTTCAGTCGCCGTTTTTTTTTTTCAAATAAAAGAGGAAAATCAACACTCCCCGCAAATGACGATTATTCGGCACAAAATCAGACATTTTCACAAAACCAAAAGTATATGATGCCAAAACAAAATCTCTAATGTGTCGAAGCAGTTTGTTTGCCATATGTCTAAGCTTGGTTTATGACCTAACCTAAATGTTAGAATCGACTAGCACACACTGCTTGCGGCATCTATTGACAAACAGCGGGAACTTGTAATTAAAAAAGTTGCCGGGAATTTTGTTATCTTATACGAAAATATTAAAAAATATATAAAGTACATAAGTATTTGATAATAAAAAAGGACTCTAGCAGAAGAAGGTTCCAAAGAGAATTATGTTCACCATCTGTATAATTTTCACTATAATATTAGACTGCGTAACAAACAAATTTATTTGAATATATTTTTTATCAGGCTTAGTAAAGTAGAAAAAGTAAAAGGCCTTTAGAAACACGCGCCTAGATGCTGCTGTAATATGGAAGATATGAGAATTAATATTCTCTTAGGTTTCACTATTTTCATTCAAACATTTCATAATTTTTTTATTCACTTTCTACTGCTAAAGTCTACCAAATAGTCGATCTTTTTTTAGCTCCACTTATTAAATAGAAGCTGTCACAAAATAACATTCAGTATTACTTTTAATTACAATTTTGTATAAAAACTCCCAATGGAGGTTATTACTTAAAGTCTAAATTTTAAATCTTTGTGGCAGAGTCTTTTTAAGTCTACGTGGGATTTTGGTTTAGTGTGAAAGGTTTGGTGCCCGACGTTTTGTGTGATTGGCAAGCCGGTTGTTATATTTTATGCTGACATTACCAGATTCAGTATGATTTGGATGACGGTTGAAAGACATATAAAGTCACTGGTAGCGTCCCTCAGGCATCAGTCCTTGGACCCTCACTGTGGAATGCCATGTACGACAGAGTGCTTAGGTTAAAATTGCCGGATAAAGCAACACTGGTAGGCTATGCCGATGGCAATGCTCTCGTGGTCACGGACAAGAATCTAGACCACCTGCGGTGTTATGATGCAGCAGCTAGGGTCCAACTATGGCTCTCTGCAGCGGGGCTGAAGTTGGCCGCACAAAAAACAGAAGCGGTCCTCGTAGCTGCGCGAAGAAAAAAAGAGTGCATGAAATTACGAATAGGTGGCCATGAAATATTGTCGCAAGAGGCAATAAAGTATTTGTGTGTGATTTAAGCAACATTTAGCAACTGTGGGTTCCCAAGCAGCGGCAGTCACCGGTGCTCTTACAAGAATTCTTCCAAACATAGGCGGACCGTAAGGCGCCAGAAGGCACGCCCTGGCAAGTGTGGTGGATTCAGTCATCTATATGCAGCTCCTATATGGACAGGAGCTAAGCCATCGAATGTTTGACCAGTAGCTCAAGTACACCGGATGAATGCACTAAGAGTCGCTTGCGCATACAGGACCGTATCAGACGATACGGTTTGCGTCATCGCTGGAAAACTCCCAATAGATATACTTGTGCAGGAAATGGGACAACTTTATGACAGACAAGGAGTAAAGCCGACAACTGTAGCGAAAGTTGCAGAACGTCTGCAATCGTAAGAACAATGGCAAAGCAGATGGGACTCGTTTGTTGACGGAAGTTGGACCTATGGACGTATCCCCAAAATTAGCCAATGGGTGACCAGAAGGCACGGTGACGTAGACTACTATTTAACCCAAATATTGAGCGGTTACGGATGTTTCTTGGAGTACCTCCATCGTTTTCACATGGAGGACACTTCGTTCTGTCCAAGCTGCAACAATGCAATAGAAAGCGCGGAGCATGTGTTCTTCTACTGGGTTCGCTTCAACGAAGTACGCCGATCGCTTGAGTTAGTCTTGGGCAAAAAGCTGAGCCCAGACCGCTTAATCAATACCATCACATGACTGTTGGAACGCAGTTAAAAGTTTTTTAAAGAGGATAATGAGGCACCTGCAACGCGCGGAGTGGCAGCGCAAAACGCAGGAAAAAACAAATCAGTCCTCGATAGGAGGTGGACTGTCTAAGAACTGACGGCAAATAGCAGACGGCCGAGTCATGTGCTCACGACGGCATAACACGATATAATATTACCGCAGTTACAAAAGAAATCTCGATAGCATCCATACGCCCATTTGAGAGGAACCTGAGGGCATGCCACACATACTACTGGTATGACGGCACTGAGACATTAGAAGATGAGCCTATAGCATGAAGCTGGCTACAAATATGGTGGACCCACACATGGGTGAATAGTATTGATCAAACAAAAAGATACCGCTAGCACTCCAAAATAGCAGACAAACCAAACGCAGCAGACTAACGAAAACGCTGATTTTTAGTCAAGTCGCCAATAAAGGGAACGAAATTTTATTTCAAGGTGCTTGCTACTTCTCTATATGATATCGCCATGTAAGACGTCGATCATAATGAATTCCCAAGTATTTTGCGTGATCCGTTTGGGGTATCTGAAAGTTATCAAGATGCACTGGGGGAGAGCTATCCTTATGGAGTATAAAAGTTATTATTTTTTATAAATGCTCTATCGTTGAAAAAAGAAATCGAAAAAATACCCAAACATGTTTATTCGACTTAATATTTATTTTATAAATAAAAATAATTTATATGAACTTTATAGGCACTTCTACGACAAACAGAATTTTATTTATATGCTTTTATTTTTTACATTTCATTATAAAATTTATAGCTTTTTCCCCGTTTATCATTTAAGTGCTTAGTTCTGCTAAAAGCTATGGCTTCTTGTCCTCCTAAAATTTGTGTGCCAATAAAAGGTTCCTTTTCAAGAAATATATCTTTAGCCGCACATTAGTATGCAATTAATATCAGATGAGGTAGCGCAGACATTAAAACCGCCAATAAATTTTGCCAACAACGCGATTATTTATAACGCCACTCAAAGGATAATAACAAGTCGAGAAGTGCGTTCAGCTTCCTTGAGTTTTTACCAACATTTTTTGTGTTTTGTTTTTTCTTTTTATGCAGGTACTTGTGTGTGCTTGTGTGAGAGAAACAATTTAGAATGATGGTTTGTGCCGTGACCCCACCTTCAAATATCAAACATTCACTCAGCAACGGATGCATATATGTGTCTGTGAGTGTACGTGTATAATGCCAATAAACTTAGTTGGCTCACTGTTATGTTGTTGAACATAACATAAATTTGTTTAAAGTAGTGCTAAACTTAAAAGATCATCTACGGTATGCAAAGGCATGTGGCGAAAAACAGAAAAGGTGTTTTGAGTATTTTAGCCAAATATGTCGTTCGTTATTTTAGAATTTTTTTATTTGTATTTTTATGTTTTTTTTGTGTTTCTATATGCAGATTTTTTCTGGTATTTTTATAGCCAAATGAAAACTTAGAAAGTATTGGTGATTCAAGGCTTCTTCTCGATTGAAATAGTCCGCATTGACACGTTGAATTCATCGTATGTTAGATTTTCGTAAAATTTCTGAAAATGGTATCACTGAAACTGATTTATTATGAGTCAGCACTGAACTCACTCTTTAGTAAATTGCATGCATCTGTGTTTCCAGCTATGTTGTTCAAGAAGCGATGAACTTTGTTGTGGAAAACAGATGGAGAGGCAGATCTATATGTGTTTGCAGCAACAGCCAAGACCGAGATCTCTAACTCCTTAGCTAGAAAGAGGCCAACTTATTTGGTCCGGTTAGCAAATGGGTTACTACAACTACAACCGAGCTTGGCAGACTGAGAGAGGCTGCATATGGACTAACCTAATGTTACCTGTCATGTTCGTCCGACTGTCGCAAATCCTCTTGTCATTACGCAGAGGGGACTGCAGACAGCTGGTTGGACTGATGACGGGTCACTTTCTGTGGGCGAAGCATGTGGAAAAGGAAGGCATCTCAGACAGTGTACTCTGCCCAGCTTGTGAAGAGGAGGATGAGACGGCGGACCACTTCCTGTGTGTCTGCCCCGCCTTCGCCCGAATCAGGTTTGAGGTCTTTGGCACTGATGTGTTAAGAAGCGACCATCTTGGCTCCTTGGCACCACAAGATCTACTCAGATTTCTTCGGAGATCGGGTAGATTTAAAGAAAATTAAAAGGGAATCCGAGTGCAGGACAATGGATTTAATTGTGTCTGAGTGCTGTACTGGCTAGTTGTTCCGAAAAAAAAGTAATGGAAAATTTCATATGAAATATCTGCAGCGGGATTTTTGTTAGCCGAGAAAGTTTGAAAATTTAATGGATATTTTCCAAATAAAAATTAGTCAAATGTGAGTGAGCTCAGGTTTGATGCAATATTGTACTTATTTATTCATTAATAGCTAACAAGGTGCCAGAATAACGTTAATTTTGTTACATCTACGGTTGAATATTCATCCAGTAAAAATATTTGTTTGAGAAGATTTTTGTTTAAGTCGAAGAACTTAAAAAATATATAGAAACAGTAAATACATTATGTCAAAAAAATATCGGGAATTGTTCATTCAAAAAGTGCGCGTTGCATGTATGTCTAAATTTTTGTTTTCTGGAATATTGGTACAACTGTCCTCTATAATGTCGTTTATACAGTCAACAGGCGGCTGAATGGCGCTATCCAAACAACCACGTCAAAGTCGGTCAAAAGTGAAAGTTATGCTACCCGTTTCCTTTCATAATCAATGGTGTTGTGTACTCAGAATTCGGCCCAATTTATGGAAGAAAAACTTATGGATATTGCACCGTGATAACGCACCGTCTCAAAAGGTTCATACTGTGAACACTTTCGTGATCAAAAACTCGACAAATGTCATCAAACAACCACCGTATTCAGCAGATTAGGCCCCTATGACTTTTTCCTGTTCTCAAAATTTAAATTGCCACTCCGCGGATGCCGCTTTGAGTCGATAGAACCATTAAGGAGAACTCGAAGAAGAAGCTGAAATTAAGAATTTAGGAAATCTGCATAATGAATGTCAATGTGCCAAATCAGTAAAAATGCGATACAAATGTTGGTAGTTTGCCTTCAATGCCTGCAAGAGATTTATTTTGTAGGCACCGAAGCCAAGATCCTTACGTAATATTTTCCACGTAGTCGGAAGGCAAAAGCCAAGGAAACCAACATTTCGGCGTCTTCTTTAACACTTCGCTCTATGAACTTCGCGAACAGATTATTTAAATTTTTTTAAATAAATAGAAAAACAGCCTTTATATAGTTTGGCTATGAAAAAGTAGATACAGGGTGGGCCATGTAAAAATTTGTTTTTTGAATCGGCTATAAACAAAAAACAACTAATTAATAGTTTCTCAAACTTTTATTTTTATTTTGAAGATTGAACATTGTCATTTATGAATGAAAAATAATATCTTTCAAATGACTGCCACGACTGCCTTTACAGTAGGCCATTCGATCAACCCAATTTTTAAACACATTTTCGATTGTTTGGGCTCCAATTTCATGAATGGCAACTTCGATTTCGTGTTTTAAAGCATCAATCGTCTCTGAATGGTTCGCATAGCATTTGTCCTTAACGGTTCCCCACAAAAAATAGTCCAACGGGCTTAAATCACATCTCCGAGGCGGTCAATTGATATCGGAATTTCGGCTGATTATTCGGTTTTCAAAAACGGTAGCCAAAAGTTCGAGTGTAACTTTGGCAGTGTGACAAGTTGCACCGTCCTATTGAAACCAAATGTCGTCCATGTCATCCTCTTCAATTTTGGAAACAGCTCGTTGAGCATGTCACGGTAACGCTCGCCATTTACTGTAACCGGGGCTCCTCGCTCATTTTCGAAAAAAAATGGCCCGATGATGCCGCCAGACCAAAAACCGCACCAAACAGTGACTCGTTGTGGATGCATTTGCTTCTCTACAGTAACGTGTGGATTTCCTGAGCGTTGTCCCCGATGTGAAAATGAGCTTCATCGGAAAAGAAGAAGAAGACTCACCACTTTGGAAATAGGTTTTCAATATTTCCCAATTATGTTCAAGCATATAGCGTCCCATTTCGTAAATGTCAAACCATACCATTCTCAAAAAAATAGATGGTTCAAAAATCAAACGCTATATGGGCCACCCTGTAGTAGGTAAGTGTAGATAAATTGAAGAACAGAAAAGGGTGCAGATATAACTCCCAACTGGATTAGTTGAGAAGGCAGACGTATGCTACTGAACTATTGAAATATGTCCCTCTTGTGGTTGCTCATATTTAGTCCAGTTTTTACAGATTCAGGAAACAAGTTTCTCAACAGTTGCACCGCTAGTGAAAAGAGCCAGCGAGTAAGCGAGACTGTTGTGTCTCAGCTACTTCGTTGCTTGAAGCCTCTCATATAAATATTTAGGAGTCATAAAAGTCCAACTAATTTAGCCCGAACATACAGTTTCTTGTTTCGAAAATATTCAAGGTATTGCATACAGGAATTTTAGTTTTCCATGGCGATTTGTGAGCATACCGACTAATGCTATACCGATGCCTCTTCACATAAACAAAGAAAAACAAATACAATTTTCTTAAAAAAAAAATGTTTTAAAATATTTGCAGAAAAAAGTAAATAAAATGTCTTATTAAACCAGCTCTAAATTATCATCCTACTTGCCTGTGATTTCTTCTCATGCACACCCCGTTGCAAAATAATAAATACACCACTATTTTTTATAAAAATATAGTTTAAACTGCAAGGAAACCCATACAACCATACAAAGTCACAAACCTTGTAAATAGTTTTACTATATTTTCGAAATTCCATCATCATTTAAACAGTATTTTTAGAATTCTTGTGGGTATGGAGGCTATAAGCCCACTGAATTTTAGTATAACAAAATGCAAGTTTCAAGTGAATACAAAATACTGTTGATTTTTGATACATCTACTAATGTACGACTTATATTGCCTTAATAGTAAGAGCAACGGGCATTTTTTAGAGCTAAAGTATAATTTAAAGTCTTTAAAATTTTACTATCCTATCCACTTTCGCAATTTAAATTTTAATCCATTAAATATTATCCATCCAGGTATAAATTACTAGGAAAATAACTTATTATTGTTACCATATTAGGTGGCTTCGATTCGCTACCTCTCTACTCGCTATGTTTGGGCTCTGCTCACTTGACGAAAAATTTACATGTGAAAGCAACAATAAAGTTATAAAACACGGCCCACACCAAACGGGTTTTTTCAATGGATGTACGACTGTTATTGAATGGACTCGGGTTGCTCTTCAGTCAAAATATGACAAATTTGCTTATTGACGGATCCATTAAGCCAAAAATGGGCCTCATCGCTAATCACAATAAGTTGGTCTGATCGTGGGATGAAAACTTTTCACAGAGCATCGATTTTCCTAATACAATTGTACGATGCGGCCGCCGTAGCCGAATGGGTTGGTGCGTAACTACCATTTGGGAGTCGAAATCCGTGCATGAAACACCAAGATGATAGAGAAAGTTTTTTGTAAAATCGGTTATCACTCGGTAAGAGGGATAATTATAAATATTCATGCAATAAAACTATGCTTATTTTATTTATATAAAACTGTCACCGAACCAATTTTGTTATTGCATTATTTATGTAAGAGCGGCTACAGACTTAAATGAAGCCAATACTATATAAAATTACTACTTCTAAGTCGCCTTGATTAATAAAAGTAATTACCGAGAATTAATGATAGTAAAAATTATTTAATTTTAAAATTAAAAAATATTGAACAAAAATTTACAATACAATAAATCAATTATAAAACCGTAAGTCAAAATAAAAATTTAATATATTAATTAAATAATATTGTAAATTTACACTAAATAATTAATTAAATTCATCTATACGCTTTTCATATTTTCACTGCTGCGAATTTTCTTTCAGGCGTTTACTATCTTCCCCATGCTTGATCCACATAATTCGAGACAGCCGAACCAGCAGTAATCTACTTGGGGGAGTCGCGCTAGTGACCGAATTCCTATCTATTTAGACAAGGGCTACAATGGCTCCGTTAACGGTAAGTGCATAAAATACAGTGTGTGGCATAACTTACAGCTTAAATTGGCTTTCTTATAATTAAAATTATGATTACTTATTGTTGCTGCTATTAAGTTGAAACAATTTTTTTAGCAATTTACACACTTAAAATGCAACTAATCCATATGGGAAACTTGGAAACTACAAAAGCACTTTTAAAACGAAGAAAAATTCGAAATTCAAAAATCATCAATTGCTTTCAGTTTTAGATTTAAGCATTTGATTGATGATCTGCTATTTCAGGGCGTAAAAATTTCGTAATACAGTTTGCAGTGTACCGAAGTGCTCATGTTACACACACAATGGTTGTAATGAGCAATTAAAAGCAAATTTGTTCGACTTAGTGAAGTTTCCTTTTTGAATTGCGCTGCACCAAAATGCAATTCAGTTGATGGCTATTTAATATGGGTACATTAAGACGGGCCACACTGGCGATGTTGAGCCACTATGTGAATTGAGACATGGGAAAATGAAGTGAATGGATCTTCGACGTGTATGAAATACGTGAAATGAAAATCTCATAAAAATCGTCTTTCGTATTCGCGTTTCCGCTTTTATTACTTTAACATTTCAAACTAATAAAATAATGGAGATGGTAGCAAGCTAGGAAGGTGCATGACTACCATTCAGGAGTGCGTAGGTTCGAATCTCCATGCATGAAATAGCAGAATATAAAAGTTTTTTCTAATACCCATTTGGCATTCGCGCCATGCGACCACAAATAAAAGCTTAAGGTGGACATGCTCTAAGTAGAGCACAGAACGAGGACCGTAGCCGGCAAGCGAAAAAGTTTGAGGACGCCGAATCGCAAGCATTGTTGGATGGAAATGATGGTCAAACGCAAGAAATGTTGGTAGAGCAGTTAAAGGTCGAAAGATGGGTGCCGCAATTAACTGACAATGTGACAATGCACAGCCACATCGAACAAGAGCGACCCGGGAACTGGTGGAAACGTACGATTAGGAACCGCTGGTGCATGCGGCTTACTCACCAGACTTGGCGCCTTCCGATTATCATTTGTTTGCATCGATGGGCCACGCACTTTCCGAGCAGCGCTTCAATTCTCACGAAGAAGCCAAAAAATGGTCCGATGATTGGTTTGCACCCAAAGACTGCGACTTTTTTTGGCGTGGCATCCACAAATTCCCTGAGAGATTGGAAAAATGTCTCGCTAGCGATGGCTTTATTTTGAAGATGAAATTTGTAACCATTTTTTGTTAGTAAACGTTTAATACAATAACAAAAATTGCCAGTATTTGCTTCGTAGGGCTAGCTTGAGGTTCTTTTAATAAAAAAAATAATTATCAAATATAAATTCTTCCTCCCAAAAGTTCCAAAGTATCAGTTTGTATTAAAAAAAATTACAATCATAATACTTCTATTAATATTAATCTTCATATTAACTAAATATAGCTTCTTTTAATCTTTTGGGAGCTCGAAATCGTCTTTAGAGCTAGGTGAGGTTAGATTCTGGTGGCAGTCGGTCAGCTTAACTCTAAGGTCCATAGTTAAGTTCTGAGGGACTTTTTGTCTTAGAATTTTATGTAGTCAAAAATTGGTGCCCTAAAGAACTGGCTTATTGCCAGAATTATTTTCCGTTAACGTCAAGAAACTATCTATCGATTCAAAAAAATTTATTTTCGGAACACTTGTTTGAATTTATAATCCCATACCAACCATTTTCGTCATCAAAAGTAATCCTTTAGATACCCTTTCAGTTTAGTTGTATGCGCCACAGTTTTAGTATTTTTAATAGACGAACTAGCAAGTGCCGAGATTTTTTTTGCCCCAAATTCTGCAAACGTTTATTTTGCTTCATATGCAAAAAAATTACTAAAAAAAATCGTCTACCTCTTCATTTCTCTGTTTACAATACACATTTATTTAAGTACTCAGCACTTCACTGTTTTCACTTTAGCATTGGTTGTGTTTCGTGAGTTACATCCTTAAATTGGTTAAATTCGGGGTGAAGTTAAATTTCACCCCTCGGGAGGAGATATTTAAACCTCCCAGTGGAATTATGCTATGAAGAAGCTCCTCATAAGAGACCATTTGTCGTTCGGAGTCGCAGGTCTCTACATTTGCGGAACAACATCAAGACGCACACCACAAATAGGAGAAGGAGCTCGGCCAAACTGCTAACAGAAGTGTACGCGCCAAGAAGAAAACGCCCCGGTCTTGAAACCTTCCATAAGCCGCCGAACTTTCAGGTAGAATTTTCGGGCGTTGTTCCTATTGGCCAGCATCTCAAGCTCCTCTACTTCACGTATTTCGTCCTCTCGATTCTTCTTTCAAATAATACATCTCTCTTCCTTTCTTAGCTCTCGGTAGCGTTCCCACATGGCTCACATTGCGCCCGATCGCAGCGTGGTTCTATAGGCAGCATCTTTCATTTCTGTGGCTTTTCGGGCTTGCCAGAATCTGATTCCTTCTTCAGCGGCGGTACGTAGAGAACGAAAAATGTTGCTCCATTGCTCGTGCATGTCGAATTGTTGGGAAATACTCTCTGAGAGCAGGAGTGAGAGTCGAGTGGCGAATCCTCAGGTTGTCTCTTGCGATTGCAGCTTTTCAATGTCGAACATTCTTTGTAGATGTACGTTTTTTGCTGCACAGAGGCGTGTTCGAAGTTTGGCTGCTACAAATCCAACACAGAATTTGCACTCCTTTACATGACAGCTGTAGTAGACGTCGCAAGGTCTCATGTTTTTCTTGCCTTGTCCCGTCCATCGCACTTCTTGAATAGCACTGATTTCTGCCTTTACTCTCACGAGGACACCAACCAGCCGGGAGGAGGCACCTTCCCTATTAAGGAACCCGACATTCCATGTGCATGCCCTCAAATCGTAGTCCTTACTTCGTTTGCAAAGGTCGTCAACAGTATAGAAAGTTCGCATCCGAGGCTTTTTTCATGTTTTCATTGGGGGGATTTTTACGTGGCGGGTCGCAAACCCAGCATTCAACCAGCTATCCTAGGATGCTTCGCCTTCTCACATTGACTCGCTCCCGAACGGGTGTTCGGAGGCCTCTGGATAGCTACTTGAGCTATTCCCGGAAGTGGTGAGCTGCTTGAACCGTATGTAGAAGAATCGTGGTGGCCACTGTCAAGTGAATGGCGGTCAGTAAATTTCCCCACTTCCGTGGGCTTCTGCATATGGAACCATCATCATCCTTCATCTTTTGGCATGGAAAAATATAGTAATGCTATGATGAACACTTTCCCACTGCGTAATTTCCAAAAAGAGGCCTTTGAAGAGTTGGGAAAAATGTTGTTTGTCCTCCGTTTCCTAAGAACTTTAGTCGTCTTGTGGTTTTGTTTAATCTCCATCTAGAAAACTAATAACTGAATGTTTAAGCTCATTGTAAGATCGATTGCCGGACCCAGGCATGGAATTTTTCGTTGGCCTTTCGCTGTCATAAGTAGCGTGGATATGATTAACTTAAGGTTTCTCATGATTAACTTCACCAACTTATACTCGATTGTGCGCGCAGCTGGATGGAATTGTTCTGCTGAGGCAGATTACAGTCTATGTTAGAAGAGTGGTGAGAGTTTCAATTCATTCTATGTTGAAGTCTGTGCTGCTGCTAAACTTTTTAGTATTTTAACAAAAGCATACCTGATGGAGATGGGCTAGCAAGAGGTCTTTAGGTCTGAAGTTTCCTTAATTATTGGCGATCGACGACGTGAAATTGCGTCTTCATGTTATTAGATAATTAGAGGGACCTACAGTTTTAAGCCGGCTCCGAATGTCAGGTGGTTTTTTATGAGGAGCTTTTCGATAGCAGAAATACTTTCAGAGGTTTGCTATTGCCTGCCAAGGGACGACCACTATTAAAAAACACCTTTTTTATCATTTTGGTAAACATAAATAAATATAAGCTCGATACGCGCCGGTAATGTCATCTCTCCTTCTTTCTACGGACTTTTCAAAAGATGCGGGAAAAAAGATTGACTATAGACCGTCATTATTCGATAGGATTTTCGGACAGATATGTGGTGTGCTATTTCGAGCAAATCTGTTTAATGATATTTACAAAAGTCTGGCTTACCATCTTTTTTTAGTATTGGTCTAAGTTTGCCATTAGTTCATAATTGTTAGCCGGATCCATCAGCACCACATATTAGAAGTGGGTGTAATGTATGAGAAGGCCACTCAATAACTGTCAGGCTTCTAGTTTGCATTAATCGAAGGTTAGTTATTTTTCTATATCTGAGCTGATTTCATTTAGACCTGTTTCTTTATGTAGGTTTTTCTTTCGAATAAACATCCTATGCCGTAGATAATTATTATAATTATAAATTTAGATTTTCACTGCCTCATGGGAATTTATGTTGGTCAGGTTAGGGTAGATTATATGGTTGTCATCAACGACAACTCAATACAGCGAAAATTAATTTCCGGTTTTGATACCATTGCAAGATGAATGAAAAGAAAAACAGGTAAGAACAGCAAAAGAACGACCCAAGATTAATCATTCCGATCTGGTTACGAGGGGATGATCAGAGCGGGGATATCCAAACCTGCTATATGGGAGCCAAAATAACTAAATCTTAGCCTTGCACAAATAGAGCAGTTGAGCTAATGCCACCTCATCTTTCCAACTGCTGCCGCTAAAGAGATTCTATGTAATTCAGAGCAAAAAAAACTATTCAGTAAGACCTTACAACCAATTTGTACCACGTTCTAGCGATTGCCTCAGTATTATGGGTGTGGCTCTAACGATATGTGTGATTCTAAGAAAATGGAAAATTTATATTTAAAATTCATTAATAATTGCTTTGGCTACCATTTTTTCGATTAGACTGTATTTTGAAACCAAATTGTAGACAGAAATGTATTCTTTACTATTCAGAAAGCAGAAACCATATCCGACTCACAAGCACTTTGGTCAGTGATAAATCAATTCAAGAAATGCCCAAGGGCTATCAAAAGCAACCTGTCAAATAGTATTGAATGTTGATATCTAAATAGATGTGTTAGCGATTACGTACACTTGTGTTCATAACAATAGCAGCGCAAAGTTATGCCTATTTATTTATTTTTTATTTAACTTTTTTTTTATCTTATATCAAAATCCATTTAACAGTTTCAAACTTTTTACGAAATTGCAACATTTTTAAAAATTTTCATGAAAATCTAAAACTTGTTTTCAGAATATTTAGGCAATTTTCGAAGGTTACATTTTATAATAATTTTTATATTTTTTTTTTATTTTATAACTTGAAACATAATAAAAAAAAACATAAATTTTTAATATTTAAATTTTTTCTTAATTTTATAATTTTAAATAATATATAATAAAAAAATATAAACCTTTAATATTATAAATATTTAAATTAAATTTTAATAATTTTGTGTTTTTTTTATTTTATAATTTTAAATATAATAAAAAAATATAAGTTTTTAATATTTAAATTTTATAATTCTCTTTAAATTAAATTTTTATAAAATTTTCTTTAAATTAAATTTTAATAATTTTGTGTTTTTTCTAAATTTTATAATTTTCAGTATAATAAAAAAACATAAATTTTTAATATTTAAATTTTATAATTTTTTTTTAATTAAATTTTCATAATTTTGTGTTTTTTCTTAATTTTATAATTTTAAATATAATAAAAAAACATACATTTTTAATATTTAAATTTTACTATTTTCTTTAAATTAAATTTTAATAATTTAGTGTTTTTTTTTCAATTTTATAATTTTCAGTATAATAAAAGAACATAAATTTTTAACATTTAAATTTTATAATTTTCTTTAAATTAAATTTTAATAATTTTGTGTTTTTTCTTAATTTTATAATTTTAAATATAATAAAAAAATATAAATTTTTAATATTTAAATTTTACTATTTTCTTTAAATTAAATTTTAATAATTTAGTGTTTTTTTTTCAATTTTATAATTTTCAGTATAATAAAAGAACATAAATTTTTAGCATTTAAATTTTATAATTTTCTTTAAATTAAATTTTAATAATTTTGTGTTTTTTTTAATTTTATAATTTTAAATATAATAAAAAAATATAAATTTTTAATATTTAAATTTTATAATTCTCATTATATTAAATTTTTATAAAATTTTCTTTAAATTAAATTTTAATAATTTAGTGTTTTTTTTCAATTTTATAATTTTCAGTATAATAAAAGAACATAAATTTTTAACATTTAAATTCCACAATTTTCTTTAAATTAAATTTTAATAATTTTGTGTTTTTTTCAATTTTATAATTTTCAATATAATAAAAAAACATAAATTTTTAATATTTAAGTTTTATAATTTTCTTTAAATTAAATTTTAATAATTTTGTGTTTTTTCTTAATTTTATAATTTTCAATATAATAAAAAAACATAAATGTTTAATATTTACAATAAATTTTATTACTTTCTTTGTGGAAGGTCTTATGCATTTCTTTCCATATAAAGAATTCTCGACATTTTTTACATGAAAAAAAGTTTATGCACTATAAAATTGCATGCCCAGAATATTTCTAAATATTCTCACTAAAAAATGTGAAATTGTGAAGGGAATTTATTGAATTTTTTAAATTTTGTACAAGGTTTGAACTTTTACTTCTTATGGCTTTTGTAGTTGTATAAGAAATATTTTGGTAAAAAAAAGATTCAAAATTAAATAAATAGTCAAAACTTGTATATATAACGCACTGCTATTTTTGTGAACGCAGGTGTATATCCATAGCTGATATGCCTCCAAATGTTGGCACGAAAGTTTGTTGAACTTTTTGAAGTGAAATAATTTTAAATTTACTAATCAATTTGATAAACAAAAGCGGGTGCGTGGTTCAAAAACTAGGTGAGTGCAACAAATTTCTGACCAGCTCACGACATGTTTGATGTTTATCTTTTCCAAAAAAAAAACAAAAGAAAAACCTCGTCAGCTTGAACAAATTGACAGTTTGCCCTAAAGGGTGTTAATTGTGAGCATACCTGGTTCACACAAAGTCATGCATGACGACACCTTCAAATAACTACACGAAGTGCAGATATACAATCATATATGCAAGTATGTATGTATGCGTCCACACCAACACTTACACTAGAGGCGTTGGGAATAGCAATGAGTAGTCTCGCATACACAGCCTGAAGCGTTAACGGAACCTAGCACATTTGAACAAAAATTCACACAGCAGCAATAATACGAGTAAATATGATTTTTGTATTAAAAGTGTTTGCTTTTGGTAATTGACCTATATTCTAAATAAATAAAGACGCGTATCGCAGACAATCCATTTTTAGAAAATTTTGATTGAAATTTGCTCAGTTCTTCTTGCTGGGTCTTAACGCTTATCACCGTTTCTTTGCATTGCTAAATCGTTCCAGGGAAAACCTAAGCTGTTAAAACCATTTTGCTGTTCAGGAACATCACATCTTTCTCTCGGTGCAGTGGATTTAGAAGGTGTAACCAAGATTAGAGCGTGAAACAGCTCTCAGAAGTTTGAATCAGTTGATTTTCTCACGTAACCATGGACGTGACAGCGCTTTGTTTATGATAAAACTGAGTTTGTGTTGGTGATATTAGAAAAAGTCAGCAGTTTTAACTCACATTACTTCGTTGCCGTCTGAACAATGACTTATTGGAAGAACGTAAAAATACGTGCGAAAAGAGCGGGCATAATTCTGCTGCCCAATCCCCAATGACGTGACAGCTGATGTTGCCCTTACAATTTTACTTCTGATAGCTTCTTCTTCTTCTTAATTGGCGCTATAACCGCTTACGCGATTTTGGCCGAGTTTAACAAAGCGCGCCAGTCGTTTCTTTCTCGTGCTAACCGGCGCCAGTTGGACACACCAAGTGAAGCCAAGTCCTTCTCCACCTGATCTTTCCAACGCAGAGGAGGCCGCCCCCTTCCTCTGCTACCACCAGCTGGTACCGCGTCGAATACTTTCAAAGCCGGAGCGTTTGTATCCATTCGGACGACATGACCCAGCCAACGTAGCCGCTGGATCTTTATTCGCTGCGCTATGTCTATGTCGTCGTAAAGCTCATACAGCTCATCGTTCCATCGTCTGCGATATTCGCCATTGCCAACGTGCAAAGGTCCAAAAATCTTACGCAGAATCTTTCTCTCGAACACTCCAAGCGTCGCTTCATCGGATGTTGTCATCGTCCACGCTTCTGCGCCATACGTTAGGACGGGCATGATGAGAGTCTTGTAGAGTGTTAGTTTTGTTCGTCGAGAGAGGACTTTACTGCTCAGTTGCCTACTTAGTCCAAAGTAGCACTTGTTGGCAAGAGAGATTCTACGTTGGATTTCAAGGCTGACATTGTTATCGGTGTTAATGCTGGTTCCTAAATAGACGAAGTCTTTTACAACCTCGAAATTATAACTGTCTACAGTGACGTGGGTGCCGATACGCGAGTGCGCCGACTGTTTGTTTGAAGACAGGAGGTACTTCGTTTTGTCCTCGTTCACCACCAGACCCATTCGCTTTGCCTCTTTGTCCAGTTTGGAGAAGGCAGAACTAACAGCGCGGTTGTTAAGGCCGATGATGTCAATATCATCAACAATTGTACGCTCTTATAAAAAATTGTGCCTGAGCGATTAAGTTCTGCGGCTCGTACTTCTGATAGCAACATCTTGCAAACTATCATCCTTCGATTTTTCTCAAAAATTTCGGTACTCATGCCGCAAATATGGATATCTGCTTTTTGAGTTTAGCAATGCCAAATCAGAAGGGTATACTCTAGCAGTTGATATGGATACATCTGGCGTCATGATTTTCAACGGAGTAAATAGTTGAAATTTTAACCTACTGAAAAGCACGCCTATGTTCTGTTCCATAAATTATTGTCGCACCTGCGGTTATTCGTGCCAGAATACCTTTTTTACCATGAATGTAATTTGCCAAATTTAAAACATTTCTGATCCATAGAAGTTAGTCCTACTGGCACTCTACTTCGTCCATAAATAGGACATGTTCGAATTTATTTATGTAAGTGATTTTCCAATAACAGGCGTTATTTTGAGTAGCCCGCTATTTCTGTGTATGTCACTTTTGAAGCTATCATTTTTTGATATTTGACAAGTAGAAACTACGCCATTATTAAAAATGGAACGATACACGCCTAAATAACGCAATGAAATTTTTAAATTCACTATAGACATGGTGAAAATTTGGCAGAGACAGTTCGTAAAACTCGAACAATTTTTGATCATCGTGAAGCACCTTGTCGGATCGCAATACAGAAATTGGTGAAAAAATGCGAGGTGATGGGACAAGTTAGTGATGTGAAGCATAAAACCCGTGCACGTTGCTCAAGAACAGCCGAAAATATTGCTGTTGTAGCCGAAAGTGTTGAAGAAGAGCCAGGTTTGTCCATTCCTTTCGTTCTTTGGAATTAGGCATTCCACAAACGTCATTATACCGTATTTTGCGTAAAGATTTGGGGCTTAAGGCTTATAAAGTCCAGTTAAAACAAGAACTCAAGCCGGCCGATCATCAACAACGCCTTGTGTTTGCTGATTGGGTCGTTGAAATGCATGAAAATGATCCGGAATTCCATCGAAAAATCATCTTGAGTGATGAGGCCTATTTCCATTTCGGTGGCTTCGCAGCAAGCAGCGGTGGCAAACGAAATTGTCGGATCTGGGGCTCAGAAAATCCAAGAGTTATGATCTTTTACGGGAATAACACCTCTTATGGGAAAAGGTTTTGTAAGTGATTGGAAGAAAAGGCTTAGTGACGTCTACAAAAAACAAAAATACCAAAAAGCAACGGTATTTTGCAGTCATTTAAAACTTGTACTTTGAACGAATTAATAGTGGTTAGGATAAGTAAATCATCATATCGATATCTTGTATTTTTACTCCGATTTCAGGTATCGTTGCTGTTTTCGGACGTTCGTTACGTGGATCGTCTTCAAGGCTTGTACCACTACGCTTAAATTCTGCAGCTCATTTTTCTACTGTATTATTTGATAGCGAAATTTCCCTTAAACACTTTCAACTTATCGACCCGCAAAACTTATTGAACAACAAGAACAAACAGCAATGGACCCAGAATGCTAGCTTATGGTAGGCCAGAAGTTGCGTAAAAAGGTTCAGATTAAATATCATCGAATGTGACAATGCACAGCTTTCGATGCAAATAGGATTTAAGCCATTGCAGAAAAGTAGAGTGAAAACCGATGCAAGCGAGTTTGTGAAATTTTGTCGAATGCTTTAGAAAAAACGATGTAAATGCAGTCAAATTGTCACTCCGAAGATAATGCTGAGATACTATACACCCTAAAGACAGTCAGATTTTATGAGGAGCTTTTTCATGGCAGAAATACACTCGGAGGTTTGCCATTGGCTGCCGAGGGGTGACCGCTATTAGAAAAAACCTTTTTATTAATTTTTGGTCTTTCACCGAGATTCGAACCTACGTTCTCTCTGTATTCCGAATGGTAGTCATGCACCAACCCATTCGGCTACGGGATAAATCTATAATTATATATGCAGGTCATTCGTGATGCCACTTTTGAACCAAGGAGTTGGAGAAGTGAGTTTCCAGGCATCATTGAATTTACTTCGAAACTTGAAACTAAAAAACGTATTGGATTCTTTAGTAGCTTATAAAGTTTCTTCCTGATTTCATAAATACCTTATAGAATAAATATAAACAACGGATGATTTTCTTGTGCATACGAAACTTTTTAGAAGAGGTTTTACAGGAAATGTTAGAATGATTTGAACAACAAAATATTATTTTGTATGGAAACTATTCTGAAAATTATTCTGAAACCTACTATGCCATAATTTTAATTTAACGTCTAAGAATAATGAAACTGAATAGACTTAGCAGGCAGTCCCACATTGCGACACATCGATCGGGTGAATATTTGACCTAAGTGAAGGCTAAATTTAATGAATCCAAATTTATAATTCAATGATTTTTCTTATTCATGCTTGTTTATTTAAGAGTAATTTGTATCAGTTACAACAGAACAAATAATTGCAGTATTATGGTGAACCTTATTTGGGATAGACAGCCCCATAATAGTGAATATATTTTACCAAAGTGGTAGCGACAGTTTTGATTAAAGTAGTGATTTGGATCAATGTGATGAAGAACTCTTAAGTAATGCTTTCTCAAAATCCCAAAACTATTAATAATTTCATTTTTGTCATAAATTGGGTTTATTTGTTTTTTTTTCATTTAATATTAACTGCCTAAAGCTACCTAAATATAATCTAGGGGTTTATATCATGAATAATATGAAATAAATGAACTATGCCATAAAATCTATAGCATTTAATTGTCCACAAAATTAAATGCACTCCAAACGCGGAATTTCTATCAAATAAATGTGCAGTCAAAGGGTTACAGTTTTGGGCTGGATAATATCTTTTACTTTTAAAGATAATTCAGAATACTATAATAGTTCAATATGATTTTTCGTACCGCCTTTTCCCGAAAATAAGACACTCACTTACTTTCTTTTTTGGTCCAAAATACGCGTTAGGGCTCGTTTTCGGGGGAGGGAAAAAATAAAAGTATATTTATTAGACCGGGTGGTGAGGCAAAAAAATCCCCATTGCTCTGTGAAAATCATATTCTAGGGATCAAAATAAGAAACTTTGCCGAAGGAACCATACCTCTAAAACGAATTCTGATGTCCCCCAATTTGGGTCGAACTTTTTAGTTTCTTTTCTCATGTAAAGGCCAAAAATGGTGATATTTTGAAATGATTGTATGGGCAACCCCCCAGGGGAGTTCCAGGGGGTCTGCCACTGGCATGGGTGGATCGACCGTCCAAAGTAAGTGGAGGTCGGTCATACATTTGGACTCGATTGGAGCACTTTAAATGGGTCAAAGTGGGATTTTTCGTTCGACCCAAATTGGGGACATCAGAATTCGTTTTAGAGGTATGGTTCCTTCGGCAAAGTTTCTTATTTTGATCCCTAGAATACGATTTTCACAGAGAAATGAGCGATTTTTAAATCGACCCGCCCTAATATTTATATAATTTTATTTAATATTTATTTTACACAGAATACAGAAATTGAAATCTATTCAATTAGAGTCATGTCATCTTCTTCTGGAACATCGTCATAAATAAAATTCTGAATTATATTCTGATTTTCTTCCAAATTCATTTCCTGTTGAATCATTGGTCCGAATCGCTCATGCCTTGCGATGAAGCTATCGTTAAAAGATTTTTTCTTGTCTAAGAAGCCTGCTTGAAGTGCATTGGGAACATCCCTATCAGTTATTTTGTCCCATGAAGTTGTTTACCCAATTCACAACTTCTTGTGAGCCTGATTTTACAAAATTACCACGATGATTTCTCACCATTCTGTTTTCAATATATTCATTGATTTCCATTCGCAAATGATCCTTGAATGGTTTGTTTATTGCAATGTCAAGTTTCTGGATGTAACCAGTCGCTCCTGCCAGAATCATTATTTGATCAATCTTCCTCTAAGCAAGAAAGTTCTTCATGTCTTTAGCGCGGTGAGTTCTGGCTGAATCCAAAACTAGTGGACCTCTATTCTGACCCCTCAACAGTGGTGGCAGCATAAAATCAACCCACTTTTTTATAACTGCTTGGGTGCACCAGGAATTTTCACTTTCAATGAAATAAATTCCTAAAATACGTTGAGTCTGATATTTTTTACCTTAGGAGATTAAAAATAGCGATACTTTCTTGCCATCTAGACGAATCGCCAAAATACAGGTAACACGTGCACTATTGTAACCGGTAGAAGGAACGTAAATTGACGAAGAAGCCTTGTGGTGAACTGTCGTTTGAGGTCCTTGGTCCAGGAATACCGCGGTCTCATCCATAGCAATCATTTTGGAGAGTTTGTATTTCGAAAAATCGATGCCATCAACAAAAAGCTTAGACGCAAGTGCACGCTTAACAATTTCATTGTCTTCCTGCTTAAACAATGCTGTTGATCTCCTTAGAGATAGTTCATATCGTTTAAGGAAGTTCTCCAACCAGTGGACGATGCTTTAAATTCTTCTGTGGATATTACATATATATTACATATCAAATTAAATTGCTGTTTCAAGGGAAAATTTTTGAATACCAGCCCTGCGCACAACCAAAGCCATTGCTCTCCTGCCTGCAATCCATTCCGGTTCATATCCAATATTCAAAGGGTAATCAATACTTGTTTAACTTACAGAAATAAGTCATTAAATATTATTAATAAAAATTGCTTTACTTGTAACTAAAAAGCAAATAATAATAGAATTCAAAAGTTGTTGCATCTTTCTTAAGTCTTCGTTTATTTTGCTAAATCACAAAAAGTAGAGAACAAATTGAAGCTTATCTAACTTCCACATACAACTAAGCAATCGCACTATCATTCCCTAACTGTATTTTATTTCTAAGAATTTTTTTGTTGTTGTTGGTTTTCACTGCAGAAATAGCGAAAAATTCCGTTAGTCGATGGTGTAATAGCCGTTAAATATACTGCGCACCACAGCTAAAGCGGCAAGCCTACTCCACAACAGACAGCAAAGAATAAAGTAGAATTTTGTATTTAATCAATTAAATCACACCTTTCACTCGGCAACGCTGCGCAAATGTACACTGGCGTGCATAACTGGATGCAATACATTTTTTTTTTAATATTTACGATGTTTTTAGAGTTAAAATTTTTTTTTTTTTTAATATTGCTTATGTTTTAACCGTAAACCATTTAAATAAATTCTTTTAATTTTAAACGAAATTTAGAAAAATTCTGAAACTATTCATTAAAAAATTAGTTATAATTAAAAATAATTAATCTGAATTTTTAGAAAATGTTTGGGTGCTCAGACGCGAGCTAAAAATGCAAAAACAAAACAAATGCTACGCACTACAGAAATGTAAATTTTGCGAACCATGGGAGGAAAAACTAGTTTAGATTGCGTAAGAACTTAAGGGGTTATATACAGTTAGAATTTTCAAAAAATCGATTTTTTTTATTGTATATTTTTGTTTTTTAATGTACATTTATTTAAGAATACACACTGAAAATTTAATATCGTTCCGGTGAATATTTTCGAAGTTACACGCAAATTTGAACTGGCGTTCCAGAGTGTTTCTCAAAATGGTGTTTTCAAAGCCGGTGGCCAACATTACTCGAAGCGGCTAAACCGTTTAGTCTCAAATTTTAACACGAGCTTCTCAAAAATATTTTTTAGTAACTAAACTGAAAGTTTAGTAAAACAAGTTCAAGTCTTAAGCGACTGGAAAATCGCTTTGATTTTTAATAATTTTTTTCTGGCGGCTCATGCACTTTATTTCATAAATGGTGATTAGCTTGGAGGTACTTTTTCCAATAGGGTTTCTTTGACAGATCACGCGTGACTACTATCCAACTAAATACATCAAATTTTTCATTATTTATTGACATTTTATCATGGAAACACTTACACCCAAAAAACGATCATCCTTTATAAAAATTAATTTCTTCAATAGAAAAAATACGCAAGACAGTTTGCATAAACAAAAAAAAATGAAAAGAAAAACGAGTGTGATTTTCTACCCACTTAAAACTTATTTTACTAAAATTTCTTAAGCCATGTTCCTGCATATCCACCCAGTTATGCTCGCCAGTGTACGCGCTTTGGTTAACTCGCGCCTAGTCGGTGATATGTATGTAGTGTGCGCAAGCGCAACGATCGAGCTGTTTGGTTTAGAATCAACTTTGTTTTGGCTGGTGCAAAAAAATATTCCCATATGCCAAGCAAAAAAGAAAGAATGAAAAGTATAAACTTAGGTTGCTGCTAAGCTCACTCATTGGATGGCAGTTGGAGAGGTGTGGGAAAAGATATTATGCGGCAGTTTGTGGGAGAATCACACAGGAACCAACTGCAGCAACGGCAGTGCACAGTGGGAGATAATTATGTGAACATAAATAATTAGCAAAACTTAGTGAACGAATTTTTACGAGTACATGAGCTAAAATAGTCTTCTGAAACCAGAACAAACTTCCCTCGAGAGGTTACCGCCAAGCATTGCTCGTAGTTTTTGAGAACAAAGGCGATTAGATGACCCAGCTGCAGCTACAACTTACGGTAGTCCTAAGCCTCTTCAGTATGTCTGCAAGATTTGCTGGAAAAATAATTGAGCAAAATAATTTTCCTCGAATTTTTTATACAGCATTTGAGTGAAGTCATAAAAACGGTCCATAATGGTTGCAAAAAGAAGGCGTGTATATTTGAGTTAGAGTAGTTATATTCCAGGAATCTGTTTCCAGCTAAGAACTGAGTAAAGTAAAAGCCCACTACTTCCAGGCACATCTGTGTTTTGTCAGAAAGCCAGGCAGCTCGATGTGCACTGTAGTCTTACACAATGACATCTAAAATCGTCGAAGAACGCTTCACTATCCTCAATACCCTGGGTGCAAGCAACAGTGTCTTGCTGGGCTGGGTACCAGATCATCAAGGTTCTCATAGCAAAAAATAGGTGAACTAGCTAGCGAAACTATACGTTACTTCAAAATTGCATCGAGATGAACTCTTCTGCGGGCATACTTAAACTAAAGTACAGCCGCAAAAAGTTTTGGAGACTCCACGTCATTCAATTTCCAAACTCGTAGCAGTGTTTACCGCTCACTGGGCGATCGAGACACACGCGGAAAAGCTAGGATTACCATTGAACCCCCATTGCAGACGGTGTGGAGCTCTTTCAAAGAAGGAGACTGTTGAGTACTTTCTCAGTAAATGTCTAGACTATGACGATTAAGGTCATTGGGTGATCCTCTCTTTGACAACCTGGAACAGTGCAGATCCCATCAACCTTCTCCACTACATCAACAGTTCTGGTAGGCTGTATAAGTAGATATCTGAACGTTGGAGGTCTCATTAAAGTATCAAAGCGCCGTGCCTTAGTGCTACTTGTGAAGGGTCAGACAGGTACTTCAACCATTTCACCAGCCTACCCAACTTCGACAAGGAAAAAAATTATTTAAAATTAACGAAAATTTGGAGCCACTTGCAGCTTGCTTTTATGTTGTACTAAAATTGAGTAAACTTTTGTTGAAAATTTTTGTGAAGCTTGTGCAAAGCTCCAAGCTTGGATTAATTTGATTTTTATTATAGGCTGAGCTATTTTGGTATAGAAAAATAACTAAAATTGAAAAATACAGGGTTTGATTGAAAAGTAATGAGCCTTCCCGCGTGGAGCGTCTGCCAAGCGATCAACCGAATCGGCTGGTGGGGGAAAATGATCGTTGGACCTTGCCCTTCCACTAGAAACCGGCCCCAGTTCGCTGGCAACAGCGGTGCAGTCAAAATCGCTCCGCGCGTGAAGGCTGTTTTAAAAGTGTGTTAGGATTTTGCGATCGTTGGAGCAACGTTACTCGATCAAATTTCGCGTAAAGCTAAACAGTTTGTACCTCCAGGAAGCACTGTAAACGCGGCATTTTACAAAGAAGTGCTCCTTCGGCTAAAAAACCGCATCGCCCGGGCTCGGCCCGACCTCGTCAACAATTGGACCCTGTATATGTATCTATCCTGTATATACTTAAGATATGTCTACATGTTGAGGTGCTCTATTTTTTCGTTGCCTGTAAAGGAAATTCTCAACGACTGGCAGAACACAGAATTCGTACGACACTTGGTCGAAAGTCTATGGCAGAGACAGGCGAAACAGTGTAACTTCTGTTAAGTCTTTGGCCGAGCTCCCTCCACAGAGGTCCTTCCATCTGTTTTAAGCAGACTCCGAACGAGAAATGGTTTTTTTGAGAAGCTTTTTAGTGGCAGGTTTGCCATTGCCTGCCGAGGGGCGACCGCTATTAGAAAAAAACTGTTTCTATTATTTGATGCTGATTTCTTCTATAATAACGAATAGGTTCTTCGATCTGAATAGAGAGGGTTCAAAAGCTTTCACTGGAAACTAGGATTAGTAGAATCATGCACCTGTCGTTTTTGCGAGCTGGGCTATGAAGCAGCAGAGCTATTTTTCTGCGATTGTGCAACTCTGTGCAAGGCGAAGACTCACTGACTTAGGTGGCGCAACTATCGATCCCATTGGTAATATGGAATTAAAAGGCTGAGAGACTGCGCAAATTAATTAGAAGCCTTCAATTATAGATTCACGATCCAACACAATAGACCATAGCAGAGGTCGCGGTGCACTATGGCCCAATAAAACTAAACTAAGCAAAACTCCACTTCAGAACGAGAATTTCTTGATATTTCGGACGATTCTGTTTTTAGCAAGATTTGATGCTTTTTTTGGAATTTACGGAAGTACGTATAATTGGTTTTGTCTCTCTTTACACCAGTGCCATAACTATAACGTATTTGAGGGCGGATCTAAATAAGCGAAAAAATCTGGAATATCACCTCTGTGCTGGTGTCCTAATGGATTAACCTACTGGGAAAGACTTGAGTGTACTTTGTGTTTCTAATTGAGCCAAAAACGAATAACGAGCTTTGCCGAACTTGGCCAAAATCGCTTATGCGACTGCTGGTCCGACTAAGAAGAAGAATAAGAAGAATTTGTTTCCCCACTTGATTATTTCCAGACATCCGGTCAGCTCCCCTTTCAAGGTGACTAAACCAATTAAATAAGGGGATGAGGTACAAAATTTCGGAGTTGCTGGCTTAACAGTAACTACTTTTTCCATTAGGGTTTCTTTGACAGATCACGCGTCACTACTGTCAAACTAAATGCATTACTTTTTCAGTACTCATTGACATTTCATCATAGAAAGACTTACGGCTCAAAAACGTTTAGAACTCACACAATTGTATTACGAAACCTGACGCTCTGTGAAAAGTTTTCATCCCGTGATCAGGTCAACTTATTATGTATAGCGATGAGACCCATTTTTAGCTTAATGGCTAATTCAGTAAGCAGTTTTACTATATTTGGGCTGAAGAGCAATCCGAAGTCATTCACGAATAGCCATTACAACCGTTTGGTGCGGCCTATAGGCTGGAGGAGTACCAGCCCATATTTCTTCAAGGACAAGGCTGGCGAAAATGTAACAGTGAAAGGCGAATACCTTCGCGCCATGTTAAACGACGTTTTGATACCGCAAATTCAAGCTCATGATCTCCACAACATGGTTTGGTTTGGTTCCAACAAGACGGCGTTATTTGACATACAGTCCATGAAACAGAGGAATTACGGCATCGTCGTTTCGGTGCGTAATCTATCTCTCGCCTCGGACCAGTGGAGCGGCCAACAAGATCGTGTGATATCACACCTTTGGATTTTTATTTGTTGGGATATTTTAAGTCTAAATGATTTGCGGATGAACCAGCTTGCATTAAGGCATAGGAAGCCAAAATTACTAAAGCTAATCAAAGTCAGCGTGTCATACAAAATTGGTGTTTATGGATAGTCAAATAACGGCGGAGTTGTGTCCAACATTTGAAAGGGATTATCTTTAAAAAATAAATGTAATGAATGGTTAAACACAGAAATAATGAATATTGCGCAATCAATTTGAATTTTCGTTGTTTTATTTCAATTTAATATTTTCAATAAAATCCGATACCTCTAAATTGATCACCCTTTATTATTAAAAAATATACTTTAGGGTTTTAAAATTAAAAAAGTATTACAACATTTTTTTTATAAATCTTAAAAACCTATGCATATTTTTACCAAAATATTGTATAGAAGACTCCCACTGTGGCAAGTGAGTTGCTGAATTGCTGCTTCTCAGTGACAACAAACCGCACCGCTATGTGTGGCAGGGGCGGAGAAATTCTGTAGGTGATGTGAGTAAGTGAGTTGAAGCGTGAAATAGAAATCATAAATACTAAAAACATTTCTTCAATGCGCAGCACTAAATGATCACGTTTTTAGCCCATTTTCGCTTAGCAATTTAATGGCAATATTTTGTAAATTTCACACACACATAATTGTATGAATATATTTATTTCTTTATTTTTACTACATATTATTGGATAAAAGTCACATTCGAATTCTCACTTTACCCATTCCGTTTATAAAATTTAACAAAATATGGGACCAGCGATTCGCATTCTCACTGCTAAGCGTTTTACGCTCATCAAATAATACTATTTACAACACTGACCTTTTCGAACAAGTAAATCGAGTTGGTAAACATTTGCCCACTACTTGCGTACAACAATGGATACTTTACAATTTTTTAACACTTTCGCCTTCTGAAGATGGAGATGAAACTAGACCACTTTGTTTTTCTTCCGTTTTTTTATTGCCGTTTTTGTGTTAACCCCTTTCAGTTGCTCTAATAACCACCGCCACATGCGGCGCTGAGAACAATCAATAGTTCAGCGCAGGCTGTGCATTCAAAAAAAGGTTCATTAAGGTGCGCGTGGCGCACTCACTACGCTGAGAAACTTATTTCAGGTATTTTATCAAGCAGCTGAAATGATTTTCTTTAATCAAATTGATGAGAAGATGAATGAAGAACTGTTAATGCGAATTAGGTGGCTTGAGTTCAAGAAAGGCCCCACTAATAGTTCATTAATTTATGTGTTGCACGCCAGTTAGAAATTGAAAGTGAACTTTTTGATGTCTCAGCAATATTGGATGAATTATCGTGGCATAATACAATAAAAAAAAATCCCAAAAAAGACTATGGTGCTGTATCAGTCACAAAGACTATGGGAATATTGGAGGATGTTGAAATCGTTGAAAAAAAACCTAAGAATAGGTTTTATATTTTAGTCAATAGTAAGGAATTTAAGATGAGATTTTAGTTAAAATATGACTGAATAGTGGCATTCATATAATATGAAAAAAATATCGAAGCTATCTTTTAAGAAATACTCTGCGTTAACTAACTGCAGCACTTGTACTTATTGACAAGTTTTGATAATCTATTTGTTTCTTATTTAATTTTAATAGATTTTCTATAAAAATACAGTTCATTTCCTACAAAAACGATATAAATTCGTGTTTAAACTTTTGTGTAAGTTTAAATATAACTTAACGAATTCTCGTAAAACTTTAAAATTTTTTAATTGGAAATTATAGAAAATTTTCATTTAGGCAATTTTATAATAGGACTATCAATAAGTTCGTGCGGTTTTACAACAGATGGCGTAACTTGATTATTATTCCATCGATCCACATTTCCAAACATTCATTGGAGAGCTACTGTCGTAAGGCACAAACGTCAGTATAAGTTTTTTATTTGAAGCGTAAACAACAATATTTTTACCACACTTGAAAATGTCGAATTTCGTGCCAAATAATGTGTTTTTGCGGGGAATTCTTCTTCATTATTTTAATATGAAGAAAAAAGCAGCCGAAAGTCATCGTATCTTGGTGGAAGTTTATGGTGAGCATGCTCTATCTGAGCGAACGTGCCAGAAGTGGTTTGCACGCTTTAAAAGTGGTGATTAGCTTATAGAATTTTGGGACCTGCAAATTTCAAGTACCTCAAAAATTTCTTTGATTTTTGACAATTTTTATTGGTTTTGCTGGCGGTCTTGTGCATTTTCTTCATACAACGGAAGCGAACTATTAATCACAAGAAGGCACACTTGGTGTTTGTGCACAACTTTCATTTTTTATGCCTCTTAAGAATTCACCAAATCAAACAATTTTTCAAAATAATTTGTATCCAAAACTAGGTATTGCAAACAACTTTGGGCCTCTTCATACAATTCTTACTAAATCAAAGACAATTTTTTTTCATGGAACTAAATAACTTTACTCTGTAATATATTGTCCATTGCCATCTTTCATGGCAGCATCATAGTCCGACGTTCATAAAACTTCTGGTTTTTATTAGCAAAAATCTGAATCAAGTATGATTTGACATCATCACAATTATTGCAATTTTTACCATTCATGGAGTTTTGTAAATATCGAAACAAAAAGTAATCAGACGGCGCAAGGTCAGGACTATATGGTGGATGTGGCAAAATATCCCAACCAAGCTCCAATAATTTTTGCCGAGTGGCCAAAGATGTGTGTGGCCTTGCATTGACATGATGGAATACAATACTTTTTCGATTTGCCAATTCGGGCCACTTTTCTTCAACTGCATTGTTCAATTTCGTCATCAATGTGTTCAATGTGATAGACACCAGAATTAATCGTTCGGTCGGATGGTAAGAGTTCAAAGTAGACAATTCCTTTGTAATCCCACCAAACTGATAACAAAACCTTCTTTTGATGAATATCAACTTTTGATGTTGCTTGAGTTGGTTCACCTGGCCTGCTCCACGATCTTTTCCGCTTGATATTGTTGTAAGCAAGCCATTTTTCATCGCCAGTTATCAGTTGTTTTAAAAATGGATAATTTTCCTTACGTTTCTTCAGCAATTCGCAGCTGTTAATGCGTTGCGTTAAATGCGTTTCTGTCAGTTCGTGAGTTTTTGAACATAGCCAAGTTTTTTTAATGTGATTTTCAATGCTCTTTTGTGACACATGAAGCTTCTCTGCAATCTCACGTGTTGTACTAGGACGATCCGAACCGATTATTCCTTTGATTAGGGCGTCATTAACTTCAACTGAACGACCGGAGCGTTTTTCATCTTTGAGTGAAAAATCACTATAACGTAATTTGGCAAACCAATTTTGATCGTACCGTTATATTACAATCATTCTATTGGCAACTACCTATGTACAGAAGGTTATGAAAGTGAAGCAAAATGCATCCCACGCTTTTAACTCTAATTTGAATTATTCTATTTGTATCTTAATTTTTGTTATAATTCTGTTCTGAGGTAGTTGACTATGACTGATCGTTCGATTTGCTATTACTTCATTATAGGTCTCTTTGTCATTAAAATTTATTTTATACTTTTTAGTTCGATTGGCAATAAAAGCGTGTTTTTTAGTTTTTTTAAACTATTTTTTATTTTCTACTTTTTAGTTCGATTAGCAAAAAAGCGTGTTTTTTAGTTTTTTTTTTAAACTATTTTTTATTATAAATGAAAATTATTGTTATCATTGCAGTCAGTGAACTAATGATTCGATATATTCGTGTTATATAATATTCAATTCCTTTCTTATCGACTGTGAGTCTAAAGCTATGCAGTTATCGGCCGTGATAAAGAAGTAATCGGAATGAAGAACTTATTTCGTGGAGGGAGCCTAAGAAACTGATTTACAAGAATAAAAAAAGATTTTTCATTTTACAACCAAATTCACCTTACTTTTTGCCCACAGGTAAAAAAAAGAAAATATTAATCCTGGCAATCCTAATAAGGATAATGGAAAACTTTTATCAAATTATTGCATTGTCATCGGTCCTTGATAGGTGTGCAAAATTTCAAGTCGATCAGATTTTTAGAAGCCAGTGAAAATTAAGCTCAAAGATTCCGTTACATGCATATATACATACATACATACATACATACATACATACATACAACCCGACCTAATAAAAGTGTGTTAAAAACTTGGCTTGTATGGGACCTCTTTGTCTAATACAGATAAAAGCTATTCTATATTTTAAGCTGGGCGATATGTCAGGAGTAGAAAAAATTTCATGATGACCAGTTAAGTCGTCGAAGCATGAAGGCGTAATAAACAAACTGTTTTTCTCATTTATAATTCCCGCATTAGTAAGGATTTTAATTTTATTTACTTTTTTTTATTTATTTACTTACTTTTTTTCTATTCAATCAGCTTCCTTTACGCTACATCACGCTCCCTTTACAAGTATATCCAACTATAAAGGAGCAGCACGAACTGCTTATTAGCTCATTGGAAATTTATGTAACACATTTGTCAACCCAATACACTGACTTAATATCCCAATACTGTTTACAAAACCCAACACAAAACAATCAAATAGAAAACGAGTATGAGTGGCCACGCGGTCTGCCATGGCAATCTGCTAGTGACACCAAATTTATTCATTTATATTGTTGCACCTGCATTAGTGTAACAAATTGTTTAGTCGTGCGCAAAAAGGTAGCAATGGAACAGGAGTGATTGTAATAATACAATTACAAAAACAAAAAGGCAAGAATGTTATGCCAATTGCCAGCCGGTTGCTCAGTGACTGCAGATAAGCAAAGCAAATGTTAATAGAAAATGATAAATATTAATAATGCACATTTCAAAAGAAATTTTTAGCAGGCCACTGATTTATTTCCAAGTAAGTTGTGGTTCATAAATATTCGAATTTATGTATGAGACACGCCTCTAAAAACTGTTCACATTACATGAATTGGCGCAGATATAATAATATCTCAAAAATTGATATGCAATCCACTTATTTTCTTGGCTATTTTGCATTTAATTTGAGTCGCTGAGATAAAAACGCTAATTATACTATTCAATCAACGCGAACACAAATACTTTTATTTAATGTGTGCCTGTTTATTTATTTATACAAAAGAAAACAACTTTGTATTTTTTTGTGATGTTGAACTCTAAAACAAAAACTTTTAATGCCTGAAATCAACATTCAAATTAGAAACACTTGAAGAGTGTGCAATAAACAATAAACTTCAAACATAAAATTTTAATTTACGACATTGACAGTCTTTAATTTTATTAACACTTCCTCCTCTTGTTTCTATGTCTTACAAACCATACAAGCAAAACAAAATACATACATATGCACATACATATTTATGCACAGTGGCTTCTTTAGCATTACACAACGTTTTGTTTTTGAATTTTTCTTGTTTTCAACTTTAAGATTGTTGCAGTTAATTAGAAAAATCTTAGTGATACTTTATTCAGTTTGCCTTTTAATAAACAAAAAAATTCACACCTAAACAGCGTTGCAAAAAGTGGCACAAAATATTCCCGTTGCGTTGAACCCAGTTTCTCTTTCATCAGTGCTGATGCGCACTTCTGCCTTAATACTTTTATGAATAAAAACAAATAAGAACTAATAAATTTGGAAAGAAAGTAATGACTATAGGAAAGTCTTGCTGGAAGAGCTAACCGATAGTGATCACGACTACAAGGTGGTGCAAAATGAATCACCCTATCGCAAGATGTATAATTTTTGTAAAAAGCGTCATGTTTCAGACGTACGAACTATATGGCTCTCATCATACTAAAAAAGAAGAAGTAGAACTATGGCAGACAGCTGCAGTATAAAAACGGGCAAGCAATGCTCATTATTTATTGGGTTGGCAACTAAATAATTGCAGATTTCACTCATAAAAGGCTTCAGTTGAATTTTCAGGTTTGCAAATGGCAATCCAGCTGTCAATCTCTAAAAACGGTTGTTTGATCGGTTGCATAGTTTTCGTTTGGCGTTCGTTGAAAAATGGAAAATCAAAAGGATCATTTTCGTCATATTTTGCTTTTTTTATTTCCGCAAAGGAAAAACCGCATCGCAAGCTCAAAAAAAGTTATGTACTGTTTATGGTGACGAAGCCTTAAAGAACGGCAGTGTCAAAATTGGTTTGCCAAATTTCGTTCTGGTGACTTTTCACTCAAAGCAAACGCACCGGTCGTCCAGTTGAATTTATTGACGCCCTAATCAAAGGAATAATCGGTTCGGATCGTCCTAGTACAACACGTGAGATTGCAGAGAAGCTTCATGTGTCACAAAAGAGCATTGAAAATCACATTAAAAAAACTTGGCTATGTTTAAAAACTCGATACATGGGTTCCTAACGAACTGAAAGAAACGCATTTAACGCAACGCATTACAGCTGCGATTTGCTAAAGAAACGTAAGGAAAATGATCCATTTTTAAAACAACTGATAACTGGCGATGAAAAATGGGTTGCTTACAACAATATCAAGCGGAAAAGATCGTGGAGCAGGCCCGGTGAACCAACTCAAGCAACATCAAAAGTTGATATTCATCACAAGAAGGTTTGGTGGGATTACAAAGGAGTTGTCGACTTTGAACTCTTACCACCCAACTGAGCGATCAATTCTGATGTCTATTACATTGAACACATTGATGACGAAATTGAACAATGCAGTTGAAGAAAAGTGGCCCGAATTGGCAAATCGAAAAAGTTTTGTATTCCATCATGTCAATGCAAGGCCACACACATCTTTGGCCACTCGGCAAAAATTATTGGAGCTTGGTTGGGATGTTTTGCCACATCCACCATATATTCCTGACCTTGCGCCGTCTGATTACTTTTTGTTTCGATATTTACAAAACTTCATGAATGGTGAAAATTCCAATAATGGTGATGATGTCAAATCATACCTGATTCAGTTTTTTTCCAATAAAAACCAGACGTTTTATGAACGTGGGACTATGATGCTACCTGAAAGATGACAAACGGTCATTGATCAAAATGGGCAATACATTACAGAATAAAGTTACTTAGTTCCACGAAAAAATTATCTTTGATTTTCTAAAAAAAATCCGCAATTACTTAGATGCCAACCCAATAGTAAAAAAGATATTCACAAACAAAACTGATGAGTAATTTTGTGTCACCTTACATGTACATAACCTTCCACAAGTCCAAGTCAAGTGCTGATAGTCACAACCCGCACAGAGGCTATGGTGGAACACATTTAAGGTCGATGTTGGTCAACTACCAATACACCAAATGTATGATTGATCTTATCTGCTCCAAAATCTATTAAAAAAATTCAGGCGATCACCGTCAATGGCAAGCCAAATACGATAATCTCACAAACGTCGCATTTTCGATATCAGCGCAGCCTGAATTTACGTCTGGCCAAGATTTTCCCAAAAATCATAGGCAATGTTTTAAGAGAACAAAACCAGTGAAGAGTTATGCTCAACATTTATTTGTTCCAAAACATGAGCGAACATGCTCTACGAATTCATTGATTTATTGGAGGAAATATTCGGATATACCTAGGCTTAGACAAGAGCCCACTTTGACAAAGAATCAAATACGTCCATTGTGATACCATAGAGACGAAAATGGAGGGGGATGACCAGAACAGAGAGGAAAAAGACAGATCCTTCGATTAAAGGAGGCTGATGACCAAGCTACTATTGAAATTCACCAAGTGTGTATTATCTTAATCTGCTACAACCGCTGGTGCAGCAAAAAAGTGAGTGACAAGATGCCTGCATCGCACCCCTGCGAGAGCAAAACAGTTGAGGATACTGATATGATGTCACTTAATCCTCCAGATAGCTACTGAAGAAATGAGTTGAAGCAATCCCAAGTCTCACCGCATGGATACCTAACGGATCAAAAAATTCGAGAGCTGCGTCTTTGTCGATGTAGCCAGCTGCACGCACTAAAAAATGCGTCGTTATTTTGCTCATGCGCCGTTACCTTGCTTAAACTGCAAGCGAAAGCGCGGAACGAACGACGAAGAGGCTCAATCGGCCCCCGCGTTCGGCAACGTTCGGCATCTGGCTCTCTCCTACTTGAGTGAGCATATATATGCATGTATATGCGTAGCTGTAGTTTTTTAAGTTATCATTAAATAATTATTTAGAAAACAAATGTCAAACATGTTTGCAAAAAATACGAAACACCGCCAGGGGGAAACATTTTCTAAAATCAGTAAGATTTTTGAGCTCGTTTAAAGAAATTTATCGAAATTAAATGAATCCTACAACTGCATAATCGACATTTTTGAATTTTTCTTAATTTGCACAAAATTTCAATTTTTGATTAAAGTAGTATCCATTATATGTAAAATAGAATCAACTATGTTTTAAAAAAAAATAATATAAATTAAGCAATAAAGAAATAAATAGCCAAAACTTGTCAAAATGTTGTGGTTCCAAATCCTTGACACGGATTCCTTAACACGTTCCCTGTCCGCTGAGCCACATATGGTTCAGGAAACGTGCGCCTGATAAGCACTGATACGTTCCTGAGCCATATGTGTGTCAGCATAGAAAAAGTTCCCTGAACCACATGTGTTTCATGAACATGCAGAAGCAAAAATGTCCCTCTACGCTCATGGACCATATGTGTTTCAGGTAGAAATACCCTACATCCGTTTTTTTTTAGTTATTATTATTACTAAAGCTATCCTATGACTACAAAAAAACTAATTTTTCAAAAAACCTTGTTGGACTTGTCGGCCAATTTTGCATTTTTGTATTGGGACAGGGAACGTGTTAAGAATGGAACAAAAAGTTGTGTAACAGTGTTTTGCAGGGCTTCGGAAAATCATCACAGTGATCCTATAGAAATTTTAGAATCGATGAATGGAAGTTGAGAAATATTAAATTGAATAGAAAACAAATTTAAAAATTCAATTTTTTTTTTCTTTGAATACATCTTAGCCAATCGGTAACTGGTCAGTTATGCAAGTTCGCTGGTTTGCCTCACATCAGTGCGATCGCTAATAGATTCTTCCTGTTACGAGAATATAAAACC